>NW_027185863.1:16720992-16735628 GCF_028583685.1 Petaurus breviceps papuanus | reverse complement strand
ATATATATATATATATATATATATATATATATATATATATATATATATATACACAAATTTTTTAATAGCATATTACTATTCCATTGCATTCACAATTGATTTAGGCATTCCCAGCCAATTGACATCACTTTGTTTCCAATTCTGTACTATCACACAAAGTGCTGTTATAAATATTTGGCTTTATAAGAAGGGTTTATTCTTATTAATGCTATCCTTGTGAAAGCCAATGGTATTATTGCGCTTATTTCTCTGCTTGTTTCTTCTACTTACTTGTCTTTCTTGGATACTCCGCTTCAGGATGCTGACCTCTTCCCCTGAACTAGTGAATGTAATTAAAAGTAAGATTGTTTACCCCTTTTAGAATCTCTGGTTTAAAGGATGTGGACATTTTAGTCATTTTATTTTTTTATTAAATTACTTATTTTTAGTTTTCACTGTTCATTTTGAAAAGTTTTAAATTTTCTCCCCCTCCCTCCCCTCTCTCTCCCCAAGACAGCTTGCATGGGTTCTATAAATCTATAAATGGTATGTGTTCTACACACACATTCCTATGAAACACATTTTCACATTAGTCATGTTGAATTGTAGAATTATAACGAATGGGAAAAACAATGAGAAAGAAAAACAAAACAATAAAGAAAATAGTCTGCTTCGTTCTGCATTCTAACTCTATAGTTCTTTCTCTGGATGTGGCTGGCATTTTCCATCATGTGTCCTTTGGAATTGTTTTAGGTTCTTGCATTGCTGAGAAGGACTTTAGTTATTTTATTTGCATCATTTCAAATTGTTTTCCAAAATAGCCTATCATTTCACAGAACCCCAACAATGCCTATTATTCCACAGCTTTTCAACACTGTCAATGGCAATTAACTTAGCCATTTTTTTTTTCATTTTTGGTAATTTGCAGTGTATGAGGTAAAGCCTAAGGGTGACTTTGATTTGCATTTTTGTTATTACTGGTGATTTGAAGCATTTTTTCATGTGGTTGTGATCCCTTTACTATTCTTCTTTTGAAGATGCTGCTTCCTAGAGAAGATCCTGAGATATTTGAGATTCCATCAAGGTGCTTGTCTTTGTTAGTTCAGTTATATTGGAGGAGACAAAATGGACAATATGTCTCCAGAAAATATGAACAGCTTTGATGAACTATTGAAGTCCCAGAAGGATCCCAAAGAACAACAGCTGCTATTGAGAGTCATAAAAAGGCTGATCACTTGTTCTTTCAAGGTCATGGCCCCACCCAGCAACCCCCATGACAACACTATTGTTTCCTTGGTTAAAGAAATTCTCAAGATAGTTGAATAATATTTTATTATCCTTTGACCATTTATCTATTGGTTAAGTGCTTCTGAATACCAAGCCCTAATGAGAGAAATTTGATACTAAGTTAGTTTTTCCCCACATTTGATCACTTTACTACTTATGCTAGCTGCATTAATTTTGTCTGTGCAGAAGCTTTTCAGTTTCTTATAATCAAAATTACCATTTTTATCTTTTGTAATTTGCCTCTATTATTTGGTTAAGAATACATATTCTGTTCCAAAGTGATTCAAAAAAGAAAAGGGCAAAAGAGTCTTTGTGTACAAAAACTCTCATAGAAGCTTGTGTGTGTGTGTGTGTGTGTGTGTGTGTGGTGGCAAAAAATTGGAAATTGAGGGGATAATTGTCAATTGATGAATGGTTGAACAAGTTGTGGTATATGATTGTGACATAATATTATTGTGTTATAAAGAATGATGAGCAAGATGCTTTCAGAGACCCTGGAAACCATATAAACTGATGCAAAGCAAAGTGAGCAGAACCAAGAGAACACTGTACAAAGTAACAGCAATATGGTATGATGATCAACTGTGAATGATTTAGCTCTTCTCAGAAATACAATGATCTAAGACAATTCCAAAGGACTTATGATGAAAAATACAATACACCTCCAGAGAAAGAGCAGACATAGTCTAATTGTAGATCAAAGCATATATTTTTTACTTTATTTTTTTGTTTGTTTTTTGGTCTGTTTTCTTTCAGAACATGACTAATATGGAAATATATTCAGCATGATACATATCTATAACCTATATCAAATCATTTACCTTCTCAATGAAAAGGGAAAAGAAGAAAGGAGAATGAGAATTTGGAACTAAAAAAAAAGATTAAACTTTTAAAATATAATTGGAAAAAATAAAATAGTTTTTTTTTTTAAGAATACATATGACTGCACATGTATAATCTATATCAAATTGGTTGCCTTCTCAATGAGGGGAGTAGGGAAGGAAGGGAGGGAGGGAATTTTTTTAAATGTTAAAAATTATTTTTACATGTAATTGGGAAAAATATCAGATGTTTAAAAAAAAGAATGCATAGCCTATCCATACTTCTAGAAGTGTAAGATCTATTGCTAATTTTTTAATATTATAATATGATCTTTAATATTTTATTATATTGGCACAGCCTAGCTATAAGCACTGAATATTTTTCAAGTTATATAAGGTTGTAGTTCTTTTAATTTCTTTAGAAATACTTTATAATCAAATTTATTCAAGTTTTTTGTGTGCTTTGGTAGGCACTCAGATATTTTATAATTTGGTAATTATTTGGAGTAGGGGTGACCTTTCTATTATTGCTTCTTGCAATTTGTTATTATTATATAAAAATGTTGTTGATTTTTAAGAATTTATTTTGTAGTCTGCAATTTTATTGAAGGAATTAATTATCTTCAGTATTTTTTCCTGACTCCATAACATTTTCCTACTAATCCTATCATATTATCACCAAATAATGATAGTTGTATTTCCTTTTTGGTTATCTGTATGCCTTTATTTTTTTTTCTTGTCTTACTCTTTTTTTTTTTCTAGCATTTCCAGAACCATGTCAAATCACTCTCATATTTAAACATTTTTTAAAAATATTTTATTTTTCCAATTACATATAAATTTTTTTAACATTCTTTTTTTTTTAATTTGAAATTCTCTCCCTCCTTTCTCCCCTTTCCCCTCACTGGGAAGGTAAACAATTTGATATGGTTATATATATGTAGTCATGCAAAATATATTTCTAAGTGAGGTTGTGAAAAAAAAAACAGCCCCCCACCCCCCCTAAAAAGTAAAGAAAAATAAAGCTCAATTGATCACAATGAATAATTTCTTAAATAAATTGCTGTAGGTTGTTTATTTTTTTGGACAGAATTTTTTTTTATTGTCATTATTCATTACTGATATTGACCTATAGTTCTTTTTTCTGTGTTTTATTTTCCTTCATTAGGTATCAGGATTACATTTGTCTTATAAAAAGATTCTGGTAGAATGCATTCTTTATTTTTGAAAATAATTTGCAAGATACTAATTGTTCCTTAAAGTTTAATAGAATTCTCCTGTGAATCCATCAGGACCAGTTTTTCCCCATCCCCACTTTGTTAATTCGTTTATAGCTAGTTCTAAGATATCTAGTTGGCCTTCTGATAGGTTTTGTTATCATATTTTTAAAGATAATTCTCTATTTATTTTGTGTTCTCAGTTTTATTAGAATATAACTATGTATGATATATTCCAATTATTTTTTTAAATTTTTTCTGGTTTTCTTGTGATTTCACCCTTCTCATTTGCTAATTTGATTTTCTCCCCAATTTTTAAAAAATCAGATTAGAGGGGTGGCAAGGTGGCGCAGTGAATAGAGCACCGGCCCTGGAGTCAGGAGGACCTGGGTTTGGATCCAGCCTCAAACACTTAACACAAAATCTAGTCATGTGACCTTGGGCAACCCCAATTGCCCTCCAAAAAAAAAAAGCAAAAAATAAATAAATAAAAGTCAGATGAGCTTAAAGTATTTATTTTGTTAGTTTTTTCAAAGAACCAAATTATAGTTTTACTTATCATTTCTATAGGGAGGTAGTTTCTATTATGTATCTCTTCTCTAATTTTTATATCTCTTGTTTTTGTTTTAAGTTTGTTTTTATTTGTTCTGTAAAGTATTTTACTGCATATTCATGTTATTAATTTTTTCTTTGACCCAATAATTATTTAGGATTTCATTGTTAAATCTCCATTTGTGTCCATGTTGTTTTTTGCTGCTGTTTGTATTCCCTGAACCAATGACTAATTTTATTGTATCATGTTCTATAAAGTATGTATTAACTATTCTTGCCTACTTATATTGATTGCAACATTTCTGTGCCATAAGATATGATCAATTTATGCAAAAGTTCCAAATAATACTGAGAAATTCTCTAACTTCTCTAATTTTTTTTAGTTTCATATTTTCCCTTTTGCTTATCTTTCTGTTTGTGATTATTTACTTGTTTTCAGTCATGTCCAACTCTTTGTTCCCCTTTGGGGGTTTTCTTGACAAAGATATTGAAGTGCTTTGCCATTTCCCTCTCCAGATCATTTTAGAGATGAAGAAACTGAGGCAAACAGGATTAAGTGATTGCCCACGGTCACAATCTGGTAAGTATCTGAGACCAGATTTTAACTCAGTTCTTCCTGACTCCAGGCCAGGCATTCTATCCAGTGTGCCACCTAACTGTCCATCATTCTGTTATGCTTATCCAAAACTGAATTCCTGCCACTATTTATCTATGTCTTTTTGTAGCTAAACTGATGTTCTCTCTGTGAAGTTGGATGTGAAATCATTTAGAATCTAAAAGTTTATCACTGATATTGGTTGCTGTATATGGTTACTTTCACCATAATGTAGTTTCCTCATTTGTCCCTTTTCAATTTTTTTGCATGCTTGTCTTAGTTTTATCAGGTAGCATAATCGCAACTCCTCTTTTAGATTTACTTGATGCATAGTTTAAAAAAATCATCCCCTTAATTTCATTTTGTTTATTTCTCTATTTTTTCAATATGTTTTTTTATAAGCAACAGATTATCGGAGTTGTTTTCTTATCCAATGTGTTATTCCTTTTCATTTCATTAGGCTATTTAATCCATTCACATTTAAAGTTGCAAGAGATGTGTTTATATTTTCCTCCACTTGTTTTTAATTTTGTTAAGTTTTGACTTTTTCTTATTTCTTCTGTAAATAGAGTAATATAATCCTGCAGTTATTTTAGATTATTCTTTTTTAAAGTGGCCCTATTCCCAATGTCAAAAGAAGAACAATTATCTTTTCTTCAAAACCCTTCATTTTTCTTAACTTTCCTATTTCATTTGAGGTTGTCACCATCTTTCCAGGGACCCAAGTTCAGAAAGGCAGATTTATCCTCTATTTTCTACTTTCACTCATCCCTCATATCCAATTATTTGTCTAGTTTTGCTGATCCTCTCTCCAGATTATCTCTCATACCAATCTCCTGCTTCCCAGACATACAGCCACCATTTTAATTCAGGCTCTAGTTACTTCTCATCTGTATTATTGGATATCCACCTAATTGGTCTCCTAGGCTCTGAACTTGCCCCCATCCAATCCATTCTCCACATAACTGCCAAGTTAATATTTCTCAAATTCAAGCCTAACTACATTATTTTTGTATTCAAGAAGTTATAATGGCTCTCTCTTGCCACCATGATGAAATATAAATTCCTGTTCTTTTAAAAACCCTTCACAATCTGGCTCTGGCCTACTTCCTGTTTTTTTTTTCTTTAACATTAGATTTCTTTACACACTCTATACTCCAATCAAACTGGTCTACTTGCTGTGTTCCCCATAGACACCATTCTATTGCCCATCTCTTTTTTCCATGCCTACACATATGTTGTTTCCCTCCTCAACTGTCTCTCATAAAATTCCTAGGTTTCTTTAGCATTCAACTCAAAGTCCACTTTCTTCAACTACCCTCATCTCTGCCTTTGCCTATTTGCTAGTATCATCTCCTCAAATGACTTCCTATCTACTGGAATATATTTTCTACATAATTGTTCTGTGTACATGATGATTCCCTCAGGAGAAAGTAAGCTCATTAACTGTAAGAAGGTGCTAAATAAATGTTTAAATGAATGAACACAAATTACTCACATATCATTTGATCTAGCCACCTCCTCATTCCAAAGCTTCAGCACATATCCAACTCTGAAAGACATGCTACCTAGATGTCTGTTTGGTTGCTCCAATTCAATTTATCAAAGGTGAATTCATTACTCCCTTCCTTTCTCCCACCTATCCAACAACCTGACTTAATTTTCTAACTTTCCTGTTTTGGTGAATAAGTTAGCTTAGTACTTACCCAATCACTTTCCAATTCCTATTAATGCAACCTTAACAAAATAAATGTTGTCATTCTTCAAATTATGTTTTCAATTCTTTACCACTACAAAAAATAGCTGCTCTGAATATTTTTGTACATATGTCTTCTTTTCCTCTTTATTTGATCTCTTTGGAGTAGAAACTTAGTATTATTGCTAGGTCAGAGGATATACACAATTGAGCAATTTCATTCATTCTGTAATTTCTGTTATAGTCTAATCGTTATAACCTCCAATTTCTATTTGTTATTTTGTTACTAAGGATAATAGCTAACATTTACATAACTTTAAAGTTTATGAAGCATTTTGTATGTATTATTTCATTTGATACTATGTAAAATAGTTGTTCTTATCCCCATTTTACATATGGGAAAAATTAAAGGTCAAGTGACTTGCCCGAAGTCACATAGCTAAGTAAATGTCTGAGGAAGGATTTGAATATAGGTCTTATAAATCTGGGCAGCTAGGTGGCACAGTGGATAGAGTACTAAGACTGGAGTCAGGAAAACTCATCTTCCTCAGTTCAAATCTGGCTTCAGATACTTACTAGTATGTCACTCTAGGCAAAACAACTCTGCTTACCTCCATTTCTTCATCTGTAAAATGATCTGGAGAAGAAAATGGAGAACTGCTCCTGTATCTCTGCCACAGGGAAAAAAACAAACCCAAATGGAGTTAAGAGGAATTAGACATGACTGGAAAACAATTTAACATAAATCGAACACTCTTTTTACTTTGTCACCTAGCTGCCTATCTTGTTTAGTTAAAAGGGCTAGCTAGCTATTTGTTCTTTATGCTGGTCTTTTGTGTCACCTGTGTTTGATGAGAAACAGTTAAGCCCTTCAAAACATGGCCACAATCAATGTTTCCAAACTTATTTTTACACCTGTCATCCCTCACTCATCATTCCAGTAAAACTGGCCTACCAACTATTTACCTTACTCAACATTCCATTTCCTAACTCTCTCTCTCTCTCTCTCTCTCTCTCTCTCTCACTTTAGCCTTTTGGTATCCCCAGCTCCCTTTGAGACTTGTCTTAAATTGCACCTTTTTCAAGAGATCTTTCCTATTTCATTCACTTGGTAGTTCTTCCCCCACCTTGGAAATGGCTTTGTATTACGGTATCTTCATATGTACTTTCCCCACGGTAGAATGTAAACTTGTTGAGGTCAGGAGCTACTTTGTTTGTCTTATTTATGCCTATCACCCAGAACAGCTCTACATACTCAGAAAACACTTGATAAGTATTTATTGAACTGAATTATACTGGGAAAATAAGGCAAAAAATACCGAAATAGTGAAATATCAATACAATAGGTATTTAAAAATATAAAAACCATGCATAATTAACTCAAAAGATACAAATGAACGGTAACCACAATTAATGTTACAAGTTCAAGAACATCACAGTCTTCAGAACTACAACGGTCAGGGAATCTTTTGGGAGCAGGTGGAACTTGTCCAGGGCCTTGAAGGACAACTAATATTTGGAGAGGAAAAGAAGAGGAGAGAAGGCATCCAGTTCTCTTTGCTTGATTTAGCACTTCATATGCTGTTCACTCACCTTGTACTTATTGCCAACTAACAATCCTAAATATCTCAGAAAATCACGTATGTCTGCTACGGTTCCATAGCAACAATTGGTGTGTGCCCTATAATCCATCAATCAAGCTGGCTCATTGCCTGCAGATGCTGAAACACAGTGCTTCCTCAATATGTGACAACCTCCTCCCCCTTCATTACTCCATAAGTCACAGCTATGATGGTACAAGATTCCCTGTTTATATTAAACCATGATCAGTTTGTCATTCCTAGAAACAACTGAAAAAAAAAAGAAAGTTGATAAAAATAAATAAATGAAATAACCCAGGTTTCAAAAAGTATTAGATAGATATATCTTCATACAGGAATCAAAAAATTTATCACCCTTTCCACATGCAGCACACCCAAATAACAGTATATTATCATGTATTTTACTGTCTTGTCTTTCTAATGTTATCATGCTTGGAATATATAAAAGTCGCTGCTTGTGTGTGGCTGTATATGTGTGAGTCTATATGTATGTGTTTGTATGTGTTGAAGGTGAGAAGCTATCAATATTGACATTTATTTTAGAGGCTCTTAATGGATATCCTTTGCATTGTGTGTCCACCAAATGTCTAAAAAGCCACCGATTTGTACTTATGACTGGAAACATACTGTTCCTCTTAATGCCTTTCTGTGGACCAGAACCATAACAGGGATGAAACAAGGGAGGTTACTGCTTCAGGCAAATAATGCTGAGAGAGAAAAATAGGCGAAAAATATTTATGTATGATACTATTTCACTATAGAGTGGGATGACTGTGTGTGTGTGTGTGTGTGTACAGTGTGCAATTTTAGGGTTTAAAATTAGCTAGTCACACTTCTACACATAAAACACCTCAGCTACTATTGTCTAACTTGTGGCATCATCTTGATTCTTCCATTCCTTCCTCTGAGTCAGTTGGTAGTTATCTTTCTACTATTTTTTAGAAATTTTATCACATGCAGTCTTGCATGGTACAGGTGCTTTATTGCGTGTACACAATCCCTAACTAAATTGTAAGTTCTTCAAGGGAGAAATGTTGTATGTATTTTTATCCCCAAGAGTGAAAAGTGTAGTGCTTTTTCAGAGTAGGTGCTTTATAATTTTGTGTTGATTGATTGATCAGCCCATGAAAAGTTATTTTGATCTCATGCTTTCCCCTCTAGCTCCTCCAATAGGAAGACCCAGATAGATTTTGGTAAAAGACTATTTCTTGGCACTCACATAGGTGGCACAGGTCTGAAGAAAGGAAAACTTGAGTTCAAATCCAGTCTTGGACACATATTAAGTGTGACCTTGGGCAAGTCATTTTACCCCATTTGCCTCAGCTCCTTCATCTGTAAAATGAGCTGGAGAAGGCAAACCACTCCAATATTTCTATTAAGAAAACCCCCTAAAAAGGGTCACAACAAGTCGGACATGACTGAAAAACAACTAAACAACAACAGTAAATTGCTTGGTACATATATCTCCATTCATAAGATCTTTTAATACCTACTGAAATGATATATTGTTTCTAGGAATTTACAGTCTAGGTCATAGAATCATAAGATTTAGAGACTGAAGGAACTATCTAATCAATCTCCACCCCACCCCTTTTTTATATATCACTATACATTTATGAAACAAGCCAAGATAGACAAACAACTTTTTTCTCTGCCCTTTAAATTATTTTGCCAGCAATGGAACTGAAACATTACTTTGGAAGAATGTAGGCACCTTCTCATGAAACATCTGGAAAGTGAGATGAGGAAAAAATGGAGTGGGGGAATTAGGGAAGAGCAAATGGCAAAAGGAGGGGAAGGAGAAGGGAGAAAGTTCAAACTCAAAATCAGTAGATGTCTGAGACAGCAAAGGACTAGTCAGCAAATATTCGAAGCTAGATATGTCACTGGGAGCTGTAATAGTTAAGAAAAGTCCAATGATAGAGGCTAGAATTTCTAGATACTAACTTATTTTGGAGAAAAAGCATTTTGCTGGGAATGGAAGGTGCTCAGCATGAATAGGTTATACATTCTGAATTTAAAACAAATACAAAAGACAATAAAACAAATCATAAGACAATTCTGGGTACATGGGTTATCAGGCAACTAGATCAGATGCTGGACATTAATTACCTAGTTTTCTTTGCATGTTTGCCAGGCTTAAGGCTTGCACCAGTCAACCACAACATCACCAATGAGGCACTTTACAGATAACAGAAATTCTAGAACAATGATAATGATTTTTTCCCCAGTCTATTGCAGAAATGAATTAATATTTGCTCACTTAAATCTCACTATAACCGTGATAAATAATTAAGTTCTACTCCTTTCCCAAGGCTTTCTTCAACTATACCAGCCTTCTATGATTCCCACTCCTCATCTCTGAACACCAGGTGAATTTCTGCTCATTTGGGTTTTAGTCATCTTCTACTTCACCAGCTACCTAAGGATTTCTTTTTTTTTATGTGTGTATGTCTTGCCTTTCCATATAGATTGTATGCTCTGAAGGACAGAATACACAGTATACAAATCTTTTGTATCCCATTCAACACCTAGCTCAGTGCAATGCACATAAGCATCATTGAATTTGTACCTGCTAAGTAGATGAATGGAAAACTTTGCATATTAGTGAACAATCTGAAAAGGATAGTGCTCATTGTTCTAAGTATGACAACCACAAAGAGTAATTAGATACATGGTCAACAGAATTCTACCAGCCAAATTTATTTTCTTTCATTAAGTTCCATAAATAAAATAATTTACTTTCTGAAATGCAATCCCTAAATAGGCGTGCCCCTGCTCCCCCACAGATGGCAAGTTTATTTTACTTCTGCAGGAAATACAAACTAAAATGTATGCTTCTAAGTCTAGGGGCTCTGGGACTCTGGGGAAAGGAAGGACTCTGAAGGAAAAGCATTGTACTAAGAGTTCTTTTTGTATTTTCAGCATTCTATGGAAATAAATTAAAGGTGATAAGGGATCCATCAGTCATTAACTTGAGGAGCTTGTTAACCTTCTAGAGTCTAGAGAGAGAAAGATTTCTTTGGCACTGTAAGCTCAGGGTTACCCCTCTAACAACCCCAAGTTGGAAGATGCTATGATTCCATTTTCTATAAAGAGGGGAAGATAGGAGTTCCTAGGCAGCACAAGTCTTTTGGGGAGAGAAGAGGATTGGGAATATACCCTTCTAAAAAAGGGATTGGAAGTTTTGGGGCTGAACTCCAGTCTCCTCCTCCTCCACACAGAAATCTGACTCTGAACCTTGGGACACTGGATTCTGATTAGTAACCATTTCACTTTATTTTGCCTGGACTGAAGTCCACCAAACCACTAACGGGCCATTGTCCTACTATGTTACCTGCACTCCAACCTACTTTACCTTCCTCATTGTCTACAAATTTTACTGATGCCTGGGACCCTGGCTTCTGGTGGGTTTTCATTTTCTAGTGATTATCTCCCTGCCATTTCACCATGTGTACTAGCCCCTTCCCCTTTCAATGTCAGCTCTGAGGATAGTAATAAAATCAATACTACCATTCCTAAATATGTTAATAATTTGACACTTCTTCCTGGTCACCACTCCTCTCAATGTGTTGCTTTCCTGTATTAGAATATAAGCTTCTTGAGGGCAGAGACTTTCTTACATGTTGGAATTTATATCCCCAGCACTTTGGTTCCTGGCTCACGCTAATCATGTGATAAGTATTTTTAAATGATTCATTTATTAATTCATTTATTCACCGATCTCTTGCAGACAGGTGGGAGGAGAGGATGGGTAAGGGAAGGAGTTTGTCTACACTTCCTTAAAGCTGTAGAATCCTCAGAGAAGTCTAGGCCACAATACAGTGTACCAAAAGACTTGGGGTTTTCCCTTTGCTGTTACAATGAGTTATTCTGACAGTGCAAAAGGAAAGTGGAAAAAGGCATTCGTTACCTTTCCAGTTGCCCTAAGTTTATTTCCATTATGGAGGAGTCTAAACTTTCAGAGTAGCATCATAAGGCTGAAAGCCTACATCGGTCTCTTGGGGTAAGTGGTTCTTTTAAAAATATTTGGGGATTTTCTTCCTAATTTCACCAGGTTTATTCCCTATCTAAAGGGGGTTCAAAATATTATCTGATTTCCTGTCCCAAAAAGCTATATATCATGTCCAGGGTTTGTTTTTTAAATATCAGTGTTACCATTATTTTTTTTTATATCAAGACACAGTTAAGATAGTTGTAAACACTCTTAGGTAATATGCAACAAGGGCTAGAAGTCATCATTGTACTAAAGGACAAACTGTTAAATAGTTGCTTTGTCAGAATCTGTTTTAATACACTGAGTAACAGATATCTTTTTTGGAGCACATTTTCTCTATCCAATTTCCTTCAGATACAAAGGGATCTATTTGCATGTCTATGCAACTGTGTTCACTAGTTATTTTGGATTCTTACCCTTTCCTCCCCACCGCTACAGTTTGCTATGAGTCTGGTCATTAATGAATTATTGTTTTTGTACGCAAAAGAAATTATAAAAATAATGCTGCCTTGTATTTCCATGGCACAAAATACTGTTCAACAAAGCTAAGAAAGAAGCAGGGCAGGTTTTCACATTTGCAGCATACATGTGGGGGAATCTGAAAAGCATAGAGATTGAGAAAGAGTTCAGTGAACTCAAAAAGCAAGACCTTGACTCGTGATCTTGGGTCCCTTTAGTGCTGTCTCTCATTATGTGGGAGCTATGCTTGGAGGTATGCTTGGTATTTGTCTTGGGATCCTAGCCAGGAGTAGAGAACAAAAACAAATACTATTAAATGTGGATTGTGTGACTTCAGAGTCATGTGCTAGGTCCTGAGAAAGATACAAAGTTAGATCAAGGTCTCTACTCTCAAGAAGCTTATAGTCAGGTGGGACACAAATGTAGCTAATAATAATACATAGCATGAAATGATGAATCCATTGAAGAGTTACAAAATAAATATCTGTGGTTGGTGAAACTGTGAATTGTCCTAAGAATTTTGGAGAACAATCTGGAATTATGCCCAAAGAATTATAAAACTGTGAATATCCTTTGACCCAGCAATACCACTATTAGGTCTATTTCCCAAGGTGATCAGGGAAAAAGGAAGAGAACCTATGTGTTCTAAAATATTTATAGTAGCTCTTTGTGGTGGTAAAGAACTGGAAATTGAGAGGATGCCCATCAATTGAGGAATGGCTAAACAAATTGTGGCATATGATTGGGATGGAACATTACTGTGCTGTAAGAAATGATATGCTGGGAGGCTAGGTGGCACAGTGAGTAAAGTACTGGCCTGAGTCAAGAGGACCCGAGTTCGGTTCCGGCCTCAGACACTTTAACACCACCCCCCCCCCGACACACACACACACACACACACACACACACACACACACAAAACCCCAGCCATGTAACCTTGGGCAAGTTAACCCTAATTGCCCTCCAAAAGGCAAAAAAAGAAAAAAGAAATGATGCGCTGGCTGATTTTAGAAAAAACATGGAAAGACTTGTATAAAATGAGTAGAACAGGAAGAGTGTTGTATACAGTAACAACAATATTGTTCAAAGAACAATTGTGAATGGATAAGTTTTTCTGAGTATTATAACTACTCAAATGAAACACAAAGGACCCATAAAGGAAGATATCCACTTTCAGAAAAAGAACTGATAAATATAAGTCTGAATAATATGGTTTTATGTATATAAATTTGTGTGTGTGTGTGTGTGTGAGAGAGAGAGAGAGAGAGAAAGTGGGAGAGAGAGAAGGAGAAATAGTGATTTTTTGTAGTGGGAGGCAGGGAGGGAGGGAAGAAGGCAGACAGTAACTTAAAATGTTACAAAAATCAATTAAATTTAATTAAAAAATAAAGTTTGGAAAGAGTGGCTCTTTATAAATGGGGGCATTAAGGAATATTTCATGGAAGAAAGAGTTAGACTACATGATGTCTAATTTTCTTTGCAACACTAAATAATTCAATTTAGAGGAGATTATCATATGTTTCCCTCCATGACAGCACTCTGCAATGGTAAGCACTGCTCACTTTTCTCCATTTGTGAGTGATCTTTGAAGAATGGCCACTCACCAGTGAGAACAAAGGATAAACCCTAAACCCAGTATGTAGCCATGAAGAGCTACATCTCTCAATTAATAAAAGGGTTCTTTTGGCTCTACACATTTCCTGAATCTTTCAGGCCTTGAGTGAAATTGAAAGCCATGACAAAGTTTATAAAAGCACTACTCACACCTGTCACCCAGTTGAAACTGGAACTAGTTTGTTCCTGGATTTCTTTTTCATTGTGAACACAGTGTGAGCAGATGCCTGTAAGGAAGCTATTACAGAGTAGCCACTTAGAGTGATTAAGTGATTCACTGGAGTCTATCCATGAGCGGAAATTTAAAGGACCTGAAGTCTGCTTTCTACAGGTAAAATTTAAAGTGACAGACACATGTTTAGCTTTTAAAATAATTTATATCGTTGGCATACTCTATGCCCAGAACCGTATTATTCTAGCATCAAGAGAGAGATGCTGTTATTCTGAGTATCCATACCTTTTAAATATTGGTTTGGCAAGTCATTTTCCTGGGAGAAAAAAAAAAAGACAGGATCATTTAATGCCAAGAAACAGATGTTAGTAAAATGAATAAACATCACAAACACTACCCAACATACAAGTGGGATTAAAAGGGGTAGAATAAATTTTTAATTCTAATTCTGTAGTTAAGTATTCTAGTATTATGCTTTAAGCTGTATCCAAAGGGCTTTTGGATTCAGAATATGTCAAAACTTGCCACTACATTAGGGCACATTACCGTGTTTCCCCGATAATAAGACCTATCCCAAAAATAAGCCCTCCCCTTACTGCGTAAAATTCCTCTAAAATAAGCCCTCCCCCGAAAATAAGCCCTATTG
>NW_027185863.1:16714973-16720892 GCF_028583685.1 Petaurus breviceps papuanus | reverse complement strand
CGTCATCCTGTTCTTCCCCAGTGATTTGCTTGCTGGCGCCATTGAGAGCAGTGCCGTGGAGGAGAGCTGAGGTAGGACAACATAAGCCCTCCCCTAAAAATAAGCCTTCCGGTGTTTTTTCTTTCCAAAAAAAATAATAAGACAGTGTCTTATTATCGGGGAAACACAGTATAGATTTTCCAATAGAACGCAGACTCAAAAAATCCCAGATTTGGAAGTTTGCTTAGAGGTGCTCTAGTAAAACCCTTATCTAAGGCATAAATCCTACCTAAAATATCCCCCTAACTTGTCATTCAATCACTGGAGAACTCACTACAGCTCTAAGCAGACTGTTACATATTTGGATGCTTTAATTATTATGAAATTCCTCTTTATGTTGATCTGCCTACGTATAGCTATTAACCAATGAATTCAAATTCAATCCATCTTCCACATCAGAGCGTATCAAATATCCTGGTCTCCCACTTCTGTATATGCTTCAGCTATTGTGCTTCAAATGTTGGGCAGAGAATAGAATGGCATCCTCCAGATATGGACTGACCAGGGCAGAGAACAATGCTAGCACTTTCCTTAGGCTGGACACCATGCCTTTCTTAATGAATTCTACAAAAGTGAGGCAGCACTTTCTTTGAAACTTATAATCTTGAACAATTGCCTAGAGAGCAATTACTGTTAGAAGTGACTTTTCAGGATCACACCTTCAGAACTGAGACTGGACTTGAAACCAGGTCTTTCTAGCTCAGGGGCTGATTCTTTATCTACCCCCAGAATATGGCTGATACCTGTGCAAGACATTTGTCTTTTTTTCCTAATTAGTATATTTTGTGTCTATTTCATCAGAAGTATTTGAAACATTACCATTGTTAATGAACTGCTTTCCTTTTTTTTTTAATCTGATGATAGAGAATCCCTTTCTTTTTTCTTTAGTTATTTTTTCCCTTAAGTCTAGACTTTAATCACCAGTTCCTTCTTACTTTATCACAGACTTATTAATCTGTGTTCTTTATGAAGATGGAATTATCAATGTGGCAAATGAACTGCCTTATTTCTTAGAAGACAGAGTGAAGTCTCAATCAGATTTTCAGAAAATTATAGTCCCTTATCACAATGATAACCTATTTCTCTGCTAATTCAGTGATAGGAATAGGAAAATCACTATCATTTTTTTTTTTCTGGACCAACCAGGTCATCTGTCACATTCTTACTATGCTATCACTTCTGTTTTTCTCTATATATGTATCTATATTTATATATCTATCTCTATATATCTCCTTACCTAAAGATTTCTCACTATTCCTTCTCTTTTTAAGATTTGTGAATTTCCACACAAATAGGTGTTTTCTTGATATATGGTACTTCTTCATGGTCCTCTCTATTTGACTTGTTCTTTTGGAATAGAGTATATCCCTTCATTGTTGTCCTCTGGTTATGAATCCCCTCCCACCAAGGCTCAGTGCTCTCCACGAATACATTTCTTACCTCCATTTTAGCTAGCTATGGATATTACTCATATACCTGTACATTTGTGTATAGTTAGTTAAGGCCATAATGATTACATTTGTTTCTCTTGCTAGTTATTTTCTAACATATAGTACTGGATATCTTAATTGCCATTCTTTCAATATTAACATGCTTCATGATATATGATTTAAAAGTTAATATTTAGACTTTTTTCATGCTCCCTCCATTTGTAATTTGAAGCCCTCCTAATCTGATCAGCAAGTATCTGGGGGAAATTTTTCTTCTATTTTTATAATATGAAAATACTATGAGTATTTTCATTTTATGAAAAGAGAAGGAAATTCCATCCCTGGTCAAGAATCCATTATTTCTGCATCTTAGGTGATAGTTTTGAAAGCCTATTTTATCTTCTAATGTATGAATTGTCCACTGTAACAGTGATAAAAATGCCTCCTGTGCCACCAAGTCTTTGAATTTCCTAACCTGGGATTAAATAATCCATAGAGGTTCTTTCTAGGTTTTTTCTGTCTATATATCTGTTATATGTCACCTTATGAATCACAAGAAATTCATCATGGTCATCAGATTTGATGAGCCTTTGGAGGCTTTCTGTAGCATCCTGGATACATGCTCTAGGGAAGCAGAATACTTTTCAATTGGTCATGTCAGATCAACATATGGAAGCCTCAGCAGAATGTCTTGGATCTCTCCCCACTCATTCAAATAACCTGACCTCAAGGATAACGACACACCCACAGAATGTGTCTAGCTCTTTTCCTTCCCACTTACCATATTCAAGCATTTTCTGTACCCATCTGCTGATTCCTAATTTCTTATTCTATCTCATTATGTTATTCCACTCCCAGTATTCAGGAAGGTGAATCTCTCAGGGAGCTGATTTCCAATACATACTCCTTTAATTGTGACACTCATTAGTATTAAGCTTCCTTCTCCCCTCCTCTTTGGATTTTGGGGATATTGAACTCATCCATGTTGTTTCAGGGAGATTGAATAATATCATTTTCCTGTGTCTAAACAACAACAAAATATCAAATGAAAAGTGAAAACATACCAAAAAGATTTGTGCACAGTGTCAAACCTTTGAATGGTGGGAAACATCTGGATTGCATGGATTTTTTTCATTTTTCATCCAGATGGTTGGCATCATAAAGGTGGAATCAGCATATCATGGTATCCCACACTTTAGATACTTTGTGAATATAAAATAAAATATTCACAGAAACCAAATAAGGAAAAAATATGAGAAGTGCCACTTCTAATTTTGTTCCTTCCAATTTTTACTTCTTTTTGGTATATATAATTTTTGTTAGAGATGGGAGGGGGATTCACCTGCTGGGCCATACTTCTGGGCTGCTAAATCTTAAGCATGTAAAGCAATTTTGGTCTTAGTGATTGTTCTGATTTTGCTTTCCCTATTAATGAGCACAGTTAACTTGAAATAACTATGGGCTATCTCATTGTTTAAGAACAATGACTAAGCCTAAATGTAACTGAAATGATACAAAACAATTGTTGATAAATATAAAATGTGAAAACACATTATGATATCTATCTCCTCTATTCCCCAAATAGCAAAACTTGTTAACTAATTAAAACCAGAAGACATTTGTCCTTCTTTGAGGCCACATCTAAACAGTTATGGTCAAATTGAACTGTGCCTGAAAAATTCAGTAGGTTTGATTTCCCGGGGGTTGTCTTAATGCTATGCTAAGGACAAAACCTGTGATTCCATTTCCCTGCTATAGTTTACCACAATATCAATGAGCCTTTGTGACCTAATTCAATGCTATTATGTGGGATCACTTTAGTTGAATGGATCCATGTGAACCCATACTATAACCATCATCATGGACAAGTCATTTAACTCCCATGGGTCTCAGTTTATTCATCTGTAAAATGAGGATATTAGATTAGATGGCCCTCAGGTCCCTTATAACCCTAGATCTATTATTATGAGCATTATGATTACCATCACTATGATTGTCATTGTTTTCAACCCCTTCATCTTTAATGGCACAGCAATCAACAGGTTAACTGGTTGTTGCTGCTGGGATGAAAAAGGTCATCATGGGGAAAATCCAGTCCTTGTCAACCTACATCTCCTTGGAGAAGTCATAATCTCAGATCAGTAACTGGGGGTTTTTATAGTTCAAGAATTTTGGCTACAAAAAGATGGTTCTTTGGAACAGTAGCAAGAGGTTTATCTCTACAGAAGAATGAAATGTTCACTGACTAAGTAATTTTGAGGACAAGTACTTGTTCACTAAGCTGATAATGGTGGCTATAAACAAAATAATATCCTTTCCTAACTTTCCCTCAGTTATACTCATATTCTCCACACAGCCCACAAGGTTGAATGAATGAAAGAACATTCATTTAGCTCTTACTGACAAATGGGCACTGTGTTAAATGCTGAAGATACAAATAGAGAAGGAATACAGTCCCTAAACTCAAGTAGCTTAAGGTCTAATAGAAGAGACAATGTTTGAAAGTGCAAGCAAGGGAAGGTTATTTGAAAAGCTACAATGATGTTGAAATGGCTATGTAGTAGAGCAGACTGACACATCCTTTCCAGTGGCAATGACAATATTGATTTTTTTTTTTTAAGCAATCGGGGTTAAGTAACTTGCTCAAGGTTACACGGCCAGTTATTTCTGGGTGTGGTGCTAAGTATCTGGGCCCAGATTTGATCCCCAGGTCATCCCGACACTGGAGCCGGTGCTATTACTCGCTGTGCTACCTGGCCGCCCAATATTGATTTGTTTACCTAGAAAATGGGGGTGGAGTAAAATATGGTTGAGCGGCATAGGGAGTACATGTTCAGTGGAAAGCCAGCTGTTGGGAAGATGGCTGAGGAATAGAGTAAAAAAATGGTTAGAGTTAGCCTAGATATAATGGGTCACATGAGACACTCACCAAAAGGACAGTGCAGCCCCAGGCCAGGAGTTTTAAAGATAAAAGGTTTAAGTCCTTCAGGATATGGCAATTGGATGGATTGTTCAAGGAGGAAAATAAATAAGATGTATAGAAAGACTTTTCCCCTATAACAGGGCTGAAGGGACACAGAAAGGATAAAGACCATAAGACTGGGAATCTAGATGAGAAGTCTAAACAGATAAAAAAACAAATGCTTATATTTTAGTAGTAGCCCTTTTCATAGGGACTCTGAGTCCTTCCTTCCTTTCTTCCTTCCTTCTTCCCTTCCTTCCTTCCTTCCCTTCTTCCTTCCTTTCCCCCTTCCTTTTTCCCCCTTCCTTCCCCCTTTATTCCTCCCCCTTTTTCCTTCCTTTTTCTTCCTTCCTTTTTCTTCCTTCCTTCCTTCCTTCCTTCCTTCCTTCCTTCCTTCCTTCCTTCCTTCCTTCCTTCCTTCCTTCCTTCCTTCCTTCCTTCCTTCCTTCTTTCCTTCCTTCCTTCCTTCCTTCCTTTCTTCCTCCCTCCCTCCCTCCCTTCCTTCCTTCCACCCATTAGGGTACCATATCCTTACCCATAGGTGCTGTGCCCAAAGGAATGTAAATTCTGATTGCTGAAACCTCAAAAGACATCTTGGGGTTTAAGGGCTAGATTTCTTTCTTAAGGACCATGCCTTAAACCCAAATCTCTCTTGCTCTCATTGATTGTCCAAAAATAGATCCCATCCCAAGCCTCATTTGGTCATTATTTGGGCCTTGATGGCTCAGAGTGAGTATAAATCGCAACTGTATGTTTTGAACAGAAACTCTGAGGATCTTCTCCTCCCAGAGTTTTGTTTTGTTTGTTTTGTTTTGTTTTTTGCTATGTAAAAGAGTCCATTCTTTGCCTCATTTCTTACCTAGCCTTAATAACTGAATGGTCACTGCCTCAATCTGAGACCTGGAAAAGACTTAACTTACTAATTTACAAAGGCCAAGTTCTCTCACTGCATTCAGGGCCATCTCCAGTCATCATAATCTCTACCTTGTCACTGGACTGAGATGACTCTGTAAGAAAGAGTGAGGCTGGTGACTCACTAGAGGGTTACCTTTTTAGCAACAACAAGCCTATTTCCCTTCAAAGAGGAGAACAAGCCAAAGACTAGGGCTATGAATCTGGGGGATTAAATAAGACCTTGGCAGGGAAGATGAGACTCACTGGAGAGCAGGTTAATTATATTGACTATAGGCTTCTGGAAATTCCTTATATATCTTCTGTATTATCTTTGAGGAGAAATAAAGGCTATCCTAATATATCTTGTGGCTGCGAGGGCTTACACAGGAACTGGAAAACCTTTTATTCACAGCTGTAGGAATGTATATATGAGCTATATTTAAGCCATATTCTGATCCTACACACACCCCCACCCCCCCCCCCCCCCCCCCCCCAGCCCCATGATATATTAGGCTAGGCTTAAGAGTCCATTATTTGCCTCACTTCTTACCTAGCCTTAATAACTGAATGGTCACTGCCTCAATCTAAATATCC
>NW_027185863.1:16640037-16714873 GCF_028583685.1 Petaurus breviceps papuanus | reverse complement strand
ATATAAAAAACAGTAAATATGTTTTTTTTCTTTTTTGCTGATAAATTATGTGTGCATTTTTTATCCACCACCTATTACTAACCCCCCCCCCCCCCCCCCCCCCCTTTAGCACCGGGAAAAAGTAAGGGTAAAATGACTGAAAAAAGTAGTTGCTTTGGGAGGTTGACCCAAGTAAACTCAGATTCAAGGGTATTATTTACTCATAGATTATATGAAATTAACAAGATACTTCATGGAATGTCACCCAAATTGTTCAGGTTGGTTTTGGATATGGTCTTACCTTGCAATATAGGTGATTATAATAATAAAAAGAAATGACCAGGTATAAGGTGCTAAACACTAGAAAGAGAAGGAGGCATTTTAAGAGCCCATGGCATTAAAGAACTCAATTTAGTTGGAGAATGAGGACATATATTCACACCCCATATGAACACATACATATATGTACATATAGATAAATGTGCATATTTATATGATCATAGCTATATAGCTTGGCTCTCCACCTACAGGAAGAAAAGGAGGAGGAAAAAGAAAAGAAACAAGGACTTGAGCCTTCACTTTACATATGGTTAGAACTTTTACAAATGACCAAGAGGATATTAATACCTCTATGGAGCAGAACAGGCAGATTCTCCTGAGGCCTACTTGCCAAATAGAATTCTCAGTAGCAAAAGGCCATTTCTGCTTTCTTCTCACTTTATCAAAAAAGCACAAATTATTACAGAACTCTACATGCCACCAATAAGATATCAACATTCCCTTGGGGAAAGCCAAGCCTTTCCATCACTGCACACATACTACAGGGTAAGGGAAATGGAGGATGGTGAATTTGACCCCATAATGTGTGCATTGTGTTGCAGTAAAGTTGCAGTCAGAAGCCCTGATCTTAGAAAGTCGTGACTTCTGAGGCTGAATTTCCTCATCTATAACATGAGGCTAATTTTGTTGCTGTTTTGATTCAGTCATTTCAGTTGTGTCTGACTCTTCATGACCCCATTTGGAGTTTTCTTATCAAAAATACTGGAATGGTTTGTCATTTCCCACTCCAGCTCATTTTACAAATGAGGAAACTAAGGCAAACAGAGTTAAGTGACTTGCCCAGGATCACGCAGCTAGTAAGTATATGAGACTGGATTTGAACTAAGGTCTTCCTGACTCCAGGCCCAGCACTCTATCACTGTGCTATCTACCTGCCCTTATAGGATTAATTGTACTATACACACGCAGATAATATGTATACATGCACACCCACACCCACACATTCTACATGTATTGACACAGGGAAACAGATTTTATATACATACATAATAAAGGTACATATACATTTGTACATGTGAACATTTGCACATATATGTATATATATAGCTATTATTCAGTTAAAATAAATAAAATCTTTGCTGTGGAAGAACTTTCTGAATTGTGATTTTTAATTGAATTTACCAAATAATTTCTCAGCTGCCCACTTCACTTTGCTGCTCTCAATATAGCTTCAAATGATTGTGTAAAGAATTAAAATGAAAAAGAATTCTCATAGTTTGATACATGCAACAAGTTTTTATTAGGGGAAAAAAAATGATGAGCAAGGGTCTGTGAATCTTTGTGTGTTTATCTTTGCCCAAAAGAGAAAATTGCAGGGTGATGAGATAAGCTAACCATCTATTAAAACAGACCACTACAATAATGATCAGTCAGAATGCAAATTAGTAGTATAAGTACATGGCCTGGCATGTAACTGACAACAGCTCTATGTCAACATCAGAGACATGGAATATATATATACCCACAGCCTAAAAGATGCTTCTTTCAGATTTCCCTGCCGCCTTTCTCTTGCAACTGCCTCAGCCCAGTGATTTTCTTTCCTTGTCATCCACACAGCAGTGTGAAGAGTACATGTTTCCAGAAAAAGCCACAGCACAGACAAGGTGGCAAAAAATAGAAAAAAAAAATCTCTTCTAAGCATGTGGGTCACCAGCCTCCAAATCCCAAGCTGGAGAAGGTTAAAAAAGAGGCATCCTACCAACAGGAAATCTCTTTTATTCCAGGGATCTCCTTGAAAACTGCCCAAGTAATCTGTGACTGTAGCCGGCAAAGGAGGCGTGACCAGGGATGGCACATGCCCTTGTTTACTACAGAAGCAAGCGTTGCCATGCTTTGTTGGCTTCCTGAAGTGTTCTCATTCATTATTTCCACTACTTGTTTATTCTGCAGAGTTTTGGTGCTCCCCATGGGGATGTATCACATTAATGACTTGCCTTTTCTTATCTGTGCAGGAGAGATCTGTGCTCCAGAGGTGAATCTCCTCCTAGCACCTGAACACACACAGAGAGCTCTGTGAAAACTGGTAAACATGCCAGTCGAGAAGGGGGCTTCCTTTTGGGCTTGCAGAAGTTGTTTTTTTTCCATCTCAGAGGACCAATATGGATCTGTACAGGCCTCTTGTCAGCGGGATTTGGTGTGTGTGGGATGATCAGTAAATGCCACCTCTGGGCTCTGCAGTAAGCATGGCATTCCTCGGGCCTAGCAGACATGGACGTTATTCTCGAAGACATCATAAAACCTCAAAGCACAGATTTAAGCCAAGAGAAATTCCTGCATGCCAAGGTTGATGGCTTAGTTGTTTATCCACAGGCACACAAGCTTCTGATAGCCCCACACATTCCTCTCAGTGATAAAACAATATCTTGGGGTTTTTCTAAATATGGAGGAAAGACACGTGAGGCCCAGAAAGGAACACTTACCCTATTGCCATAATTTATATTCAGCTTTTTGCCACCTCACTGAAGACCAAACAGCCTGTCCATTTTTCAGGTGAAACAAAGTAACTTCTCATATTGACAAAGCGTCATTGTAAAAGATGAAAAACATGTTTTCTCCCTTCTGTGCCTAAACCCACTTTTAGCATCTTTAGTTTCCAGACATCATTTCCTTTATGTGTTTCTGCTAATTCACTGCTCAGGAGAGAACTCTTTGGGAAGTGCTACTCTAGTATAGCTCTATGGATTTTTTCAGCAGCATCATGGGACAAAAACCTTTGATATTATATGCCAGACTCCATAATATGGGTGCATTGAACTTACAGAAATATATTAGTAGGCAAAAGCCTGAAGATAAGATTGCTATATACCCAATAAGTGCAATTAAATTTTATAAAATGATTAATCTTATGGTTTCAGAAATTTAACCTATTTTAATGGTTATTCAAATTTATATCCCAAATCTATCTGTTTAATGTTTTAGGCACTGGGGACTTTATTAGCAGGGATTGGATGCCAGCCTATTTCCCAGTTCAGGTTGGAAACTTGAACTACTCAGAGTAAGTTGGTTAAGAATGCATTTTTTTTTTTTTTTACTGCTTATTAAACTGCTGGCTTGTTTTTTTCTTACCAAAATTTTTTTTTTTAAAAACTGGACACATTATGATAATGAGCACTCTGTGTACCATGATAATACTGTGTGAATAGTACTGAGAGCTATTATCACAGTACACAGAGTATTCATTCTCATAATGCTTCCTGCAGCTTTTCCCCCTCCTCTTTTGAGTTTCTTTTCACCAAAACAAGTCAACAGTGTAGGTAGGTCATGAAAAGATACATATTAGGGAACACAGTGTGAGGGATTAAAAAATTTCTGATTGCACTGGAAAAAAAATATGACTTTTCAATTTTTGGGGCCTGACTACCTCATGAGCTACCCTCAGTCTAAATTTACTTTGGTTGTGACCACAGGCGTTTTGCTGCAAGCTGTGGTCTGATGGAAAGAATTGTAAAATAGGAATCAGCAAACCACAAACCCTGATTTTTCGGGATGACCTTTGGTAATTTGTTTGATCTCCTTTTCTCTCTGGTTCTTAATATGGATAGAAAGAAATTTATCTGTGACCGGTACCCTGGGTTGTTGTGAGCATTTGTGGGCATGTGTTCCCCATGAGCCCTTAGATGTTTAAAAAAAAATACAAGAGAGAAGGAAGTACCTGGCAGTATGATTACTTGTCTTTGTCCTTGCTCTGGGGTGCACAAGCCTCATGGGGTATGGTGTTGGATAGCAACACACTGGAATGTTGGGGTGTGAGAATTCAAAAACTATTTGAATGCATGCTGTGGGAAGTACACTAAGGCAATTATTCAGAGAATTCAAAGTTGGGGGGAGGGAGACCCAAAACCTGCTTTTATTTATTTTTTAAATTTACTTTCCAGCAATTGATGTAAATTGCTTCAATTCGCTGTTTCTTTTCAACCACATGACCAACTAATGCTCTCCACCCACCCCTATTCCATTCACTTGGAGCTTTTATTTGTTCTGACAAGTTGGGGGCCATTTGGAAGAATTAGTTGCTTTTCTATTTTGGGGGGAAAATGTTAATGAGCATTTGTAATTACACAAATAGCCACAGGTAGGGCAGTGACAAACATCTTTTGTTGTAAATAGAGAAGATAAATCAGGTCACTGTCCTTTAGGATTTGAAAGGGTCAGGAAGGTTAGTACTGTCATTAGCTGATTTACTGGGTTTCTCAGCTTGAAAGCAGTAAGTACTACCAATTTAATTAGATAAAATAATCAAAATCAACTTCCTAAGTACAGAATTTAGATCCCTTCTTCCGATTTAGCTGACCCCTTAAGAAAACCAAAAACAACCAAAAAGGAGAGAGGAGGGTTAACACTGGGACTTTTGCCGGTCTCTGTCATACAGAGAAGTTTTGTTGTTCTCCCTAGTTAAAAATGCTCAGTGAGATAACAATACGTCTTTGATACTGGACACTGATATTGATCTGGGTGCATCTGTCTCTCTCGGCAGCTGATAATGACACCACACGTGACTTCCTGTTATTGAAGCCCTTCAGACATTTCTGGAGCCAGGACTCAGCAGCTTCAGGGGCCGTGCTCCTATCAGGAGCTCAGGACTCAAAGCTTTTATTGCCTTTCAGTTAATGTACCTGGAGCCCTGCTGTGTTGTAAACAACTTGTTTACCTCCTCAGCATAATTTGTCCCTGTTTCCATTGGCTCCTGTATCATAAACAGAGCATTAAAAGGGGGGAGGGGGAAGGTAAAGCTCACACAGCATCAAGAAGCAAACAACCCTCAGCAAAGGCAGCCAGGGTAGATGAGATTATTTATACCTGTTGTTTTCATTTCCAGCCAGTAGGACCGTAGTTGTACAGAATGTGTTTCAGGTTAGAGAAAAACAAATACAAATGGCATAAAAAAAAAAAATCCTGCCCCTAAACAGCTCACTACATTAGCATCCATTCTCCCGGCAGAGAAATCCAAACTGGATGGTAAATACCCTGCACTCTGAAAGTCAACATCTGGTCAGGCAGATTTAATTTTTGACATTCATTTTTTCCCCTTTACTCTACACATGTAACATGCCTTTTATTAGATAATTGCCCTCAGGGATATCTATGTCATTAATAATTATTACTTTCACCCAGTGTTTTCAAAACATTTTGCAAATGTTATTAAGTTTTTCAAGATGACTTTGAAAGTAAAATCCCTCCTGATGAAGCCATAAATGGAATGGGGCGGGGAGTAGGGAATCAGGAAGAATTTGTCCTCAGCTAAAGAATAACAATATTTAGTCCTATTAATACATGGAATGATTTTTTTTTTAAATCTGTGTATTTCTTATGGCATAGTGGGCATATTTCTTATTAGAATATAACTGTATTTATATGGCGGGGGAGATGAAGAGACTTTGAAAAGGAGTGGAGATCTATACAGTAGTAGTCTCGTCCACATTTAAAGTATGAACTTCAGGGTCAGAAGGGACCTTAGAAATAATCTAGTACCATTTTCTCACTTTGTAGATGAAGCAAATTAGGTATAGAGAAAGAGGCTAAGTGGTGTGTTCGAAATTACCCAGACCATTATTGGTGGAGCTGAGACTAGAATTCAGGGCTCCTGATTTCTAGTTCAGTGATTTCCTCCCCCTCTCCCTCCCCCCATGACCTTTTGCTGCTACTCCTAGCTAAGATGTAAAGTAATACAGTAATGCAAAATTGTATAGTCAGAGTTCCCAGAGAAAAATATTTTTTTTTCCCATCATTGGATTTATAAATATCAGGAGGCATATTCCCTGGAGAATGAGTGGAATGGAGGGGCAAAGGAAGAATGAGCAAATTCCAAAGGGTCTTCCTCATATGAGAAACCTAATCATAGAGGTGCTGGGAACATACATTTAGAGAATAAGGTCATTATATAGACAAGAAACCTAAGGCCCAAGGACATAAATGGCAGACCTGAGAAGTGAACCCAGGTCCTCTGACTCCAAATTATAGCTCAGTCCACTAGACTATCTTGATAGTCCTATTTAAACAACATAGAAAAAATAAAATCATTGCCTAATGTTAACAAAAACAATCTTTTAAAGGAAATGTTAAACTTTTGAAAAATATTATTAAAAATTCGTTTCTCTAAAATACACTTGCTTTTGTTTCTTTTGTTTTTAGGAAATAGTAAAAATACTTTATTCATTTGTATTGAGTTTTATCTTCTTGTGAAACCCTTATATTCTGATAAAATGAAGAGTTGGGAAAAATCATGCCAATTTTTAGTGTCCACAGGATCACAAAACTCTCTTGATTGTGTCTAACAACAATTTAGATCATTGGATATCAGTAAGACCTATTATCCTAACTGTATTGCAGAAAAAAAAGAGGACTGGCCTGAAAATAAAAACAAAATAATTGTTTGATACACTAGGTAAAGAGACACAACTTTTGCCTGTGGAAATTATTTTGCAAGATGGGGAAACTTAAGTGGAGAAATTAATATGCAGGCTATCAGAGAAAGTCAGTGGCAGAAAGTGTTTGGGAAATGTAAGATTATAGTAGCCTTTAATTAGAGATTTCAAATTTTAGATTATTTTAACTTGAATCCCAGATTCCCCTCTAGGCAAAGCAATGGTATTTATTGTTCTTAATTACTAGTTTTAGCAATTCTTCTGGGAATGAAGGAAAACATGTGAGTGAGCAAAGAACTAGGGAGATAATATGCTCTCCAGGATGCCAGTTATGTTTACTCAATGATTATTTGTAACCCCTGTTGTGTTTTGTTTTTGTTTTTGTTTTTGGTTTTGGTTTTGGTATGGTCCCCTTGGAGATTTTAGGAACAGTGGTTTTCTCACTTTATTTTGGTTCTTCTGTTTAATAAAACCAGAATTCCATTTGTAATGAGAGAGTTTTGTTTTTGTTTTTGAGCTAAGGAGGATTCCAAGTTGTGTTAGAGATTAACAAAAGGAATATTTCTGATTATTTGAGAACATCCCAAATCCAGCATGGAGTTAAGGTTTCAGAATACATTTTGGTTGGTTGTTTTTGTGTTTGTTTTCTTGCTTTAATAGAGTATCTACTGGCAACAAAAATCTTAGCAAAGGCTTAACACTGGGGATCATTTTTTTTAAGGGGAGAGACCTCAAACTGATGGAATGACTGTGAAAGTTTAAGTATTAATAGTCCTTTGTGCCTGGGTACATTGTATTGTATTTTAAAATGATATTTTGCATCTCATTTTTGTTTGTATTTTAAAATTAAAATTTAGTTTTTAATTATTAAAATTAAGTATAATTTGAGTTTAATTTGATAAGTAAAACAATATCTAATATTGCTAAGTACTCAATAAAGGTTCACCTTAAAAACTTCTAAGTACACTTCCATGTAAGTATTCATGTGCTTTATAGAAAAGAAAAAATCCCATGGCTGAGGGTGTGTTGGAGTGTTTAATAGGGCCAATGCTGCTTTGCAGATCATTACTATGTGCCATTCAAATGGGGATAAAACAAAAGGGATCAACATCATGAAAAAAAAGCAGAGCTTTTGAAGATCTTTTTGCTTAAAAAAAAAAAAGACCGAAGAAAGAATGAAAAAACAGTGTGGAATTAGATAGCTGAAAGTGAAGGAGCTGGGGAATCAGCCCACTAGAAAAAGAGTAGGTCCGAAGAAAGGAAGAAAGATGAGAGACAAGCCTAGAGGCAATGTAGGATATCACTGATGATAAAGATAAGAGTCTCAGTTCATAGAAGCTGAACAATGTCTGGTGTGTTTAAGGAAAGATTCATCAAGGAAGTTCTGTGGGCAAAATGCAAGGGACAAAGGCTGCTAAAGGTTGAGATGACATCAAGGAAAACTAACTGACCTGCAGATGAGTAAATGGACCTGAGGTTTAGATGGAAAAGGGTCTGAACTTACTGCCTATGTGACTTTATGTTTCTAGGCCTCAGTTTTCTCATCTGTAAGATGAGGGGTTGGGTGACAGTTTCTAAGATCACTTCCAAACCTAATTTATGCTTCTATTAACATAGCATCATTGACAAGACTTCTCCTGGTATCTAGGGAGCTGAAAAGGGAGTGCTTTAAACCTGTCCAAGCTAATTGAGTAAGACGGAACTGTGTGCCTATAACATACTTTATTTGTTTATAGTTTAGTATAGTAAAAATAGCCATGCATTTGAATACATTATAGCACTGTAATGCAGTAAGTATAATGGGGCAGAGATACAGTTGCAGAAGAGAATGGTGGGAAGGCTGGGAATGTAAAGGATGTCATCTTCAGAAGAGAAATCCCTGCTTCTTTGATTAAAATTAAGAGTTGATCTGTTAAAATAGACACTCCCAAGAAAACTTACTATTTACCATATGAAATTTTCCACGGATACTGCATTGTGCTGCCATGACCTAAGGGCAGAGAGAATAGACGTTTCCTTCCTGGTTATACATCTCTCAAAAATTTTCTTTATATATAACTGATACTTATCATGTAGCATCAGTCTAAATCAGAAGAAAAAAGGAAATAAAAAAGTAAATAAATAAAGCAATTAGGAAGGCATGATAAAATAATGCAGTGGAATCCTAGAATCTTGGAAATAGATTAGACCATGGAGTTCATCTAGCACAGTCCTCATATTTTGCTGATGAGGAAAATGAAGCCTATATTTACCAGCTTTATACTTAAACTGCTTCTACATAAACAGGTTATGTAACTTCCCATGATGCTGCAGGAGCATGTTTAGTTTCAAGAGTGATTGGCCACCCTGGGACCATGTTTTCTTCTTTAGCCCTGAAGGAAAATTCAAAATTTCAAGTTTGAGCCAAAAGTCATTGGGAAAATAGTTACCCTCTGGAATAGCACTCTAAATCTCCGTTCATGGTTCAGATATTCTTCAAGAGTTTCACATGAGTTTTCCCTGCTGTTATCTAAACTAACCACCCCATTGTCTTTTACTTAAGAATGATAGATAGATACAGATTGATTAATCTATTTATCTATCTAATTTCTTATGCTATCAAACTTTAATTATGTCCCATCCCTTTTAACTGTGGAGCCAATAAATCCTAATATATATTTTAGTTTTTAGTCTATATTATTATGTATAGACTTATGAAATGTTAGTGCTAGAATAGTAGTAGTAGTAATACTAGTAGTAGTAGTAGTAGCAGATTAACTACTACAGGGCATAATGCCTGTTATGAACCTAATTCAATTCAATTAAAATCTAAGAAACCAGGGTGGCTAGGTGGTACAGTGAATAAAGCACCAGCCCTGGAATCAGGAGGACCTGAGTTCAAATCCAGCCTCAGACACTTAACACTTACTAGCCATGTGACCTTGGGTAAGTCATTTAACTCCAATTGCCCTGCATTCTCCCCTCCAAAAAGCAATAAAATAAAATAAAATCTTAGAGACTATGGTGCTAAGTTCTAGGAAAAAGATATAATTTAAATAAAACATAGTCCCTTTTCTCAGAAAGGTAGAGGCTAGAAGAGTTATGTGACACATATGCAGATAACTTGAAAACAAACTCATGCATAATAATAATTAATAGTTGTCATTTATATAATGTGGTGGGGCTTATAAGAACTTTGTATATATATATACATCATTTATTTTGAGCTCCAAGGAAGCTGTGAAGTAGATACATCAGATATTATCTCCATTCTACAGATAAGGAAATCAAAGATCAGAGATATTAAATTACTTTTTAGTAGTCAAACACAAGTATCAGAAACATGATTCAAACTCAGATCAGCCCAACTCCAAGATCAGTGCACTCAGTCTATTGTGCCATATTGTCTCTATTTGGAGAAACCATAAGTATCATTTAATCCAGCCCCCCTTACTTTACAAATGAGGAAACTGAGACCCAGAGAGATGAAGTAATTTTCCCAGGCACAAAGCTAGTTATTGGAAGACACAGATCTAAAATTCAGGTCTGCTAACAGCCTTATATTTTTTGTGTCATTAAAAAATATATTAAAAAACATTGCAATGAGAACCATGAGATAAATAATAAGGAACTGCTTAAAAAGGTACATCCAGTCAATTTATCTTTCCTAGCTATAAATCTTGCCTTTTTGATATAGACTTCATATTATCATTGGTCTCACCTAAAGATACGGCAGCTAAGGGTATTTGTTTACCTTTGCCAGTGGGATTCACATCTGCATGACCAATGGAAAGTTAGAATGGTCTCATCCATACTACTTTTCTGTGTCCCTCTGGTACAGTGAGATAGAGAAGAATCTCAAGCTAAAACAAGTTGTGCAAACAGAGGCAATAACTATAAATCAAGGCAAGTGTGGATAAGACTAGTGATTATGTATTGGTCTTTAGAGCTAAAAGGCTTTTTACGCATAGTAAGCTCCATTATATTCCTCTGAAGACAGAAGACAACCATAATATAGAGAAATTCTGGAATATAAGAGTAAAAAAAATGACTTCCAGCAATATAAAAATATATCAGATCATTTTCCTATTTGAGACATACCTAAATTAAAAATACAGAACTGGAAGATGTTTTTACAATTAGGCTTTTTTAGAAAAGGTATCTTCTCATAGTGTGAGTTGAGTTTTTATATGCTCCATTTAAATAATGTTTCAAAATGCTTCAGCAAATCAAAAATGTTGCCAGGCTTTCCCCTACTACATAATTATCAGATCAGAGTTAAGCATCCAACAATTACACTTAAGAACTTAAAACCATTTACAAAAATCACTTTAACTTTTATTTTTCTTTATTGACGTTCAGATAATTATTTTTGCATAATGTTGATATGTTTTTAATATTATCATTCAGATTTGATAACTTTCCTGATTTTCTTACTTTGGCTTTTTTTTTTTAATTTGGGCAAAGTATGTTCAGCAGGCAATGGAGAGAGGGTTTATTTGTGTTGACCATGACCCCATGAAGAAACCCTAGCCTTCTTGCTTACAGGGTTAGTGCTGAATTGAATTTTCTTTCACTCTGGCATCTTTGGGATCCTGATCAGATTGAGCTGGAAGACTTGCTTCTGACAAGGCTGGCTACCAAAGCCTCTGGTCAAATCAATGAAGTAGGAGCAGATCTTAGACAGTAGTCAAAACTTGTCTCCTAGGTCTTCTCCAAGCAGGGTTTCCCACTTCTGCTGTCCAAGGGGCTATGGAACACTCGAAGATTTCCCTGTGACTTCATTCAGGTACAGTCAGTGGTTACCAATTGAGACTCCTTCCTATTAAAGATTCAGCCAGAAATGGGAACTGGGCAGCAAGGTTGCCCAATTAATAGAATACTAGACGTGGAGACAGGACACTGAATTCAGATCTTTCCTCAGATGCTTACTAGCTGTGTGACCCTGAACAGGTCACTTAGCTTGTTTTACTTTCCTCAGTGGAAAAAGGGGATAATAATAGCTCCTACCTTCCAGGGTTATTGTGAGGTAATACAAATAGCATATTTTGCAAATCTTAAGCAGATCTATAAATGCTAACTATTGTCATTGCTGGTCTTAAACCAGAGTATTTTGTGGAGGCTATAATCTGATAATTGGCTTCATTCTCTTCTCACTTCACTGATGGATATCTGAAATAGATTCAATTGAAAAAAATTATAAATTGAAGAGAGTTTAAAATAGTATCTAGATAGCATGTTTCATTTTACACATGAGGAGGGAATTGGAACCTAGAGTTATAAGATGATTTGCATAAGGTTTCAGAACTAATTTGTTAGAACAGGAGCCCAGGTCCATTGAATTTGCCTATGATAGAGTTTCTATCAGATGGAATTCTTTGGCTTTGCAGATCACTATGTCTCATTAATGCTTTTTGGAAAGACAGAATTCTGCATCACTCTTGCAGGAAACTCCCTGTGAGAAAAATCCCTCTATCATTGTAAATTATCATTTGCTCAGTAGTTGCATGAGCCATTGACTTGTCCAAGGTTACACAGCCCATAGGTTTAAACATTAGGACTTGAATTTTGACTTCCTGATTCTGAGGCCAGCTCACATTCCTTACTTCACATTGCCTCTCATGTCCTCATACATTCAGTCTTCATCTCACATACCAGAAGCAAGGCAGCATCCTACATTGGATTCTTAAAGTCTCTCTTATCTCAGATTAAGAAAAAAAGGGAATGGAATGAAATGAAATGTTTATCTATTGCCCCAGATTTTCATCCTAGCTCAATACCAGCATATCTAAATATCACAGTGATAAAAATATGAACTCAGCTATACAACATGCCAGGTTAAAATCTAAAATCTAGTCTATAAAATTAGATTAGATGGCTTCTAAGTTCCCTCCCAATTCCAAATTTCAAATTCTATGAATTATAGTCTAGTGACTGTTGTTTTAGTCATTTTTCAGTTGTGACCAAATCTCCATGACCCCATTTGGGGTTTTCTTGGGAAAAATACTGGAGGGGTTTGTCATTCCTTCTCCAGCTCATTTTACAGATGAGGAAACTGAGGTAAACAGGGTTAAGTGACTTGCCTAGGGTCACATAGTAAGTGTCTGAGGCCAGGTTTGAACTCATAATGATGAGTATTCCTGACTTCAGGTCCTCAATCCACTGTTCTACCTTGCTGCTTCATAATTAGGCTATTAAATTTTTTGGGGGGGGGTGGTTAAAATTTTTAACATGACAAAGTATTTTCCCCTTTTGGAGGGATTTGAAATGTTGGGGGAGGGAAGGATTCCATATCAACCTGATGGCCAAACCACAGTTTGGAAAGGACTCAATCACTGTACAAAGATTATTAGTTTCTTCAACGATGTCAACCTATGAAAAAGTGAAGCCGATATCTAAGATGACAATCAACAAAAGAAAGGTTCACCCCAGTCTACTCTCTCTGTTACCCTCTTCCCCGAAGATTCCAATTGTTCTAAGTACAAATGTTATGGGATTTGTTTTAAGCCTCAGTTATCTAGATATTTTCCTTAGATTTCCATTTCACTTTGCACATGTTGACAAATGCTAAATTAAGGAGCCAGCCTGTTTCAGTGGAAAAGATGATGGATGTAGGATGAGAAGACTTGATTGCAATCTTGGCTATGACTCTTACTATTTGTGTGCCTGTGGATGAGTTGTTTCAATTCTCTGGGCCTCAGTTTCTGATCTCTGCACGTGGGAAAATAGGCTAGAATAATCTCTAAAGATCCTACCATTTAAGCTTCAATACTGCATTGGATCCATGGCTTTGTTAGTATGGGTCTTCCCTTTAGTGGGTACAGACTGCAGCTCATCCATACTCTTTTGTTCTGTGCTATTGGTGTCTATGTCTTTCAATAAATTTTCCACAGAGAATCCATCCAATGTCCTGGAGTCTATCTTTTGAACTTGAAAGTATTTAGTAGATGCCAATGTAATACAAGAAATCTTATCCCTCATTTCCCCTGACTCTTGCAGGATGACCAGTGCATCTCTTTTTTAGGCATAATCTATCCTTGCTCCCCTTATGTACAAGGCATCATATGTCTATTATGCGAAATTCTACTTAGAACAGCTGTATATCCTTTCTCTAGTGAACTCTGGATCACTGTTACATGTAATTCTGATCCAGTTATATTTTAGGAAGGTGTCTCATCGTCCAAAACACTTCATCAAAGGATTTTTTTTCCAGACTTATTTCATTTGGCTTTTAAAACAAAACAACAAACCTGTGGATTGAAAATTCTTCAGCTTTGGGATCAGTTATCACTGAGCGACTGTAAATGGTGAATGATGTGACAAACTGAAGAAGAATGTTACCTCTCCACAGCCTGGAGGGGAAGGCCATGACAACAAAGAAATACAATTTAGAAACATTTTCCAGTAGCTGTCTGGGAGGCCCCTCCTTAAGTCGTGACCAGCTCTCCATGACCCCATTTGGGGTTTTCTTGGGAAAAATACTGGAGGGGTTTGCTGTTCCTTTTCCAGTTTCCATTTTATAGATGAGGAAACTGAGGCAAACAGAGTAAAGTGACTTACTTAGGGTCACATAGTAAGCGTCTGAGGCCAGGTTTGAACTCAGGATGATGAGTATTAGTGACTTCAAGTCCTCTATCCACTGCTCTACATTGTTGCCCCATAACTAGACTATTTTAAATTTTGTTTTTCTTTTTTTGGGGGGAAGGGTTTAATTAAAATTTCTAACATGACAAAGTATGTTCCCTTTTTGGAGAGCAAATGTTGAGGGTCGGGAAGGATTCTTTATTGACCTGATGGCCAAACCACAATTTGGAAAGGAATCAATCACTTTGGACCCAGCTGGTTATTATTCCTTATTATATATTCACCATCAAAACAGAAAGGTAACCTGGAGCCCCAAAGATTTGGTGTAAGCTACTCACTTAATATAAAATAATCCATTCAACAGCTTCATCATATTTATCTAAGTTAATTTCTGTTTATATTTCTCAGGTGGGGCCTGCTGCCTTTGGAATCTGTATTATTTCCAGATATAGAACCGACTTCCATTTACCTCCTGATTCATGAACTCCTCCTGCCTGCACACTTGACTATCACCTGCATGAACTCACTCCTTGGTCATTCCAAGGTTAAGCCTAAAACATGTCATTGCACTGGTCACTATCAATTCCCAGAAAATGTAATGGAGTTGTTTTTGTTTTTTATTCTGTTTGGCTTCCTGATAGTCATAGAGGGCACTATATCAATCAATAAACCACCAATAATAATTAACCGGACAGAGTGAAATCATTTGTTACTCAAAGCTTGTTTCTCAAACCTACATTATTGCAAAGGCCAAAAAAAAAAAAAAGGCCACTAGCCTCCTACGGTTATTTCTACATGATTGCAAAAGTGCAATGTGGGCTAAAAGTTACTCTTCTTCCCGAAAGTCCATTTGCCAGAGAACACAGATTGCACCATTTTGGTTGCTCATACTGATGCCTCCCTCCTTAGCAGGGGTTGATTTTCTTAGCAAGGAAGTTTGCAACATCAAAACTGCCCTTTCTAACTATGCTACAAAGGAAGCAAGTAAACAAGTCTTCAAGAAACTTTTCACCAGGAGCAACCATCCAGCCCAGAATGATGCAGGCCTGCAGCTGCTGCCAGAATGTCATTAATGTACTAAAGCGTAGACGCATGCTCAGCATTCAAAGTCCTCCATACAGATCTAACGTAGCATTTTTGCTGTTGTTATTGCAGATCTCTAATGTACTTGCATGTGATATCGTACATTAGAGTTGGGTGTGTTTTGGTCTTTATCTTTTGCTGTATTTGAAGTTCCTGCAGGACTTGGACCATGGCACATCTAATCTTTTTATCTTCCTCAATACTTAGCATGTTGTGCACTTAACACTTGGCACAATGTTTTTCACACAGTAAGCCTTCATTAGATGTTTGCTAAATGAGTGAATATATTTTTGATGAATATTTATGTACATGTGTGGTATACAGAAATGAAATACAATGTGGTAAAGTGGAAGTAACACGACTTTGGGAAGGGGGAGAGGACAGGCATTTAAAAAACACCTACTATGTACCAGTTAAATAGTATATGCCATAGGAAGCATTTCCTTACCCCTCTTAAATTTAGGATCTTCTCTTTTAAAAATTGTTTCATGTATTTCCTAGATTTTATAAAATTTAATTTTTTAAAAAATTTAATAAAATAAAAATTTTAAATTTAATAAAAATTTATTTTTTATTTGTTTGCTGTTTGCCCCCATTATATTGTGAACTCCTTTAAGGCAATGCATATCTTTTGCCTTGTTTTGTATCCACAGTACTTAATACAGAGTGTGGTGAAAAGTAGGCACTTAATAAATGTTTATTAACTGACTGTGCTTAGTGCATTACTATATAATCCCATGGGGACAGTTAGGTAGTACAGTGGATAGAGTGCCAGGCCTGGAGTCAGGAAGATTCAACTTCCTGAGTTCAAATCCTTAGACCATGTCAGATCCTCATTAGTTGTGTGACTCTGGGCAAGTCACTTAACACTGATTCAATTTCCTCATCTGTAAAATGAACTGGAGAAGGAAACAGCAAACCACCTGAGTATCTCTGTCAGGAAAACCTCAAATAGGATCATGACTGAAAACAAATAAATAACAACAACAATATTATCTCACCAGACCCTCTAGACCAGGGGTGGGGAACCTGTGGTCTTTTGTCTGAATCCAAATTTTACAAAATTGAGGCCACAGATTCCCCACCCCTGCCTAGACTATCATGGGAGGCAGGTGTTATTTTTTATCCCCATGGCAAAGGTGAGGAACCTGTGGCAGAATTAGGTTAAGTGACTTGCCTAGCGTCACACAGCTAGTAAGTGTCTGAGGCTGAATGTGGAGCTCAGGTCTCCTGACTCCAGCTCCAGAGGAGAAAGAAACAAGTCTTAACCACGTACTACGTTTTAGACGCCATGCTAAGCACTTTAGAAATATTATCTCATTTGAGCATTTCATTCTCCAGTCCAGTCTCTACCACTTAATAATCACGTAGTCAAAGGTAAATCACAATCTCCTTATGCTTCTTTCAACTCATCTGTAAAACACCGATAATAGCTAATCAAACTGTACTCCAAGCTCGTGAAAATGATGCTTTGTAAATTGTAACATACTGTACACATGTGAGCTGCTGTCAATATATGGGGAACATGATATAGTCAGTCATTCAAGAAACACTTCCTAAATACCTAGTATATAGTCAACTGTTAGGCACTTGGAATAGATGCAAAGAAAATGCATATTCGTCATCAAGGACTCTGGACACTTTATTGAATTATTTAAATATTGGTCATTTTTGTTATTGTTGTTCAGTTTTGTCCAATTCTTCATGACCTCCTTTTTTGGGTTTTTTTTGGGCAAAGAAACTGGAGTGACTCGCCATTTCCTTCTCCAGCTCATTTTTTAAAATGAGGAACTGAGGCAAACAGAGTTAAGTGACTTGCCCAGGGTCACACAGTTAGTAGGTGTCTGAGGCCAGGTTTGAATTCTTGAAAATGAGTCTTCCTGATTCCAATCCCAGTGCTCTATCCACTGTACCACCTAGCTGCCCAAATATTACTGACCTAAACCAACCTAAATATTGATAAACTCCAAGTCTCCTATCTGAACCTCCATCAGTTCTTATGAGTGCAGTTATCATTTTTATTTTGTCTATGTCTAGACTATGTATATGCCTAGATTTTTATGTGTCTAGACCTGTGGAAGTGTGGAAAATACACATGCCTGACTCTGGAGTGGAAGGAGCCAGTGTCAAATCTTGTCTCTGACACTTATTACCTGTGTGACTTCAATCAAGTCACAGACACTTGAGGCAGGGAAACAAATTAGAAGGCTATTGCAGTAGTCCAGGTGACAGGTGATGAGGACCTGAATGGAAGAGGTGGCCATGTGAATGGAGAGGAGGTAAAGGGTGCAAGAGAGATTGTGGAGGTAGAAATAAGTTTGGCAGCTGATTAGATGTGTGTGAAAAGTGTGAGTCAAGAATGTTTCTAAGGTTGCAAATGTGGATGTCAAAAAGGAAGAAGATGGCTCCGATTGCGTAGGGAGGTTTGTAGAAGGATGTTCGTGGGGAAAGATAACTTGTTGTATTTTGTACATATTGAGTTGGAGGTGCTTAGGGAATAATCAGTGTGAAATTACCAGGCAATTAGTAATGCAGGATAGACAGGACTTGAATCCAAACCTTCCTGACACTAAGGGCTTACTTCCTAACCATGACACCATGATATGCCTCAGATATTTGTTTGTCTGTCTTTCTATTCATCTCTATCCAATTATATACATTTATAAGAGATTACATGCATGTATATATCTACATGAGGCAGCTAGGTGGCGCAGTGGTGCTGAGCCTGGGGTCAGGAAGACTCATCTTCCTGAGTTCAAATCTGGTCTAAGACATTTAGTAGCTGTGTGACCCTGGGCAAGTCACTTAACCCTGCTTGCCACAGATTCCTCATCAGTGAAATGAACCAGAGAAGGAAATGGCAAACCATTCCAAATGGGGTCAATGAAGAATAGGCCACGATTGAAAGAACTCAACAATAACAACAACAATGAAGAAATGTAAGTGTTTGTGTATATACATATATTCATATATATGTATGTACATAGTACATACATACATACATACATAATGCATATATGTGGAAAGAGACAGAATTCTAAAGTTTAAATATGTCTCTGTGTCTCATCCTTTCCTTAATGACAATTTGACACGATGACAGTATATATATACTAAATTTACAACACGCAGCACAATCAACAAAATAAATTCAATGAACATCCTTAAATACCTACTGTGTGTATCTCCCTGAGGACGTGCAGACAAAAAAAATCCAATCCTAGAACATAAAATGTGAAAAATCTAGCATTTTATAAAATCCCTCTCATACCCTGATTGTCCGCTTTGGATCATCTCTACAGAATTATGTTGATGAGCACCATGTCTCTGAAGATTTGGTGTCTATCTTCACTTCTTTCTGCTGACACTTTCTTTTCCAGTTGGAAACAGGCTCAAGTCTTTTCTTTCCTAAAAACAAACTGTCCTGGGACCTGTCAGCCACTGCAGCTAACATCATATCTGTTTCTCCTTTCCACTTACAGCTGAATTTCTAGGAAGGGTAATCTGCACTTGTTATTCCTGCTTCTTAATTACACACTCTCCTATGACCAAGCTTATCATTTCCCCTCTTCGCTTCACCAAGGTCAGCCATGGAATGCTAGTTGACAAATAAAACGAACCTTTTTGAATCATGTCCATCTTGTGATTTTTCTCTGGTCTTTGTCATTCTTGATGTACTCCTCTTTCCCAAAACTTCTCTGCTCTCCATGAAACTTGCCTCTTATGGTCCTTGTGCCTTGATGCTCTGTTTCTTGGTGGCCTTCTCTGCTTCATTTTCTTCCTCCTGTTCACTAAACGTAGGTATCCTTCCAAGCCTGAGCCCTCATCCTTCTTCTCTCCTTGGCAGACTCTTAACTCCATGCCTTCAACTATCCCATATGTGCAGATGGCTCTCAAGACTATATATGCAACTCCGGTCTCTCCTCTGGGATTCAGTACCACATTCCCCACTGCCTGCTAAATATATTCACCCAGATGTCACCTTGGTAGCTCCAACTCAACATCTCCAAGACTGTGCTCATCATCATCCTACACAAACCTGTCCCTCCTTTCACTTTTCCTATTACTATGAATCCTCATGGTCATTTAACAATTCCCCTTTCACCCTTCAAAATCATATATGATCATTTTTTTTTTTTTGCTGTTGAGTCATTTCAGGCATATCTGACTCTCTGTGACCCCATTTGAGGTTTTCTTGGCGAAGATACTGGTGGGACTGACCATTTCCTTCTCCAGTTCATTTTGCAGATGAGGAAGCTGAGGCAAACACGTTTAAGTGACTTGTCCAGCATCACATAGCTAGTAAGTGTCTGAGGCCGGGTTTGAACTCAGATGTTCCTGATTCCAAGCCTGGCACTCTATCCACTGTGCCACCTAGCGCCCATTTAATGAGGATTTAAGTGCCTATTCTGTACCAGATACTGTGTTAAATACCAGGTAGGACACAGACAAAAGTGAAAGAAACCCTGTTCACAAAGAGTTTATATTCTATATCTATCTGAACATATGCAAAATAGATCCCAGGTGATTTTGAGGAGAAAGACAGCAGAATCTGGGACCTAAGACAGGCTTCTCTGGCAGGTGTTATTTGAATTGAGTCTTAAAGGAAGCCAGGGATTCCAAAAGAAGGTAAAGAGGAGTGAGTTCTAGCCTTGGGCCATGTCCAAAGGCATTGAGGTAAAAAGTGGAATACCTTGTGTATGAGGGAGTGGGAGAAATCTACATTGATTGAATAGTAAAGTATGTGAAGAGAGCCACATTATAAATATCTTTAAGTGTCAAGCAAAGCCAGTCAGGTAATAAGTATTTATTAAACACCTACTGTGTGTCAGGCACTGTGGTAAGCCCTGGGTATACAAAAAGGGGCAAGAAACCATCCCTGCCCTCAAGGTGCTCACAGACTAATGGAGTTCATTTTAGATCCTAGAGGTAATAGACCCTAGAGTTAGGCATTTTTAACCCCATCTATCCCTTCCTCTCCACTCACTGCTATTATCCTAATTCAGACTAATATCTCTTCTCATCTGTTGTAATAGTTTATAAACTGGTCTCCTCACTTTGAGTCTGTCTTCTCTATAATTCATCCACTCAGAATAACATTTTGGATGAATATGACCACATTATGCTCCTGCTCAAAAACCTTCTGTGGTTCCCTTGTCTGTGGGACAAATATAAACCTCCTATAATCAGATTCTAGCCTTCTTTTCAAGACTTATTTTATATTACTCCCTAGTGTGCACTCCACATTCCAGTCCAACTGGATTTCTCCCTTTACGTAGTCAGGAAATGTTCAGGCATTCTTCTAAAATCCTTCCATATCACTACCTGTTGAGACTCTTTTGTTCTGTCAAAGCTAAACTCAGTACTTTGCTCAGGAAACTTTCTTGGACACTCTCAGACTGTGTGGGTCAAAGTGATTTCTCTGTTCAAATTTCTTGGTTAGAGTGTTGGACTTGTACATAAAGACCTGGGTTAAAGTCCCATCTTAGAAATTTGCTGGTTATGGAAAACTGGGCAAATCAGTAAACCTCTCTGAACCTTAGTATCCTCATCTGGACAGTAGGAAATAATAATGACAAGGTTGCTGAGTTGATCAAACAAGATATTGCACATTATTTATGTACATAAAACATTTTGTTCATCTTAAAGTGTTATACAAAATGTTGATGTAATAATGTTGGTCCCTCTTGGTTGTTTTCACAATCTGCCGTATAGCAAAATTCATGAACATATCTTATTAGAAAGTGCCTTCCTTTAGGATAGGGATATTGTCCTTTCTCATCCTGATACACTTATCACCTAGCACAGTGGCTTGAACCTTACTAAATGTTTCTCAAATTTAATTTATTTGAATGGATTCATTGGGAAGAAAGAATTGTTAAATAAAGACTAGCTACCAGTTGGGCTTAATTCAAGAACTGACTAGGGGTGAATTTCATTACTGATCCCTAACTTCCATCCATTCCATCACAAAGTTAAGTTGCCTGGACTTAAGTTGCCAAAGTTAAGTTGCCAGCATCAAACCCTTTCACGGGGGTGAAGCACGTGAGATAGGTGGATGAAAATAAAACAGACAGAAGTGGGGGAAAATGGTGAATGATATGCTAAAACACAGCCTGAAAGGGTTCATCATCTCTGAGAAAGAACAGCTTTAGGATTGCAAATAAATGGTGCAAGAGAATAGTGCTGCTAGTCAAAGAACAGAGGATCTATGCAATCATTATTGAAAAAAGGATGGCAGGCCCACATCGGTCTTTCCAATATACCTGTAGCATCAGCCACTCACACCCACATGCGCATAAATGTTGTGAACATCATGCCTACATACCACAGCCCTAGCATACGAAGTTAATCTTCAGTTCATCTTGAGAAAATATTAGCCAGCAATTGTTTTTCTGATTATTCACTTAAGCCAACTCAGTTAAAAAACAACAGCGGCTCCAAAGATAGAGATCACAGCGAGCAGGGTGGGGAAGCTGCCCAACACAATGAATCAATGATTAACGATGGGAAATTGCAGAGTAGATGTATAGAGGTCAAATTTCATCTTGCATAGAGTAAAAGGAGGCTGAAGAGTTATAATTCCATACTGCCTGCCCTCCACACTATTGATTTTTCCTGTCCTTACACATTAAAAAGGAAGGAAGAAAGAGGGAAAGATTCCAACTGGTAGTTTTCTTTTTAATCTTTGGTCTGAACTAAATCCATAAGGACCAATTTTTCTTGAAGTCTAGGTGAGCGTATGGTACTTTCATGGGCATTAACAAAGGTAAAGTTATACCTACATTGCTAGCTTTGTGACTTAGGAAAGAGTGGTCATTTGAACTGATCAAAACCATTTTCTCTGAGAAAGAAAAAGAGAAGAGCAACAATGGGTCTATTTGAATGGCACACGGAGCACATACACTGAAGAGAGAGCTCCAGGGAGAACCCCTTGATCTTTGGCCTAGATCTATACCATCATAACAGCTAATGGGATAGAAGTCCCTTTCCAAGTTTTCTTAAAGAAATTGACAATATCCTACAAAAATACCATCCCCAAACTTCTGAAATTCTGAAGTTCAAACTGTAAAAGGAGTCTGATCTTTATTTTTCCCCATCATTAAAAAAGGATAATAGTCATGCAAAAAAAATATGTCATACTGATAATCAGACAATGAGAAAGGGAACAGAGAGAGGCTATTTCTCCTTTTAAATGTGAATTTCAGATTTTTTTCAAGCTGACTAGAACTATTAAAAAAAAAAAAGAAACAACTGTAAGCCCTTGAAAGCCCGACAAAATAATTTTATTTTTATTCAGTTGACAAGAGGGAGCCATTGAAAGATTTTGAGTAGAGAGATGACATGACCACATCCATACATGCACATGACTTTTCCTATGATTTTATTTGTCTGACTATTCAAGATCCCATTTGCAGTTTTCTTGGCAAAGATGCTGGAGTGGTTTGCTATTTCCTTCTCCAGTTGATTTTACAGATAAGGAAACTGAGGCAAACAAGCTTAACTGACTTGACCAGTGTCACACAGCTAGTAAAAGTCTGAGGTCACATTTGAACTCAGAAAGATGGATCTTTCTGACTCCAAGACTGGTTCTCTGTCTCCTGTGGCACATAGTTGCCCCATTATCTTTATATTTTAAGTCAAGTCATGTGAGGGTATGTTTAGTTTCAAACATTAATTTGAGTTGCATCCAGGGGTATGCTGTTAAATATTTAACAATTGGTTTTCTGGGAAAAAAATGTGCCCACAAGATAATTTTAAGTTTAATCACCATTATTAACATTTTCTTCATCACTTTCTCAAGTCTAGACAATTAATAAAACAATAAACCCCATCCTGATTTTTAGCATTTGCTAATTTCCAACATGTAAAAGCTTACACTGAAAATTTAACCATCAGTAACTCCAGCACACCCCTGGTTGTATCTCTTAAAAAGTTTTCTCTAGATTCTATAATTAATGACCATAAATTTTAATTTAATAGAAATGCTTTCATTGTTTACACAATTAGACTGAAATCTCAGCCTTGTTAAATACTATCAGAATTATCATAATTGTATTTTGATTTAATAACCTGGAAAACAGAAAAGAAACTGATTTATCTAGTCAAACAATATAATCAGTTGAAAAATTGATGCTTTGAAGGGAAAATTAATTGGCTATCATATATTTCTGATGCTCCTAAAAAGAATAGCCTTATCTAAAAGCAGGCCTTGCTTGATTAATCAACACTTTTTCCCCCCTTGGCTGTCCATTAACTATATGCAATGGGCTCAGTAATGAGTCTGCTGGAGAGAATGGGGGGAATAAATGTTTTTTAGTGCCAGGGAGTATCATTTAGTGAAAAGTATATGACTAGTACCCAGGGGTGGTGGACTCAAGTCCTGACTACATTACTGGCTAACTATGTAAACTGGGGCTACTAATAGCCTCTCTGGGTTTTCGGTTGATTCATCAATAAAAATAAGTGATTTGGACCAAATGATTCTAAATACAAAAATTTGACTTGCCCACACTATTGATAGCAGTCATGGCATGCCCCATGTCTTCTCTTGCTTTTCACTAAGTTAATATGGGGGCCATAAGGGAAACAAGGAGCCTCACTTGGTACTTCTTTAACATAGATCTTATACAATCATCCTATATTATTTTGTATTCTAGTCCTTTCTATATGAATTATATCTTTTACTGACTAACAAACTCTGGGAAGCCAAGTTTATTGCTTGTTTTTGTTATTCAGTTTTTAGTTGTGTCCGTCTCTTTGTGACTCCATTTGGGGTTTTGTTGGCAAAGGTACTGGAGTGGCATGTCATTTCCCTCTCCAACTCTTTTTACAGATGAGGAAGTGAGGCAAACAGGGTTAAGTGACTTGTCCTGGGTCACACAGCTAGTAAGTGTCTGTTTATTTAGAACAATGCCATCATTGTATGAATGAGGAAACAAAAGCCAAGAGAGGTTGCATGAATTTTCCATTAAGTTTCAACAGCAGAATTAGAACCCAGGTCCTCTGATCTCACATCCAACTTTTTTCACTCTCCACCATGTCGCTCTGTGATTCCCTGGTTCACTTGTTAAAATGACAATAACAGAATTGACTATGCTGTAGTCTGGTTATTTCAGCCATGAAGATAGCCTCTGGGCCTAAATTATCTACCTCGAATTGTCTCCTTGATGAATAAATTCACATTGTATTTGTAGGCAGCACCATTTGCATTTCAATGAACTTTTCAGACCTTTCTCAGGAAAAATTGCCGTATATAACTCAGCCTTCTGAATCTCCATGGCACTTCACCTTTAAGTATAATTTTCCTGAAAGTGACACTGATGAGAACGTATCACCTCACTAACTGCTGTAAAAAGAGAGCTTTCTCCCCCTACACACTCAGAAAGCAAGCCCTGTTGAAATATAACTCATGGAAGGAGGGAGGGGGTAGGGCAGCAGGCTAAGACTATTGCATGGAGTTGCATTATATAGTGCTGATGCATGGAGAGATGTTGCAGTGTGTGAGATGAGTAGTTTATGTAACAGGGGTCTTTTAGACCACATTATAAATCTGGCTTAGCTCTGGTGTAAAAGCCAAACCACTCTGTTTTCCAATTCAGCAAATGCCATATCTACTGGCTTATATTACTTCTTCATAGGACCTTAATATTCTAAACAGACAAACACATTACATCAATCCAATCAATATATTCTGAAGCTCATGACCATCACAGTTATGGAAATATATATATCGTACATCTTCAACATTCAGCTAAAATCAATAAAAATCCATTATCTAATATTTCTACTCTTGTGCACAGGAGAAACCAATGCAAATCTATCCCTACAAAGAAAAAATTTTAAATTCCCTTACGTAATTACTAATTATTGATATTTACCTTTCAAAAACATGAAACCTGGTAGACAATTATTGATAATTAAATACATGGTGCATCAGTCTCTTAGGAAATTTATGCGATGTGTTCTAGAAAGGTCAGCTATGATTATCATTAATACCCCTCCCAATATTTGGGTTTGTATGGCATTTATAACATTTAAATGAATAAGACAATCCATAATTTTAATGAGCATCTTTAACTACTAATTTTGTGCTGGGCACTATGCATTTTGCAAAGAATATTTCATTTCATCCTCACAAAAAGTTCAGCATTATATCTATTACATCATACTGCCTTTCTGAGGTGAAAAATATGATGCTTTCTTGCAAATTAAAGAAAGAAAACATAAGCAAAATGTGCTTTATTTGACATCTTCACAAGAATCCCCTTTTTGTCATACCTTCAAGTCATGGCTATCTTTTATCAGTCTCTGTTTAAACTACTGTACATTTTGCAGAAAATATCAATTTTGTATAGGCTTTTAGATCCTATTTCAATTTTCATGGGTTATTAGGGGGGAAAAAACCCTAAATCATGTTTGTAACTAACATTAAATGCACCAGGAATGAATGAAAGTTTGATATTTTATAGAAAGATAGGCATGTAGTCTATGTGATATTATTTTTATTGTGAATATTTTTGTCCTATTGAAAAATGGATAAAGGACTGACTTTTAACACTGTAAGCTCCATAAAAATGTAGATGTTATGCTCTTCTATGTCAAAATTCATAGGAATAGATTTTTTTTAGCCTCTCAAACTTGGGAGCTTCATATCCTCCAAACCAGCATTTGGGCAAACCAATTTCAGCACAATTACCCCTTTCAATGATTTGTGTCGAATAGAAACCTACTATTTGGGGGTTTTCATTATTTTTATAGTTTTATTTTGGTTTTACTTTCTGCCAACTCCCAGGATTTATTCCTCAACCTTTTTTTTCCCCTGAATATTTTAGATCATACATCAACAATGAAAATAAGCATGGACCCTTGTATCCCGGATCAACAAGAAGTAAGAAATTGGAAAATCTGGTAGTGGGAATAAGAGAAATCAAATATAGGATGCTTCTCCTTTCACTTCTCTGTCACATCATTTTCAAGTAAAACTGTATGCGTCTGTTTATTCAGATGGATTCTCTTTGGGTGGAGCTCCCCAGTGACAGACAAATAGGATCAGGCATGAGAAAACTTGGTGTTAAGATAAGCAGTATGGAAAACAGCATGGAAGCAGTTGAACAGTACAATGAGTTACTGTACCACAGTTATCGCCAGGTAGAAGTGGCATTACCTGGAATGTTTCAGGAGAAGGAAGAGCAGTAATTATCAGTGATGGGTAATCGGTATGCCTACAAGAGGCATTTCAGAGCATTTGCCTGTCTTCAAGATGAAGGTCAGACCTCCTTGGGCTTTGAAAGGGCATGGCTACCTCATCTTGCTCTCCTTGGAAGTTTTACTTAGATGAGGATTTTTATGTGTGTTTTCTAGGAAGGCTGAGCCACAGGACAACATCTGAGGAAGAAGGAGGAAGTATCTCATAAGCTTTGTTGATGCTTGGCAGTCAATTGGTTAGTGAACATTTATTTTTTACCTACTATCACCATACATCATGATGTTAGTAACACAAAGACAAAAGACAGAGATTCCTGTCTGTAAGGACTTCACATTATAACACACTAATTTTAATAATTGTTCAGTCATTTTAGTCATGTTCAATACTTTGTGACCCTATTTGGGATTTTCTTGGCAAAGATACTGGAATGACTTGTTATTTCCTTCTCCTATACATTTTGCAGATGTGGAAACTGAGGCAGTTAGGTTATGTGACTTGCCCATGGTCATACATCTAGTAAGAGTTTGAGGCTGGATTTGAATTCAGAAAGTTGAGTCTTCCTGATTCCAGACCCTGAACTCTACCCACTATGTCACTTAACTGCCCAGTATGCACACATATAGGTACAAAAACAAAGAATTGATATAAAGTCAATTTAAAGAAGGAAGTATTAGGAAGAAGCTGAAGGGATCAGGAAAGGCCTTTTGTAAAAGGCGACCCTTGGGGATCTCAATGGGCAGAGATGAATAGAGAGGGTATTCTGGACATGGTGGACAGCCAACAAAGGTACAGAAATGGGAGACAGAAGGTCCTATGGGATCAACATCAGGATAGCAAGTCTGGCTTGACCATAATGCATGAAGGTCAGCAATGTGTAACAAAACTGAAAGGTCACTTGGGGCCAAGTTGTGAAGATCTTTAAATGCCAAACAGCAGTTTATATTATCCAAGAATCAACAAGAAGCCAATGGTATGGGAGAGGAGAGGGTACAAAATGGTGAAACCCCGTGTCTCAGAAAAATTGCTTTGGCAGCTTTGTGGAATATGGAGAATGGATGGCAAAGGAGAGAGACTTCTAGCAGATTGTTAATTAGAAGACTATTGGAATAGTCAGAGAAAAAAGTGATGAAGACTAGCATGGTGCCTTTGTGAGTGAAAGGGGGCCAGAGAAGTCACCTTCCCCACTCCCTCTGTAGAACTGTTATGTGGCTAGAGAATTGGACCAAAGTGACCAGTCAATGAACCAGCAGCCTAGTCCCCAAACATTAAGTTGTTGGGGAACCTGTGGCTACAAAAAACTTCCTTTAGTGTGTAGACACTGACTAAGCTTGACAGGTTTGGAATAAAGGTGTCTGGAAAGGTTTTAGGACATTATTTTAACTAAACTGATAGAGAATCCCTACTACATCTCCACATGTAACCTTTCCAACTTTCCATGAGGGAAGGAGGATTTGGGTTTTTTTATCCTGTCACTCATATTTAATTGAGACGAATTCTACTGCTTTTGAATTATAGCTCCAGGACAGTATATTCCCTCCTGGATTTATGATGCCTAGGACACAGGAAGTCCTGTCTGTCAAGAACAAGATGTAGTGAGTCTCTTTTCTAGTGACCCACAGGAAGCCAGCCAGAATTCAGTCTATAAAACTGTGGTCACATCCAGTTATACCCTGGCATAACCCTACCCTGGTTTTCCTTTGATAACTTAATTGCTCCTTTTTTAATGACATGATTATTCTCTATCCTAGGAATAAAGTTATATAAAAACTTAAGTGATTCTAAGACAATTTGCCTTCAGGGCCATCATGTAGAGAAGAGACTCCCTCCATCCACAATAACTATGCAATAGCAGAAATGGATAAACATCAATTATTCTTTAAATATCTACCATTTTAAGGATTCTCTCCAAGCCCAGTTATTTAACATGAAAAACTGAAGCATGTGTAATTAATTTTTAAGTTGTTTAAGAAAGTACTATATCTCAAAAAATGCTTCATGGAGAGTCACAGATGAATGCAATAATTCTGTCTACATAGGTATTTGCCCTAATTATTTCCACTAGTACTTTAAAGGCAAATTTTCTTTCTTTTTTTTTAAAGCAATTGGAGTTAAGTAACTTGCTCAAGGTTACACGGCCAGGTGTTTCTGGGTGGGTGCTAAGTGTCTGAGCCCGGGATTCGATCTCCACGTCATTCCAACACTGGAGCCAGTGCTCTTACTCACTGTGCTACCTGGCCACCCCTAAAGGCAAATTTTCTATCAATCCTAAATAACTTACTCTAAAAAAAAATACAGGAAGTAATTGTGTTCGTTTTCTTCTATTTTTATCTCTTGTTAATCATTCCAAGTAGTGGATACTACAAAGTTATGCAAAGGTACAAGTTGTCCAAAGGCAACCATTCTAGTTCCTTGTTTGAAGTAATGATAGAGAAAGATCAGATTGTCCCCCCTGCTCTTAAAAAAATGAATATAATAGTTGTCTAAGAGGTCACCATAAAATTTGCACAACCATTACCCCAGCTCCCACAGAAATACTACCTGTTCTTGAAGGACCGGTTATTATAATATGCATAAAGGTACTTAACTATTCAGGAAAATACAAAAGAAACAAGTAAACACCAATTTACACAGGAAAATAATAGGTTTTAAGAATTAGGGGAAAAGTATGAAATTTGGCAAGGAGTAAAACATATCTCCAAATAACCTTTCTTCCCAGAAGCCCTTAATGTGTTTCCTATGTAGTTGGGATAAGGAGATTAAAAAAAAAATCCCTACAGAAAAATTAGAAATAGAATTTTCTTTCTCATTTCAAACCTTGATTGGTACACATTTATTCTATTCATTTGCCACTTTAAAATCTATAGGGACTGAAGTATCACTTTCCTTTTTTTCTGTATCCACTGTATAGGAACATACACACACATATCCCAACACACAAGGACATACATACACACTGGGAGCTGCTAGTCAAGCCAAGCTAGACCAAAGCCATGTTGTGTTAATTGTCATGCGGACACTGCAGTTATTCCTTGTTTTGCTTCCTATCACTGTCATATCTTGGAACTCTCAGCAGTGTAGTGCTACATGCTACAATAGTCTGGCCTATGGGGACCTTTCTGTCTGGGACAGTACCATTTAGTCCAGACAGGGAGATACTGTTTTTGTTTTTCTTGATGATGTTATTATTCTCCAAGAAAAAAAAATAACCATCCTACAGTCCTTTATTGAGGATTCCTCTTGAACATTCACATTCCAGCTGTGTACTCCAAAAGACCTTCTGGCAACAATTATCTCAGGAGCAAAGCATTATTGCGTCCCCCTCCTAGAGAGTGCTGCAGCCTGACAGCAAATGCTCTGCCAGCCAAACAGTTGTCGGGATATGAAGCAGTTTGCTTGCAAGTGATGAACTAAATTCTTTGTTGGGAAGTGAACGCCGGTGAGGCCAATCCATTTGAAGTGCAAGGCCAGTTTCAAGTCACTGTTGATTTAAAAGAGTTTTAGAAGTTATTTGTAGCTCAGCAATCCACAGTTCCTAATTAGTACTAGATATAAATGCACTCACTCTAACCACACAGCTAAATACGGTTGATGTGCATCAGGAGTCCAGGAAATAAGAAATGTTATAGCGCAAGAAGTACTCTTGTTTGAATTGAGTGTATTTCTTGGTAGGCGTCAACTCAAGAGATCAAAACTATCACCTATTTAACAAAATGAATTATTTCAGTTAAAGTTGAAATCTTGGATATTCTCAGGAATGCACAAAGCTTTTCGACTTAAACAGTTTCTATACCTATAGGAAGTAAGGTTTGGTACTAGAGTTTCCTTTACATATATACATGGAAAAAAAAGTCTGTAACTCCTTTCTCTAGATTTTCCAAAAATTTTTTAGACAAAGGAAACTCTTGCTTAGTTTTGTTGAATTAATTGTAAATCTACTCAGATAATCATTTTACAAGAGGTAGGTCTTGAAGAAATGCTGTGTTTAATTTGTAAAGAAAATTACTTACCACATGTGCTATATGTTATGGAAATTTTGGAATAGTAGGTAGAACTGATCTTGTTGTAGGCATGTAATTCCTTATCTGTATTTCCCTTCCCCTCCCTGGATTCTGGGATCAGTTTAAAGTCAATCTGGGTCTCTATACAGAACTGGTTTAACCATTTTCCGTACATCTGCCAGTCAAGTCAACAATCTGTTGATTCAGTATATTTAAAGAAAAAAAAATGTTCGAAACAGTTGTGTATGTTGACACCACTTTAATATACTCATGTATTCCCAAATGCCAGATTTATTTCATTTTGGGAGCTGTTTCCCAAGTGGATATGTAACTTTATATATTCTCTTTCTCTCAGCTTCTACACTCCCCCCCCCCCCGAATTCCGCTCTATCCATATAACCAAAGGAAGGCCCTGAGTGTGTATGTTACACACATAGGTGCTAAAAGACTTTTGGAAAGATGAAGACACAAAGAACAATGGATGAGAAGTTGAGAATTGGGTATGATCCATACCAACAGAGAAAATGTCCCTATCGTTGAGATAATTCATGTGTTAAACATATTGAAATTTATCTTTGGTTTGTTTTTCATAAAATTGAAAAGTAACTAATAATTGCTAGCATTTACATAGCACCTTAATGTTTGGAAAGTGCTTTAAAAATATTATATCATTTGATCCTCACAGCAACCCCTGGAAGTAATTGAGGAAACTGAGGCAGAAGTTAAGAGACTTGCCTAGAGTTACCCAGCTGGTGCCTGAGACCATATTTCAACCTGACTTCCTAACTCTGGGCCCAGTGCACTATATATTGTATCACCTAGATGCCTAGGCATTGGATGCATGTAAAAAAGAAGCTCACTATTTCGTGAGGAAAGTATCTAGTTATTTTAAGTGACAAGAAGTTAAATTCAAGTAAGAACTATTTTTAAAATTTTATTTTATTTTTAATTTATGGAATAAAACAAACATTTCCGTAACAGTATAATAAAAAGCGATGATTGCATGTGAGATGGCAAATCTATTATGGACAACTTTCTATCCTTTTAAATATATAATAAAGTTATCATGTTTTTTCTTTTTTATTCTTCTCTCCCTCCCACCATCATGGATGGTTCAGTTGTTTCCCAAACCACTATTCAAGTTGACGTAGGAAGCAAATTGGAATTAAGATATCCTACTCAATGGATGTGTATTGTGATAGTGTTACTCCTATATGTAGAGACAAGAAAAATATTAAGATAAAGTACCGAAATATTTATTTTGTGGATGGTTGCTCAAAAATAGATTATAGACAAAGCTGGCAGATGTCTTAGAGACCCTAAAAAAATTATGGAGTTGAAAGATAACATGAGTTGTCTGAGTTCATACTGTGTAATTGCAAATTAATTGACAAGGCTGGGATTCATGTCCAAGTCCTTTGCTTCACAATCCCAGTTTTCTTTCCACTGCATCATATTCCAGGGGAAGGTGATATTTTATTCCATTGATATATTAGTGGACTTTGGCAGCATATCTACAATGCCAAATGATTGGATAACAATGTGAATCTTAGGTAAATTATCTGGATATATTCAATTTCCATTGAATACACATTTTTTTAACACCTTAGTAGATGGTCTCCATCATGTCCCTATTCCCACCTTGCTACTCTAGAGACTTTGGGGAATTTCCCTTTGGGGTGAGATCAAAGGTTTTCTCTCTTGGTTGAGCTGAGTTATCTTATGCTCCCTGGGAGAGCTTTTTCACTCTGTATTGTATGTGCAAAGAATTATGTTCAGGGCTAGTTATATAAAGACAAAAACGAAGCAATCTTTGCCCTTATGGTGATTACTTGGGTGAGCAGACTTTATCATTTTGGTGGTGAGAAGAAAAAAAATAAAATATATGCAAACTTACATGAAGAAGTTTGAAAGACAAAGCAGTAATAACTGGACAGATCAGAAAAGTCTTCCTTATAGAAGGTCACCTCTAGACTGTACTTCTTTAACGTTTTTGAATTGATGACTTGACAAACACCAAATAAGATGAACATTACCATATAGAAAGAGAAAAATAAACCTATTATGAAGCAGAGAATGTGTATTAAGAAGTTTGTTTTTATCTTTAAGCATATGACAAATTCATTGTTGTCTCCAACACTATCTTGCATGTCTGTGTTTCATAACTCATCTCCATCTTCTTCTATGCATTAAGAAATTATTGAATTGCCCTTATTTCTTCTGTTTTAAATTCTGGTGACTTGATAAGTAGCTTTATTATTTTCCCCTCTTTTTTTCTCCCCCCCCCACAAAAAAATCAAAGAAAGAAAAATCCTGTGTACAAGATACGCATATTCAAGTAGAACAAATCCTTAAATTGACTGTTTCCAAAAATTTGTATCTTATTCTGCACACTGATTTCATCATACCTTTGTTAGGTGGTAGGTAGCATGTTTTATCTTTGTATTTTGGAACTGTGGCTGGTGATTGTATGGATCAGAGTTCATAAGTCTTTCAAAGTTACTTTTATATACAATGCATTGTTGTTGGATACATCATTCTCCAAGTTCTGCTTACTTTACTCTGCATCAGTATACATAGATTCTGCCAGTTTCCTCAGAAACTGTCTCTGCCATTTCTTATGTAATGCCTGTTGTAAAGCCCTTTGATATGGGACTCTCTTGGTGGAGATGAAAGACCTGCACTGTGTGAGGAGTGGAGTAGAATTGGTAAGAGGTTGTAGTGTCACTGCAATATTAACTGGACATGATCACAATAAAGACCGTGACTATAAATATTGCATGACGTTCCATTGCAAAATATAACAAACTCTCCATATAGAGGACAGAACTGAAGCATTTATTTAGACACCAGAAAACCAGATCCCAAAACCAGTAAGCCGATTCCATCATAATAGTAAAGAAATTAACAAGCCATAATAACATAGAGAGCCATGCCACCCTTCAGCCTTCCCACAAACCAATAAAAGATCAATATTTACTCACAAACCTTTCTGTCTTATTGCCTGAGCTTCTCTCTCTCCCACAGCCTTTCTAGCTCTGACTAGCAACTTCCTGTGGGTTCTGCTCTACCCTTCAGCAAACTCCTCCCACCACAGGCTCCATCTGTCTACATTTAGCCTAATAGGGGGCAGAGTTTACTTCCCCCCCCATTTTTAAAATGCTTTATTAACTTCTGATTTACATCATCCATTTCCACCACATTTTGAGTTACAATTTTTCTCTCCATTTTTCCCCTACCCACCACCCCAAAATAGCAGTCCCACAGGATATCCCCTTCTCCAATCTGCTCTCTCCCATATTTTCTCCCATACCCCTTTCGACTTTTCCAGTAGGGCATGGTGGATCTCTATGCCCCAGTGCCTGTATATCTTATTTTCCAATTACATGTAAAATAGTATTAATAATAGTATATATATATATATATATATATATATTTAAACATTTGATTTTAAAACTTTGAGTTCCAGATTCATTCCTTTCCTCCCTTGTCACCACCCTTACTGGTAAGATAAGCAGTTCAGTATAGGTTGTACATGTGTAGCTAATGCAAAACAATAATATAGTAGATATATTGTAAAAGACTCACTATATTTCCCTCCCTCCTATCCCACCTCCCACTTGTTCTATTCTCTACTTTGATCCTGTTCCTTTTCAAAAGTGGGTGCTTCCAATTTCCCTCCCCATCCCAGCCTGCCTTCCCTTCCATCATCCCCCCTCTCATCCCCTTCCCCCCTACTCTCCTATAGGGTGAGATACCCTATTTAGTGTGTATTTCATTCCCTCCCCAAGCCAAATTCAATGAGAATTAGGTTGACCCATTCCCTTTTGCCTTCCTATTCTTCCCCTCCATTGTAACCATTTCCCCTTGCCTCTTCTATATGAGATAGTTTACCCCATGCTGTCTCTCCCCATTTCCTCTCATTGTATTAATCTGTCACCTCTTAATTTCACCTTTTAAGTATCATCCCTTCCTATTAAATTGGTCCTGTGCCCTCTATCTATGTATACCTGTAAACATATATACACACATTCACATATGTATTTATATGCCCATATACCCTCATATATAGACATATATATATAGATATATAGATATAGATATATAGATATCTATATATACATATATATATAGATATAGATATTTCTATTCTCTTCAGCTATTTTCATATTGAGAAAAGTTTTATCAGTTACAATTATTGCTTTTCCATGTAGGTATGCTAATAGTTCAACATCGTTAAATTCCTTATGATTTCTTTTCCCTTATTCCCTTCTCATGCTTCTCTTGCTTCTTGTATCTGAATGCCAAATTTTCTATTCAACTCTGGTTTTTTCATCAAGAATACTTGAAAGTCATCTATTCCACTGAATGCCCATATTTTCCCCTGAAACATGACACTCAGTTTTGCTGGGTAGGTGATTCTTGGTTTTAATCCCAGCTCCTTTGACCTCTGGAATATCATATTCTAAGCCCTTCGATCCCTCAGTGTAGAAGCTGCCAGATCCTGGGTTATCCTGATTGTGTTTCCACAATATTAAAATTGTTTCTTCCTGGCTGCTTGTAATATTTTCTCTTTAATCTGGGAATTCTGCAACCTGGCCAGAATATTCCTAGGAGTTTTCTTTTTGGGATCTTTTCTAGGAGGTGATCGTTGGATTCTTTCAAACTCTATTTTGCCCGCTGGTTCTAAAACATCGGGGCAGTTTTCTTTGAGAACTTCCTGGAGGACGATTTCTAGGTTCCTACTTTTATCATGGCTTTCAGGTAGTCCAATAATTTTTCAATTATCTCTCCTGGATCTATTTTCCAGGTCAGTGATTTTTTTTTCCCATGAGATATTTCACATTGCCTTCTTCTATTCTTTCATTTGTTTGGATCTGTTTAACAGTATCTTGATTCCAATCAAATTCTGAAGCAATGATTCTCCTCAGTGAACTTTTGAGATTCTTTTTCCATCTGGAAAATTCAGCTTTTTAAGGCATTCTTCTCCTCATTGCCTTTTTGAGCCTCTTTTGCCAATTGAGTTAGTCCATTTTTTAAGGTGTTATTTTCCTCAGTCAGGCTGTTGACTCTCACTTAGTAATTTTCTTGCATCGTTCTCATTTCTCTTCCCAATTTTTCTTCCACTCCTCTTATCTGTTTCTAAAGGTCCTCTATGACCTGTAACCAGCTCGTATTTTCCTTTGAAGCTTTTGGTGCGGGAGTTCTGACTTCACTGTCTTCCTCCTGTTCCATGCTTTGCTCCTTTTTGTCCGTAAAATAGGAGTCTAACTTTGGAATTTTCTGTCTGCTTTGTTTCCTTTGCCTGGTCATGTCACCCCTCAGTCACTTGACCCCTGGGCTTTTTGCCACACTAGGACTCTGCCACCAGACAAGGGAGCTTTCCTCCCAAATGCTGGGGTCTTCTCAGCTGCTGGAGGTATTAGATGGGTGCCCTCTCTGAGGCCTCCATGCGCTTTGGCAATCTGGTCACACACCCCAGAACCTCCACCTAGACAGCAATCCCGTTCCAAGAAGGTTAAAGCAAGAGCTATTACCCCTCAGACTGGTCTTTTGGTCTTCCTACACTCTGCAGGCCAGGAGCTGAAGCTGCCACGTGGCACTGGCTGGCTGTGCTGTCTCAGCAGCTTATCACCCCGGGGGCAAAAGCCACACACTCCCACTTACTGGGTCCCAAAGTCCAGACTGCACTGACCTCTCACTTTGCCCTTTGCATCTATGTAATGATAATTCTGGAAACGGCCACAGCTGCTGGTGATCTGGGGTCCCTCCAGCAGACAGCTGTTCAGACCCACCCTGGGTCTGAAACCTCTGGCTCACAAGGGCCTGGGCTCAACTCCCAGAGTGCTGCACTGGCCAATTCCTGCTGGCCTGCTGGTCTGTCCTCAGTGGGAGGTTAGCTTCTCTGTGTCATTTTGTGGCTTCTGCAGTTCCTAAGTTTGTTCAGAGTCCCCTTTTTACATTGATTGGGGAAGGTGGAAGCTGGAGCCACTTGGAGGTCCTGCTTCAACTCCGTCATCTTGACTATGCCCCCAGAGTTTACTTTCAAAGCAAGGGATGTCTTCAAATTCCCCTAGGTCAATTAAGGGGCAGGGAAGGTCTTCAAATTTACATTCCCATTACAGAGGTAAAGGCTTCAGTTGTTCTTAGCTGGTTCTCTTTTGGGACGTCTTCAAGTGGGAGACCCCCTTCAGAACTCTCCAAGCAGAAATCTTCTTCAAGTGTGAGCATCAAATCACCTTCTATCTTCATGGGAGAAGATAGAAGAGGTCAACCTTATTTGAGGTTGCTGAAGGAAAAGACTTTAAGAAGATATGAGAAGAGTAGATGGTTTCCATTATGTCCCTATTCCCAGCTTGCTACTCTAGAGACTTTGGGGAATTTCCCTTTGGGGCGAGATCAAAGTCTTTCTCTCTTGGTTGAGTTGAGTTATCTCATGCTCCCTGGTAGAGATTCTTCACTCTGTATTGTCTTCTTTGTATACCTTCTCTGATTTCTGTTTTGCTATGATTTAAATAGATAACTTCTTTGTTATTTGTCATATGTACTCATTGTGGAACAGGTATTAGGTGGGAGAGGGATCAAGCTGTAGATATAGATCTTGGAGTCCTCCTTTCTCCTGAAACAACAAAGTGATCAAGAGCTAACTTAAATATGGTCATATCTCCTAGATGAGCAATATTTTAGGGAGAAGATAGACACTTTTCTACCCCAGTATCTCTTTTCTTTAAGGGTGCAGAGTGATGATCTTTGGTCCTAATTTCTTGCTTCTCATCCTGGAAGAAATAAAAGTCTTTCAAGAAAGGTAGTAGCAGAAGAGGCTAGAGATGTTTATTCTGCTTCCCTTTGTACCACACACAATGACAGCTGAACTTGGCACAAATGAGATTTCCTTACATGCAGGTTCTATCTATCACTGGATTTATAGCAAAACAATATTCCATTAAATTTATGTACCGTAATTTGTTCATCCATTTTCCAATTGATGGGCTCTTCTTAGTTTCCAGTTCTTTATCACAACCTAAAGCTGCCATAAATATTTTTGTACCTATGGATTCTTTTCTTCTTTCTTTGGTCTTCTTGATGTGTAGACCTAATGCTAGTATCACTGATTCAAAGCATGTGGACAGTTTAGTGACTTTTTGGATACATGTCAGAATTGTTCTCCAGAACTGTATACCTGTCCATAACTCTAAAACATCAGCATGTCATTACATCTCTTTTCCTTCAGTACCCCCAACAATTGTTATTTCCATTTTTTCATCATTTTTCCTAACTTGTTGGATATAAAGTGGAACTTCAGAGTAGTTTGTTATTTGAATTTTCCTTATTATTGATTATTTGGAGCATTATTTTTTCATTCTTTATAGATTTTATTTCTTCCTTCGAAAATTGTCTGTTAATAGGCATTCATCACATATATAGTGGAATGGCTCTTCTGTGTGGATATGTGTGTCTATCTATCCATCTGTCTATCTATCTGTCTGTCTATCTATCTATCTATCTATCTATCTATCTATCTATCTATCTATCTATCTTTCTAAATACAGTCAACCAACCAATTTCATAAGGTATCCCTAAAATTTATTGTAGTCTTAAGTTATTAAGGCTTATGTATAAATATAGGAATATGTATATGTATTTAAGTATATGTATCCATATTATATGTAAATATGTATGTATATATGTGCATACACATATATAATATAGATACATTCATATATAAATGTGTTGCAAATGTCAGTGCAGTTTTAAGCTTTAATAGCATAAGTATTAATATTTAATTTTTATTCCAGTTAATAACTTATGCTTAATTAAATTTATTAATTTGTCAATATTAATCATTAATATTGAATTATTAAATTGCTATTTAAGCTATTAAATCTTAAAAGTGTACTAATACTTCTGGGACACTGTATATTATAAACTTAAACATACTAAAAGAACCTTTCCACGTACACAATATAACACAAAAGAGAATTATATGTGAAACTATGAATCTCCATTTCATGCCACTTACTTTAAAACATATTTTAAAATGTATTAAATTATGATACCATGGTATTATATTATGTTACATTATATAATATGTTACATTTTATTAATTTACATGTATACTTTAGGAACTATACTGTTTGTCTGTACTTCCTTCTGTTTTCTACTGTTAGTTTTTTGAGACATTACAGTTATATGGGGGTACATGCATATTACTAAGGCCTCCTCTTTTCTCTGTCCCCTCAATTAAAACTAAGAGAGGGGAAAAACTTATAGCACATAAACATAGTGAACCAAAAAGAATAAAGTATCCATAGCCAAAAATGTGTCTATTTCTGTACCTTGAATCCATTCTGTCAGTAAATTTAATATTTAAATGTGACCTAATATTGATATTCCATGTGTCATTATGAAGTTTTTTTTCAGAGAAAACTTTGTAGTACTAACTAGTTCATCATAAAGTGACCAGCACAATTTATACAACAACAATATGACCTCAAAGGTACATCATCATAGGGTTGACTGATGTTATGTTTAGTCCTTCCATTGATCAGGGTTCATAAGTAACTTGAGGTTCTTGAGCTTTACAATGTTGTTTTGTCTTTAATTCTTCCTTAAGAAATAATAATATTTCTTTATATTAAATATACACCTTTTTTCAGTGATTCCCTAATTGATAGGTACCCCCTTGGATTTAATGTTTTGGGTTGTTTTTTCCTGCTTTCCCTACTTCAGGGTAAAGAAATTTCTCTATCTGGTGACTATTCCTTCCCCATTTTTATCTGTAACTTGCATCCTCACCCTCTACCCTCCTCCACATATCTCTGCTTGCTTTCCCACTGAGTTTGAAGCATTTCTACACCAGACTCTTCGTATGTGTAAATTCCTTTGTCTAGTCCAGATAAGAATGAGATTCATCTGATGCTTATTTACCCCACCCCTTCCTTCATGTTTGTATCATGTTTTAAATACCTCAATTAGGTGAAATAGCAAAGTCTATACCCTTCATCCTCTTTTCCAGGTGTTTTACTCTTCCTTCTCTTATAGCTTTTAAAAGACTCTCACAACAACTAATTTCTTAAAATATTTAAAATTTAATTCTCACAATAAAGTTTGATGATATTAAATTTCGGAAGGTACACTTGATTATCCACCCCCCAGTAAATTTAACATTATACTGTCATAAAAGCTACTGCAGTAAGTTAAAATAAATTTATTTTTCTAAATTTTTATTGATGTGTTTATCTTTCCAAACTATTATTCAACTTTGGTCTTTTTAGTAAAAATGTTTGAAATCTCCTCTACTCCAGAGGTGTCAAATGGGAGGCCTATGGACTGCTTGAGGTCCAGCCAAACCAGATTCAAATTTAATTGGGAAATATTTAACAAAATAAATAAAAATACAGAACAACATAGATAACAATACATTTTAAAAACTAAGGCATTATGTAGTCCATTTGGATTCTTATGTACAAATTAGTAATCTCTGTTTCTACTTGAGTTTGACACCTCTTCTCCACTCCTTTAATAATCCATATTTTTCCCTTGAAAGATTATACTGGGCTTTTTAGGGTAAATTATTCCTGCTTATAGGACTATATCATTTGCCTTTTAGCATTTTATATCCTAAAATCTCTTTACATTTATGGTAAGAACTCCCAGATCTTGTGTGATATTGACAGTCATTTCTTGGTACTTGTCCTGCTTCTTCTAGATGACTATAGTATGTTTTATATTATACATGAGCTTTGGATTTTGGCTATGACATTCATGGGACTTTTCTCAAATTTTTTTGTTCAATTAACTTTGATACTCCCTCACCTTAGACCTTCACCTCTCTCCCCTCTGGTACTAGGATTCAAAATCCCCATTTTAAGCCTGGTTAGATAAAGAGAGACTCAACACTAGACTGTGGACTTGTGATTTTTTTAAAAAAAATTTCTGCTTTGCTTATTACTAACCTTTACCCAAATAATAGGTTTTTTTTTAAAGCAATCGGGGTTAAGTAACTTGCTTAAGGTTACATGGCCAGTTATTATTATTTTTGTGGGTGCCAAGTATTGGAGGCCAGAACCTATGCCAGGTCTCCTGACACTGGGGCTGGTGCTCTTACCATGTTTCCCCGATAATAAGACACTGTCTTATTAAATTTTTTTGGACAGAAAAACACCAGAGGGCTTATTTTCAGGGGAGGGCTTATTTTAATGAACATTAACAGCAATTTTAATAAACAGGTAAATGTGAACAAAAAAATGTACCTTTATTCAATAATGAATTCAATAAAGAACAGGATGACACGCTCACTGCTGCAGCTCTGATTGGATGCAGCTCGGAGCGCGGCGTGCATTTCACCCGGGGGGGGCAGAACGGTGCATACAGAGGGTAACATAATGTAGCATGTAGTGCAGGGGATCACCTTCACTACAGCAGCAATCTCAATAGGGCTTATTTTTGGGGGAGGGCTTATTTTAGAGGAATCTTACACAGTAAGGGGAGGGCTTATTTTCGGGATAGGTCTTATTATCGGGGAAACACGGTACTCACTGAGCCACCTGGCCACCCCGTTTCTTTTTCTTTTTAAAAAAGTCTTTGAATATTGAGTTGTATTTGAGCACCAGTTCATGGTCCTTATCCACTAAAACCCTGGTAAAATAGATGATCAAAATCTTGATTATTCCTTTGCTATGTTTCCCAATAGCATTTATTTATTCATTTGTATTTATCTGAAGCTATTTATATGTTGTTTTTGTAGGTATAAACATGGATTTCCATGAGTCATTTTCTGTGTTGCTTCTTAGATATGTCTATGCACTGATGAAGAGAAAGTTGGCCTAAGGCTGTAGACCTGTAGAACCGGCACAGTAGATATGAGAGTTTTGGAAAGGACAAAATTACTTGAAGGTTGGAGCCATATTGAGCTGCTTCTTCTTGCCTGAAGCTTCCAAAGTCTTTTTTTGTCATACCATGTGTCTGTATTTGGTCCCAAAGGATATCTGTCATCAAGTGTGTCACCTCAAAGAAAAAATGTCTCTCCTCTCCAGAATTCAAGCACAAACTCTGCCCTCAGGAACATTCTCCAAGCATTCTATCTGGCAATCCAGAGAAATGCCTAAGTAGCAACACCCAAAATTAACCAGACTTAGCTAAAAACCTGTGTTACATGCATATTCCCAGTATTGTTCTTATGTGCTTATTTTCTACCTCCCTAGCTAGACTTGTAGTCTCTGGGTATAGGGATTATATAATAAATTTAAAAAATTCCCTCCCCACAATTTTCTGCATACTTCTAATAATTTAAAAATCTGAAGTTTTATAGGTGTGAGTACTCCATTTCCAAAACACTCATCAAAAAATTCCACTCCCTCTGTTTCAGTAAATGGTATTTATATGGTGTTAAGACCGAAAGATTGATCATCATCCTGCTTTTATGGGTGCTGGTCCTCAGATGGCAGATAAGCCAGGCTTATCAATTACTTGGCTTTTCCAGGTTGGTGCAGTTGGCCAGAACTTGTATTCTACTGGAATATCCTTTGGAAATCCAAGTTCTTCTCCTGAACCATAATGAGACTTTGCAATAGAACTTCAGTGCATATGAATAAATATTGTGGCTTAGCACGCCTCCAGCAAAGCCAACCTCACTTATTAAGGTTCGTCTCAGGGGCATTTATTGGATATTGGTCCTATCAAAGGCCTGAGCCCAGAAGAAATGATGAAACATTTAATACAACACAATGGAATTTATGGGTCGGTGCTTAAAAATAACAGTCCCAATAGTCCTCAAAACGTGGATGCACAAAACAGAATTTTACCTCTATATTTATGGTGGGGCAATAAAATCCTGTAAAGGAAGGTTTAGAGATACTGACATTCTCTTATTAAATATGGAAGCCATGCAGACACCCAAGCTGTAGCATTGTATATAGTAATGTTCACTCAGCTATAACTCTGTCAAAGGCCACATAAACACCCTTCATGAAAATTAGAGCCTTATATGGAAAGCTAAATTTACTTTATTGTGTATAAGCATAATACCATACCATGATGTGGGAGTGGCTCTGTTCTGGTCTTTCTTTCAGAAGCAAAAAGAGTTATAGTATTCTTGCTTTAGCTTTTCTTAAGGAAAGTGAAAGTGACAAGCTAAACATGGATAAAGCAGGAGACATGCTGCTCAGTGGAGTGATAATGAAAGGAAAAAATCCCTTTTGGAGGGAATATACAAACAATATCAAAATTGTGGGCATTTAGAAATAAAGAAAGGTTTGCCTGTGACATAGGGTGAGGGTTTTTCCCCCTTTGTTATTGTTCAGGGCTGAATAGCAATAAGATTTTAAACTGCAGTGCTTTATAATAGAATTAGGCTTCCTTGTATAATGAGGTTCATTATAATTGACATGCATAATTCCAATCATGTTCTATGTTGATTCAGCCCTTTGTTGTCGAGACAGTCTTTTCTGTGGACTGAACTAGCCAACAAGCACTCAAAATGCATTTAAAATATTTTGCAAGTATTTTGCTTGTTTGTTTATTTCATTGATTCAATGTAGACTTTATGCAGAAAATGCCGATTCAAAAGTATTGTTGCATAACACAGCTAGATCATTCAGGACCCATACAGTTTTTAATCCTTAATGGTGAAAGCAAGAATACAAAGAGAATCCTATGAGATTATTCCATGTGCTATTCCCCTGATTTATCAGAGCCAAACTAAAATGGGCAAAAGGCAACAATAAAAATTAGTTGAAAAATTAGTGTATGTTTAGTATTAGTTTCTAAGGCTGCCTTTTTTTTTCTCCTCTCTTGACCCTTTAAATGTATTCAGAAAACAATAAATAGGGAGATTTGGAATCTTGCCCCTGGAGAGAGGAGAAGAAAAATGGGAAAATGAGAAACAAAAGTAAATTGGACTTTGGGGGTTGTAAACTTTTAAATGGGCATTGGGCTGACGTGAAATAGACATTGGATTTAGAGCCAAAGGACTTGGGTTCAAATCTTGCCTCTTTCATGTTGCTTCTTCTCTGATCTCCAGTTATCTCATTTGTTAAATGAGGTAGTTGGATGACAGGATCTCTAAGATCCATTTTGTAAATTTGAGACTCCCAGGGGAAGGTGTACAGCTGTGTGGAGAAAGATGCATCATGGGAGCAGCTGTCTGCTATTGTCAATTTTCTTTCCAGGCTATTTTTTTAAAATGTCAATACATTCCTTTGACCCTTGTGATTGAATGTTAGAGTGCTTATAACTGGTTACAGAATTAATCAATTAGATTCTAGGTGTGTTTGTAAGAGACCCTAGAATGCTATAAATGATTGAGGTTGGGTGTAGTATAACAAAGCAGGATCAGGAAAACAGTGTGGACTGGTTTGAGTGCATGGAAAGGGAGAACAAGAATTGGGCAGTGGAGTGGAAGAAAAAAGGCATCGAAGTGTGAAATCTCTTAAGTGTATTCTGTGTGGGGTACATGAGGAATGGGTTCTACAACTGGACTGTACAACTGCCCCTCCAACTTCAATATAGAAGTTTTAATCCCTGGGTCCTTCATAGGAAGATATTAGCATTTTGAGAGTCCTGTAAATGTCTTATTATTGCAATTCAGAGCAATTAATGATCAATTCAAGGGATAAGAAAAGGCTCAGGGAAAAGTCAATAGGGTCTGAGAATGAGTATGTATGGGTCCGGCTCACCTTCCAACTTCAAATCTTATGGTCCTCTGAAATACAAAAGACCATTGAGTTCAAATACTTCGTCCAAATGATAAACAAGTCTCTAACAACCTGTATATTGTTACCCATCCTCTAAGATCATCCTTCTTCCATTCCCCACGTCATCTCCTCCCCAGTTAGAGAACTCAAGAATAGTGAATAAGAGTCTATTAATAAAAGTTCATTTAAACAGTAGCCATGCAATGGGGTCAAACTTAAATGGAAATAGATCTTTGTTGTCAGCAGACTGACTTAGAATACCACAAATTAACATTATCTATGCTGTATTGTATTCTTTTTTATTTTGTTAAAGCATTTTCAAATATAGTTTAATCTGGTTCTAGCCCCATTTGGGGGCTTTGGGGTCAGCAAGTCTGATGCCCCTGATAGATCACTATGATATGACCATGAGCTTTTAAATCATCTATACATGGATACATATGTGATTTTGTCTTTTTCAGTCAGATCTGACTCTTCATGATCCCATTTGGGGTCTTCTGGCAAAAATACTGGAATGGTTTGCTATTTTCTTCTCCAGCTCATTTTACAGATTAGGAACTGAAGAAAATAGGGTTAAGTGACTTGCCAAGGGTCACACAGCTAGTAAGTGTTTTGAGACCAGATTTGAACTCAGGTCTGTAACCAGTGCTCTATTCATGTGCCACCTAGTTACCCAAAGATACACATACATATACATACATATATTTATATGCACACTCATTTTTGTACTTTATATATAATAAACTGAATTACTATCATCATCAACCCAATAGTAACAACAACAGCAAATCACATAACAGAATGGTGAAATTTTACCCCAACCCCATAGCTTTTAGCAATGCAAAAGTAAATTAATTAATAAACAACAAATAAATGAGTAAATGCTTATATTTTATGTCTCCTTTCTCTGTTTTTCTGAAACTGCCATCTGCGGTCTCCTTTTCCTTCTGTCTTTCATTTCTTATTTTGTAGAAAATTAAGGTCCATAATAGAAATTTCTTGTTCTACTGATTTCATATAGGTATGATCATGACCTGCTTCATATTTATAACTTTTGTGGAACTATAATATTACCGTTTATTAATATAACAAAGAGGCAGTGTAATATGATGGATAGAATGCTTGATTTGGAATAGAAGTGGCCCAAATTTCTTGTGTTACGTTCCTCCTTTAAATCTGAGCTATGACTCTGGGCAAATTAAGATCACCAAGCTTCAAGTAATTGCCAAAGCCCTATCTATTAAGTTGTGATCTTCTCAGTGGAAGAGATCCCCATGATTTTATACATATGTGCTTACACACATTCATGTATATTTATGTATATATGCTCAGTAATTGACAAATTATTAGACAGATATATTATTTCTTCTGAATTTTTGCTATTACAAATAAAAGTTTTAGTGTTAGATTTTTGTTTGTTTTGTTTTACTTTTGAGACATCATGGCCTGTAGAATAAATGGAGATAAAGTTCCATGGAATCACTTAGTCAAAAGGTATTATCAGGTGCATAATTGATTGTGCATTGTCATATTTAGTTTAAAAATATTTGCCCTATTCTTCAATCTCAAAAACAATTTAGCATAGTTTTTCCTTCATTCCTGTCAACATTGGGCATTCTCATTTTTCATATTTTTCTAATGTAATGGATATAAAGTAATATCTCAAAGTTATTTTGATTTGCATTTTTCATTATTGGGGAGTACATTTTATGTGGTTATTAAGATTTATATTTCCTTTTTTATAAACTGTTGATGTAATTATGATTCTTTTCCAATACAAATTCTGTATTATTAGACTAATACCTATGTATCAGCTAAAAAAATTTGGATGTCAGATCTAGCATATTTACTTCAAATATTTTCCCACAATATTTCATTTATTTTAATTATAAAGATATTACTTTTGCTGTACAAATCTTTTTTCATGACTTTTATATCATTAAAATCATTACTTTTGCCTCCAAAACTATTCCACATGTTTGATTAGTAAACTGTGTTGCTCCTCTCCAGAGCTGAGACAAATGTATTATCTTGTTCTGTCTCAGTTTAAAAAGATTTAAAATATATATAATATAATTATATTTATAATTTTAAAATATATAATTGTATATATATGCAATTAAATTTATTGTGGTATATGGTGTGATTTTTTTACTCAAACTCTTTTTTGAACTTGGAGTCATCTAATTTTTCTAGCTTTTTTAGCTGAATATTGATTTTATTTCCCTCTTCCAATGTTTTTTGAATATTGATTTTCCAATAACTGATTGTTCTTCTATTTATCAGATTGCATTGAGCTATCTTTCTATTGATTTTTCAATGGGGTATATGAGGAGGTAATACGACTATTACCTCTGGTATGAGGGCTTGCTGAGCCCTTTTCAGGCTGCTCGTCCTCATTTGGTACCTGGCACTCAACTTTCACCTGTGGCACCAAGAAGCTGTAGCATGCCCAGCAGCTACACCCTAGCAAACCTTTTCTGCAGACAGGCTAAACCATGGGGAGTGTAACTGAAGGGAATCTGTGAGTTAGGGTTATGTTTACCACCAGGCACTTTAAGACTTCCCCCAGAAGAGTAGGCAGATGAGACCAATTTGTTACAACGGCCATGAAGGCAAGTGAAGTAGGAGTTGTGGAGTTCTTAGAACTTGGTCAGACACTGAAGATGCCAAGGTCATCCACAGCATCCTGGGTCATGACCAGTCATCTTGACTTTTTTATTGTCACTGAATTTTAATGACAGGAATGGAGAATGAGGCTGAAGACTTTGTGCAAGTCTGCTTCACTTAAATCCAGTTGACTATGAGTCAAAACATTAGCCTAGGATATCATTGATCATCTTTGAAGTTGAAGGAAAAATGACATTTTGTAATACTAAAAAATCTTGTAAAGATTATAATAAATACATTTTATTATCTGCTGATGCTTATATCTACTAGTTATCTTTTCGATAATTCTTCTTGATATTCTTGTCCAAAAACTTTTATTTTTCCACATGAATTTTGCTATTAATTTATATAATCCTGGGGTCCTTTGAGGTGTTTTCCTCTTTGGTTCTACCAAGGTTTATAATATAGAAGATAATTGTTTTATCAATTTCTAATTCTGAGCTTGCATTATTATGTCTCCTTAAATAAAACTAGAGCACATAACATAGAATTCAATGCTAAAAAGAATTTAATAAAACAGAATAACAAGGTAATAAGAAGGAATTGAATAAATAAAATTTCAAAGTTCACATTCTCAATTGGTTGCATTTACAATATGTCTCCTGGGAGTGCTAGCTTTTGCTTTCAACCAGAACCTAGGTCTCTTTAATACATGGAGAAGAGGACACATCAGTTCACCTATAGAAATGAGATGGAGAAATGTACCTCAAAGGTAAACTTAGAAGCTCTGGTCTGTTCATATTGCAGTTAGATAAGGTTGGCAAGATCACAGATGATTTTTCTTAGCAAAGAAGTTTTAGTCTAGAGGTCACTGAACTCACTCAGTACTATAAGCTGAGATTTATTGGTGTCTCATCTCTATAGCTACCCTGTACCCCTTTGTCTTTTGAAACTCACCAGCTTTTGAAAATCTCCACATATTTGAGGATGCCACCATGGATTTCATGCACAAGCTTTGGAAAATGTAGTTCAGCAAATTCTTCCAATGAGCAAGTCTATTTCATGACTATAATGTGGGAATTTGGAGTCTGTCCATGGACACTGCTCAACATCTAATTATATGAATAAAACACTGTTATGTCGATTGGCATTGTGTTTGATTGGTACATTAGTTTGGGAAATATTGACGTTTGGTCAACCTTACCCTGATCAGAAAATACAACTTAACTTAGTCGTTTATTTCTGTCAAAATCATCTTAAGTTTTCTTTGTAGAAGTCTTCTTTTGTATCTTGACAAACTTAGTGTTCAAATATTTGAAACATTTTATTATTTTTATAAAGATAATTTCACTTTCATTTAGTTTTTCTTACTTTAAAGGTGACATACAAAACTACATATGACTTTTGCGGATTTAGCTTATATCAATTCAATTTAAGAGCTTTTATCTCCCAAGTATGATCAAGACCCACAATCAAAGAACACAATTTCTGTCCTTAAGGAGGGCATCTTACTGGAATATTCAGCTTCTTTTACTAAACTCATCATCTCTATTAATTATTTGGTGACTTTTACTTTTTCAAGTATGAAATTTTGTCCTATAAAAGAGTGATAATTGGAACTTCCTTAATCTCATGCTTATTATTTTGGTTTCCTTTGCATGCCTTATTAATATTGGTAACATTCCCTAACAGTGTGAAATAAGAATTGTGTGAATGGATTTTTTAATACCTGTTTTTAATAGAACTGATTCCATTGTTCTTCTAATTTACAGAACATTAGTTAGCTGTTCCATACCCATGGACCCATACCCACAAACACCCAAACAGGATGGTTCTTCTATTAAAAAATGATTGTTATATTTTATCAGAGTCTTTCTATCCATATTTCATGCTTTTATTAATAGTCACTTCTTTTATCTTTAGAAGTTTATTGGCTTAGAATCTTGTATAATTATCTCAGATATTTTTCTTGATTTCTTTTTCCCTTATTGTGATCTTTCCTTTCCAATTTGAATTTTGGTGATTTGAGTTTCTTCTAGTTTTTAAAAATTAAACTTGCTAATGATCAATTTTGCTAGTCATTGTGGTAAAAAAAAATCTAGCACTTTTATTTGTTAATTGGTTCAAATGTTTTCTTATTTTTAAATATGTTATTCTCTCTTTTAATGCTGGTGATTTGTTTTCTTTTGCTTTCTTTTGCTTGGCTGTTTTGTTGATTTCCTAAGTTTTTTTTTCAGGGTAGATTCAATATATTAATTATATTTCTCTCTAATTTATATAGATAGCAGATTACTTTTTTATCTCTGAGAAAAGCTTTGGCTTCATTCTATAGATTTTGAGATGTGGTATCAGTGCTTGATGAAACAGCTAGGTGGCACAATGGATAGAGCACTGGACCTGGAGTCAGAAAGACCAGAATTCACATCTGAACTCAGACGCTTAATTGTGTGACCCGAGGCAAACCACTGCCTGCGTAAAACTGGAGAAGAAAACGGCAAAACACTCTAGTATATTTACTAAGAAAACCTCACGGACAGTTAGTTTATGAAGAGTTGGACACAACTGAACAGCAGCAACATCAGTGCTTATTATCTTTGATGAAAATTTATTATTTTTCTATTTTTTTCATGTTGACATATTTAATAGCTCATTTTGGGATTTCCTCTACCACCTCTGCATTTTCTAAAGCTATTGTGCCATTACTTAATATATTTACAAACATCTTTTATTTTCTATAAGGAATTAGTACCAAGATAAGTCTTTTGATCCCAGACAATAGAGTACCTAGTTGTTTTTAGATTATGAATTATTATATGACCAGACTAGGTTAATACTGTATAAGTAGTTCATCAAGATTTTATTTATTCTTGTGGAAAAAAAAAGAGAAATGTGCTAGAGAGCAGTAGAATTAGGAGCTGTTTTAATGACTGATCATAAAATACTTACCTATAGTTCATTATCAATTAAAGAGAAGTCTGGAGTAGAGTGTTTTAGGGATCCCTTTAACATTTTTATCAGTGACTTAGAAAATCACAGAATTTTCACAGTAGATGGGATCTCAGTAGCCAAATAATCTAACTTACGTTCTTCAAATAATTTTCCTTTATCATATCTTCTAAGAATTTATATAGCCTCTGATTAAAGACCTCTGATAAAAGTAATCCCAAGTGAATCCCCAAATTCCCAAAATAACCCATCCTGCTTTGAAATAACTCTAATTACTAGGAACTTTTCCTCTTTATCAGGCTGAAATTTCCCTCTTTGAAAATTCTACCCACTGTTTGTGGTCCTTCTATCTTTGGCTAAACACAAGTCTGTGATTTTGACTTAAAGGAGTAGACAGCAACATTGATGGCATGCTTAACAAATTTGCAGGTCATAAAAAAGTGGTAGGCACAGTTAACATGATGACAAAGTCATAATCTAAAAATTTCATGACTAGAACCCTAGGGCAAATGTAATGGCTGAATGTAATAAAAACAAATGTAAAGTTCTACATTCGAGCTACAAAATAAATAAATAAATAAACTTCCTAAGTTTGAGGAGAGGTATGGCTAGACAGACATTGAAAATAACATCTGGAGATTTAACAGACTGCAAGTTCATTAGGAATGAACAGTATGATATAATAGTCAGAAAGGTTAATGCAACATTAGGCTTCATAAGAGAGGTATAGGGTCCAGAATTAGAGAGGTGATTATGTGATTGAACTTAGTTTTGGTCAGACCAGTTTTGGATGTTGTGATTTTTAGTACTATATTTTAGGAAAGATGTTGACATGTAGAACATTCAGAACTAGACACATAGAATGGTGAAGGGTCTCAGTTCTTGCCATATAAATACTAGTTGAAGAAACTGCAAATATTTAGGTTGGAGAAGAAAAGATGCAGAGGCAATATGGTAACTGTAATCAAGTATCTGATGTTAGCAAATCAGTAAACAATTATTTTAGCAGCGGCTGGGTGGAACAGTGAATAGAACACAGGCCCTGGAGTCAGGAAGGACCTGAATTCAAATCTGGCCTCAGACACTTAACACTTACTAGCCATGAGACCTTGGGCAAGTCACTTAACCCCAATTGCCCTGCCGTCCCCCCTCCAAAAAGCAAAAAAAAAAAAAAACCAATTATTTTTAAAAGTTGTGTATTGTGCTTTGTCCTTCATTCTCAATGAAAACCATGACATCAAGGAGATGATGACTTGCAATTGACTTTGATGTGCAAAGTCACCAGCCTTACCTTCTCCTCCAGAGCCATCTGTACCCAGCGCCTTGATAGTGATCAGAACAACTAGAAAAGGTTCAGGAAGTAATGGGAGATCTTGGCCCTTTTAAGCTAAGGTCTTCTCTAAAGAACTCACATTCCACTGGGGGTGGTGTGGTATGTTTATAAATAAGTACACTCACAGTGAATTCACAATGTGGAGGGAACAATAAAATTTTGGGGAAATTTGCAAAGATCCCTTGGAGAAGTTGACATTTGATATAATTTTTGGGAAAAAAAACAAACTTGGGACACCAAAAGGTAGACAGCCTTCTAGGAATGGAAGAAGCCCGGGAAAAAGTACTGAGACAAGAGTTGGAAGGTAGTTTATGGGGAATAGCAAGTGGTACAATTTAGCTCTAGTGGAGGTTAAGTACAGGAACCCTAATTGTGACAGCATCCTCCACCCTCCCACCCACTGGTCTTGCTTCCAGTCTAGCGCCACAGCCATAATTCAGGCAAGTAAGTCCTTTAGAGAAGGGGCCAAGCATCCCTACCAACTACCACCAAGTATTAATCACAAAGCAGGTGAGCCATCCTAACTGAGGCAATAAGGGACCCTGGGGAAAGGTGGGAGATCAAATCAAATCAACTCCACCACCTTGACTACCATCTTCCCTGAAACCCTGAGAAACAGTCCAGGATTCTGAAGCCAAGAGCCTTGGGGATAGCAATGTCTTAAGTCTAGGGCTCTCAAAAATCATCCTGGGAAGCACTTTCTATGGAGATGAAGCCTGACAATATCTCATATTGATGCTTCAGACACATCTACTGAAATTCCAGAAAGGAAAGTTCTTCCTACCAATGTCTTTAGCACTGTCAAGCAATTCAATTTCAAAAACTGATATTTAATCAGTCAAAATGATATCAATTGAGAAACATTACTATCTGCTTTGTCTCTGCACCCTAAGGACCATGAGATCTTCCCACCTGACCTGCAGCTGAAAACTTCCCTATATGTTGTCTCCCACGTTAGATTGTAAACTCTTTTAAATATCTTATTTTTCTATTTGCAATCTAGGTATTTATCACAGGGTTTTATAGATATGATTGCTTAATAAATACCTTATTCATTCATTTATTCATTTGTGGGATGTACATAAAATGGGCATAATGTGTTATCTGACAGGAAAAAAGACTAGAGTCAAATTGTGAAGGACATCAAATATCAAATAGAGGAGGTTGTATCTTATCCTAGGGAAAAATGGGAAACTGAAGATTCTTAAATAGGAGATTTAATATGACCATTTCTGTGTTTAAGAATATCAATTTGAGGGGAGGCTAGGTGGCACAGTGTATAGAGCACTGGCCCTGCAGTCAGGAGTCCTGAGTTCAAATCTGGCCTCAGACACTTAACACAAAAATAAACCGTGTGACTTTGGGCAAGTCACTTACCCCCAATTGCCTTCCAAAAAGCAAAAAAAAATATTACAAAACGTTTCAGTTTGGCAAATATGTGGAAGGTGAATTGAAGAAGTGAGAATCTGGATGGATGTAGTATAATTAGGGGGTATTGCAATAGCAAATGGTGAGAAAAATGAGGGTCTGAATAGAGGTGACTAATGTGAGCTGAGAGGTAACAGATTTAGAGATGCTGAGTTAGAATCAGCAAGACATGGCAAGTTATGAAGGGTGAAAATTCAAGTATGACTCCTCAATTGTGAAACTCAGTAACTGGAATGATAGTATCTCTGGCAAAAATAGGTGTTTTCCAATAGTTTGGGTAATTCAGTGATTTGTTTTTTTAATTTGAACCTGTATTTCCAACTGATCTGCTTCCTGTGGATTTCTATTTTCTGCTGAAGTAAGTTAGCTATTTTGCTTTGGTGAACATTTCAAGGTATTTTACTATATTTTCCATATTGGTAATTTTCTTCATTAATTCCCCTCTTTTTGAAATCAAAGCCCAATTTGTAGAAAACGTTTAAAGCAATTAACACATATGAAACACCAGACTTAATATACACTTTTGGATCTGTAAAATGGGCCAGAACTGATTTGGAAGGTATCATTTAAAAATATTTATTTATTTTTAGTTTTTGACATTCACTTCCAGAAGATTTTGAGTGCCAAAGTTTCTTCCCCTCGTTCCCTTCCATCCACCCCAAGATGGCATGCAACCTGATATAGGGCTGTACATATACACTCATATTAAACATATTTTCACATTAGTTTTGTTGTAAAGAAGAATTAGAACTAATGGGAGAAAGACCAAGAAAGAAGAAACACACACACACACAAAGAGAGAGAGAGAACAAATAGTATGATTCCATTTGCATTCAGACTCCATAGTTCTTTCTCTGAATGTGGATAACACTTTCCATCATGACTCCTTTGGAGTTGTTTTAAACCCTTGCATTGCTGAAAAGAGCTAAGACTATCAAAGTTAGTCATTGCACAATGTTCTTGCTACTTTGTACGATGTTCTGGTTACACTCACTTCACTCCGCATCAATTCATGCAAGTCTAGGTTTTTCTGAAGTCTGCCTTCACATCATTTCTTATGGAAAAATATTATTCCATTACATTCATAAAGCACAACTTGTTAATTCCCCAATTGATGGCATCCCCTCCATTTCCAATTCTTGGCCACCATAAAAAGAGCTGCTATAAATATTTTTTTATATGTTGATCCTTTTCCCATTTTTATGATCTCTTTGGGAAACAGACCTAGAAGTGATATTGCTGGGTCAAAAGGTATGCACAGATTTATAGCCTTTTGGGCATGGTAGATTTGGAAAGTATCTTAACAAAAATCAGTACAATATTAATGAAACACAGGGTCTCTCCTTCTAAGGTAGCTAGGGAAAGATGAATGCTTCAAAAAGGCAGGATAGATTTTTTTTTAGCAAATATAAACTGAATAAATGTTATTTTAGAAATATTTTAGAATAAGCAGAAATTACTTCCCCATGCAATCACAAAGACTGAAAATATTTATGTGCCATTGGATTTTCAAATGTAAGTGAAAGTGATTTGCTCTCTGACCAAACTGACTATTGTTGAAATCCAAGAATATAAACAAAAGGCTGTCCATGGGTGAGGTCCACATGAGCTCAACCAGGAATATTTCAATTAAAAAACATTGAAAAAATGAATTGAGTTATGTATAGTTGTTGAGAGAAGCAAGGAGGTAACTTTTTAAAAATTTTATTTATTTATTTAAAATTGGTTTACAACATTCAGTTCCACAAGTTTTTGAATTCCAAATCTTCTTCCCCTCCCTCTCCTCTCTCCTCCCCCCAGAGTGGCATGCAGTCTGATACAGGTTCTGCGAATACCTTCACATTAAGCATTAGACAAGTTGTAAAGAAAGATTACAAAAGAGGCTCATAATAATTCAAGACAAGGTTATCACTATCATAAATTACAGATAAGGTAACCTTAAAAAGCCTGAACTTATCAGTGTTAATTATGTATAGCAATGGCAAAAAAAAAAAGGCAAATAATGTCACAATAGGCTAAAAATCTTTAGCCCTTACTGAATACTTAACAAGATATGACCTGGTGGCTGGGATTATACATAAGAAGCAATCACAAATTAAAAGAGGGGCTGCTAGGTGGCACAGTGAATAGAATACCAACCTTGGAGTCAGGAGGACTGAGTTCAAATCCGGCTTCAGACACAACACTTACTAGCCATGTGACCTTGGGCAAGTCACTTAACCCTAATTGCCCTGCCTTCCCCCCTCCAAAAAGAAAAAACAATTAAGAGAACAAATCCCTATACTATAAATATAGACCTTAACATATCTGTAAATTTAATCATCGGTGCTGTAACTGGACCATTATCAGACAAGTAGAACTATTGCCCACAACTACCTGGAAATAAGAGCAATCCACAGAAAGTTGAGCAAAATATTAATACATGTTGTCAGAACCGAAATTCATCATCTCCAATCTACGTGAAAGAAAAGTAAACTTTAAAAATATAAAGACGAAGAAGAAGAGAGAAAAATCATGCGGCAGCAGGACAAGCATATCATGCTTCCCTTCCTTTTTCTGCTGGAGCTTAACCAAGGGCGCTTTCTGTGAGCCTTTGGGGTATCATTCACATCCTAATATTTATATGCAGTTGCAAAAAGTAATTCTTTTTCCACCTGTGAAACAGTCTATAGAATATTATTAAAAAATATTAGTGACTCCTCCCAGGATCATTTCTATCTGTCCCAATTTTTGTTTTTAACTAAGAATGGTATAATGATGATGACAGCAACTGACATTGACATATTGCTTAAAGCTCTGCAAAGAGTCTTATAAGGCTCTTTTAATATCATTTAGTCCTCACAATTATTTCCATTTTAGAGAGGAGGAAACTGAGTCTCAGAGAGGCCAAGCGATTTATCCTGGGTCACACAGATAATAATATGCAACTGACTAGGTCAATGACTCATCATTCAGCACTGCATCCATGATTGCAAAACAGAACATTCAATAGGTGTAGCATTGTTTGTTTTAAAACTATCATTTGAGAAATTTGAACTCTTTGGAATTCCAGTGTGTGGTAAGAGATTATTGAAATTCTTATCATAGCTGAAACACTCCAACCTTCCTTTCAATAATAATGGATATTTTGTATAAATATTTAATGTGGATGTAATATGTCATATCTGATCAAAACCAATGAAGTTAGTAGATTCAATCTTGCAATTATCCTGTGAATATCTACATACATTCCTCTATTAATTTTGACAAAGAATATGTTTTTTTTCTTCTTGCTTAACCTTAATAAGTTGCTTTATTCACATTCCCTGGATATGGATGGCAGGGAGAGAAAGTTTCTTTGAATTACCTTGCATCTTTAGTAAACGTCCAATGCTGCATTGGAAAGGACTATAATTTGCAATGCATATCCCAGAAAGATTGATTTTGAATTTCCAGAAAAGGCACTGGAGGAAGTTGTCAGGGAGGATGAAGTGATGCCTGGGTCACTAGTCTAACATGTCCACATTGGCAGCTGAGAATAACCAGTGGGATGAAAATGTCTCTATAATTAGAATCATATAAATTAGAAATGGAAGAGATGTATTAGCTTCTCTGATACATCCCCAAAGAGACCAGTAAAAGATTGTTCCCCGCAGAACATTGTTGAATACTTTATCCATTTGAGTTTTAAAAGGTTTATCCAATGATGTTGCTTTCATTATCTAGATGGGCAGGAGGTTTATTGTGATTAACCAGTAAGGACCCTTTGATCCTTGGTGTTTAAAGACTGAAAATGGACAAGTGGAGTTATTCTTGCCAAATTGTATCCACAGCAGCAAGGTCAAGGGTAAATAGACTTTTCTATCTATAACTCACAGTTCTCCTCCTTCACATAACACCATCTTGCTATGAAAATATACACACATGGGATAAGAACTCACTATTTGACAACTGCTAGGAAAACTGGAAAATAGTATGACAGAAGCTAAGCATAGACCAGCATTTCATACAGTGTACTAATATAAAAATCAAAATTGGTACATGATTTAGACTTAAAGGGCAATGCCATAAACAAATTAGGAGAGCAAGGAATAAGTTTACACGTCAGATCCATGGAAAAGGGAAGAATTTATGACCAAACGAGAAAGAGAATATTATGAAATGCAACTGAAAGTTTTTGCACAAAGCAATGCAACCAAGATTACAAGCAAAGCAGAGAGCTGGGAAACAACTTTTACAACCAGTGTCTTTGATAAAGGTCTCTTCTCTAAAATATCTAGAGAACTGAATAAATTGATAAGAGTACAAGTCATTCCCCAATCGATAAATGGCCAAAGATATGAACAGGCAGTTTTCATATAAAGAAATTAAAGCTATATATAGTTATATTTAAAAATGCTCTAAATCTCTATTGATTAAAGAAATGCAAATTAAAACAACTCTTAGGTACCACATCACAATGATCAGACTGGCAAACATGACAAAACAATAAAATGATAAATGTTGGAGATGTGGGAAAATTGGAATACTGATGTATTGTTGGTAGAATTGTGAACTGATCCAACCGTCCTGGAGAGCAATTTAGAGCTATGTCCAAAGGGCTATAAAACTGTGCATACACTTTGACCTAGCAATATCCCTTCTATGTCTATATCCCAAAGAGATCATAAAAATTGGGGAAAAGACCCAAACGCACAAAAATATTTATAGCAGCTCTTGTTATGATAGCAAAGAATTAGAAATTGAGAGAAAGCTTATCAATTGGAGAATGGTTGAACAAGTTGTGGTATATGAATGTAATGGAATACCATTGTTTTATAAAAAATGATGAACAGGTAGATTTCAGAAAAACCTAAAAAGCCTTATATGAGCTGATGTGGGGTGAAGTGAGCAGAACCAGGAGAACTTTGTACACAGTAATGCATCATTGTGTGATGACCGACTTTAATAGATTGAACTCTTCTCAGCAATACAATGATCTAAGACAATTCCAAAAGACTCATGGTGGAAAATTCTATTCACAAAGAACTATGGAGTCTGAATGAAGATTGAATCATATTATTTTCTCTCTTCTTTTTTCTTTCTTATGGTTTTTCCCTTTGGTTCTGATTCTTCTTTACAACATGACTAATGTGGAAATATGTTTAAAATGATTGTACATGGATAGCCTGTATAGGATTACATGCTGTCTGGGGAAGAAAGGAGGGGAGAGAGGGAAATTTAGAGTTCAAAATCTTATAAAAGTGAATGTTTAAAACAATAAATAAATAAATAAAATACTTAGCACAGTAGCTTAATATAGTAAGCACTTAATAAATCTTAGCTGACTGATTAAAAATAGAAAATATACACACATATTCATGCATACATGTATATATCTAAATCTGTATCTCTATGTATACATGCTGCCTTGTATTAATTATTCTAGGATTCCTGAAATGTAGTGAAAACTGAAATCTGGAGGTCTGTTTTAGCCTTTTTTCCTAAGAATTTCAGCAAGTAGATCACCAGTTTCAAGTCATCTTTTGGTATTGGTACCATTTCCATCATATCATTTTTTTTCTTTTTTTTTGGAGGGGGAAAGGCTGGGAAGTTGGGGTTAAGTGACTTGCCCAAGGTCACATGGCAAGTAAGCATTAAGTGTTTCAGGACAGATTGGAACTCAGGTCCTCCTGACTCCAGGGCTGGTGCTCTATTCAATGCGCCACCCTGCCCCTGCGTCATATCATTTTTTTTTTTTTTTTGCCTTTTGGAGGGCAATTTGGGGTTAAGTAACTTGCCCAAGGTTACACGGCTAGTATTTTTGTGTGGGTGTTAAGTGTTTCAGGCTGGAATTGAACTCGGGTCCTCCCAACTCCAGGGTCAGCGCTTTACTCACTGTGCTACCTAGCCGCCCCCGTCATATCATTTTTAAGAAAATAAAATGGGGGCATGTGCAATTACAAGACTCTAAAGTTGGATATATGGCCATGTATATAGAAAATTGTCACAGTAATAATATTTCACATCTATATATTGTTCTAAGGTTTGCTATTCCTTTTCTTTACATCACTCCTGTGTGGCATATTGTGGAAATGTCACTAGTCCCCATATAATATATGAGGCTAATAATTTACTTAGGTCATGCAGATAGGAAAGGGAGACTAAATTCAATCCTAGGACTCCTGACTCTAAGTAAGCTTCTCTTTCTACCATACTAAGGTACTTGTCCAACACAAATGTATGAAAGAGAAATAATATTCATGTTTGGAGATTAATCATTCGATGAAAGCTTAAATAATCATAGGCCTATATAATCACAGATACAGAGCTTGAAGAAACCTCAGAGAACATGTAGTACAATCCCTACTTCTTTCTTTCCTCCCCCCACCCTTTATATTTCATAGAGAAGAAAATTAAGCATGGGGAGTTGAAGAGATATGGACACCCCTCTCCAATATTTGATGTACTTTCTTTCGTACCCTACTGATGTTCTGGACCAGGAAGAAGAATATGTACATTCTTTGCACGCCACTGTCACTTCTATATATTCACTCTGCTCATAAACATTTACTCAGGAAATTCTCCTAATCTGAGGTTTGCTTCATCCAAATATATCATCCTAATCAGATCCTGCTGACACTTATCTATTGTATTCCAGATCACTATGGCTCTTCTCGTAAGGTCAGTGCCTGGTTCCCAAAGCTTTCTTTTCGGTCCCAGTCCCTTCTCTTATTTTTTGGAACTTGGAAGGAAGTGCTCATATCTGTTAGAGTACCTCCCAGTTCACCAACCCTGTCAAATCCTATGATCTGCCCCTGTACTACATCTTAGTCACATCAGGATGGTTAGTCAGGTATTTAATATTATAATCAACCTCGAGTTTTCCCCTTCAAAGATTCAAAATACCCTAAGTCTTACATCTGAGAACAATCTACTATCTTTCTGTCTTTCCTGCTGCCTCATTACTTCTAAAACTAATCATCTTCACCACAACTTCTAATCTTCAATCTCTCAATGTACTCCTATACTATCACTCCAACTTAGTTTTACTTCTGTTTCTAATCTTTACCTGCTAGCTAAGAAGTTCTATTCCATACTGTGCTCTATACTAGAATTCCTTGATGCCTTGCCCCATGGCATCACTCTGGCCCTACATTATCCCCATAATGCTCTCTATCTGCTCTTAAGCACATCCTTTCAAAGACTACTATAGATTTATGTTAACAAATTGCAACAGGGTCTTCACTGAAGCAAGTCGATCTTTTTACTCTTCCCTAATTGACTATTGCATTCTCTTTGAAACAGCATTTATTCTAAACCTTTTCTGTTCTCTTCAATCTTCCCACAGTTTCTTCCTCCTCCTTCCTTTCAGCAGAGGACCTCACTTCATACTTCCCTGAGAAAATAGAGACCATATGTCTTGAGCTTCCCTTTCTCCCTTATTCTACATTTTAAAAAAATTACCATCTCTTCTGTCCCAGTCTCTGGTGTAAAGATTTCCCTTCTGTTCACCTTCTGGCCTTAATATCCTTAACTCTATGTCCTCTAGAAACCTGCTCCCACAATCATCCTTACCTTTTGGGAGCCTACAAATATGGCAACCTCAAGAGAATGTATGAGAGAATGTGGCATCTACCATCCCCTCAGGTCACTTTGCTGTATGCCCTATCTTCACAGTCCAAAGTTCTAGGTAAAGATATCTACACCCATTGCTTCCATTTCCTTTCCTCATTATTTGTCAAACTTTTGTAAAAAATGGTCCAACTAAAACTGATCCTTTCAAAGGTATCAGTGATATAGACCTTATGGCTCTGTTTCAATCCTCATCACTCTAGACCTCTTTGTTACATTTTGGTCATCAAACAACCAACATTTTAAGTACCTACGATGTGCCAGGACTGTGATATTCACTGAACCAAGGTTATAAAGACCTTTAAATGAAAAATCAAGGATTTTATATTTGAGCCAAGTTGTAGGGAATACAATAGCACTTTGGTGAGTAAGACAATAACATGATCAGATTTGTGTGACAGGAAAATCTTTTTAGTAGTTGTGTAGAAAATTGTCTAAAGCAGAGGAAGGTCTAAAGAATGGAGATCAGTTAGGAGGCAATTATAGTCCAGATGAGTAGTGATGAGAGAACTAGCTAGGATGGTGGCTTTATGCCTACAAAAATAGTAATAAATTTGTTAGAAATATGTTGTGCAGATAGAAATAAAATCTTACCACTGACTACGGGCTGAATGAAAGTAAGGAATCCAGGAGGGAATGAGGTTGTGAACCTAAATGAATGTTTTGATGGTGGTGCCCTCAAAAGAAATGGAAATTTTGGCAAGAGGCTGTTTTTGGGGAAAGATAATGAATTCTGTTTTGTACATGTTCAGTTTGATATGCCTAGAATATATTCAGTTTGAAATGTCTAACAAGCAGTTGGTGATAAGGGATTGAAGCTCAGGATAGAGACTATGGCTAGACAGATATAGAAATAGATATGGAAGTTATAAGTAAATGATGAATCTTAATTCCATGAAAACTGATGAGGTCATTGAGAAAGAATGTAAGTATAGAGAGAAGAAAGAGGAAAGGTAAAGAACCTCGAGGTATCCTTACAGGCTTACAGGGTTTTTGATATTGATAATACAACAAATGACACAGAGAAGATAAAATCAGAAAGAGAAACCAAGAGTGAGTTCCATCAAAGGAACCCAGAAAGGAGAATAGAGGAAAGAGAGAGAGAGGGAGACACACACACACACACAACGCGCACACACACATACACACACAGAGAATGGGAAGGATATCAAACGCTACAGAGAGGTCTAGTAGGATGAAAACTGAGGTAAGACCATCAAATTTATCAGTTAGGAGATAAATAATGATTTTTGAGATAGCAATTTCAGGTGAGTGATGAGATCAGAACCCAGATTGCAAAGTGTTGAGAGGAGGGAAAGTTTGTGCAATGAGTTTTTATGAGGAATTTGGCTGAGCAACAGAGTCAAGATATATACTGATAATTTCAGGAGGGAGTTAGAGACTAGTGAGAGGTGAAAGGTGAGAGGTGAAAGGTGGAGGATGAGTATGTTTGTAGGGAGAAGGAAAGGGACCAATACACAGAAAATGGTTTCAAATTACAGGGAGCAAGGGGATGATTGTAGGAGAAATCTTCCAGAGCATGTATGAGAGAATGTGGCATCAAAGTAACATGAAGAGGGGTTGACTTTGAAGAGGAAAAAGGTCATCTCTTCATCAGATTGGTTGTTGTTTATCCTTTGTTTTCAAAGAGGACCTGTGACATCATGGGAATATGTCTTGACTTGCATGTGAATTGGATTTAAATAAGTCAAACTTGCACAAAGTTGTCACTCTCATTTTTTCTTCCAAAGTCATCAAAATCTAGTGGCAGGACAAAAGTCAAGTTACTGGCCATGGCTCGGGATGCAGTGGATGACCGTGGTACCTTCGATATCTAGGCACTCCACAGCACCTGCTTCAGCCACTTTCATGACTGTTGAAACAAATTGTTCTCATTTGCCCATTCTGCCAAGGGAAGTCTTCACATGTTTGGGATAGACATCCCCTAACTGGACAATGAGTTTGAGGCCCATTGGTTACCGACAAATTGGCATTGCCTGTCTACGGAGACAGTTAACCAGGGTGTGGCTGCTGTACATGCTACAACTTCTTGGAGTGAGAATTGAGTTCCAGGTAGATACCAAAGGTGGATGAGCTGAATAAAAGAGAAAATAATGGGGATTCTGCCAAATTGTAGTGAGTTGTAAAGAGGAGAGGAAAAAAAAGCTTCGACAGTGTTTACCCCTTTCTCCTGCCTGGATTTTCACAGCTCTGCTCTCTCGGTTTTCCTCCCACTCATCTTTTCTTCAGTTTCCTTTACTGGATCATCTGTGTCCTTCTCCTCATGTGTGGGTTCACTACCTAGGTTTTCTCTCAGGCTCTCTTCTTTTTTTCCCTTAATCCCTCCTTGTGATATCCTCAGCTTCTATAGGTTGAACTCTCATTTCATGTAGATACCTCCGAGATCTCTAAATCCAATCGTTGTCTTCTTGTGCATTCCAATTCCATATCTACTGCCTATTTGTCATTTGTACCTGAATTTCATGTAGGCATCTCAAATTAAGTGTACTGAAAACAGAACTCCTCCCAATTTCCTCCCAAGCCTTACTCTATTTCAAACTTCCCTAATTCTGTACAGGGTGCCACCATCCTTCCAGTCACCAAGACTCAAGGACCACTCTCCCATCCCCATAATTTTCTGATGTTGGGTGATTCTACCTCTACAACATCTTACATAACCATATCCGTTTTTCTACTCACACCAGGAATGACCTACTTTTGTCCCTTATCTCTTGCCTGGACTGTTGTGCAGTGATGATTGTCACTTAGGAGATACTTGTATTGTCTCCATTGGAAATAATTCTGGACAACCGGGCAAGACCTTATTCTAGCCTCCTCCATTCAATAAAACAATATGCCAAACTGGAATCAAGTTTCACTGACCTGCAAATAAGAATATAACTCAAGGAAAGAGCTGCAGTACTCTGTGTCAGTTTAAATCAGTTTTTTTTCTGGGAATAATTCCATTGGAGTTCATTGAAAGATATGGTGAGATCCCTAAGGATTGTTGAGTTAGGGCTAATAATAGTTAGGTTGCTTGGCTGTGATGCGCTTGATAAGCACTTCAACAATAGGAGAACTCAGAGGCAGTCAGAGATAAGTGATTGCTTGATTAAAATATATCACCAGTTACGGAGACAGAGAATAGTCTATCCAGTGATTAAAATAGAGAAGTGTGACATCCCACCATTCTCTTCCCACCTTAACCATAAATTCATGGAAGGCTTCTCTGAAACAAATAATTTAAACTTCCTATGACTTGGCTGTCCAAATCACAAAAGATCTACAAAGGGAAATGAAGGTGGTATTTCCTGCAGTGTTCTGGCTTTATGCCACCCCAAGGTTGGATGTCAACTCAATTGGGATACAAGTTCTTAATGTACCTATTGGAAAATGGGTTCTCCCTCTTGTTTTCTTTCCCCCTTTGGGTGGAGAATTATGCTGATTTTTCTGGAAATCAATATCTCAGTGAAATCATGGGAGGATGATGGCTTATTAGATATGAGAAGAAAATTATCTGACTCCCATTTTAATGAAAAATCTATGAGAAAGATAGTCTAGAAAGTCTGGTATTAAAAAAGTCCTCTGTGTAGATAGTCTGGGTTTTTGTTTGTTTGTTTGTTTTTTGGCTATTCAGGAATGTTAAATGAAAACATGGTTCTACCAATACAGCCAAACTCATTTTGTGCATACTCACTGTCAGGTGTTATTTTTAGTGGAATAGAATTCACATAAATGAATTCTCTAGATTGGCATTTCCCAAACAGCTTTCTGTAGAACTCTGTTCTTCTAGGTGATATGAATTGTAGTTCTGTGAGAAAACATCAATTCTGGGAATAATTCTCTTTCTGTAATACTAAATGCAAAATTATGTAGGTATCAAAAACACTTAAGAACATAGATTAAGAACTGAAAGAGTCTTTAGGGGTCATCTACTCCAAACACCTCGTTTGAGAGATGTAGTCCAAGGACGTAAAGAATATTGCCCAAATTCCCAGTGGCACAAATCAAATTTGAACAAAAGTCCTCTGATTTCAAATACAGCATTCTTTCAACTATACCACACTTCCCTCCCTTATGTAGAGTATATTTCAGTAAGAAAAAAGATTTAATTTCCTTTAGTTCACTCCAAAATTTACCCAATCTTGCTTTATGTTAAAGATACTCTACACCCTCAAAACCCACAGGAGAGAATCTATGCTTTGGCAACATATTTCTAGCCCTAAAGTACCTCACCCCAATTATTTTGAAAAATGCCTCTCTAGAGCCAAATAGAGTTACCTTCTTGTTAATAAGATAAGCTCCCTAAGCGAATCACAGAATATAGATTTGCTGACATCATGTCCAACCCTCTTATTTTACAGATGAAGAAACTGAGACCTAAATGGGTTGTGACTTGCCCAAGATCACTCCAGTAGTAAGTGGCTGAACCAAGATTCAAACCCAGGTCATTTGATAAGCAAAACCAGTACTCTTTGCATTTCAATGTGCTATTTCCCAATGTTACTAATCACATTCCAGGTGAAGTTCAAATATGACTGTCCCTTATTTTCTTATTGACCTTGAATACTGTGGTTAATTTATCCTTCCCAGAAAACAAGAGGTGGCTGCAGAAAACAAGGCCAATAGGGTTATTGCTGGAGGGAGCTGGGCTTCCTGCCCAAGGACATAGAGAAAGGTCTTCTTACTTGGCTGTCCACCAGGGTATCTATTACCTTGATATTCTACTAGTTCTTTAGTTTCATTAGATAAGTTGATTAAATAAAGGCAGTCAGGCGCCTCTGAACTGTAGCACCACATTGAGTTTAATTTCTAGAGTAGTTTTACCTGTTATAGGTCGTCAGTGTGTTTAATTAGAGAATGAGTTTTATTTGTGAAGTGCATGCTTTTTTTTTTCTGGCACTCATGCTGTAACTATTGGATTACTTTCATTTTCTATGGTTTGAGCGAGGTCTTTTGCTTGGAGAGTGTTTCTGAGAGACGTATACCTTCTCCTCATATCTTTCTTTTCAGAGAATTTTTTTCTTTACTTCCCACGAATATCTAACACATATCCTTGTGTCTATATCCTTATCCAATGGAGAAGGTGAAGTAAGAGGGGTGAGGGAAACAGCTCAGCAGAACAGGTGAATTCAGTTCAGCACACAGGTACACAAAGGAACACACACGTATACACTGAAACACACAGACACACATTGAATTGATCTGAAAATACTTGATACAGCTCTCTTATACAGTGAACTGCATGGCTCCAGAAGAAAAAAGCACTAAAGAGTCTCTATCCCTAGTTCATTTCCTTAAATTATGTGTGAATATGGACTTATAAATATGATTCTCTCCTTTGCATATGAGCGATTTTAGGCCAATGTAGGCTTTAGGTTGTAAAATCCACACCAATTTCATCTCTTTAAAGTTGGGTTGTATGGACAGCTAGTTGGCACAATGGATAGATAGAGTGCTGGGCTTGGAGTCAGGAAGACTCATCTTTCTGAATTCAAATCCAGCCTCAGAGACTTACTAGCTGTATGACCCTGGACCAGTCACTTAACCCTATATGCCTCAGTTCCTCATCTGTAAAATGAGCTGGAGAAGGAATTGGAGAACCACTCCAGTATTTGTCAAGAAAACCCCAAATGGAGTCACAGAGAGTCATACAAGACTGAATAATGACTGAATAACAATGTCTTCCTCTAGTGATCTTGTGAGCCCTTTTCCTCCCAGGGAAAGGAAGATTGCCCTCTCTCCATGTAAGAGTACTACAGAGTCATAATGGCCCAAAGGGAAGCAACACATTAATAAAGGAGGATAAATGAAGGACTTAGGTAATTCCCAAGCTAGATAATCAGGAATTGGCTATAATTAACTTTTAAAATAATAGAAATAATGTAAAATGACTTTAAAAAATAAAGATCACTTGTTGCTATACTTGTTAAAGCTTAACCAATGCTTAATGACAAGGTTTTGAGATCACACTTAAGTGAAGAATGACCCCTCTTACCATTCTTTTTCTGCCATTATTTTTGATAGGAGTCTAAACCTACAAATTTCAAGCAATATTAATCAACAGCCAATGCATATTTTTAATTTTAGAAATTTGGAAAAAATTAGAAGACACACATATGTCAAAATTTTTTCTGCATTTTGATAAAATTTGACTATTTCAAGTATGTAGGATCATAGATGTAGAGCTTCAAGGTATGTTAGAAATCACAGTCTTGTTCCTCTCCTTTTACAAATGAGGAAGTTGAGAGCCAAAGCAGGAAAATGACTATTACCACACAGGTAGTAAGTGACAGAGAGTGGATTTGAACACAGATCCAACTCCAAAGCAAATATAATTTCTACTCTACCATATGACTGAAGAGTTTTACAATTGCTTTTAAAAATTTGACATCTACTAGAAAGCATCAAAATTGCCAATATGATAGGCAAAGTCCTGACAAGGGATGAGAAGGTTTTATAAAACAGTCTTTTTGAAATCTAGCATCATATACCATATATGCAACTTAACAAGTATTTTTTTAGTAATGATTTTGGTGAACCTATCAAATTACTCCATCAGTACTACTAGTGTATTAGATTGATACAAGAAGTGGACTAGGAACTGGCCCATAATTAGAGGAAGAGTAGGCTGGATTGTATTCCAAGAAATTAAACAGGAATTCCAATCCAATCCAATTTAACAAGCCCAACCCAGAGCCTGGACAGTTCTGCTTGAAGCACAAAAGGAGAAAGAGGTAGATCAATTTCTGTTTAATCTAGCACCCAGGCAACCAACACCTAAGTCAAAGTAGGAGTCTTAGTGTGAAAAGGAAGAGGGTAGCACTGGTGAAGCTGAGGTTTGGCAGGAAGCTTGCTACCAGAATTTTTGTTGTTCAGTCACTTTAGTCATGTTCAACTCTTCATGACCCCATATGGGGTTTTCTTGGCAAAGATACCAGAGTGGTTTGTCATTTCCTTTTCCATTTCATTTTATATATGAGGAAACTAAGGCCAGGGTTAAGTGACATGCCCAGGGTCACACAGCTAGTAAGTGTCTGAGGTCAGATTTGAACTCAGGAAAATGAGTCTTCCTGACTCCAAGTCCAGCACGCTTTCTACTGTGCTACCTAGCTGCCCCACAGTCATTATAGTCAATGACATATAGCTTGGGGTACATCAGGCTCTAAGCAGGGAATGAAGTCAGTTTGGGGGCTATGTATGGAGAAGCAGGCAGATAAGGAGCCAAGATCAAAATTTAAGTCAAGACACCACGATACTAAGTCAAAATCAGCTATTCTTGTAGAAGTTGGGGTATAATCTTAGCCTATACATCAAGGACCAGGCAGGAGTTGTTTTGGTCATCCAAATTTATGAAAGGGAGAAGAGTCTGACACAAACGCAAAGCCCCTATAACAAAAAATAGGTCTAGAGATGTAATGTGAAAAAAAATGCTGGACACAATGAAAAACTGCAATGGATGGAGGGAAGCCCAAGATACAATAGCTCCACAAATCTAAGTAGAAAAGCAGAGAAAAAAATATATATGTATATGTATATTCTAGCAATAAGTTCCATAAGAGTAGCTGGGAGAAATTAAGCAATAGATTCAAAATGCAATGTTAACTAGAATGAAAATAGGAAAGAAAATGATAGGAGGAGAAGAATTTGTTGTTTTTAACAGATGGTGGTCAAGCTTAACCAAGAACTGAAAATTATAGTTGGACAAACAGAAAGCAATGGCATAGAAAATAATATAGAAAACATCAGATGAAAAGCCAAGACAGCATATTTCAAGAAAAGAGAAAATGGCCCAGGTCTACTGGAAGCAAAGTATGATGTAAAAATAGAAAGAACCCATCAATAACCTCCTAAAAAAAGAACAAATAAAACGAAACGAAAACTCCTATGAGTACTGTAGACAAAATCTAGAGCAGCCAGGTAGGAAAAAAATGCTACAATTAGCACCCGCCCCCCAAGAAAAAAAGAGTTTACATAACATTAAGATTCACATAAGATTTAGCAGCTGCAACTGTAAAAGGGACAAGATCTTAGGATAAAATATTTCAGAAGGCAAAAATGAAAGGCTTTCAATAAAGAATAATCTACTTGACAAAATTGTGCATAGGGGTGCAATGGGGAATGAACATAAGCATTCTTGATGAAAAGAAGTGAATATAAACTTTCAAATGTAAATTTAAGAGTCAAGGGGAACAAAGTCAGGTAAAAATATTTGGTAGTAACTACAAGACGAATAGAAAGGTAATGTAGTGAGAGTGATGGAAAACAGCTACAACTCACATGTTGCTTTGTACCAACCAAATATCAAGAGATTTAGAAGGAAGATCTCTGCAAGTAGAGAGAGCCCAGTGTAAAGGATGGATGAACATGGACAAGAGCCTCACAGGATGAGAATGCCTATATAAGTTTGCCATCCATAATTCAGGAGGGAGTATTCATATTGAGGAAATTAATCTAACTTATATTTAGTGTCAAAAGAGATGGAAAAGGCATACAAACATTGGCCTGATCTCAAAGATCTTATAATTTACATGTTGAACTAATATATGCACACTCGAAACAACTAAACTCTATTTTCTGTTCTATGTGTTCACAGAAAAATTTAACAGAGTAATAGATTTTAGAATGAGTACCTCTGAATGCAAGGGAGGTATATGTCCCAATCTGAATACATAAAAAGTTGTCGACTAACCTTTGCATAAAGATCTAAAATTAGGAAAGAACCCACTATCTCCCAATATAGTCTACTACACTTTTGGATATATCTAATTGTTAGAATGTTTTTCCTTACTTCAAGGCTAAATTTTGTCTTTTTACAGTTTCCATATTCTGGCCTTTTGATACAAGTAGAACAAATTTACTACCTTGTTCAAATAATAGCTATTAAAATATTTGAAGACAGTCATCTCGTCCCCTCTAAGTCTTCTGTTCACCAATCTAAAATGCCACAATTCTTTCAACTGTTCTCTATATGGCATGATCTCCTGTTCCTTTAGGATACTGAATGCCACTGTCTGGAAACACTCCAGCTTACTACCAATGGCCTTCCTGAAATATGGTGCTGAGAAATGATCGTAATTCTGCTGACGTGATTCGCTCAGGTCAGAGGACATTGTGATTCTCAGCTCCTTATTTCTGTATAACATATTCCACTATCTTAATTAAGCCTGAGATCACATTAGTGTTTTGACTGCCATTGCACTCTAGTGCCGCATATTCAGCAGTTCATTAGCACTTGTAGATATTTTATAAACTCTTATCTAGCCATACTTCATCCATGTTATACCTTTTATGTTGATTTTTTTAACCCAAAGCTTAAAAGTTTATTCCTACCCTTTTGTTTATAATTTTTGCTCATCTCCAAAATGATCTTGCCTGATCAAAAAGGTCTTTTTTATTTCTGTGAACATATTCAATCTTGTATTATAGATTTGTAATAATTTCTTCTTTTCGTTACTAGATCACAAGATCTTTGAAGAGAGGGAGAGATTTATCTTTCTATAATTTTCATTCCCTTAGCAGTGTTTTGTGTAATTGACACGTAATAAATGCATGATTAACTAAATTGTATTAAAATCACAAAAAAATACAGAGCAGTTTGATGAATTGCCTGACTACTTAGTATAGATAACAAATGATTTAAAAAGAGAGGGAGATTAGTGTAGGCTGAATTTATCAGAAAGTATGACCTATAACAAGCTAGGTAAACAGAAATCTTGATACTCAGTGATTGCAATGCAAATCTAGACATAGGTGAGTACTGTGAAAACTATGTTGAAAACATGGCTGGAGATCCAGAAATTCAAGTTATGAAAAGCTTGAATGAATACTCATATCTATATGCTACAAATGCTTTCTTCATGATGGGAGTCATAAAATATTGGACATAGCACAGAAAAAAAGAAAAAATACTCTCTTAAAAAGCAGGGAACAATTGTTTTCTGATAATTACTAATATGAATGTTTTTAGAATCAGCTATCTTTGTATAGAAAAATTATTGACTAGTTAGTGGCAAATGTTAAAGTCAATACCTAGGAAGAAAGATTAGGGATGAGATTAAAAAAAAAAAACATTGTGAGCAATTAAATCAGTTCTGATCTGACCAGCTTAAATAAATTATTGATTTCCAAAAAAAAATCTAATTTGACAAAAGTAAAGGCAACAGCTTTGACTAGCAACATTTTTTATGTACTTGTGCATTTTGTACTTGTGCAAAACAGTCGCCACACTAAGAAGGCCAAGAGATCAGAAATCAACTCAGTAAGAAGTGATCATTTTTGTTTTCCAAAACTAGATAAATTGGCAGTTTCCAAAGAATTAAAGATGATTGTCATCTAGAGAGCAGTGCAGGGGTAAATAGTGGATGAGAGCAGGCTACAACATATAGCCAATGAAGAACTCCAAAGGGGTAAAGAATATCATCAAGGGATTGTATAATGGAAAAGATATATCAGTTATGTGACAAGAATGGATGTTCTTAGGTTGACAGAATATTCTACTGGTACTTCAGTGATATTGGGAGAAAGTAGGGGATGCTTCAAGACTATCAGGTGGACTCCCTGTGCTTCACTTCTGGAATGACATGTACAAGAGTCACATAAACAAGGCAAGCAGGCATTGCAGTCTACATTATTTTAGGGAATTGCAGCATTGATCTATTTAAATATTAATTTCTGGCTTCAGATCTTTCTGAACTTAATTATTCTCTATATTATAGTTACAGAATTGTAACATTATTTTATGTTCATCTTCATTTACCTGCTCATTTCTAGCTTCTTTACATGTATATATTTTTTTAAAGCAATTGGGGTTGTCACTTGCTCAAGGTTACATGGCCAGTTATTTCTGGGTATGGTGGTAAGTATCAGAGCCTGGATTCGATTCCAGGTCATCCTGACTCTGGGACTGGTGCTCTTACTCGCTGTGCTACCTGGCCACCCCTATATATATATATATATATATTTTTTTTAATTCAAGTTGGTTGATGAGTTGAGAATTATCCACATTAATCCACATTAATTAATTAAATAAATCCACATTTAGTCTAAGCCTTGTCTCTCTTTTCTTTGGACGCTTAGAAATTTATCCTCCCCATATGAATGTCAGAATATGTCCAGCTTTTTCCCCTTCTATCGTAAACTAATGAAAGATGAAAAAATAATTTTCTAAGAAGGTTTCCATCACCTTGAATTCAAATTTTTTCTTTCTGATTCAAAATCTAGTCCAAAAGAACTTCTTTTATGGCTTGCTGCACCTCTTGAAAATGAGAATGTCAGTAGCCTTGCTTTCCCCAGAGTGTACTTGAGCACATTTCTTGTTTTTTGTTTGTTTGGTTTTTGCTTTTTGGAGGGGGGAAGGCAGGGCAATTGGGGTTAAGTGACTTGCTCAAGGTCACACGGCTAGTAAGTATTAAGTGTCTGAGGCTGGATTTGAACTCAGGTCCTCCTAAATACAGGGCCGGTGCTCTATTCACTGCTCCACCTAGTCACCTCCTGAGCACATATCTTGATGTTTGAAATCCTCTATCACTAACAATGTTTTCATTACAAATGAATATTCTACTATGCATACTCCTTAACTGTTTATTTCTTCTGGCCAGGTGGTCTCTAGTGTACTCTTGTGACTGATCATCACCCAAAACCCCTCTGTCTTATGACTTATGAGTATTATCGGAGAAGAAAATGGCACTCCACTACTCTTTCATCTACTCTTTCTATTTTTAAGAGTTTATAAGTTTCTATAGTCGGGTTGTAGGCATAAATCTCATCCCATCAGTGGTAACTTTAAGGTAACATTTGCTTACTTATTTTAGCATTCCCTAGTTCACATGGTTTATTTTCTTTAACTCTATGTATTGGTGTTCAAACCACTAAGACTGAGTTTTATCACTTGCTTTCTTCTTTAATATGAACTTTTACAAGTTTCCATGGCTTTTTTGTTGTTAATATTCCTACTTTGAACACACTGTACTATCTGGTATTTGTTTAGACGTTCATATCTGGATAATTTTTTTTTGTAGCTCCCTTAATTTTTAACTTAAAGCTCTTCTGTAAGGAAGACTACTTTTATCCATTGTTATTATGTTCCCTGTATGGTCAAAAGCCCATGATTTCTATGCTTTAAGCTGCTGCCCAGACATTTCTTTAAATCCTATTTTCAAGTTCTGATTGAAAAAAAATCCAGGTATTTATTTCCCGAGTTCTTTTTTTATTTCTTGAACTCAACATTTTACCAACAACAGTGATGAAAATGTGAGTTTTGCCCCTAAAGTGTTTGGTTTCTTGCCCAAGACTTCACAATTCCTAATACTCCTTTCAAGTTGCCTTCTGGCAGTAACATGTACCACATGAATCATCAGTAGTGAATAATAGACATTAGGTTTGACAAGTTTCAGGAAGATCTCTATCTTGCTACAGATATACTCTATGCCCTGAAAAATCAGCAAACAAACATAGGATGTTCCCTTTGGATCAATAGACAACTTCTCTTGTCCATCAAATGTGATAGAAGCAATGTGCTCATTCCCCTTAGTCTTGTGGATAACTGTCATGTGTAATTCTTAACTATACCAGAAACTTCTGACCATAATTTGATTTATAGGGGTCCTTGTCAACAAGAGGACACTAGCCTGCAAGATTCTGACCTTGTAGATTGATGCGAAAGACACAAAGCAAACAGAAGTACCTTCAGTTGTTTGTGGAAAAGTATTGATCAGAAATCTAAGTTCAACCAATTCTCTTTCTACTTTTTTCCTGTTCCTCTACAATGTATAGATATTAGTCACCTCCCATTTTCTTGTTATTGCTTCAGTGTCTTCTATTCTTACCCATGTTCGTGTTGTCTTGCAGAACCACAGCTCTCTTTTATCTTCAATTTCCTTTCCTTGTTTCAACTTTTTGTACAAGATATTTTACCACTTAAGTTAGTCACACAATTGCCTGCTTATATGCATTATCTCTAATGTAGGTGTTTCTTTTTCCTTTATTTATTGTGTTCTTATGGTCAGAATTTCATTCTTGAAATCATCATACCTTTCTTGTAATCAACTTCAATCTGTAGAATTTTAGGCAATGGGATCCTTCCTATCTTTTCTCTTAACTCTTTCTAACAATCTAGAGTATGCATAACATAAGACAATGCCCAGATAATTTTGGTTCTAGTTTATTTACCACCATAAAAAAGAATTACTCTAAATGCACACATACACACACATGTGTGTGCATATGTATGTGTTTGTGTACACCTTTTACTATTTCTTCAGTAACTTGAACATAAGCCAACAGTGGTATAGATGGGTCAAAGGATATATTAAATAATGCAGAAGCTTTTAGTAGAAGCAATTCCAAATGTGTAAGAACAATTCCAAATTGCTATCTGTGATAGTAATGAAAATTAAAGATTCCCCTGTATTGGCTTGGTTTTCAAATTGATTGTGTTAAAACCCAGAGCTTGTTAATCCCACTTGTGGGATGGACTTGTTGATGTGAAAAGAAAGTCCTGAACTGAGAAGAGCTGGTGACGTAGATTTGGAGAGACAAGAGAGAGGCAGAAGATCTTTTTGGAAGCAGCACCTCGTGGAGAGAGAGAGACTAAGAGAATTGCTGGTAGCCGCTTCGAATTGCCCTGGACTTTTGAGACCTGGCCCCTGAGCTGCCAAGGACTGAGGAGACATGGCTGTTTTGCTGGTACTTTGTCTGTCTGTTTTGATGTTATTTTGCCAGATTTGTCCACGGGTGAAAGACAGTCCTTTTGTTGAAGAAGTCCTGGAACCTGGATGTTCACTAAGAAGCCCTGAGACTGTCCTGCAGACAGAGAGTGAATACTGTCCACTGGTGAAGGGCAGTGCTGTTGTTGCAGGGGTCTGGAGACTGTCCTGCAGACAGAGTGAATACTGTCCACTGGTGAAGGACAGTGCTGTTGTTGCAGGGGTCTGGGAGCCTTTCTGTTGGTTCAGAAGCCCTGAAGAAGGATTTTCTTGTTGTATGTTTACAGAAATCCTGGGAGAGGGCTTTGCTAATGTGTTCAGGGGTTCTAGGACTGTTCTACAGACAGAGGATGAATTCATGAAGGGACTGGCAATGTATCTTATGGCCTTGCTAAGCCTTGTCTCCCCAGGAACTAAGATTGCTGAGAACTTGCCTCGTGTCAAGATGAAGAAAAGACCTCCATTTGGGTATTAAGTGCTGTGTTTAAACTTGATGTAACTCTGGGGTAGATTCAATTGTGATCCAGGGGTGGGGAACTTTTGACCTTATGTTTGGAAACTAATCTCCATTTGAGAAGAGGGACTTTGTGGTGGACTAAATTAAGGTATAGCCTAGGGGTGGAGAAGTATTTAGAACAGAGACTTTGTAATTGATTGAATGATTGGAAGGTCCTGGGGTGGGGTAGTACTTGGAGATTATTTAATCACACTTAGTAAATGCTGTATTTGGAATGATGTCATGTTTTGATCTTCTCTGTTCTTGGTTTGTCACTGAATAAAGTGGAGAGCACCTATGCTGGTATTCTGAACCTTGGGAAGTTGCCTTTCCTTGGCATTACATTACACTATCCAGAATGGTTACACCCACAGTTCCACCAATAGTGCATTAGTTTCCTTGTTTTCCCACAGTCCCTCCTTTTAAAATATATATCTACCTCCTCTATCTATCTATCTATCTATCTATCTATCTATCTATCTATCTATCTATCTATCTAT
>NW_027185863.1:16637934-16640027 GCF_028583685.1 Petaurus breviceps papuanus | reverse complement strand
TATCTATCTATCTATCTATCTATCTATCTATCTATCTATCTATCTATGTATCTATCTATCTATCTGTCAATCATCTTTGTTGATCTGATGGGCGTGAGGTAGAATTTTCAGAATGCTCTAATTTGACTGTCTCTAATTAGTATTGATTTGGATGATTTAAAAATATATATGGCTATACATAGCCTGGGTTTCTTCCCTTCAGAACTTCCTGTTCAAATACATAAATAATTTATAAATTTGAGAAATGTTTTTATTCTTATAAATTTGAATCAATTCCTTATATATCTTAGAAATGAGACCTTTATTATAGAAATGTGCTGCAAAGATTTCCCTCAGTTAATTGTGTCCCTTTTAATAAGAGCTTTATTGGATTTAATTTTCAAAACTGCTCTAAATTTTATATAATAAAAATTATCTATTTTATCTTCTTAGGTCTCCACCATTCCTTGTTTGATCAAGAACTTTTCCTATATCCACAGATCTGATAGATATTTTTCTCCATGTTTTTATAATTTGTTTATGAGGTGACCTTTTCTATCTAGGCTATATATCCATTTGGAGCTTATCATTGGTATAAAAGATGAAGTGTTGTCCTAAATCTAATTTCTTTTTATTTCTTTTTTCAATTTTCCCAGCAGTTTTTGTTAAATAGGGGGTCCTTATCAGAGCTGGAGTCTTTGTGCTTATCTAATATTTGGACACCAAATATATTTCCCTTTGTATGTTTTATACCTAATAAGTTCCATTAATTGAACTCTCTATTTTTTAAACCAATACTAAATTGTTTTGAGAATTCCTGCTTTGTAGTATAGCTTGAAATCTGGCTCTGCTAGCCTTCCTTTGTCCCTAGTTCTTTTCATTATTTCTCTTGAGATTCTTGATCTTTTTTCTGTATTTCATTATTTTTTCCAGTTATTGCAAAATGCTCCTTTGGCAGTTTTATTAGTATGGCATTGAATTAACAAATTAGTTTATATAAATTATCATTTTTATATTGACTCATAATCTTTATGACAAATTAAAATTTCCTAATTATTTAGATCTCTCTTTATTTCTGTAAACAGTTGTTTGTAGTTGTATTTATATATTTTTATGTGTATTTTGGCACAATGATCACCAAGTATTTTATACATGCTACAGGGAATTTAAATAGAATTTCTTTTTTTTAATCTCTTTCTTCTGGTATTTGTTGAGAAATACTGATGATTTACATGGAATTGTTTTATATTCTGCAAGTTTGCTGACAATATTATTTCAATTAATTTTTAGTTGACTATTTAGGATTTTCTAAGTACATCATCTTATCATCTGCAAAACAGGATAATTGTTTCATATTTACCTATTATTTTCCCTCAGTTTCCCTTTCCCATCTGATTGTTATAATCAGCATTTCTAGTACCATGTCAAATAGGAATGGACATTCTTGTTTAACCTCTGATTTTATCAGAAAGGATAATAATTATTTTCTGTTACACATAATGGTAGGTCTTGATTTTAGATATATACTATTTGTGATATTAAGGAAAGGTCTATTTGTTCTTCCAACATCTAACATTTTGACTGAAATAGATGTTATATATTGTCAAAAAAAAATTTCTGCATCTACTGATATAATCATATGCTTTCATTGATTTTTATTAATATGAATGATTAAGTAAATAAGTAGTGTAGCTCCAAAACAATACTCACACCACTGACAGCGACTATGAATATGCCAGCTTAGTTTTGAATCACAAAATATAACAGACTCTCCATATATATGATAGAAGCAAAACATTTATTCAGACACCAGAAAGTAAAATTCTAACACCAGAAAGTCAAATCCATCATAGCAATAAAGAAGTTAATACATTATAACACAGCAGGGAGCCACACCATCCTTTGTCCTTCCCACAAACAAACACTCACAAGCCTAGATGTCTGCTTGCCTGTGTCCTCTCTCTCCCACCGTGCTAGCTGCTCAGACTGTAAGGGTTATGGGATTTAAAGATCTCCCATGCCCCATGGACATGCTGACATAGCAGAGCAAGAGAAAGTGAAAAGCCGAGCTAACGGTCCTGCGGTTGGCAGTTGGCGGCGGTTGCCTTTTTTTT
>NW_027185863.1:16635120-16637834 GCF_028583685.1 Petaurus breviceps papuanus | reverse complement strand
TTCTGTTTTAAAGGCTTGAAAATGTGGGTGCTTTCTACTTTATCTACCTGTGCCAATATCATAACTACACTGATGGCTTTCACTTTCTGGTTTTGGGACTCAGTCTTTTGGTAACTTAATAAATTTTCTAGTTTATTTCCCCAAATGGCAAACCTGATGTATTATGTGATGGATAATTATATCAGCATATTTGTAATCTCTATAGGCATTGTGAATATGGCATTGCTGATACATTTGGCGACCAGGATGGGATCACAAAATGTCAGGCCTCTATTTGGAAGCAGTGGGGCTTTAGAGGGAGAAATGGCTATTCCAGGATGGGAGGATTTGCCTTATTCCTCTCTAGCCAGAGAATGGGCTAAAAGCTCAGGGCCCTGTGAAAACTGGGAACCAAGGCTAAAAGAGGGAGAACCTGGAGATTTGGAAAGATGTTTGAAAGCAATACCCATAGAACCAGGCAAAGAACTGGCAGGAGTGTGCAGGAGAGGCTGGGTGCTGCTAACAAGTTATCGCCTTATGTGTAAAAGTAGGGATAAGCTTCTGAAGGAAAGAGCTAGGATGGCTAGGGAGTCAGCTGGTTTGCCTGAAGATTCTTCTGTGTCACAGCACTCAGAAGAGCAAACTGGAGGGACCCATGTGGTCCAGGAGCAAGCTACTGTTCATGTAGCTAAAAGGAAGCAAAAAACTAGCAGAAGGAATGTGCATGCAGCTTTTGTACAGGCTGGGCAGAGTTGCCCTGACAGCTTCCAGGAGAATGTGTGAGGAGAATGGAACAAGGTTAGATGAGGAGTCTCCTAATGTAGAAGCTCTCCCCATACGAAGAAGAAGGCAGGAGAACCACCGAGGCAAAACAGAGTCCAGGGAGATAATTGAGGATTTCACTCAACAGGAGATCACTGATATATTGAGTAGATTTACCCAAAGAATGGGGGAGTCTTTAGTGTCTTGGATAGTAAGAATCACTGATGGAGGCACCGGAGGAATAACACTGGACAATGAGGACTGTTTAAAATTCATAAGTATCAGTCAGAATCCTTTTGTACACCAGGCTTTTAGGGATCACCATATGCAAGGAGGAAATAACAAAACGAATCTTCTAGCTTTAGCTGCAGAAGGTTGCAAAAAGCAATATCCAACTGAATCTATGTGGCCTAGGGGAGACAGACCCTGGTACTCACTTAGAGACTGTATGAGAAAACTAAAGGAGGAGGTAATGAAAACTGCTATCCTGATTGGAGATGCAAATGCATATTATGATACCCCCCTAGGAGTTACTCATAGAAATATCATAGTGAAGACGGCTCCTCCTGCATATAAGCACCTAATTCTGACTCTTTTAATTGGAGAAATAGGGCACCCTCTTTCAGAGGTGCTGGATAAGATTTCACAAGTAAGCGATTTAGGGGACTGGGAAAAAGACAAATTGCCTCGAGAGAGAAGAGTATTCAGAGGATTCAGAGACAAAATAGACCCACAAGAAGGGAACTGTTCACTGCTCTATTAAGAGCTGGGGTGGACTTTAGAAGAATAGATGGTATTCCAACTGAAGAGCTGCATAAGCTGTACCAAGAAAAGGTACTTAGCATTAGAATGAACAGGGAAGCAGGAACCACCCCCGCAGGTATTTCTGAATCTGAATCTTTGTATCCAAGTTTGCCCCACCTTCAGGGGGAATAGGAGATAGGCCAAGCCCCAGCCCAGATAAAAGAAATATGCAGAAGAGATTGCAGACCCAATATTGGTTTAACAATATATTGGAAGAATGGATCAACTACTGTGACTAGGGCACTGATTGATACTGGGGCTGAGGCCACACTTATCTATGGAAACCCTGATAAGTTTAAACATGGAACTCCTATTACCATCACAGGTCTAGGAGACTCTGAAATATCAGCCAGACAGGTTAAAATAACAATGAAAATTGGGCAGTTACCTAAGAAGGAATATGCTGTGGTTGTTGTACCCATTCCTGAATACATCATTGGAATAGATGTATTGAGAGGCATGACTCTGAATTTACCTGAAGAAAGATACCAATTTGCTGTGAGGAAGATAGGAATTAATACAGTTTTAGCAGGAAAACTAAAAATCTACCCAATCACTTTACCTGAACCTTCTGAAGTAATTACTTTAAAACAATATCGTGTGCCAGGTGGGCAAGATGAAATTGCCACTACTATAAAGGAATATGTTGAATCAGGAGTGTTAGTCCCTAAAACCACAAGATGGAATAATCCTGTCTGGCCAGTAAGAAAATCAGATGGGACATGGAGAATGACTGTGGATTATAGACAGCTGAATAAGGTGACTCCTTCTTTGTATGCTGCTGTTCCAGATACCATCACCTTAATAGAAAGGATCCAGAAATATGATGGGACTTGGTATGCAGTTATTGACTTGGCAAATGCCTTCTTCACCATCCCAATAGACCCTAAACAATGGGACCACTTCGCTTTCACTTGGCAGGGTAGACAATATACTTTTACTCGCTTGCCACAAGGGTACATACATAGCCCCACTATTTGTCACAGGATTGTGGCTGAACAGTTGGATGAATTAAAGCTACCTGGTGTACAGCTTACCCACTATATTGATGATATCATGATACAGGGAAAAGATGCGAAAGTAGTGGAAAGGAGTTTGACCCTTCTAATTGAGCATATGAAAAGTAAAGGGTGGGAAATTAACCCTGCAAAGGTTCAAGGACCAGCTCA
>NW_027185863.1:16463430-16630120 GCF_028583685.1 Petaurus breviceps papuanus | reverse complement strand
TTCTGTTTTAAAGGCTTGAAAATGTGGGTGCTTTCTACTTTATCTACCTGTGCCAATATCATAACTACACTGATGGCTTTCACTTTCTGGTTTTGGGACTCAGTCTTTTGGTAACTTAATAAATTTTCTAGTTTATTTCCCCAAATGGCAAACCTGATGTATTATGTGATGGATAATTATATCAGCATATTTGTAATCTCTATAGGCATTGTGAATATGGCATTGCTGATACATTTGGCGACCAGGATGGGATCACAAAATGTCAGGCCTCTATTTGGAAGCAGTGGGGCTTTAGAGGGAGAAATGGCTATTCCAGGATGGGAGGATTTGCCTTATTCCTCTCTAGCCAGAGAATGGGCTAAAAGCTCAGGGCCCTGTGAAAACTGGGAACCAAGGCTAAAAGAGGGAGAACCTGGAGATTTGGAAAGATGTTTGAAAGCAATACCCATAGAACCAGGCAAAGAACTGGCAGGAGTGTGCAGGAGAGGCTGGGTGCTGCTAACAAGTTATCGCCTTATGTGTAAAAGTAGGGATAAGCTTCTGAAGGAAAGAGCTAGGATGGCTAGGGAGTCAGCTGGTTTGCCTGAAGATTCTTCTGTGTCACAGCACTCAGAAGAGCAAACTGGAGGGACCCATGTGGTCCAGGAGCAAGCTACTGTTCATGTAGCTAAAAGGAAGCAAAAAACTAGCAGAAGGAATGTGCATGCAGCTTTTGTACAGGCTGGGCAGAGTTGCCCTGACAGCTTCCAGGAGAATGTGTGAGGAGAATGGAACAAGGTTAGATGAGGAGTCTCCTAATGTAGAAGCTCTCCCCATACGAAGAAGAAGGCAGGAGAACCACCGAGGCAAAACAGAGTCCAGGGAGATAATTGAGGATTTCACTCAACAGGAGATCACTGATATATTGAGTAGATTTACCCAAAGAATGGGGGAGTCTTTAGTGTCTTGGATAGTAAGAATCACTGATGGAGGCACCGGAGGAATAACACTGGACAATGAGGACTGTTTAAAATTCATAAGTATCAGTCAGAATCCTTTTGTACACCAGGCTTTTAGGGATCACCATATGCAAGGAGGAAATAACAAAACGAATCTTCTAGCTTTAGCTGCAGAAGGTTGCAAAAAGCAATATCCAACTGAATCTATGTGGCCTAGGGGAGACAGACCCTGGTACTCACTTAGAGACTGTATGAGAAAGTTAAAGGAGGAGGTAATGAAAACTGCTATCCTGATTGGAGATGCAAATGCATATTATGATACCCCCCTAGGAGTTACTCATAGAAATATCATAGTGAAGACGGCTCCTCCTGCATATAAGCACCTAATTCTGACTCTTTTAATTGGAGAAATAGGGCACCCTCTTTCAGAGGTGCTGGATAAGATTTCACAAGTAAGCGATTTAGGGGACTGGGAAAAAGACAAATTGCCTCGAGAGAGAAGAGTATTCAGAGGATTCAGAGACAAAATAGACCCACAAGAAGGGAACTGTTCACTGCTCTATTAAGAGCTGGGGTGGACTTTAGAAGAATAGATGGCATTCCAACTGAAGAGCTGCATAAGCTGTACCAAGAAAAGGTACTTAGCATTAGAATGAACAGGGAAGCAGGAACCACCCCCGCAGGTATTTCTGAATCTGAATCTTTGTATCCAAGTTTGCCCCACCTTCAGGGGGAATAGGAGATAGGCCAAGCCCCAGCCCAGATAAAAGAAATATGCAGAAGAGATTGCAGACCCAATATTGGTTTAACAATATATTGGAAGAATGGATCAACTACTGTGACTAGGGCACTGATTGATACTGGGGCTGAGGCCACACTTATCTATGGAAACCCTGATAAGTTTAAACATGGAACTCCTATTACCATCACAGGTCTAGGAGACTCTGAAATATCAGCCAGACAGGTTAAAATAACAATGAAAATTGGGCAGTTACCTAAGAAGGAATATGCTGTGGTTGTTGTACCCATTCCTGAATACATCATTGGAATAGATGTATTGAGAGGCATGACTCTGAATTTACCTGAAGAAAGATACCAATTTGCTGTGAGGAAGATAGGAATTAATACAGTTTTAGCAGGAAAACTAAAAATCTACCCAATCACTTTACCTGAACCTTCTGAAGTAATTACTTTAAAACAATATCGTGTGCCAGGTGGGCAAGATGAAATTGCCACTACTATAAAGGAATATGTTGAATCAGGAGTGTTAGTCCCTAAAACCACAAGATGGAATAATCCTGTCTGGCCAGTAAGAAAATCAGATGGGACATGGAGAATGACTGTGGATTATAGACAGCTGAATAAGGTGACTCCTTCTTTGTATGCTGCTGTTCCAGATACCATCACCTTAATAGAAAGGATCCAGAAATATGATGGGACTTGGTATGCAGTTATTGACTTGGCAAATGCCTTCTTCACCATCCCAATAGACCCTAAACAATGGGACCACTTCGCTTTCACTTGGCAGGGTAGACAATATACTTTTACTCGCTTGCCACAAGGGTACATACATAGCCCCACTATTTGTCACAGGATTGTGGCTGAACAGTTGGATGAATTAAAGCTACCTGGTGTACAGCTTACCCACTATATTGATGATATCATGATACAGGGAAAAGATGCGAAAGTAGTGGAAAGGAGTTTGACCCTTCTAATTGAGCATATGAAAAGTAAAGGGTGGGAAATTAACCCTGCAAAGGTTCAAGGACCAGCTCAGAATGTGAAGTTTTTGGGTATACAATGGAACAAGGGGCTAAGGGAGATTCTTCCTCAAGCCCGACAAAAGATTCAGGATTTTCCTACCCCTACCAATAAGAAGGAGGCCCAAAAGTTCATAGGATTGTTTGGATACTGGAGGCACCACATTCTACATTTGGGACAGATTTTAAAACCTTTATATAGAGTCACACGGAAGAAATATGAATTCGATTGGGGACTTGAGCAGAGTAAAGCTTTTGAAGAAGCCAAGGCTGCCATACAATTAATTGGCCCTAGATTTGTGGCCCATGCAAAATGGTCCAGTGGAATTGCAAGTGACTGTACAAGATGATTATGCAAACTGGAGCTTATGGCAAAAACAACAAAGCCGAAATGTACCTTTGGGATTTTGGTGTAGGAAACTCCCTTCATCTGGAGTCCAGTACACACCTTTTGAAAAGCAGTTGTTAGCTGCATATTGGGCTTTGGTGGAGACTGAACAACTGACTGTGGGCCATGAAGTGATATTAAGACCTGGAATCCCAATTATGACCTGGGTAATGAGTACCCCAGCTTCTCACAGAATTGGACATGCCCAAGAGGCTAGTATAATCAAATGGAAGTGGTATATTCAAAATAGAGCGAAAACAGGCAAAAGCGGAGTCTCTGCTCTGCATGAATCTATAGCAAACATAGAAATTGAGAGGAGTGACACACCCCCTGAGCCAAAGCAACAGTTGGTACAGTCCACTGTAAAATGGAATGAGGGATATGATGTATTAACTGAGGAACAAAAGAGACATGCATGGTTTACGGATGGGACAGCAAAATATTTGGGGCAAAAAAGACATTGGAAAACAGTGGCCTATAACCCATGTACTAGAAGGACTTTGGAAAGTACTGGGATAGGTGCAAGTAGCCAATATGCTGAACTTATGGCAGTATATCAAGCCATAAAAATAGAACAAGGAGGACAATGTCATATATTCACTGATTCATGGGCGGTAGCTAATGGGTTAGCTACATGGATGCCCATGTGGAAAAATGAAAATTGGGAAATTCATGGTAAACAAGTCTGAGGCAAAGAATTATGGGAAGATATCTGGAACATGTCTTTGGTCACTGACTTGTCAGTTTTTCATGTAGATGCTCACGTGGCCCCCACCACACCAGAACGTGAGTACAATGCTCATGCTGATCGACTGGCAAAGATTGCTACTGAACGTATTGTCCCTACTTTGACAACAACTGATGATCTGGTATTAGCAAAATGGGTCCACCAAACAGCAGGCCATTTGGGGGTCCAGGCCACACACCAGTGGGCACAAGATCGAGGTATTAGTATCTCTCATTCACTGTTAAAACAGATAGCAGAAGAATGTCATATATGTCAATTGGAAAAGGAGCGAACTGTTCCTCGGATAGTAACTGGAGAGATAACAAGAGGAAAAGTCCCAGTCCAAATCTGGCAAATAGATTATATTGGTCCACTACCACTGGATAAAGGATGCAGATTTATATGTACTTGTGTTGATACCTATTCAGGTGTACTAGTAGCTTGTCCTTATAAGAATGCAACCCAGAAAAACACTTGTAAAACCCTAGATCTCATAAGTCTATATTATGGAACCCCAATGCAGATTCAAAGTGACAATGGGTCACATTTCAAAGGCGGTCACATTTCAAAGGCAATGAAATGAAGAAGTATTGTATACTAAACAATATAGAATGGATATATCATATTCCATATTATCCAGAAGCATCTGGGTTAATTGAAAGAATGAATGGATTACTGAAAGAACAGTTGAGGAAGTTAAGTTCCAATAATTCATATCAACATTGGAAGGATAATTTGTTCATGGCTTTGCGTAGTTTGAATATTAGACCATTGGGAGGAAGTACACCTCTAGCCAGAATGATGACCCCCAATCTGCAAATTAGAAAACAACAAACACACAAGATCCCAAATATTGAGTATTGGACCTTGAGGCCAGATGTCCCAGCACCGTACCCAGGACCACCTGGTTCGGTGGGGTATGATTTACATTGTTTAGAGGACTTTTGGTTGGACAGGAAAGAAGTAAGAAAAATTTCCACTGGGATATGCATAAGAATCCCTAAAAATCACTTTGGACAGATTTTACCCAAATCAGGATTAGCAGCTCAAGGAATACATGTATTGGCTGGAGTAATAGATTCTAATTATCAAGGAGAAATTGTTGTAACATTCCAGAATTTAGGTGAGGGGCCCATACAGATTCACAAGAATGATAGGATAGTTCAAGTGATTATCGTTCCTTGTAAAACAATGCCACTTGTAAAAACTGACCCTCCTTCCAAAATAACTGTCACAGGAACTGAAGGATTTGGTTCTACTGATAGAATAAAATCAGGAGCTAAAGTATGGGTAAAATGGAAGCCAGATGATGTTCCAAAGGCTGCAGAGATTATAGCATATGGGAAGGATAACACTGTAACTATTGTTTATTCTGGAGAAGATGATTACAAAATTGTACCCTTAAATCATTTATTCTACCATGAGTGAGGCTACAATAGTCTGGTTATTGTCTCTTTGCTTCTTCTTGATTTTTTGTTTGTTCACCTTGTTTGTTAGATTTGTTTCCACAGGCTTGGTACCCTCCATCTGTAGATGCCTGATAGCTTAAGCTGGATGTCACCCCCTGTCTGCAACTGTGATGTGTCACCCTTGGACCTGGCATCAAGCATATTAAGAACTGACCTCACAAATGGGACCCCTTAGGACAGGGACAGCTCTACATCCGATTTCAGCAGCAAGTAGCCATAGAAGAATAGATCTTCACCCCTTACCACAAGATTTTGCGCCCCCATTTGTTCGGGGTGGGGGGAATGATGGGGAGCTTGTGCTCAAGCCCCACCCTAAAATATGTTTTTTTGTGTTTATTGTGTGCTATTCTTGTTATATTGTTGTGAAATTTTGTTGACACCAGTTATTCCTACTGTATTTTTGCCAAGTAAGGGACATGAAAGATCTTGGGGCCGAATGTAAGGGTTATGGGATTTAAAGATCTCCCATGCCCCATGGACATGCTGACATAGCAGAGCAAGAGAAAGTGAAAAGCCAAGCTAACGGTCCTGCGGTTGGCAGTTGGCGGCGGTTGCCTTTTTTTTTTTTTTAGTTAGGACCCCTGCTGAGCACCGCCAGGGGCCCGAGCTGCTGGGAGCAGGACTTTCTGCTAAGGACTCCTGCTGAGGACTGCCAGGGGCTGGAGCTGCTGGGAGCCCGCTTCCAGGGCGCTGGGTGGTTGCTGTGAGTGGGGAGAGGAGGACCTTTGCCTGAGGTAGCCTGTTCTGTTTTAAAGGCTTGAAAATGTGGGTGCTTTCTACTTTATCTACCTGTGCCAATATCATAACTACTCTGATGGCTTTCACTTTCTGGTTTTGGGACTCAGTCTTTTGGTATCTTAATAAATTTTCTAGTTTATTTCCCCAAATGGCAAATCTGATGTATTTTGTGATGGATAATTATATCAGCATATTTGTAATCTCTATAGGCATTGTGAATATGGCATTGCTGATACACAGACTTCCAGCTTCCTCTGATCCACCCATTCAGCAAGCTCCTCCCCTTCACAGACTCCATGCGATTATATTCAGCCTATTAGGATGCAGGGAAGATCTTCAAATTCCCTTAAACATATTAAGGGGCAGGGAAGATCCTAGTTTTAGTTAGTGATTCAATTTTTTATGGTTTTGTTTTCAGTATTATTAATCTCTTCTTTGATTTTGTTGAATTTTATTTTCGTGTTTAATTGAAGTGTTTTAATATGTTGGCTTCCTAGTATCTAGATGTATTGTCAACCTGTTGATATGTTCATTCTCTTTTTTTGTTAGTAAAAATGTTTAGAAATATTTTTGCATATATATGTATACACACAGACACACATATACACACACATATATAATATACATATTTTTCCCCAATAAGGGTTGTTTTGATTGAATTCCCCAATTTTTGGCATGTTGTTTTGTAGCAGTTATTATCTTTCAATTACTTATCATTTCTATAATTTTTGTCTTTTTAATTTTAGACAAATACTAAAATAAATACATAATAAGAACAAAAATATATTATAAACTTAAATGTTAAACTTAAGTATAAAATTAGAAAAATGTGTCATGCGCATAGCAGCATATAGCAGTGGTTCAATAATTTGGGTTTTGACCAATTGATTCTTTAGGATTAAGTTTAGTCTTCAGTTTATTTTATTCTTTTTATCAACAGCCCTTTGATATATTTTTATTATGTTATGGTTAATGAAAGATATATAGCACAGTTCTCTTTTTCTGCATTTATTTGTGAGGTTTTTGTCTTAAAACATGATAAATTTTTATTAAGGTGCAGCATACAGTTAGAAATATATATGATCCTTTCTATTTCTGCTAAAAATAATTTATAATCTACCATATTTAATGTTTCTAAAATTCTATCAGTTATTTAATTTCTATCTTTCTTTTGTTTTAGATTTATCTAAAATGAACAGGAATCAGTTGAGCCTCCCTTCCCCTACTTCTTCAGTTTACTCTTTTTTTCATGTTAAAATTAATTTTTCCTTTAGAAAATTTTAAAATTTCTAAATAATTATTGCAGTTTTAATCTCTATTTCTTCTTGTAATTTAAACTGATTATAGTTTTTTTATTAGAATCTAATACTTCCCATATATATATTTAGAAGTTGCACCTTGGATATGTATGTTAAGTATTGAAATATATTCATTTTCTATATTACTTTTTCATCAAAATGTAGTTCCCCTCTTTATCTCTTTTAATTAAATCTTCTTTACTATTGTCTGAAATCATAATTTTTACTCCTACATTTTATATTCAGCTGTACATGTCTTTATGTTTCAAATACTTTTTGTGGGGGGAAACAGCATATTGTTGAATTTTGCTTCATAATACATTCTGCTAATCTCTTTTGTTTATGGGTTAGTTGATTCCATTTACTTTCACAGTCAAGATGCATAATTGTTTATTTGCCTTCATGCTATTCTCTTATATCTTTTCTTCTTTACATCCTTTATTGCTTATTTATTTTAAGTTATTAACTTTTTTTTCCTGCTAACCTCTTTACTTAAATCCTTTCCAAGATGAAATTTTGTTCTGTTTATGACTAATCCCTTTCCAAATCTAACCCTCTTCTTCTCTTCCTGTTTTATCTATATTCCTGTTGAGTTGAATGTATAACTACACCAAATGTTGTGTGTATGTGTGAGTGTATATGTAAGATGAAAATGATATTCAAGTGCTGCCTACACCCTCCCACACTATCTATGTTTGTATACAGTTATCCTTGAACAACCCAATTATGTGTGTACACAAGTCCCCCATCTTTCCTCTCATTTGCCCAAAATATAGCCTTGCTTCCCTGTCTTCTCACTTTTTTCATAGCATTTTTCAATATATAACAAAATTATTTATAGGTCTTCTGCTTTAATTGATTAATTTTATGATCTTTTGTGACTTTAGGATTCTGAAAGTATCTTTATAACATCTTTCCTATGTCTACTAGAATGTAAACATTTGATTTTTATAAAGATATCTTGGTTGCTTATTTATATTTACCTTCTTATTTTACTCTTGACTCCCATATTTGTATTTCAAAGTTCTTTTCCATCAGAAATATTTGAATTTCCTCTATTTCCCTGAAAATACAATCCCTTCCCCTTGTAGTATCATGCTCAGTTTTTTCTGGGTAACTTATGCTTTGTCATAAACTTTATCTTTTGCTTTGGGGAATACCTTATTCCATGTCCTCTTTTCCTTCATATTGACAAATTCTAAATCTTGTGTAATCCTGATTATGGTTTCTTGATATTTGAATTATTTCTAACTTCTTGCATTATTTTTGTGGGAGGTGAGTGATTGTTTCATTCTGGAAAGCTCTCAATTTCAGCAATGGCATTTTTTGTAGTTTTCATTTTGGTGTTTCTTTTAGGAGATGATCAGTGAATTCTTTCAGTTCTCATATTGTCTGCTTGTTATAATGAGGCTGGTCAATTTTCTTTGCAATTTAGTGACTCCATAAAATAGTATATCCAGATTTTTTGGTCATAGAATTTAAGTTATGCATTGATTCTTAAGTTATCATTCCTTGATCTATTTTCTATGTCAGTTGCTCATGATATGAAATATCTTAAATCTCTTTTTATTTTCGCATTTTTTAGACTTCATTTTAAGGATTCTTGCTCTCTCCTGGAGTCATTAATTTCTATTTGCTCCCAGTCTTTTATAATTTTTTTTAGTTCTTGCATAATTTCTTCCAAAAATTCTAATTGTTCTTCTAAGCACATTGCGTGTGGTTGTGCGTGCGAGCACGCACGTGCGCTTGGATTTTGACTGAAGACATTTTCAAATTACTCTTCTTTTCTGGATTTGTATCTCTGGCATAATAAAATCCTCTTCTTTTTTTGCTGAATCATAAGAATTGAGTTATGTCTTTACTATTTTGGTGATCACATCAATTTCTTAGCCTCAATTTCTCTTCCCTAGAGGATATTTCTTTAGGCCAGACTCTTCCTTTCTTCAGATTAAGATTTTGACCCATGACTTTTACTCCATCATGAACACCAATGTTCTATTCTCCTGTAATTGGCCTTATTCAAAACCATTTCTTTTGGATGAGAAGAAAAAGGAAGAAGAGGTCTTTTATTTATTTCTCAATAAAATCCAAGGTTGGCCTCCTTGGGTATAATAGACCCAGTTCAGACATCTTCAGTAAAGGGGAGTAGGAGGAAAGAGGAAATTTTCAGTTATATTTGCATTACTAAGTTGAGGTTTTTTTCTTCCACAATCATCTAAGATCCACTTCCCCTTTTAAAAAAACAATGGATAGCTTTCATGTAGGCTTTCTTTTTCTTCACACTGAAGTGTTTTGTTTTCCCCTTACTGCAATTTAAAAAAATAATATGCTGAAATATTTCAATTTTACTTTATTCCTTCAGACGAGTTCCATGGAACCTAAAAGTCTCTCACTTCCACCTGTTAGGGGATGTCTTACACTAGAGAATTTTTATTCCTATAGCCCAAAACTTTTTAATTTCATCTCCTAGGTGATGTGAATTATATTTACAATTTGTATAAGGGGTTGGTTGTTTGGTGTTCAGTGGTGGGTTAGAGTTAAGTTCTACTGTTTCTTTCTGCTCTACCATCTTGGTACTATATCCAACTGTGATCTTGAGGCACATTTTCCCAAATCTCAGTGATAACAATGAAGTTAGGCTGCATTTACCTCCTTGAATAAGATACATAGCTCACTTTGTTGTTAAGCATAACTTTTCATCAGTGACCATTTGTTTCATTACATATATTCGTCTTAAATATTTGTCTTTGTAAATGATTGGATTCTTCTGTTACTATGTATCTTCCTTTGTTGCACCTCTTTGTGGCACATAATTTGGCAGATATATGAGTGTATTTTTCTCCCTCTTCTATTTTCAATTACAATTAAGCAGGTTTTTCAGGATTTCAGCTACTCTCTAAGGATGTGTCTTCATTGCCAGATCATTGATGGAGGGTTAAGACAATCTGAATTTATTTCCAAATTATAATAGAATTCTTATTCTTCCAAAATAGAATGTAATTGAATTATTTTTCTTTGATTCCAACTGCTCTGATAGTTACTACAGAACAATATTTGCCTTTAAATAAAATGAACTAGTTGAAAGAAATTCTTATGAACAATTAAAATTTTTCCTAAATCTATATTTCTGGTGTTTTGTAATAAAAATATACATTTTTACATTGTATCTTTACTTATTTCACTTTTCTGATCTTTATTTTAAAAAAATCTTGACCCAAAACTCTCCCTGTTATTTATAATATGTGCCAAAAGGAAATTCCTTAATGACTGAAAAAAAAAAAAAGAAAAGGGAGTCTGGAACTCTTTTTTGAGAACTAAGTAAGACAAAATGGTTTCTTCTTTTCTTAATATTTGGCCTAATGTTATTGTAATTCACACTGTCACTCTCTTGCTCCAAGTGCTCATAGTGTTTATGTATGTTGTGACTATAGAGTCAGAATCGTGGACCATGGAGATGTGGAGTAAAAGTTAGCAATATACTTGTGCCTTATTCTTTCCCTGTACCCAGAGTGATAATTCCTGATGTCACAGTCCTGTTCCTTTTCAATATTTTTTTTAAGTGATGTTAGGAAATTTATTAAATGAAACATAACAATTGAAAAGATTCCTCCTTAATTCCTCAAGTAATGATTAGAAAAGATAGGTAATGACTATAACTATTATTTATAAAACATATTAAACTTGCAAAGTGTTTTCAAAAACATTATTCATTTTTATCCTCACAATCACCCAATAATGGAGATACAGGTGTTATTGTCCCCATATGACAATAAGGAAGGTGAGGTTTGGAGAGGATAAGTAACTTGGCCATAGTCACACATCCAGTAATGCTTCAGAAGCCAGATTTGAATTCAGATCTTTCAGTATCTTCCCATTTGCTATACTGCCTCTCACAATTCTCTGAGGCAGTTTGTGAAGGGGGTGCTTGGCCCAGTTTCTTCCAAAGCCCACATTTACATTTGCTTCTTGAGTGCTCTGGCATCCTGCACATAATCTTGCTAGAAACTCAAGGTTTTCATGCTTAGGAGGCAAATGAAAAGTTATTCATCATTGTGAAGGTAGCACTGCCCCCCACTCCCACCCCATCCCCAAATTCCAGGGATGCCTTTCCCCACCCTCTTGTCCTATGCCAATCTCTGGTAACCATCAGCTGGGGAGACAATCCAGGACAGTTTAGAGTTGACTGTTGTGTTTCAGGAATCTACCTTCAGAATCTCAGCTGAATCTTGTACTTTGAGAACTAGATTGTGTGCCAACATAATCAACCATGAAATGATGTCATGAGAAAGAACAAGGACTATAAATGGTGCCTCCGTCTTCAGGAATGCAGAGCCACAAAGTTCTTTAGAGGGAAGAATTTGTCACACTAGCATGTTTCCCTGCCTGGTTTAAGGCTGGGCCCCTGGCATGGAACCGGGGCTGTGCAGAAGGTGTGTACTTGAGTATTTAAATTCACCTCATTAATTTGGATTTAGACATCAGATCTAGCCACCTTCTGTGAATAGACTGCTCCTGGTGACTTCCTAAATAATCTTTTAGCTCCGATTACTGCTTGATAATTGTGACCTTATAAGAGTTTCCATGGAAAAAATTCCTAGATCATAAATAATGACAATGTGAGTTTCCTAGTTACCAACTATATTTATAAAATGAATTCCTAAGGTACATGACATTTAATTTCAAGCTATTTTTAGAAATTGAAGGATAACAAAAGAAACTGAGTTGTCTTTTATACACACACACACACACACACACACACACACAAGGGAATGATTCTGGCTTTATATAATTTAAAGTAGTAGATCTATATAGCATAGGGACAGGGAGTGTGATATTGGTGTCATTTCATGGGATCTCCTGCTAAGGAAGTACAGTTTGGCATTGAAAACCGACAATAATCTACAGTCTCAGAGAGTTGCCTAGATTACTGGATCTTAAAGTGTGACCAGTGGACCTCTGGAGGTCCGTTAGATTGTTTTATAGTGTCTGCAAGGTCAAACGTATTTTTGTAATAGTACTAAGATATTTTTATTCTGAATATGGTAAATATTGGTAGATATTGCCCACATAAACAAAATCTCTTCAGAGTCCTAGTTTTTAAGAATATGAAGCAATCCTGAGACCAAAAGGTTTGGAAATTGCTGGCCCAGGAAAATGAGAGATTAAGTGAATTGCCCAGGGTCATACAACAAGTATGGGTCAAAAGTGGGATTTGAACCCAGATCATCCTGGCTTCATGTCCTACTGTCCAGTTCCTACATTATATTGGATCTTTCTATGACTATGTGATTGCACAAATAGATCAACATGACTCATTTAAAATTAAGGCAAGATAACATTATCTTGAGCTTGGAGTTTCAAAGAAAGTCTTTTCTGCATTACTGATTTCATTGTTAAAATAAGTTACCATAACCATTTGTCAGTATTAGCTTTAATAACAATGATACCTTGGGAAGGAGAAACAGAGTAATATAGTTAGCTGAGAAAAGTCCCCTTAGCTATTCAATATGGAAGGAGAATTGTGACTTATTTTGCAAAAAGGACGCTATTTAAAAGAACTTATATCTCCTGCTCTAACACAGCTCTAAACTGTTTGAGATACTAGGTGAACCAAATTTCGGAGGGAGCATACTATAAGAATTAAGAAAAAGTAAACTAAGTGATCAAATATTTCATATAGAGGAAAATTTTCAAAAAACAGGCACGATGAGAGTGGAACTAACATTCCTTCTACTGTATTTCCCCGATAATATGACACTGTCTTATTAATTTTTTTGGAAAGAAAAACACCAGAGGGCTTATTTTCAGGGGAGGGCTTATGTTGCCCTGCCTCAGCTCTCCTCCGCGGCACTGCTCTCAATGGCGCCAGCAAGCAAATCACTGGGGAAGAACAGGATGACGCGCTCACTGCTGCAGCTCTGATTGGATGCAGCTCGGAGGGTGGCATGCGTTTCAAGGGGGGGGGAGGGACAGTGCATACAGAGGGTACCGTAATGTAGCATGTAGCTGAGAGGATCACCTTCACTACAGTAGCAATCTCAATAGGGCTTATTTTCGGGGGCAGGCTTATTTTAGAGGAATCTTACACAGTAAGGGGAGGGCTTATTTTCAGGATAGGTCTTATTATCGGGGAAACATGGTATGTATAATATAATGATCTGTCTTTCCCAGACCTTATTCTAGGAAATGTAAGTGAATGAAGTCAATGAAAGTGGAAATCCAAACATAATGCTTCCTTAATGAGTGCAATCTGATACAATTGGGGGAAAAGATTTCTTTCTAGAACCTCAATTTTGTCCTATTATTTAATTCAGCCTCACAATATGGAATTTGTAAACCTGCTTATTACTACTTTGGGGCATATAGTTGTGTGTACACAATATGTAATCTCTATTTCAGATAGCTATTTCCTTTCACTTTGGTCCCCCATAGTTCTCAAGTTTTGTACTATTAACTATATTGCTTACTGCAAGAGTTTCTTTTATCCAGTGGATAAAGTAGTTTTTCTACAGGATTTGGTGTTAGTCTCTTCCATATTTACCAATGATACCCTCCTCTGTGCCTTCCCTTCCAATCATTGTCTGCATCACTAGATTAAGGAAATAAAAGCATTTGCCTGAGGCAAACACACTTAACCTTCCTATTTACTAGAATTTTGATGAATCCCACCCTCCCCCTACTTCTCTCTGCCAGGAAAAACAAAACAAAAATAATTAAACAAACAATAGAGAAAGCATTTATTAAATTGATTTTAAGTCTGTTACCTAGAACTTATTAGATCTTTTATCTCATTTTGTCTTTAAACTTTATGCATATGGGAAATCAATCCCAGGATTAATTTCCAAGCTATACAAATTGATATAAATGTAGTTCATATCCATTGTATACATTGATGTTTTGGGGGGGGGGTGAAGTGGGAGAAATACAATGGGCATTTTCTACTTATCCCAATTATTTTAGAAGTTCTATTTTCTTTTCCCTCTTCAAGGTAGTCACCTTTTCATTATAGAAATTCTGCCTCCTTAAAAAACATTAATGCCACCCTAAACTAACCTTGAGTAAGATATTTCCAAATTAAAGTACTGATTCACATCATGCCTTATAAAATTAATATTATTCATTTTTTTTACAAATAGTAACACTGGTTCACATTTACAGTTACAATGATTTTTACTTACATTATTTCATTGACCCCATTTAATCTATTTAATACTGATTAATTCAAAAACATTTAATAAGTACCCACTATGAACACTGCACATTCAGCATAAATACAGATCCAGATGCATAGTAAGTATTTAAATATGTGATGATTGACAGCTGAAATTGCTATTCACTAAGAAGAGAAACCTCTCCGGTTATTAAGAAGTTCTCATCAGTCAAATAGCTTTTATTAAGTGCCTATTATGAATCAGGCACTGTGCTAAGTGCTGAAAATACAAAAAAAAAAAGAAAGAAAGAAAAGGAAGTGAACAATAGTCCCTCCTCTTAAGGAGCTCACAGGCTAATGGGGGAAACAGCATGCTGAAAACTGTACAAACAGGATACGATACGTGCAGGATAAACTGGGTATTGTCTCAAAGGGAGCATGGGAAGATTAAAGAAGATTAGGAAAGACTTCTTGAGAAGGTAGGTCTTTAGCTGAGACTTAAAGGAAGTCCAGGAAGCTAAATTCTCCTTTATATTGACTGGTAACTCCTAACCATTGGTTCTAGTTTCTACCTTTAAAAACAAGTAGAATGGGTCTAATCCTTCTTCCACAGCATATCCATTCAGATATCCAAGGACATTGGATAAACCATTTCAAATATACCTAATTGGACTAACAGCCTGCTCACATCTTTGCATCTTGGCCAAAAGGATGTGGGAGAGACATTGGTGAATACTACTATGGCAAGTATTTATTTAAAAAATTATGTTAAAAATAAAATTAGGCTAATCTTTAATGACTTGTTCTTAATGAACTCATGTTGGCATGTAGTGATCACTCCTTTCTTTTTGAAGGGCTCACAATCTGTTCAGTAATCTGTTCTAAAAATTTGCCAAAGATGAACATCAAACACACCATTCTAGAGTTTATGGTATCTATCTTATTGCTTTTGAAAATCAGTATGTTTTCCTGTCTTTGGTACTATTATATTCCCATTCCTCTAAATTCATTGGCAAGTTCTTTTAGTAACCTTGGATGCAATTGACTGAGTCAGGTGAAATAGACAGATTAGGGACTTTCTTGCTTAGTTTCTGATTTATCTTGGCCTTCAATTCTCTCTTAACCATTTTTTGTTTTAAGTCTGCTCATTCTTCTCTTAAAGAAAACAGAAACAAAGGGGAAATCAGATGATAGATTTAAAGCTGGAATGGACCTTTAGAGATCATCCAGTACAACCCCTTTATTTTAGAGATGAACAGTCCCAGAAAGGTGAAGCAAATTTACTAATTATGCTTTCTTCCTGTCTTCCCATTTACCTTAAACAGTAAACGTATTCCTTAGTTACAGGAGTGTGTTAGAGCAAACTTTTTCCAGCCTGAGCATTTATACCTCAGAAACTGACAAATTTGAAAAATCAGGGCTTGGTTTATTGTTTTGCTGATTGTCAAGACTTAAGAAAGCAATGGGGGGGAGGCACGAGGGCAGTGGCTAGGTGGTGCAGTGAACAGAGCACTAGCCCTAGAATCAGGAGGACCTGAGTTCAAATCCAGACTCAGACATTTAACACTTCCTAGACATGTGACCTTGGGCAAGTCACTTAACCCTAACTACCCTGCCTTCCCTCTCTCCCCCCCAAAAAAAGCAAAAAAAAAAGAGATGAGGGAAAAGGTTAATAATGCAGATTAAATTTTAAAAGTGTAAAACCCTCATCATTTGTGGGTTTCACATTGACAGTTTTGATTATTTGTAAGTTGGCCATTGATAATTAAATGGGAATTTTTGGAGATCTGTGGTGTACTGCAGAAAATAGCAGATGATATACATATGAAACAAAAATCTAAAAAGATGACTGTCATAAGTACTTTATATTATTAGTCTATTTTGTCATTTACTACCATAGCATAAATACATACATACATATATTATAAACAGCCCGTGCTCTATTCCCTGAGACACTTAGCTGCCCCCTTACTATATTCTTAATAAACTGATATCATTATATCCAAACAAAGTCTCATCTAATGGATAGTGAACAGTCTTATCAGTTCCTATTGAAATGCACACTGGCTGTGTGACTGGATAAATCTTTTCACATTTTACTGTTGGAGGCACTTTTTTCACACTGTAAATTTTAAAGCAGTAACTGATTTTTGTGGCAGAGGAAGTTTTCTTATAGGAGCAGGTGATAGTGTTATCTCCATTTTTGAGGAAATGGAGGCAAACAGCGGTTAAGTGACTTACTTAGTATCACAAAGCTAGCAAATGTGTGAGACAAAATCTGAATTTAGGTCTTCCTGCCTCCGCTGGCTATTATGAACAGTAGGGCTGGGTAATTGATTCTCTGTACCCTAATGTTTATTTTGCATAGTGCTTGGCACATAGTAGGTCACTTAATAAATGCCTATTAATTGATTGGGTATGAAAGGCACAAAAAATGAGGAGCCAAAGACAGGTCCCACATTTTAAAAATAGGCATCTAGATTAACAGTGCTACCACCAACAAAAAATAATGAAGTCAGTAGGAGGAACATGTTTTTATGAAACAATTAATTTTGAACATGTGATTGAGATACCATTGAAATACTCTAAAGAAATCCTATAGGCAATTGAAGATTCAAGTCTACACTTCAGGAGATGTTGGATCTGGAGATATGTGATAAGTGCTTTACAAATATTTTATTTAATCCTCACAACAGCTCTGGGAGTTGGATACTATTATTATCCCCATTCTATCAATGAGGAAACTGAGGCAGCTTAACTTTAAATTACTTATCATTTCTGTTCTGTTTGCATTGAAAACAGATGATGAAAAAGCACCGCAAGAGTCTGAACTCCATACACTGCTTACAAAATGTGAGTCACATTCACATTTTTGCAATTCAGATCATGAACTCTGAGCACAAAGTTGAGCTTTTTGTAAAAAGTTTTGACATACCGTATGCTTTCAGAGCTGTTCATCCCTGCAAGCTGACTTGTGAGCATGAGTCTCTAAAAGCCTCATAATTAACCTCTTCCCCATTCTTTCTTTTTCTTAAGGCTCTAAGTGAATCTCAGTCCATTCCTTTTCATTTATTTGAATTGAAGATTAGGCCTCACATTTGTTTCATTTGTTTCATTTCTGACATACAAAAATGATGAATGCCACCATCATTTTTTCAGAGAAGAATGGAGTGAGGAATTCTCCATTAGCCATCATCTGTTCTTTGTACTCCTGTATCTTTTTGTGCTATTTGATTAAAACTTACCATTATGAAGACGAATTCTGCAATTTCTTTCTAAAAAAGATTATTGTCGTACCTATTTCTCCTCTCCACTGACCTTGTCATTTAAATGTGACAGACAATGGCTTTATATATATAGATAGATGCATATGTGTAAAGATGCATATATTTACATATATATACAACATGTATATACACATACATATGAATATATACAATATACACACATGTGTATATACATATGTACATATACACACACATATATGTATATACACACATACACAGAGAATACCAAACCCAAAACTAAAAATAGAAACTCTAAGGACAAAAAGATATATATGCTATTTGATAATTTTTGTTTTCTTAGATATGACACTTTACTCAGGACATTTTAGTGTAATTAGTACATTATAATGAGGATGACAAGCTAAAAACATGACTCATTTCTAGATATTGTCAAAATTTCTGCTAATATACACGGGCAACTATTCATCATATTCTTACTCCTTATCCTCAAAAAGTCAGGTGGTTATTTAACATATACAAACATTTACTTTGTCTTATTTTACTGTATTTGGCAGATGAAAGTGTCTAGAGCTTATTTTGCATTGACTAGTCTTAGTTGTTTACAATTCTTTGTAATTTATTTGGGTTGTTTCATACTATCCTGTAGTATTAAGAGGTGGTCACCTGGAGGCAGGCTTATGAGAATCCTCCAAGCTTATAGAGATCTGGGAGAGGTACCTTCTCAAGAAATGTGCCTGAAAGTACTTCAGAAAGAGGGCTCAGAGGCCCCAGTTAGGGTCTTCTTTTTTATAAGAATGCAGTCATGACTTTCACAGAATCAAAGAATCATAGAAGGGGAAGAATCCTGAGATTATCTCATTCAATCTGCTGGAATTTGATCCTCTCCTACTCTGATGATTGGTTGTCTAGACATCTCCTGAAGAGCGCTAAGGAATGGAACTTCACTCTCTTCCAAGACACGCACTATGTGTATTATATATACATATATCATATCATATCATATCATATCATATCATATCATATCATATCATATCATATCATATATTATATTATATTACATTACATTACATTACATTATATTACATTACATTATATTATATTATATTACATTACATTACATTACATTACATTATATTATATTATATTATATTATATTATATTATATTATATTATATTATATTATATTATATTATATTCTAGACAAGATATATACAAAGTAGATACAACAATACCTTGGAGGGAAAAATACTAACACCTAGGAGAACTGAGAAGATGGTACATGAAGTAAGTCTTAAGGAAAGCCAGGGATTCTAAGGTGTAGGAAGTGAAGAAGTACATGCCACAGGTGAGGGATAACCCCTGCAAAGATAGAGATGGGAGTGTAACAAAAAGTAGGCCAGACTGGATGGACCCTAGAGTGTGGAGGAAGTAATGTGCGGGACTGGAAATAGAGGACAGAGTTTGGTTTGAGTTTTAAATACCAAGCAGAGGAGTTGATATTTGACCCTGGATGTAATAGCCATGGCCCCACTATATTGATTCAAGCCCTCATCACCTCTCAGCTGGACTATAGCAAGCACCCTATGTTGGTCTTCTAGTCTCAGATCCCTCCTTCCTCCAACATATCCTCCACAAAAAGAAAAAGGCAAGTACAGGGGGTAGTGATCCTGGAATAATACCCAGGACACAGTATAGAAGAATGAACACTAATATAAGTTAAATGGAACATCCATGAAACTCTCTTTTACAAAGGGTAGAAATGGCATCACATGTGGCGATCCAAATGACAAGATCTAGCAACTGATTGGACACACGGCATGCACGAGGGTAAGGATGCAGTAACGATATCGTGGTTGCAAACATGAATGACCTGCAAGATGGTGGTATCCTTGAGAGTAATACAGAAGTAAAAAAGAGGAGTCACCATTCTCTCCTAATTCTCCTTATCAGAACTCTTCATTCTCCTTTGCTGGATACTCATCTTGATTACACTCTCTATCCATAGGTATCCCACAGGGTCCTGTCGAGACTCCCTTGTCTTCACTTGGTGACCTCATAAACTCAATATATTCAGTAGGCAGTAGGTGATGTGAGACTGGAGTTCAGGGAAGATACCAGGATGTATCAACCTGGGAATCAACTGCATATAGCTGATAATTGAACTCATGAGAGTTCTCATGATCACCACTTGATAGAATATGAAGATACCAGAGAAGATGCCCAGGATAGAAGCTTGGTGTATGTCCACAGCTGGTGTCCAGCCACTTTTCAGTTGTATCTGACTCTTTGTGACCCCATTTGGGGTTTTCTTGGCAAAGATACAGGCTTGATTTGCCATATCTGTCTCCAGCTCATTTTACAAATGAGAAAGAGGCTGGGGCTGTGACATGCTGAGGATCACATGGCTAGTAAGTATCTGAGGCCAGGTTTGAACTGAAGAAGAGTCTTCATAACTCCAGGCCTGGTGTTCTATCTATCATGCCACCTAAGTGTCCCATATCCATACTTAAAAGGTTTGACATGGATGAAGATACAGCAAAGGACATTTAGAAGGAGAATTCAGTCTTGTGGGAAAAGAAGCAAGAGAGAGCATTATCAGGAAAACCCAGAGAAAACAGAGTAATCAAAAGAAAACAGTGACTAGGAGTGCCAAAGGCTGCAATGATTCTCAAATTCTTCAAATACATCACCAATCTCTCATTTTCTTGATTTTGAAATATCGAAATCATCATCATCAACAATGGCATCAGTTAGCATTTATATAGCACTTTAAGATTTGCAAAATGCTCTTCTGAAGTTATCTTAACAGATCCTTACAAAAGTCATGGGAAATAGATGCTTTTGTTTATTTTTCATTATTTATTTTATTATTTTCCAGATGAAGGGACTGAGGCTGAATGAGGTTAATTGATTTGCCCAAAATCACAATTAATATTGAATTTATGCCTTTTGACTCTAACTCCAGATTTCCATCCACTATACTACTTAGCTACCCAATGCACCTTTTCTTTCCCTCACCCTATTCCTATTTGTATTAATATCTCTTCTCCATGTGCCACACAGATCAACTATTTGTTTATTTTCTACACTAAAATGCATTTTGATAAATTCTACGGATAATAGATAGCGAAAAGATCATTGGAGATATAGTGGGGATACCTTACAACCAGGGTTGGATATCATTAATGAAGCCATTGTTATGGTAATGGGAATCTGAATATCTTCCCTGCCCCTTAATAGACCTAAGGGAATTTGAAGGTCTTCCTTGCCCCTTAACAGGCAGAATGTAATCACATGGAGCCTGTAGTTGAAGGAGTTTGCTAAAGAGTGGAGAGGAGCCCAGAGGAAGCTAGGAGTCAGAGAAGTTAAAACCGAAGGAGGAAAGAGGACACAGGCAAGGAGACAGCTAGGCTTGTGAGTGTTTGTGGGAAGACTTTGGGATAGTGTTGCTCCCTGCAGTGTTATTGTATATAGATTTCTTTGTTGCTATGATGAATTTGACTTTCTGGTGTTGGGATTTGGGTTTCTGGTGTCTGAATAAATGTTTTGCTTCTGTCATATATGGAAAGTCTGTGATACTTTGCAATTCAGAACTATGCCGGCATAGTCATAGTCACTGTCATTGCTGTGAGTATTGCCTATAGTCACTCACCTTATCTGTGAATAAACATGAAATCTTCCTTTCATAGGCTGAAAATTCTTACCCAAATTTGAAAAAGGAGAATCCAATAAAATATCTGCCAACAACTGTCAGCCTCAGAAAATTACTTGGATCTGTTTGTATAAACTTGAAAACAAACAGGCCTTGGAGCACAAAATTTGCTTACCTATTTGATCTGCAAAAGAAAGAAAGAAAGAAATATGGAAGAAACTAAGGAAGGAAGGAAAGAAGGAAGGAAGGAAGGAAGGAAGGAAGGAAGGAAGGAAAAGAAAAATTTTAAAAGATCATGTTCTGTCAGTTACTTATTCCCTAGAATTGCTCACATAATGTCACTCTTTCTGAGGCCTATTTTTGGGAGCTGTACCAAAGTGTGATGAAAAGTATTTGACAACCAACTCCCCCCTCCCCCCAAAAGAAATGGTCTCACAATATATTTTTCAGTTTAATCTAAATAATTAACATTTTTTCCATCTCTTTTTTAAGTTGGCCAACAAACAAACAAACCAAGGATTGATTTGTAGCATAGACTGTTTTCCAGAGTGTAAATGCTAAAATCTAGAAACTCAAAAGTGTATTATTTCATTATGCTAGAAGAAACTAGGTGTGGACTGAGAGAGGTTAAGTTCAAATCCTACTCTGAGGCTAATGAACTCTGATTTAGGGAAGTCACTTAATCATCTCTGAGCACGAGTTTCCTCATTTCTAAAATGGGGATTGCAATACCTATCTCACAGAGTTATTGAATCTCAAATAGACAGCATATGTAAGTTGCTTACAAATACTAAGACACTATTTAAATGTCAGTTGTTTATTGGCAGGGGGTTGTATAATCCATGCTCTTTGGGTGGTAGAAAATAATCTAACTTTCCCTTTCTCTCATGCCTCTGAAATCCAAAGACTGTGTCATTCTTTACCTCTGGTAAGTATCTGAGCACTCCCCACACCCACTCGTCACTCTGCCTACCACCCCATCCTGTCCTCTCCACATCTAGCATTATATGAATCCTAATGGAGTGTGGAGTAGAAGAAGGAAACAAGTCAGGATGAAGATGGTTACATGTCTTTAAACCTCAGGGACTGAGAAATCATTCTACACCTGCCACCAGCTCCCAGGATAGCCACTGAAATGTAGCAAACTAATTTAATCTGACATTCCATGGGGGTAACCACCCTGAACTGCAAGCAGCAAGGGAGGGCAAAGGGGTCTCAGTTTGTTCTAGGATGAAATTTCTAACAGAAATCTGTTCATGGCAGATCCTTCCAGAGACCACAGCCAAGAAGAGTATGGTGCTAATTGCTGTCCATATCATCTCAAAACAAGCAAAGAAATAATCACATGGAGCACACTAGTGATGTCTTTCCTTGTCATTTGAGGTCTAAAACACGAAATTGATGACTACTAGTACTAATTCATATTCATATAGTCCTTTAAGATTTGCAAAGCACTTTACATATATTATTTAATTTGATCCTCAGGACAATTTGATGCTGTTAATACTCCAGTTTTACTCATGAGGACACTGAGGCTCAAAAAGGTTAGGTTACTAGCCCAGGGTCATAGGATCATATAATCATATAATAATGATTATATCTAATTATATAATAATTCATATATATGATATATTATATTTATATATAAATATATAATTAATAAAAATAATCTAATTATATAATAATATAATAATAATTATATCTAACATATAATACAGATTCAGAGTCTAAAACAACTTTAGAAGAATTTAATCAGCTAATCAATCTATTAAGTTTTATCAAGCACTTACAATGTGTCAGGCTCTGTGCTAAGTCCTAAGGGTACAAAGAAAAAGCAAAAAAAAAAAAATAGTCCCTGCTCTCAAGAAGTTCACATTCTAATGGGGGAGCCAGCATAGACATTAAAGGGTATATACCATATAAATGGAGAGTGGATGGAAGGTAGGCACGAGTAGTTGGAGCAACCAGGAAAAAACTCCTACAAGAGATAGCATTTGAGCTGAGTCTTGGAGGAAGTCAGGAATGCTAAGAGGTGGTGCTGAGAAGAGCCTTGAGGAACAGCCACTCAAAGGCATGGAAATAGGGATTAGTGTAAGATGCTCAACGAGCAGCAAACAGGCCAGTACAGCCAGCCTTGGACTGCACGAGGGGAGCAAATCCCTCATTTGTTTAGATAAGGAAACTGAAGTCCAGTGAGCATAAATCAGTTGCCCAGGGTTGTACAAATGGTAAATATAAGACATGGGATTTGGACCCAAGCACTCTGACTCCAAAGCCAGTGTTCTTTTTCTTATACTCCAGCCATGCATCTAGTAAGTATCTTGGGGGTATGTGAATCCCACTTTTCCTGTTGCCAAATCCATCCCTCAGTTTACCCCACCACATTGCCTCATATGTTTAGGCTGAGCCAAAAAGGCACAATCAGGGAGCCTGGCAGTCATTGCCTCAACAGGTACCTTCAATCTGCCGAATGAAGTGACAAGCTATTTCTGGTTCAGTATCCAAGTGACAGTTTGAATGGGCTGTGGTGGTGAGATGTCAAAAAAGGCAGTTTCCCATTTCTCAAATCGTTGCTCCCTTTTACAGGTCAGGTGTCCAGGCATATTTCTGAAACATTTTGTTTGCAGAGTTGACAGCCTTGGACTTAGTCTGGGCTACAACACAGCCTGGGTTGTCAGGACATTGCAATGAATATTTGTTTCCTGAATTACTTTCTTTAGGCAATAGGAAGGTATCTTGTTTGCTTTTTTGCCACCTACCCCATCCAGGGAAGGGTGCTTCCTTGAGATTGAGCATAAGATTGTTATTCAAGATTTAGAAGCCCTAATGTTGCCTCTTCTATATAATTGCTTCATGACCTTGGGTCAGAGAACTTTTCATTTTCCTCATTAAATAATTTGACCCCAAGCCTCTCTGATGATTTAGTGTTTCAAGCCTTTGAGAAATCTCAACCTGTTTTAAGATGTGTGATTTATTTATTTATTAATTCATCCATTATTGATCTATCTATCATTTTGTTGTTCAGTCATTTTTCAGTGATGCTTGACTCTTTGTGACCTCATTTGGTGTTTTCTTTGCAAATATACTAATTTACCATTTCCTTCTCTAGCTCATTTTACAGATGAGGAAACTGAGGCAAAGAAAGTTAGGTGACTTGCCTAGGATCACAGAGCTAGTAAGTATCTGAGGCCAGATCTGAATTCTGGTAAGATGGGTCTTCCTGACCCCAGACAGGGTACTCTAGCCACTGCACCACCTAGGTATCCTATGTCTTTAACTTGCCATTTATTAATTGATTGATATATCTATTTGGAGAGGTGTGTGTGTGCGCGCTTTACTGTTTCATTGTTTATTCTATTGCAGTTTTTTCCTATTTGAAGCATTAAAGGGTTATTAGTGTCTTCTTTTTCTTTATCACATTCAACGTTATTGGTCTTTATTCATTGTCAAGTTTATTAATATATGAAGCTCCATGCACTCCTAGGTGATGCTTTCTTTTGCAAAGGATTCCTCAGATGAAGCTAGTGGATAGATTCCTCAGTGGATAAATCACTGACTCTGGAATAAGGAGGACCTACTTTCAAATTCAACTTCAGAAACTTGACAATTATTAGCTGTGTAATCCTGGGCAAGTCACTTAACCCTGATGGTTTTGCAAAAGAAAACAAACACAAAAACGCAAAGAATTTCTCAATATCATGATGATACCTTCTTCATGCATATGAGCAGCAATTCCATACTTTTCAATTTGGTTGGGTAAGTTTTTATGGTTTAATAATGATGGGAGTGAGGACAAACTTGATATTATTTTTAAAACTTTTAAAAAACTGTCACATATTTAACCAAGAAGGGTCTTTGTTGGTTAATCCCCTAGATGTGTCCTACCTGGTTAAATAAAGACATTTAAAAGTTAAGTGACTTCCCTTTTTTCTGAAGTTCCTTCCACACATGGTACATACATTGTGAAAACAACTATACCACAATGATATCAGAATGCAATTATACAGATAAATATGCATATGTAGGCATATTATTTGTATATCACTTCGATATACAAATGACCCCAACAGAACATTATTTATCTGTGTATATTAATGTTCAATGGATGAGAGATACATAAAACGGACAAGCAAAAATGGGTGATAATCTTTCAAGAAAACACACACATTGCTCAGATCACCATTTGAATATTGGAGCATTGATGATAGATATTAAGACAAACTTCCCTAGGGTCTTCAGAAGCCCTTGTGAAAGAAAAATTGCATTTGGCATCTTTTGCAAAGAGGTTGTTGGAATGTCATTTGTTGCTGGACCACAGTTAAACCATGAATAAACAGGTCTGACTTAAAGCCTGCTTCTTTGAACTAGTCTATCAAGGAGCATTCCATGAAACATGACCAGAGTTTCCCTTTCTGGCTATTTGGAGCTTAGTTCTGGCAATATGGTGACCTTGTGATGAAAGGATTTGTTCCTTTGGTATGACATGGCAATAATCATATTATCCTTTGGCACTCCCCCCATACCCACCCCAGGACAACAGTGGAGAAGCCAGGCTCTGTGTCGGGTAAAGGAAGAGACAGCTTCTGACAGTAGGTTTTGATTCTCCCTTGTGGCAAATAGTATCTGTTCTTAGACTCCCCATGAGGGAAGGAGGAATGAACCATCTCTGCTCTCATGTGAACTGTGGGGAGCCAAAGAAGCCTGGTTCAGAATTCAGATATTAAATCCTAATAGTGGACTTTAAAACAAGAATCATTTTTTGAGATGCGACTTTTTGTTAAGTTGACTCCTGAGCTCTTTGTTATAGGTTGCACTTATAAGGATGTTACTTGAGTTCTGAGATCAATAGGCTACACCCCAAGATTTTAGTTATTGAGAGCCAAAATATTTGATTCAGCACTCAGGTATCTTTGGGTGGTCAGCTCTAAACGTGATGTCTTTTGAGGATTGCAGCTTTGGCTTTGAAGTTTGCTCTCAATTGTATCCATTTATGACTGTGACTGCATTAGCAGATATCTGAGGCCTAGATTAGTCTTACCCTAAGACTTGGGTCTCCTAGATAACAAATCCTTAGCAAATTATCTAATCTATGCTACTTCCAGGATACAACAAACTAGGTAATGATTAGAAAACTTGAGTCCTCTTCCTTTGTCTCATTGCTCTATGAAAACCTTGTCCTAAGAATCAATGAATGGAGTTCATCATTCTTCCTTGAACTACCCACATGGCCTGGTCATTTCTTATTCACATCTCCAGATCATGCTAAGTGCTGGACACTGAGCAGCCCAAGGCAGTGAACGATGGACTCAACTAGATGAATTTGTGCCAGGGCCCCTGTTTGTCTTTGCTTTTCTGTTTTGTGTTTCCTTTCCTGAACAGGTGAACAAACATTGTCTTTGAGGTGGACATGTCAAGACTTTAAGACTACCTTTTATGTTTGAGAAATATGGAGGTCCTGGGTCCAATGACTGAGCATATCTGGTGACAAGAGAAATTTCTGTATCTCTGAGATGTTCCTGGGCAAGAGAATTAGCATAAGGCTATCCATTTACCAGAAGACACAAATTGAGAATTCTTTGGATATTGCAAAAATATAAAATGCCTAATCAGCAATCCCTCAAGCTACTTTACATTCTGATGAAGTTTAAGTACCAGCCCTCTGAGAAGATAGAACTGTAGTTATAAGTTGTTACCATTAACGAGAAATTATGAGAGTATTTTTAGCATTTTATCTATGTAGGAAATGAATACCTCATGAAATATTAGAATCATGTTGGACATTGTGTATCTTTCTACCCTCTTCCTCCTTATGGTATGCTTGGACTGAGTACTGGACTTGAAATTTGGAAGACTTGGAAATCTTTGTTGTGTCATCAACTTGGCAAGTCACTTAACTCCTCTCAGGTTTAATTTACTCATCTGTAAATGGGGATTATGACAGTATTTTTGTGCTATATTTTTGCTATTTTGTGTTATTTTTGTCCAAGGGTTGAGTGAGATAACATATGTAAAGATATGTCTCAAAAGATCTAAATATTAATTGATGATGATGTTGATAAGACCTAGATGCTAGTCTCAGCTTAAATTAAATATATCATCCCTGAGTTGCTGGTGTAAAGGTTTAAGGGGTCAAAGAGGGTGAGAAGAGGAAGCCAAACTCTACTACCATTAGAGTTCACATTCACTGGTCTAAACCTAGTCCAGACCATTGAACATGACCCAGTGTAGAGGGGCACCCAAGTAGAAAAGGGAGTAGATACAGTATCCTGATACCTGGGGGCTCTGCAGGGGCTCCAGAATAAGAGACAGTATGTCATTTCTATTAAAATATTTCAGAGTCATTTTCCACTAATTTCCTCCTTCCTTCTAATTAATGTAAAATAAGTCACCCACGTGACTCATTCTATCAGAAATACTATTACGAAATTATCAGCATCCTCAGAATGAAATCACATTTTATTGCATTTTAAATACATTACATGTATGGACTTTTTCTTTCACTGGAAAAAAATTCTCTCAGTTTACTAATAGCATTCATTTCTCTCCGTGTGCTCCCATAAAGATGGTATTTTTTAATAACTCTGCATTCAGTTTTTTTTTTCCTTATGGCCTGGTAAAAGGGATCTTTAAAAAAACATCTTTAGAGCAAAGAGCTCCCAATTTGTACCCGAGAGTTTCATGGCTGTTCCATTTAACTTATAATAGTATTCATTCTGCTATATCATGTGTCCTGGGAATAATTCCAGGGTCACCAAGCCCTGTGCTTGCCTTTTTTCTTTTTGAAAGCAACTTTATTTACTTATGAGATCCTCAAAGGGCATGAATGACAATGGGAGCCCTTTGCTTCACCCATCACTCTTCTGCATACTGATGAGTACCTCATAAAATATTAACTTAGTTTGTGTCTTGGGTAAAATATAGTGTAGTCGTGTGACAGGGATCTGTATAACCAACTCAAGGTTTCTATTTTATGCTTGAGAAGGTGCAAGGATAGTGGTTTTCAAGGCTTCTCCTCACAAAGCTAATGGGAAAATGGACTTAATTCATAGATTGATATACAAAACAGTGGATTAATGATTAAAATATTTGTTCTGTGGTATTCTACTAGCTTTATTTTCTCCTTCTTCCCTTTTTTCTTTCTCCTTTCCTTCCTTTCCTTCCTTCTTTCCATCCTTCCCTACCTTTCTATCCTTCTTTCCTTCCTTCCTTCCTTCCTTCTTTCCTTCCTTCCTTCCTTCCTTCCTTCCTTCCTTCCTTCCTTCCTTCTTTCCTTCCTTCCTTCCCTCTTTCTTTCCATAAAGATCAAAGCTCAAAAGAGCCAGACCCCACTTGAAGAAATAATAGTATTTTAAAACAGAGGATTTAGGAATGCTCTGTACATCTGAGGTAAGAACACAAAAACTGTTTGATTCCTGAAAAATAGCTATTCTGGAAATGAGTGTCCAATAAAAATATTATCTCAAAGTAGAAAGTGAACATATATATTGGCTATACCTCATGGGATAGAATAATCATATCTACATCTTAGACTATTCACTTTCCCTAAACCTATAGCTATCTGGTGGTGAAGAAAGTGAATGAGGGAATCATATCATGAAGTAGATGGAGCAAAACTAAGAAAAAACACATGTGAAGTTATATACATGATAATGAAAACATGGTTCCTCAGTTACTGATTTTTGGAAGAACTTACAGCAGGTTTCCAGAAGCATCACATGTTTTAGATAAAAGAGGCTATTTTCCTTCTTCCATTATACTTTTTTAAATATTGTTTGTACTTAGTGCACCTGGGTAATCAAAGCACATTTATAGACATGATATAAATATGTAGACAGAAAAACATCATATGTTAGTGAATTTCTACTGGATAATTTTATGAAACATTTTCACTTCAACTAGAATGTTTTCTTGAGTCCAAATATAATGTTAAAACATCTAGTTTAGTTGTTATTGTTTTGTTTTGTTTTTAATTCAAATGTCAATGTTATGTGTGAGATTATTTTACTTCAAGATTTCTGGGATCTGTGATTTTATCCTGGTATTTACTCACCTGACAAACCTTGCAAACCTTGATAGATAATCTTCAGAAAATTGTTGTGGTTAAAAAAAATAATCACTTGGTTATGAGCTTCTCTAAAAATTTAGCTAAGAACTAGGTGTACTGGTACATGCCTTAAATCCCTGCTGCTAGGGGAGGCTGAGGCTGGTGGTGACCTGAGGCTAGCTTGACCTCTGGAGTTCTGAGCTGCAAAAGGTCCTGTACTAATATGGCAAACTCTTGCTAGGGAGATGGGGCACCAGGATGCTTAAGAGAAGGAGAACCTGCCAGGGGATAATAGAGTAGGTCAAAGTTTCCAGTCCACTAAGGGCCTAAGAATGACTATTGTACTTCCAACCTGTAGAGATGCAAAAATTCAGTCTCAGAAAACCAACCAACAAAACTAACAAACTTAGCCAGGCTGTTCTCTGGAATACAGATACAACAATCATCAACAATCCATTGCTGATCCCATGCTATTATGTCTTTCTAGATTGTTGTAAGGAGCCAAGCTTTTATGTAATCAGACTAGGCTTCAAGAATGGATAAATATACTTTATTTTTATTTTAAAAATATTTATTTTACCTTTCCAGGCTTAAACTAATTTGACTGGTTGTGATAGTTCTGTAGAAGGTAAAACACTGCTGTGATATGAAATAGTTCTCAAATTGGTAGCTAGAAGAGGACCCTTAAAATTTCACAGATTGGAATTACTCCATTTATTCTGAAAATATATATATAATTATAGCCCCAGAGTCACTATACTACAAATTCCCTGTGCCTCAGTGAAATCACTACTAGGCACTCACTACTTAAGGTCAGAAACATGGGTGGGATTTCAAATATGCAAAACTATTTATTGTAGTACCTTCTGTCTTTTCTGATAGTTAAGTTCTAGAAATAAAATGGATTGTCATTATTTTGAAGACAGATGAACAAACTATGGTATATGAAAACAATGGGCTATTATTTTGTTGTAAGAAATTACAAATATGAGAATGCAGAGAAACTTGGGAAGATATTTATGAACTGATACAGAGTGATATGAGAAGAACCAGGAGAACAGTTTACATAATAACCACAATAATGTAAAAGAAAACAACATTGAAGGATTTCAGAACTCTGATCAATGCAGTGATCAATCCTGTCTTCAGAAGACTGATGATAAAGAATGCACCCCACCTCTCAGCAGATGACAGTCCTGAGGTACAAAAAAATGCTTTTTTCAGACATAGGTAATGCATTAATTTTTATTTGTTTTATTACACTAAATTATTGTAAAGGAGAACTTCTATTTGGTGGAATGGGAAGGAAGTTGCCAGACAGCAACAGATACTCAGAAAAAATGAGATACAAAAGCATCAATAAAACAAAAAAAAAGTTGAAATAATGAAAAAGAAGTTCAAAAGGACTTTAAAAAGGAAATTTTGTTCTATCTTGGTAACTTTAATATATATTTTAAAATGGTATATAACAGAATTTCATTATTTCATATACAAAAAGTGTTATTGCTGTTAGTCATACTATGTTGAAATATTTATATTTATTAATGATTGTTAAGATAAATAAAAATGTTTAAAAGATCTAACAAAATTCTTTTATCAATCCCATGACCAACATATAGTTTGACAGAAATTTAGTTCTTTGATTCTTTGAAAGGGACAAGAGGAAAGGAAAGCCTTTTAGTATTTCACAACCTCTCTCTCTCTCTCTCTCTCTCTCTCTCTCTCTCTCTCTCTCTCTCTCTCTCTCTCTCTGTCTCTGTCTCTCACACACACAGACACACCCAAACATACATATGCTCATTTGCTCATATATGTGTATGTTCATATATATGTGTGTGTATAGAGAGAAAGAGTAGAGAGAGAGAGACAGAGACAGAGTAAGAGAGAGAGAGACAGAGAGACAGAGTTGGATACACTAAGATAAGATGTGTCTGAGCAGAGCTAGACTTACAGGTAGAAAAGACCATTTCTTAGATGATAGGATTTTAGGTATGACAATGAAACCCTCTCTTCTCCCTGGAATGCAAACATTTTTTCTATAATCAAAACCTAAACCTAAATCCTACTAGTTTAGAGATCCGTCTTTTGGTTTAAAGACTGTCTCCAATAGTAGTGCACATATTCCTGAAAGATATAATACTTTAAAACTTATTTACTTCTGAATGAATGAATCTACCAGGTTGTTTGTTTTGCAGGGAGAGGTAGACGCTGTTTTACTGAGAACAGCTTTTGATAGATGGAAAGATGGTGATTCTGGGAACCTTTGACTTAGGACTAACTCCTGGGAGAAAATGAAGTCTATAATAAAGTCTGAGGGTTTGAAACTAAACTCCATCTAACATACACACACATATATACACAGATGTATATCTACGTATATATGTGTACACACACACACATATCTACACACACATACGTGTGTGGGGGTGTTTGTCCAGATGATACCACTGGTGAAATGATTGAATAGAAAAAAAAGACCCTGAAAATTGAAAACAAACTTTTTTTCTACTTCCTAAATTTGCCTAGAGGATACCAAGTTTCAGTTTTCCTGGCAATAGAAAAGAGACTTAGTTGGATGTGTACTTCCTTTATATAGAATTTTAAGTGTAGTCAGCTCCAAGGTGAACAAAGTACAGGAAACTGGAGCATCACCTGGAATCCCATCAAAGAGAAAAAGCCCCTCCAGGTCTCTGCATTTTCTACTTTCTCTATAATGCATCCATTTCAATCACTGTCTTAACTGTTGCTGTTGCTACCACACATAAGGGTGCCCTTCCTCTAGGCCCAGATGTTTTTCAGTTGTTTGTTTGTTTTTATTGTTTTTCTACAAGGCTAGGCTTCTCCTTTTAAAAGGTTGATGCATTACATTGGCATTTATCTTAGACGAATTGATTTATTCTACCAGGAAAGTAATTTAAATGTCTTGATTGAGTATTCTTTCAGAGTCAAGAACAGATTAAGGGAGCTTAATGATCTTGAGGAAATACATAGAAGTAATCTTTATCTGGGCCTTTGATAGCATTTCTACAGGAGGGATGTAGACAGTCCATTTGTAGAGAGAGTTGAACATAGGACCCAAGACTAGGTATTTCTTTATTTGAACTTGTTTGCCAAAAGCAGTAACGTTAAAATAGTAAAATTTGGGTTATGGATCTGATGAGAGAAAAGGTGTTAGGGAGAAGAAAGGGTCTTATTGTCATTCCTGACATCCTATTATCCAAGAAATAGACTCTTCTGCCTATAAGGTCAGCTCTGTCTGATCATACCTTATTCTAGTATGTCCTGTGATTTAATAGATACTTATTTATTCACTTTATAGGGAAATACAAAGTCCCAATCAAAGGCAAAAATAAATAAATAAAAAATAGATAATAAATAAATAAATAAATGATAAATAAATAAATAAATGTGATCAAACAGTCCTGACAATTTCTCTACACAAAGACCATAACTTTCATTGAAGGTCCCCTTAATTTCTTTCTCTGATGTCAGTTTTCTTGACAACTTTAAGAAAATCCCAGGTACAGCAAACCTTGTAATGACCCATGAGAATATTTTAAGTTCTAATTTCTATCTTAAGATTTGTTTAAGCAGCTTCTTGTCCACCTGAAAATTTCCTAGAGCATGAATTTGGAATTTATCATTGTTAAGTTTGTTGGTTCTCACCTGATCCTGGACATATATGCCTTAAATACAAATGGTAATTACATAGATTTGCTTTCTGCTGGGTGACTGGTATTTAGAGATACACCCCCTTTACAGTATTACTGTTTTCAAGACTCTATAAATATGTCTAACTAGTCTTGACCAATTGAATTTCCTCAGATGGTTTTAAGACCAGAATGTCCCTGTCAGTTTACTTGTTACATGTCACCACTTTCTTGGCAGAAAGGAAGAGACCCACAGTTAGAAGATCTGCCTTGACCTCACCTGCTAAAAGGAAAGATCCAGCTTCTGGTAAAGTCTACATCAGTTTAAGTTAGATTCATTAATCAGTAGTTTTCTAAAAAGTACTATAAAAAATAATAAGAGGAGAGATGAAAGATGAGTGGCCTTAATGAGAACAGAAGTGTTAACAGGGAGCTTGTGCAGATTTATGCAATAACAAAATAGACATATGTATACACACAGATACATGCAAGGGTAAATTGGACTTGTCATAATGCCTTATAAGAGCCTTGTGATAAATGTTTAATGCAAACATTTACACCTCAGAAGTGATCAAATCCTGCAAAGCATTGCTTGATCATTGTTTTACTGATCATCTGTATTTAAGAAAGTGGTGGACATAAGGTTTATAGTGTAGATTGAACTTATAAATATGTCATGCATGTTTTTTCAGTCAGTTGCTAAATATTCACTCTACTATATGTGAATACGATACATATTTGTGAATAATTTTTGTATGTGCACATAATACATTTGTATATGTCCAGTTTATCCTCTCCTTACCATCTTTCATCAGCTGACATATCTTTGCATATATTTCTGTAGGTATATGTGTGCGTATATACATACATATATATATATATATACACACACAGGCATATATGGATGTGTTTACCTTTATATATATACATTTTGTTATTATTGTTGTTCAGTTATTTTAGTCATGTTCAACACTTTTGCAACCCCATTTGGGGTTTTCTTGGCAGATACTGGAGTGATTTGCCATTTCCTTCTCTAGCTTAGTTTATAGCTGAGGAAACTGAGGCAATGGAGCTAAGTGACTTGTCCAGGGTCACACAGCTAGGAAGTGTTTGAGGTCACATTTGAACTCTATTCCCTGTGCCACCTAACTGCCCTATGTAAAATGAATAGTTTGGACTAAATGTCCTCTAAGGTCACCTTCAGCTGTAAATCCAGAATCTTAAGTTAGAGAGGTCGCCCGATCTCCTTCATTGGAGGCAGTTTTTACACAAGTAGTTCCCCACACCAAGATAATAATTGGCCTGATTATACATATAAATATATCCACCTATGAACATATTTGCATTGCATGTTGAGTATACTCATACTCTATTCTATGAAGATATACATTATACACATCAATGGAAGGGTAGAAAGAAGAAGGTAAATGGGACTTGTATCAGCTCACACAATCACAGTTCATGAACTGATTGGTATTTCTATGGAACCTTGATAAGATCTGGTGCTACACTGCTCGGCTTCCATCTAGATGGTGAGGAGGAGGAGAAGCAGACTTTCAGGTGCTGCATTTGACTTACTTTTGTCAGAAGGATAGTAGAAAGAGGTGATGATGGTATAAATGCATTCTCAGAACATGAGAAACTGATTGAATCCCATTAAATACTACTCATTCTACATTGTGAGAGACTAAGGGACTAGCCGCTGCGGATTCCTCACCATGAGCATCTGTAGATACCTGCATTTTCTTCTTTGCATATAAAGCCCAGAGGACTTCCTAAGGAAACGGATTCTCTACCTATACAAGTTGGAAAGTGTGTCTGTGGGGAAGGAGGGGGCTAGAGGAGTAGGGGAAACAAGACAAGTTTGAAATAACAATGAAATTCCTTCCCTATGGAGCAAGGTTTCTATGACTTAAAGCCAATAATGAGTTGCTTTCCCCAGGGCAGCATGGAGCTGCAGGTAAGGTAAGCTCCAATCTTAGGTGGAGAATTGCCTACAGATTACAGAGCAAGAGATTTCTTAGCTACATTCCCTAGGTTCTTCTGCTACAGCTGCCAATGACAGAGCTGCACTCACAGTCGTTTCCCCTTTCTTGCCTCTATTCTAACATAAGTTGTTTTAGATCTTTTTTTTTTTTCTTTTTGGAGGGGGGAATGCAGGGCCATTCACCAAAGAAATAACTGAGTTTGGCATCCATAGATTCAGTCAGTGCCCCTTCAATTCCAGCACTGTGGGACAAAGCCCATAGGATCAGCCTGCCCTAGTTATGACTGGGTTAATAAATAATAGTTTTTGATCACCCTGCACTATAGAAATGACCCAGAGCAACCCACAATGGTCACACTGGAAAGGATTTCATGAGCCAAACTTATTGAGAATGGCCTTCCATATTACACAGATTCATCAGCTAGCAGGTTAATTCACCACATTTTGGCCACATTTAGCCATTGTTATTTCACTCAAGAGTGATCCAGTCTTCCTCCTATGAACTGACTCTAAGTGAAGTGAACAAAATCAGGAGAATATCATACAGAGTAAGAGCCACATTGTGTGACAACTAACTTTGATAGACTTATCACTTCTTAGCAATGCAAGGATCTAAGACAACTCCAAAAGACTCATAATGGAAAACGCTATCTACAAGCAGAAAAAGAACTATAGATTCTGAATGCAGATCGAGGCATATTATTTGCTCTTTCTTTTTCTTTTTTGTTTCTTCTTTATCATAGTTTCTACCATTGGTCTAATTCTTCTTTACATATTACATGCTATCTTATGGTGGGGGGAAGGGAGAGATGGGGAGAAAATTTGGAACTCATAATCTTATGGAGGTGAATGTTGAAAACTAAAAAAAAATTTAAAAAATAATCCAGTCTTATAGTTGTGGGGAGAGAAATTTTTAAACAACGGCAGCAACAAAACAACGAACTGTCCTGGTCTTTTCTGTTTGTTTGTTTTGTTTTTTTGGAGGGGGGAAGGCAGGGCAGTTAGGGTTAAGTGACTTGCCCAAGGTCACAGGGCTTGTAAGTGTTAATGTCTGAGGCTGGATTTGAATTCAGGTCCTCCTGACTCCGGGACCAGTGCTCTATTCACTGCACTACCTAGCCACTCCTACTGTCCTGTTTTTTAAAGGAACTAACAGGGACTCAGAAAACACTTACTCAAAAGACCTTCCAGCTGAGGACTTGGTGGGGAAAGTGGAACAGGTGAAATAGACCTTAGTATCCTCATTAAGGAACTCATTTTTATTTGGCTAAAAATAATGTCTTCAATAAAAAATATAATTGCCAAGACCATAGATAACATCCTGGAGGTGAGCTCTCTGAATATGTAAGAAATTTTAAAGGCTTGCTGAAGACCAATTAAGCTGTAGAATAAGGAAAAACCAGCTACATGGAAAATTATTTAGTGAGACCTGCAAGGAAAAGTTACCTTGTAACGAGAATTCTAAATGGTGTGAATAAATCTCAAAGCACTGCACTTATCATGAAAAAGATTTTAATTGTCGCCAGCCACTGCAGACAAGTCACACAGTTCAGGTGGGGATACCATTTGGAGAAGATATCAGATTTTTGTGTGCAAAGTTACATCCTTGCTAAGACAGGCCCAGCTTTTGGAGTTCTCGCTGCTTGGAGTATGAACATTATGTCTACATCTGACATCCATTTCGTGCCATTTCCCTTCTCTCCCAATTGGATTATCTATGGTATCCTAAACTCATTCAACCATTTCCTATCTCTCCATCTTTGCTTATGATAGTCCTTCTTCCTTTAAAATTCTCATGCTCTTCTCATAGGACAGAGAAAGGAATGCAGATTGGATGATGGTGTTACTGGAGGGATTCAGAATTGCTTGAAAGAATGAATGGAAAGTATAGTCATCAGTGGCTCATTGACAATTGGAATGACCAAGAGATGTGTGCTTTATGTTGTCTCATCAATCAAAGCATAAACAGTACACTTATCCAAAAGGCAGATGGCACCAAGTTGGTAGGAATAGCTAACTCACGGGGTAGCAGAGTAAGTATTCAAAAAGTTTTGGCAGACTAGAAACTCATACTAGCTTAAAGAATATTTAATACTGATAAATGCAAAGTCTGAAGTTGGGTTTAAAAAAAATAGTTTTCCCAAGTCCAAAACGAGAAGAACATGATTAGTTCGAAGTTTGTCTGAAAACTATCTGTGGGGTTTTAGGAGACTATAAGCTCACGATGAGTCAGTGGCGTACTACGCCATCCAAAAATGCTAATGCAGTCCAGACTGCATTAAGAGAAACATAGCTTCTAAGAAAAAAAAAGGAAGTGACAATCTTATCATAAATGGAGTTTATGAGGGGGAGGACTATGTAATTAGCCTAGAAAGATAGGTTAGAACCAAAGAGATAAATTTAGTTTTGATGTAAGAAAAAAAAAAGTTCCTAACGACTAGAGCAATCCAAAAAGGGAACGAAAGGGAACCAGCAAAGATGGCATAAGAGGGGGAAGTGGTACAGCCCAGCTCCCTTGCATTACTCCAACAAGGATCTAGGAAGAAAACCAGACTTAGTAGTGAGAAATCCAAGGCTGAACCAGAGGGAGATAGTCAACTGAGACCAGAGAAAGGTATTGAATAGGACAGGAACTGAAGAGCAGGGTTGGACCTACATTGCTGTTTATTTGGCTACAGATTAGAATCATGGGTTCAAGCTACAGGGAGGAGAGGGCTATAGTCCATCACTCAATCTACAGTCTCACAGTTTCTGATAGAATCTTATTTCAATAAGTGCATATTTAAGCCAAGAACTTGAGTCTGCAAATCTTAGACCAGGAAGACATGAAACAGACCATGCCCTAAATTACACTGCTTAATGTATTCTAAAAGTTTGAAATTCCCTCTTCCGAGCCTCTCCTCAGTACTCTACACTACAATTATGTGATACTCATAGTATACAGTAGCCGAACCCTAAATAATACAGGCCAGGACCATACAAGGTCCCAACCTTCCTTACAGAAATGCACAGAGATTGACCTTAATATAAAATTCCAATTCAAGAAGTAAAACTAAAAAAAAAATGAGTAACACACATATGTGCACATATACACATGAAGATGCATAAACAATGCACATATACGTGTTATTCACGCATAAACACACATACATATGTGTATATATGCATACACACATGCATGTGTGAGTATATGTGTATATGTATGCATTCACGTATGTGTGTGTTTGTGTATACACATACATATACACAAACACATATACATACATATACAAATACTGAGATATCCCAGAGACAGTGACATCCAAGACTCAAACTCCCCAAAAGAGAATGATTCGAATACCTCTACAACAAACCTGAAAAACCCAAACAAAACAAAAGAGTTTGACCACACAATCAGTTAGAATTCCTGAGAGAAATTAATCTAGAATTTTTAAAGTGTAAAAATGGTTTTACAAATAAAATGAGAATTCTACAGGAAAAACGGGAATAGAAATGACAGTGTCAGAAGACTCAGAAGGGAAATTAATAGCTTAGTATAAAAAGTACAAAACTTTACCCAAATACCACCTCCTTAACCATCATGTTCCCTCAGAACCTAATGGAGACAGTCTAGGACTGTGAACACCTTAGGAACAGCAAGGCTTCCTTCCCAGTGCCCCCAGCTGTCATCCTGGGAAGCAATCCCTGTGGAGATGCATCCTGGCAACTGCACCTACATGTACTACAGCCATAACTTTTGAAGACTCAGAAAAGAAAGAGTTTACTTTTTGGGTGATCTAACTTGCCTGGCATTTCTCTCTGTTAGCTGGCTGTGTTGCTCAGCTAGGTTAGCCCGCTTAGCATTGGCATTTCCAAATGTTTCAAAATGGGAAACTGGTAGGATTTTATTGGTGGAAATGACACCAAAGAAGAGGCCTTACCATCTTCTTTACCTCTGCGCCCTAATACCCATGGGACTTTTCTACTAGAATTACAGCTAAAACCTACATACGTTGTCTCCTCCACTGTGAGCAAATTGACTGCAGGGACTGTCTTACTTTTCTATTTGTACCCATAGCACTTCATATAGTGCTTTGTCCATATAGTGCTTAATAAATTATTTTATTTCATTCATTCAATCATTCAAAAAGCAAAGAAGCAAGAAGTCATAAGTGTTTGTTTCTAAAGCAATGCATTCATTAGGTCTCAGAATTAGGAAGGCATAGATCTACCTCAAATAGGAACAACAGGGCTTAATAAATGCTTTATTTATTCACTCATAATTTAAGCATAACCAAAATATGATATTTCAATAAATTGTGAATGAAAACTTTTTTGACATATTAGAAAAAGGAGTCACAAAGTGAAAATAAAAAGATCCATCCATTACCCCATGAAAGAACCGCAAAACAAAGTGTAAGAGACTTCATTGGACGGTTTTCCCTCCTTGAAGGTCTTCAAGCAAAAGCTGAATGATAACTTGTTGACTATATTGTAGAAATGATTCTTTAGTGCGTATGAATTAGGCTAAATGACTGTTGAGGTTACTTTCAATTCTGTAATTCTGTGATTCTTTAATTTCATGATTGAGTAACTCTATGTATCTGCTCCCCATTCATTTCTGCTTACTGATGTTGTTCAAGGCCCAGTTCAAATTCAGTTCATTAAACATCTACATGATGTGTACCAAGTTTAGTTATTGAGAATAAAAAGATGAAAAATGATGCAATTCTTGATCTCTAAGTGCTTACAATTTAGGTCTCTGCCATTGGTATAGATAAGGTCCAATACAACATCGACCATTGTGGGGAAAAGAAGAGATAAAGACAATATACTTGAGGAAGATTTGAGAAAGAAAAGACCACATTCCTCTCAAGGCAAGTTACAGTGAAAAGGCTTTTTATAGGGGATGACACTTAAACTCAAGCTTGAAAGAAGGATTTAATCAAGTGGAGATATGGAAGGGGCACCATTTCAGGGATAGTTTTGGCTGGACAGTAAAGTGCATAAAGGAAAGCAATGTGAAATGGAGCTGGAAGGATAGTTCGGAGGTTGATTGTGGAGGACCTTAAATGCAGAGGACCAGAAGGCATATTTTATGCCATAGCATTTAATTAGAAAGCTACTGAGCAGGGGAGGTACATAGTCAGGTGTAATAGGAAGGCTATTCTTCAAACTTATTTGAAAGATGGATTTAAGAAAAGTGAAATTAGAGGCAGTTATTAGAACTGGACTTGGAAATAAAAAGAAAGAAAAACATTATGAGTGTCTACTAAAGGAGTATCCCTAGGGATGAGCTCTACAGGAAGAGGAATAGCAATCGAGATTCTCAATAATTTAAAGGAGAGAAAACCAAAGCCAGAAGCCAGTAATGATAATTATGCTCTCAGATATCCGTGAGAGACAAATGCTTAAAGAGAGGGCGACAAAGAAGGTAAACTCAGAAAGAAGTAAAATTTGACTTCCTATATACCATTGAGATTGGGTGGGATCAAATTCGTTATTAGAAATGACCCTGGAAAAGGAATAGATAAGGAGATGAGGACAAATAGTATTATCTATATAGATTTATTCATGCAAAAATTACAAGAACAGAAGATGAAAAATGGTGGAGTATTTAAATAAAAATCGATAGAGGGAGAAAAAAGAAGTGATATTTTCATGGCAGCATGCCAAAGGCTACCTGGAAAGAAAAAAAAATAGATGAGTTCAGGAAATAGAACAAAACCTTGACATGGAAGATTCCTATTCAGCTAGGATAGAGTCCTGGGTGTGGATAGGAAGACAGGAGTTCAAATCTAAATTTAGTCATTTACTAGTTGTGTGATCCTAAGCAAGTCATTTAATTTCTTTCTGCCTTGATTTCCTCAACTATATAATGGGGGTAATTATAGCACCTACTGTAGCACCAACGCAATATTCAAAGCACGGATGGTAACTATGAATATACTGGCATAGTTCTGAATTGAAAAATATAACATACTCTCCATATAGAAGACAGAAGCGAAACATTTATTCAGACACCAGAAAGCAAAATCCCAACACTAGAAAACCAACTCCATCGTAGCAATAAAGAAGTTAATACTCCATAACGCAACAGGAAGTCACACCATTCTTTTTCCTTCCCACAAACAAGCACTCAAAGCCTAGCTGTCTTCTTTCCTGCATCATCTCTCTTCAAATTCCCCAAAATATATGAAGGGTCAGGGAAAATCTGAAATTCCCATTTCCATTACACCTACCTCCCAGGAGTGTCATTAGGATCCGGTGAGATGATATCTGTAAAGTGCTTATCCCGAAACCTGATATCTAAGTAGGTTCTTAGTAAATGTGTTTCCTTCCTTTTTCCTTAAAAGAATGAAAAGACCAGAGGAGAGGGTCTTCACATTTATGAGTATCCTCTGGGGCTGTCTATCTGAAAACAGCAGAACAGCTATAAATGTCTCATTATAACATACTGACAAGTTTATCTTAAAATGTGAAGTTAGGAATGAAGTTCCTACTGTGGATATTATTCTGACCAACAAGCAGCAATTTTCCAACCCCCCCCCCCACCTCGCTCCAGAAAAAAGAAAGGTCATAAATAGGAAAAAATAAAAAAATAGAAAATAGAAAAAATAGGAAAGCATCACTCCTTATTAACATTTGTGAAAGAGAAGCCATATGATGAGACACTCCCTAAATTCTATCAGAGTAATCATTGACTTGTATATAAAATGAATAGGTGGTATCTGAAAGACTAAAATTTGGCTGAAAAGGGGTGGCTAGGTGGTACAGTGAATAGAGCACCATCCCTGGAGTCAGGAGGATCTGAGTTCAAATCCAGCCTCAGACTCTTAACACAAAAACTAGTCATGTGACCTTGAGCAAGTCACTTGACCCCAATTTCCCTCCAAAAAGCAAAAAAAAATGGGGGGCTGAAAAAAATCAAAGTAGATGGGATAAAAACTCCTCAGAAATGAAATTATAAAGAAATAAATAGGAATGATGAGTAGGAAGGGGGAAGGTTTATATGAAGTTACCACTATTATTATTCAGAGAAATCATCAATTTATATCTTCAAAAGAAATATCTACAGAGAAGAGGAAAGTGAGGACAGACAGAATGGCCCAGTACTCTGGGAATACTACATCAGGGGAACTAAAGTTCAGGGTTATCTCAAAGTGATGAGGAAAACTAAGGACCAGAAAAGGGAGTTCATTTCTTGATTTGTTTGAGTTATGTTGGTAATGAGAGAAGGATCCAAGAAGCAAAAGGAAGGCCAGGGCTGAATCTGGAGTGGATGGGATGATGAAAATTGTTGATGTAATGAAGGCAGAGCTTTTCTATTTAGGTTTTGCTTTTTAATTTTCTCTGCCAAGGTAAATGAAATGGATTGAATGATTGGACTGAAAAGGAAAGCCACTACCCTCTTACCCCCATGAGAAAAGGTGAATGGGGAGTCAAATGCCAAGGTAGGAATAGAGATAGTAAGATGACTTCATGTCACTAGACCTAAATGAGCTATATTCACTGTACCAAAAGAACTGACAGATATGACTGATTATTATTAGTAAATTATTTTTGAAAGATCATAGAGAAGGGGCAGCTAGGTGGCTCAGTAGATAGAGCACTGGTCCTAAAGTCAGGAATACACAAGTTCAAATCTGGCCTCAGACGAGTACTAGCTATGTGACCCTGGGCAAGTCACTTAATCCCAATTACCTCCAAAATGTTGGGAAAAAAAGAAAGATCACAGAGAACAGGAGAGGTGCTGTTTATCTTGGAGATGGATAAAAGATAAACCCCTGGGACTGAAGTTAGGAAGACCTAAGTTCAAAGGTGACCCCGAAGTCAGTTAACCTTTCTTTGCCTCAGTTTCCCCAACTGTAAAATGGAGATAAAATAGCATCTGCAACCCAGGGTTGTCGTGCTTATGTCTAAAGTGCTTAGCACAGTGCTTGGCACGTAGCAGGTACTAAAATGCTTGTTTCCCTATGTCATTTTTTTCTTATGAAGAGACTATGGTCTGAAAATTATAGATCTCTGAATTTCACATTGATATTCGACTAAATTCTAGAAAGTACTATCAAGGAAAAACTCGTTTGGTTTTTCTATTTGGTGACAAGAATAAGTAATTAACCAGGAATAAACTGTATTGCATTGGGGGTTGAGAGGAAAAACAATCTAGCCCCTGTCTATTCATTATCCCAAGTGAGGGAACTTCTATAACAGGACAGAGTACCACAAAAAGCCAATGTAACAGGAATAAGTCAAAGGCTTGTCCCACACAGGCTATATAGAAGGAACACTAATACAATGATTTTGATCTTTCAGAAAGAAAAAAATATTATTTTCATCCTAATTAAGGTGCAGGGATGGCAATGGTTCTAGAGCCAGAACATTCAACACCTTTGATGAGCATCTTGTTGCTTGGTCGGGTTTTTTTTTAGTCAAGTCCAACTCTTCATGACTCTTTTTTTGGCTTTTCTTGGCAAAGGTATTTAAATGGTTTATCATTTCCTTCTCCAGCTCATTTTACAGGTGAGGAAACTGAGGCAAAGAAGGTTAAGTGACTTGCCCGCAGTCACACAGCTAGATTTGAACTCAGGAAGATAAGTCTTCTTGACTTCAGATCCAGCACCCTATGCACTGTAGCACCTACCTGCCCAATAATGAGCACAATGTAGTGGGAAAAACAGTGGATTTGGAATTAGAGGACATGAGTTTGCATCCTAGCTCTTGCACTTCACCCGGGCATTCTTCATATGAAAAAATAATGCCATTCAATTAGATGACTACTGTAATTCCTTTCGGTTCAAAGTCCTGTGATCTTACAGGTATTACTGGTCTATTCAGGTAGGTATCATTTTGATGATAAACATGGAACTTTAGATATTCTATTTGGCCATATTATAAATTGTTAAGGTGACTAAAATGACTTTATTAGCCATCCCAAACACAGTTCGATGACCATATACAATACATATGCATCACAGGTTTACTGGATAAAAGACAAATTCTCTACTGCACTAGATTTACAACATGAAAGAAGAATTAATCACAAACATTGCAATAGTTTTGTAAAGGGTTGTATTGCAGAATATGGTATTTGGCAGGGATTTACTAAAAAAAAATGATAATTGCCTATTGGCAAATCCTGGATCTTTGTAAAATTGTGACATAGGCCCCTTTTAAAATATCTCTTCCCTTACATCACCACCATCCCTTCTTCCCCAACTCAAATACTCATGACTCACACACACCCTAAGGAATTGTAGAAAGAACTTTACAATCTGGAGCACATTCTACCAAAAGATTTTCAATTCTAAAACAACAGGTTCCCCCACTGTCCTCTGGGCGGGGGTTCCCTTAGTACAAATGCAAAACTGATCTGCCCATGCTTAAATCTGCAGGAGGGAAGAAACTCCCACAATTAAGACTCTAGATTCATTTTTCTTATCAAATATCACACCAAAATCCATATCAACCACTGTCTGTTCCCATACCTGGGGAACTTCAGAAGGGACCTGGCATCAGGCTTCTGATCCTCCACATCTAAAAGGCCCACCATTTAATTACTTGTTTTCTTTCTTGTCAAATTGGATGTGAAGAAATGAAACTGCCTTACTGGGATGATGAGAAATCCATGGCAACTACCATATCCAGCTTCTAAAGCCATATTGCAAGGATTATATGATGAATTGAAAGCTGTTACTCTGAAAGGCAACCAGAGGTTATCTGTCAGGTAGAAAGTGCATTAAGATGCAACATTTAGAACGATTACATTTAGTTCAGTGATCCAAGAGAGAAAACTAGCTCCAATGGAAGGTAAAGAAAGTCATTTGCTCAGCAATGTATAAGGAGGTAAGTGAAAAGTGATTGTCTTTCCTACGCTTATTTTAAAATACATTTCTTCTGGTGAAAGATAGGATTGCTTAAGATATATTCAGCATCTGTCATTATAGGCCATAAGTCTTGCAATTTATCATCACATCAATCAGTAGGTTGGTTGGATGAAAACAGAAAACTTGTTTGATTTTTCTATTTGGTGGCAAGAATAAGGGATTAACCAGGAATAAGCTGTATTGCATTGGGGGTTAGGAGGAAAAACAATCTAGCCCCTGTCTATTCATTATCCCAAAGCTTTATCTTTCCACCCACCTGTGCAACATCCATGTCAAAAGCCCTATCAGTCCCCAAACAGTGACAAGAAGGGAGCAGCACACACTTGAGGAACCTGGTTCCCAAGAAATAGATACACACTCCTAAAGGAGAATATTCTTATTTGACTAGGATTACATAATCAGTCAAGAAGACTGTTGCTTAGAAACTTTCCCTCTCACACACAAATACTATATAAAATAACTTTAGGACAAAGGGACAAAGCGTTACTAAATAAGGATAACTTCTTATTAGCCAAGTCATTTGCAAAAGGTTATGTATCTTTTAATGTTTATTTATCTCAAAGCCAGTTTTAAAAATCTGGAACTAAGCATAATTTTTTCCCCATGAGTCTAAATGACACTCTAAACTACTTGGTTTTTAATCCAAAGGGCAATTTTGAGGCATAGAGTTTTAATTCAAGACGATTCTATAAGGCTTTAAGTTTTGCTAACGTGCTCTTAGGAACTGATTTGCTTGAGAAGCCAGAAATTTTGCTGAAACTCTCCACAGTGCTTCAGATTTCGTTTGAATGGTCCAAAAGTCATAGAATATATCACTCTGGTTACTCATCAGCAGACCCAGTATTTGTTGTTTCCCTACCCCACAGATGATGTGATTACTCTCTGTTCTTTGCTTTTGTTCTTAATAAAGTGAACACATCTAATTTTGCTTTAATATTGGTTTATGTATTGAACATATGTTTCAGAAAACCTCTTAATTGGATGATTTCTATAGGGGCAGGTTTGTGAAGTTCAAACTACATTGATCTCTTTCATGATTGGACTTATTGTCTGCACGTATAGTCAAAGGCTTAATGATATGCTGTCTCGTATTGTTCCCTAATTGTTTCATGTCTCTCTAATTAGATCCTTGAGGTTACAGTCCTTAGCCTTACACTCTTACGTAGCTCTCTCCCTTCCCTATGCATTATTCTAACAGGCTCAAAGAACACAAATTGATGTGAAGTGAACGGAAATGGAGTTCACAAAATCACTGGATTTTATTGTTGGGAAGAGGAACCTTAGGGAATATCTAATCCAAACATCCTCATTTTATAGCTGAGGAAACCCAAAGTCAGACTGGCAGAGTGATTTGCCCAAAGTCACATAACTGTTTATCAACAGATCTGAGACTAGAACTCATATCTCCCACCTCTTGACCCAGTACTCTTTTCACAGCACTGTTACCTGGTAGTTTTGTTATTCAGTGTGTTTAACCACATCTATACCTACTACCATGCCCCCCCCAAAAAGGAAAGGACACAAGAATCGCCCTCAATTCCAATGATGATGCAATGAAGCAATGGATTTTCAATCCAGATTATTTGTATTTTAAAATGGAGTAGCCCTTTTTCACAAATCTTTGTAAAATGGAGGTATTGTTTAATAATCACTTGTCAAAGTGATTAGGCTATTTTAGCTACCAAGTGATAGACAGATTCCAATTTCACTTGTATCTTTTTCAAAAACACCAATCACAGGATGGTGGTGATAATGGAATCACTGACACCTTTGTTTGAAATGCCACAGTTGACTTAAGATAAAACACTGTGACGTATTGCTTTCCAGTTATAGCTTTGCAAAATGTCATTGGACCATAAGTCTAGAGATTGAAGGGATCTTAGAGGTTATTTGATTCAATCAAACACCCTCATTTTCCAGATAAAGAAATTGGGGCCTAGAGAAGTCAATGATTTGGCCAAGGTCACACAGTGAAAGAAAGAAGATTTGAACTCAGGACTTATGATACAAGTTCAGGACCCTTTTCACTTTACTGTGTTATCTCCCAGTTATTTATGTTCTCATGTCAGTGCCCACTTATTTTCCTGTAAAGGAAAAAAGATAATTCTTGTGTCACAATTAAACTTCTGTCCAAAATTTAAAAATTTTGCCCTTGTGCAATCATGCTATTCAGATTATTTGGGATCACTTACAGTTTGGTTTTATAAAAATCAATATAAACTGGAGAGATGTTGAAGGTCCCTTCTTCCTTGCAATTGGGATTCTAAGACATATCATTTCCGGGGTAACAAGGTGGCTCAGTGAGTAAGAGCACCAGCCCCAGAGTCAGGATGACCTGGGATCGAATCTGGGCTCTGATACTTAGCACCACACCCAGAAATACCTGGCCGTGTAACCTGGAGCAAGTTACTTAACCGCAATTACTTTAAAAGAAAAAAAAGACATATCATTTCCAAGGTGGTAATGAAAAGACCAGCCCTCCTTGAAAGGCAAAGCGTCTAGGTAGATCAGAGTCAGAGATTTCATTATAGCTATATAAAAGATGCTAAACTTTCAAGCTACTGTAATCTAACTTTTATTATTTAACAATTCAACTTTAGTGATGTGAATTCTGGAGGTTAAAATACTCAAGTTGGTATATTGTGTACATATGCTGACCTCTCTGCTAATTGTGAGCCTTGATGTGGATGTAGGATGTATTGATTAATTACTGAGCTCTTTAAGTATCATAATCATGTGAATATCTGAATTTCAGAATAACATTCTACAGGCTCTACCATCAATACTCTACATTCTGAATACCGAAGTCAGAGTCTCCAGACTCTTAGTCAACCATCACACTCGTCTTCCAATTGTGAATGATTAGGTGAAAGTGGATATATCTGAAGAAATATGGCCAATAAATTAAAACCTAGAAGGCCAAAGGGGTTGATCTTAAGATTTCCTAATTCTATGCCCAAAATTCTATCCTCTGTATTGCTGTATTACCATTGGCAAATCATTAAACTCTCTATTTCCAAGTTTTCTTCATCTATTAAATGAGGCAGTTGATCTTCAAAAGCTATTTGAGATGTGAAATTCTTTAAAGTCATTACCACCAAATTATCAGTCTACTTTCCTCAAATGAGATATAGTCAATAAAGATCTGGGCTTGGAATTAAGAAGACCCGGGCTTAAATTTCACCTTGGAGAACTACAGAGAATGGGCTGACATGCATTTTTAGTAAGGGATTTCTCATCTGGGAGTTCCCTGTACCAATATTAAAAAGGTCCAGTCACTATCTCTTATCTTATTCTCCCCCCAACAGATAGAAAGACATTAAAATCTCTTCAATTGTTTTGACTCTTTTCAATCCATCCAAACGCTGCCTACCTGTGTCTGCAGTTATTTACAAATACCTATTTTACCCACTGATACACTAAAGCTAATATGGGTCATCCCTCTCCCAACTTCAAAGGATAAGTAGGTGCCCAACCAAGTGGGGAAATTCAGATTCCAATCAATATGTGTATGCAAGACTAATTATTAAAAAGCAGATTTTTTCCCCCATTTTAATGTATTTTAGAGTCTCCCTTTACACTTACAATAATCTCGTGTAATATAGACTAAAGCAGCCATACATATACTCTCTAAGCAAAAGAGCCCAGCACCCCCCAGGACTGGAACTTCTTCCTCATACTCCTGCTTTTCCCCCATACCCTTATACTTCTGAAATCAAGAATTTCCATCCAGTCGAAAATCTTTCCTCTCCCCATGGTGTCATCAGTGCCACTATGGGCATGTGTTTCATTGCCATGGATTGCTAAGCAACAGATCCCTATATTCTGCCAACTTTCTTTTCATGCTGACAATCTGAATTTCACATGAGTTGTGTTTTCTAGAGTGCCCTGAACATTGGGAACAGTGACGAGGAGATGTCTCATCAACTACGCACACGGAAACTGCCACTGGCTGCACCTGTTTGTGATTTCTCTGAATAGTTTAGATGTCATTATTATGGCACTCCATTCCAAGAAAAAAATAGTTTCAATCACAAGCTATTAACCATCAATGGACTGATGTCAAAGAGCTGGTAAAATTGATGGCAAAAACTCCTGTCCACATGAAGAAACGTTAATTATCTTAGATGAGAACATGAGAACAAAAATGTTGGCATAAACCAGTGAATTGCCAAAAGGGAAGTTGTGCTGTATTGTTGATTATTGCTTAGTAATGAAAGGTGGCCACATTATCTCGTAGACCTAATTTTCACTATCTACTAAAGGTAACATGCTAAAAAAAAATGAGAAGCAATATGAAATAAGGGATTAGGAATAGAGAGCTAGCCTTAACATCAAATTCACCCCCAACCTCTGACACATATTACTGGCTAAGAGACCTTGGCCAAATATAATTTAACCTCTCTGTGCTCTAGGAAATTGCCTCTAAGACAATACATGAACTTGTTTTAAATGATATCATGAAAGCTATATTTAATATGAAATTTATTTCCTTTGTGATCCAATTTTATGCATTTAAAATGTTATTCTGAGGGGTGGCTAGGTGGCGCAGTGAATAGAGCACTGGCCCTAGAGTCAGGAGGACCTGAGTTCAAATATGGCCTCAGACACTTAACACTAGCCATATGACCTTGGGCAAATCACTTAACCCCAATTGCCCTGCCCTCCACCATCCAAAAAAAAAGTTATTCTTAGAAAGGATCCAAAGGCTTCACTAAGCTGCCAAAGGGATCCATGAGTCCCTAAAACTTAAGAACTCGTGCTCTAAATCTATAAGATGTTGAAAGATGCCAGCTGCAGGAGGGAGTTTCATCACTGGGGAATGTTATAAATCAGTGGAATTTCAGGTCCAGTCATCATCCCTAGTTTTCACTGAAGAGGCAGCTTGATGTAATGACTAGTCAGTCTTAGAATCAGGAAAATCTAGGTACAAGTGCTGCTTCTGAAATAGAATAGCTGTGTGATTTGGGGAAGGTCACTTAACCTCTCAGAGACTCTAGAATCTCTCTCAGCCTAAGGATTGAGAGAAGATACTAATCTGCACTGGTGGAATCTGTTCCCCTGTTGGGAGTTCCTTGTGCCTGTGAAATGACGACTCTTGTTATCTCGCCTGTACCTCCAGCCCTCCGAGAAATTACTGGAGGGGCAAAGCATTGTTATTGAATTTATCCCATAGGATACCTGATTAAAATAAGGAATTGAGGTGATTTATATTCTCTTGATTCTCCTATACTTGCCTTGGCTAAACTCCTTGTGTGATACTTATTTTTTGGTTTGTTTGACCAGACCTGGGATCTCATAGAGGTAACTCTCAGGGGGTTATCCCTTTTCTAATGTTGTTGTCATTTCAGTCATGTCTGACTCTTTGTGACCCCATTTGGAGTTTTCTTGGCAGAGATACTGCCATGGTTTGCCATTTCATTCTCCAGCTCATTTTATAGATGAGGAAACTGAGACAAACCAGGGTTAAATGACTTTCTCAGGAAACCACAGTTAGTATGTGTTCAGGACTGGATTTGAGCCCGGGTCTTCCTGACTCCAGGCACAACACTATCTACTGTGCTACCTAGCTGCCCTATTTCTGTTGGGCTTGAAGTCAGGAAAAACTCATCGAGTTCAAATCTGGCCTCAGATGAGTACTAGTTGTGTGACCCTGGACAAGTCACTTAATCTTGTTTGCCTCAGTTTCCTCATCTGTAAAGTGAGCTAGAGAAGGAAATGGCAGACCACTCCAGTATCTCTACCAAAAAACAATAATAATAACAAAAAACCCAAATGGATTTACAATGAGTCAGACAAGACAGAGAAATGACATAACTTACTGACTTCAGGTTCTGTGCTCTATCCACTGTACGCCCCCCCCCAGTTGCCTTATTTCCAATGCAGGTTGTCAGATTCTCAGGAACTTAGTCTTAGAGAGTTACCCTAGGCACGGAGAGGTGAAAGAAACTACCCAGAGTCATAGAGTGAGAAGTGGAACTTGAACCCAGCTCTATCTAACTCTGAGACCAGCTCTTTGTCCAATATGTCCAGCTGGATGGAGTAGAATGCCCTTATACTGTAGTAGGCTGGCTCTGTGAGTATCAGAAAAAAAACATTTATCACATGGTGACCAACTTTATGAAGATAAACCCTTCCAAATGAGCTAAGTTCATTACCAGATCTGTACTTGAAGACCTTCCACTTATGGCAACTACCAGAATTTGAATCCCATTCAGGATAGCCTTAAAACACTTGGAGTGACCTCCATGTCACCATGAGGCACCAGAATAGGACTTTCATAGAAGCTTCTCTGCGGTGGCATAATAATTCTGGTCAGGGCTACTTCAAGTGGAATAGTATCTCCTCTACCTGAAAGCCATAATATATTTCGAGTTACACAATAGTCCATGTCTAAAATAAATTTTGAAAGCTCATATAAATCAGGACAATAACAGGAATATCATGGCTTTGGAAAGCTTTATTTTCCCAAGAAGATCAGTGATTCACCACTCCTGGATCTCTACACCACCCCTAGCCTTTTAGTATATTTTCTTTTTTTTCACTTTACTTCAGAAACTCCATACTATGTGGTCAGACACAAATAGGTCAAGGTGTATGTGTATGTGTATTGCATATCTACGTGTGTGTACATGTCTATGTGCACACGCATATGTACACACATTTGTATAGAAATAAAGGTGTCTATGTATACATACATGTGTACAATCTACAAACATGCCTGCACATGTACATATACATACATACACACGTGTGTGTTTGTATATGCATGTATTTGAGGCAATCAGGATTAAGTGACTTGCCTAGGGCCACACAGCTACCAAGTACTGAGGCCAGATTTGAACTCAGGTCCTCTTGATTTCAGAACTGATATTCTGTCCATTGTGTCACCTAGCTGCACCCATGATCAAAGTATTTTGAAGATGAGAGAAAGCTCATGGGCCATCTAGTCCAATCAATACTTGAAAAGACCCACCGTGCCCAGCAAGCAGCCACCCATTTTCTTCTTGAACATCTCCAAGGAGGTTGGGGTGGAGGGAGCTATTGTCTTGAGACAATTTGTTACATTCGGAAAGGGCTTCGGTTTCTGGAACTTTTCCTAACCTCAAGCCAAAATTTTCTACCTTGCCACTTCCGTTTGTTGCCCCTAACTATACCTTCAGGAGATAAACAGAAAAAAGTCAATTCCTTATTCCGTTGTCCTTATTCTTTATATTCCAATTCCTTATTCCAAGGCTTCAGGTTCTTGAACAAAGTTGTCTTTAATTTTCTCTTTTCTGGGCTAAAATTCCTCAGTTCCTTCAGATGATCTGCATATGACACGAACTCAATAACCACTCATCATATGGTGGCTTTCTAATAGACAGTCTTTAGCGAATCAATGTCCCTTTTAATTTTGACAAACAGAACTATATATGATATAACCATATCACAATACAGTAGTATTCTCACCTTGTTCCTGGAAGCTTTGCTTTTTAATTTAAAAAAATTTATTGGAGGGGGCAAGACAAGGCAATTGGGGTTAGGTGACTTGTCCAAGGTCACACAGCTAGTAAGTGTGTCAAGTGTCTGAGGCCAAATTTGAACTCAGGTCCTCCTGACTCCAGGGCCAGTGCTCTATTTACTGCACCTCCTAGCTGCCCCAAGCTTTGCTTTTTAAAATCACAGTTCCAACTCACATTGGACTCTTGGGGGGCTATTATATTATACTTTTGACTCAAATTGAGCTAACAATCTACTAAAAAACATAAAATAATTTTCAAACAGAGTTGTCTAACTATGCCTCTTACCTTGAACTTGGTAAACCTATTTTTTTAACCCTACTGTAAGATTTTGTATATATCTCTCTTATTCCTGAAACTAGGAACACTATTGGGTCAATACCCTGACCTATCAGTAAAATTCCTCTCTCCCACAGGGTCTTGCACCATCTCATCCAGACTTGTAATGCCACCTAATTTGGGCTCCCCTGAAGATAAGAAGCCATTGGGGGTTTCTGAAAAAGCAAAATATTCCCATTAGACGTTCACTGTCAAAATATCTCATTGACTTGTCTCCCCAGCTAGGCTGTTGTAATTTCATCAAGTTATTTTAGGAACTCAAAAATTCCCTTATTGATAAAATGATAAATAGAATACAGCCAACCACAGATTCCTGAGGGACTCCACTGGACATGCCTTTCTAAGTTGAGATGGAACGGTCAATGAACATGCCTTTGGGGTTCAATTATTGAGGCAGTTCCAATCTATTTGATTATTGTAGTGAGTATGCTCTGGACCTCTTTCTCACAGCCAGACTGCTATGTCTGCCTATTAATGTTCTAGGGCAGTGGTTTCAACTTGAAATAGAATTGGCGTACATAAGGATCTCTGCAAGTCACAGATTGACTTAGAAAACCACACATTAACTTTGTCTATGTTCTATGGTATTTTAATTTTATTTTCTTAAATATTTCCCAATCTTATTTGAATCTAGTTTCTGAGGCACTTGGGGAGGCCTATTTGACACCTCTGTTCTAGGGTGCTCAGGAATTGGAGCTCTGTCATTTCTCGAAATGAAGTCATCAGTGACTGTATTGTCCCCAGTGTTATGATCAGTGACTAGCCTTCATTCCATTTATCCGCCAAATATCAAGTAACTTTTATAAAGGGATATTTGCTTTTAATCTGTAGTAAGAACAAGCAATATTTCCCTAATATTTCATGGACACTATCTTCTCTACCCCTCACCTCAGTCTCTGGGGAGAGTAGGTTCAACTTAGTTCAGTTTCTACAAGAACACCACAATATAATGTTCCTGACCAAGTTTAACACAGTTACTGTTTTTGTTGTTCAGTAGCTTTCAATTGTGTCTGACTTTTCATTTCCCTAATTGCTTTGTTTTGTTTTGTTTTGGCAAAGATACTGGAATAGACTGTCATTTCCTTTTCCAGCTTATTTTTGCAGATGAGGAAACTGAGGCAAATAGTGTTAGGTGACTTGTCCAGGGTCATACAGCTAGTTAAGTATCTGAGGCCTGAATTGAACTCTGGAAAATGAGTCTTCCTGACTCCAGAACCAATACTCTATCCACTTTGCCACCTAATTGGCCTTAATACAGTCAAGTCAACCATTAAAACAGCCAACAAAACCTTATAACAACAATGCTACCTAGACTAGACCATGTAGAAGTGGTGTGGTAAGATGGGCAAATGGGTATACTTGGAGACAATTGAGTTCATTTCCTAGCTCTGACACTTAATAGTTACCCTACCAGTTGCCTTTCTTAGCTTCAGTTTCCTCATCTGTAAAATGGGGATAATGCTAATATTTCATTGCATACCATCAATGATGTAGATTGCAACCCAAACAAACTTCTTGTCATGTATGACTCTTGCTCATTTGCTCCTGTAAATCTTCCACAGGGTATCTATATCATATACTAAGTACCTTTTTTCAAGATCTCTTAGCAATGTGTAGAACCCAATGGAGCACATAGGTGATCAGCTGGTAACCTTTATTCTTACTACATGAGTAGTAGCCAATCTCCTTTGCTAGTCATACATATGTCTGTGAACATCTGTTTTGCCTCTTCTGCACAAATCCTCATTGGTCAAATGCTGCAGCCTACTTGTGATTATTGTGTCTCTTTGCCCTTTGGGTGACCTGAAATATAAGTATTTGAAAATATGGTATGTGGCTGGAAGAATACTGATATTCAAAGGATAGACTTGTGTTTTGGTTGAGAAGCTTGTAGTCATTAAATCACTGCTTAATTTTCCAAAGGCAATCCAATCTACTATCATCTTCTAATTCATTGTTGGGTCTAATTGACTGTCCATCCATAGTGTCTCTTCGAGGTTTATGTATTAATGAATCATTTCTATTAGCTGTTTATCAAATTTCATAGCTTAATCTGGACAATACATTCATAAATTAATTATAATACTAGCTCCCATATATATATATATATAAAACACTTTAATATCCATTTATCTATCAATCTCTCTACTCTATCTATAATTTCATTTTTTCCTTTTCAACATCCCTAAGAGATAGGTCCTATTATTAACTCAATTTTACAGGAAAAGAAACTGAGGATTACAGAGGTTACGTGATTCACCCAGGTTTGGTTCAGGCAACTATCCTGAAGCAGGATTTGAACTAGGAGAAAGTGCTAGATTTGGAGTCAGGAAGGCCTGAGTTCAAATCAGGCCTCAGATGCTTACCAACTGTGTGACCCTGGGCATGTCACTTAACCTCTCTTTTGCCTCAATTTCATCAGCTTTAAAATGAGGATAATAATAAGTACTTAACACATATTGGAAAGCATTTAGCACAGCACCTGGTACATAATAGGCACTATATAAGTACTTAATCCTTTCTTATAAGTACGTTAGTAAACAATTACATATACTATATATACACACACACGTATACACATGCGTATATATTTTTGTGTGTATATATACATACACACATACATACTTATACACACTTACCTATTTGTGTGTAATGATCCTAGGGGATGAGGGGAGGGGAAGGGGAAGGTAAGAAAAAAAATTTAAAAAGAATTTTACATGATAATTTTGTTGTGTATTTGAAGGAATAGTAAGTTGTGCATAGTAAATTTGCAATTTTGTGAGCAAATAAGATATCTTTTATTGTACTATGTTATGGAAATGATCATTTTATTTCATAAATTAAAAAACTAAGTGTTTACTCCCTTTACTGCTACTATTACTACTACTACTATTGCTACTACTACTACTATTACTATCACTACTATTCCTGACTCCAAGTCCAGCATGTTAATGACTACACTAACAAACTGCTTTATAGGTAATATACTTAGAGATGAATATAGAATTAATGATTTAACTAATGATATACTTAGAATTTAGATAATATACTTGGATCTGAAAGAGATATTAGTGTCCAAATCTAATACCTGTACTTAATAATGAAGAAATTGAGGCTTTCAGAAGTTTTGATTCTCCTGTGGTCTGACAGGGCAGTGAATACAGTATCAGGGTTAAAGTTAGGAAGGTTCCAGAATTTATCTCCATGAATTCTAATCTGGCCTCCAATACTTACTAGCTGTGTGACCTGGACAAGTCACTTAACACTATTTGCCTCATTTTTATAAAAATGACCTGGATAAGAAAACGGCAAACCACTGCAGTATTTTGTGAAAGAAAACGCCAAACGGGGTCATGGAAAGTGAGATACTGCTGAAAAACAAACCAACAACAACATAGTTTTACAGCTATTAAGTGGTATATGTAGAATCTGAACTTTGGTTTTCCTGTTTCTGTGTCTGGCACTCTATTCACTGCACTATGCATTTTTTTTTTTATTTTCCAAATGCTTTATTAACTTCTGATTTACATCATTCATTTCCACCAGATTTTGAGTTACAAATTTTCTCCCCATTTTTCCCCTACCCACAGCCCCAAAATAGCAATCCCACAGGATATCCCCTCCTCCAATATGCTCTCTTCCATATTTTCTCCTGTAACCCTCTCGACTTTTCCAGTGGGGCACGGTGGATCTCTATGCCCCACTGCCTGTATATCTTCTTTCCCAATTACACGTAAAATAGTATTAATAATAGTGCACACACACACACACACACACACACACACACACACACATATATATATATATATATATATATTTATTTAAACATTTGATTTTAAAACTTTGAATTCCAGATTCATTCCCTTCCTCCCTTGTCACCCACCCTTACTGGGAAGATAAGCAGTTCAGTATAGGTTGTACATGTGTGGCTCATGCAAAACAATAACATAGTAGATATATTGTAAAAGACTGACTATATTTCCCTCCCTCCTATCCCACCTCCCACTTGTTCTATTCTCTACTTTGATCCTGTCCCTTTTCAAAAGTGGGTGCTTCCAACTTCCCTCCCCCCCAGCCTGCCCTCCCTTCCATTATCCCGCCTCTCATGCCCTTCCCCCCTACTCTCCTGGAGGGTGAGATCCACTATTTAGTGTGTATTTCATTCCCTCCTCAAGCCAAATTCAATAGGAATAAGGTTGACCTATTCCCTTTTGCCTTCCTATTCTTCCCCTCCATTGTAACCATTTTCCCTTGCCTCTTCTATATGAGATAGTTTACCCCATTCTGTCTCTCCACATCTCCTCTTATTATATTCCTCTCTCACCTCTTAATTTCACCTTTTAAGTATCATCCCTTCCTGTTAAATTGGTCCTGTGCCCTCTATCTATGTATGCCTGTAAACATATATACACACATTCACATATGCATTCATAGGCCCATATACCCTCATATATAGGCACATATATATTTCTATTCCCTTCAACTACTGAGAAAAGTTTCATAAGTTGCTATTATTGTTTTTCCATGTAGGAATGTTAATAGTTCAACTTTGATAAGTTCCTTATGATTTCTTTTCCCTGTTTACCTTCTCATGCTTCTCTTGCTTCTTGTATCTGAATGCCAAATTTTCTATTCAACTCTGGTTTTTTCAATAAGAATGCTTGAAAGTCCTCTATTCCACTGAATGCCCATATTTTCCCCTGAAACATATACTCAGTTTTGCTGGGTAGGTGGCTCTTGGTTTTAATCCCAGCTCCTTTGCCCTCCGGAATATCATATTCCAAGCCCTTTGATCCCTCAGTGTAGAAGCTGCCAGATCCTGGGTTATCCTGATTGTGTTTCCACAATATTCAAATTGTTTCTTCCTGGCTGCTTGTAATATTCTCTCTTTAATCTGAGAATTCCGGAACCTGGCTGTAATATTCCTAGGAGTTTTCTTTTTGGGATCTTTTTTCAGGAAGTGATTGGTGGATTATTTCAACCTCTATTTTGCCCTCTGGTTCTAAAACGTCGGGGCAGTTTTCTTTCAGAACTTCCTGGAGGATGATTTCTAGGTTCTTACTTTGATCATGGTTTTCAGGTAGTCCAATAATTTTTAAATTCTCTCTCCTGGATCTATTTTCCAAGTCAGTGGTTTTTCCCATGAGATATTTCACATTGCCTTCTATTCTTTCATTTGTTTGGATCTGTTTAACAGCATCTTGATTTCTCATAAAGTCATTAGCTTCCATTTGCTCCAATCTAATTCTTAAGCAATGATTCTCCTCATGCACCATGCATTTTTAATCCACTTGATTTTTCTTATGTTGGATACCTGTTGTTTAGCTATGTGATTCTCTGTGACCCCATTTGACATTTTCTTGGCAAAGATACTGGAGTGGTTCACTATTTCCTCCTCCAACCCATTTTACAGATGATGAAACTGAGCCAAAAGAGTGACTTGCCCAGGGACACACAGCTAATAAATGTCTGAGACCAGATTTGAACTCAGAAAGAAGTCTTCCTGGTTCCCAGTCTAGTTCTCTACTGACTGTGTCACCTTGCTGGGACCTAATTGCCCCCGAGGATACTTTGACCAAAATATTTTGAACAATTACAGATCTCATTGAGGAGATACTGTCAGGGCTTGATGAAGACAGCACAAGGATATTCACAAACAGGATCTAGAAAACCTCAGTGGGTGTTTTCTTTGTGTGTGTGTGTGCAATCTGATGAAGTTTGCAGACTCCTTGTTATAATAGTGATTTTTAAATGAATAAAATACATAGGATTTCAAAGGAGATCAATTATATTGAAATATAGTCATCAAAATGTTAAAGAAAATTCAGACACTTCAGCTTAAGAATTCCTGACCCGTAGAGAAACCTTCTTCCATTTGGACTCAAGGTTGTACATTGGTGTTGCCAGATGGTGAATACTCTTTGGCAAGCATATTTCCCTGTTTTCTGCATCACTTGATTCCAATAATTAAAGGGTTGCTGAACAAGGTTATCTCTGTTATTACATCTTTCAAGAAATTTTGTGTGATTCTGGTATCTGCTTTGGCTACAATTTCTTAGAGAAAAATTTTTAAGGAAGCGTTTTTATCCACTGATTCAAATAGGTTTTTTAATAGTTAAAAAACTAATAAAATAAGCACAATAGAATCTTGCATTTATATATATTTCAATGAATTATGTAGTTTTGAAAGTATTAAATATTATGGAATAGATCTTACAGAAAACCTTTCTTCTTCAAGTGCTTTTTCATATATGCCATAAATGTTATTTGTAAATTATTCTCACAGAGATTTTGTAGACATGGGAGAGTAGGTATATATTTATTTTGTTATTTATATTTTCTTGGTCACTTTTTCTTCTAACAATAAGCCACTGGAAACATCCTGTCTTTCAAATATCTTGAGAATATCTCTCAATATTTATCTGACTGTGTGGTTATGAAAAAGTGCCTTGCAATTCTTAAATCACTCTAAAAATGAATTAATGGAACTATGTACAGCATTTATAAAATTAAAGTAGCCATTAAAATAGTTCAAATAGCCATAGTCATGTTCTATCTAGAGAATACAATATTTAAAATTTTTTGTTGTTGTTTTTGTCTTTAGTCCTTATTTTATACAAAAGGGGAACCAAAGCATTAAGCATGGGGAAAGTGAGGCATAGAATGACTCACATAGAATGTCTTGATACTGATTCCTAAATCTTGCCCTCCCCTCACCCCAAAAGTTTCAGTATTTTCCACCTAGCATTAAATTCCAATGTTAATGTCCAGCAGCCATATCGCTAAGAGCATCACTGGTGGCAATTATTTTGAAAGCATTTGATGGCTCAGCATAGGGCCTTTCCTTCCCCTCCTTTAATAATGTTTGCATGGGTTCTTTGGGAGCCCTCAGACCAGCATTTGCATAACCTCTCCTCAGTACTATTTGAACTTTATCAATGATCATATGGAACCTAACACATGTAGACCATGAAATCCTCCAACCTCCCCCCACCTCCCCACACACACTACACTTTACCAGAGCAATAGCTTTTCTTTACAAAGATAAAAGGGCGGGGGGAAGCTTCCTTTCTTTCAATTTTATAATGAACACATTGTGGAAAGGTTACATAAGCTGCCTGGGCACAGTCAGTTTCAATTATGTCTGCAGTGTTGGGGGAGAAAAAGACTCAATCACACAGCTCCTGTTTTAATAATTAAGTCTTTCAGGGTATTTATTTCATGTTTCAATGCTGAAGTAGAGTGAGCTTGACAGGAAACAGGAGGGTGATGCTCCAAACAAGCCGTGTCCAAGTATAATACTCATAACCCTGATTTATTAAATAACTTTGAGCCAGGATACACGTGTGCAGACCATTAAATGAGATAGTGGCAAGATGATTTTGAGAAGATGAAAGGAGTAGTTAAGAGCAAACTCTGCTTGGTATATGAAGTCTTAGGAAGCCGCTTTTGTGCTGTGTTCATACTTTCTTGGATTTGGTCATGGGGTAGGTTTGGTGGTATTCCACAAAATTTTGAGTAAACAATCAAGCTAAAGTGGATAAAATGGGAAGGATGGGAGGCTACTGGCTCGTTCCTTCAAACCTGAATTCAGAAAGCAGATTGTTATCACCCAACAGCGGGATAAACCCCTAGAGCTACTGCTGCTACTAATAACAACATATGATGATGATGGTGATGGTGATGATGATGATGATGATGATGATGATGATGATGATGATGATGATGATGATGTGATAACCAGGGAGTTGCTGGAGCCATCTTGGCTGTATCATAAGAACTGATTGTTTAATTTTCAGCATGAGCATTTACTTTGTGGAAATCAGCAAATGTTACAATTAGGGCTTGATTTATTTTCTTATTGATTGTCTAGACTTGAGAAAGTGATGGAGAAAATGTCAATAATACAGATTAAACTTAAAAATATGTCATATATGTTTTTTCAGAGAGCCAAACATTTTTCATCTTACCCTTGACATATATACATATGCATATACACACGTGCATACACACATTCATATGTGAGTATATTATATGTGCATATATATGCACAAACACATACACAACTTTAAAGTCTACAAAGGACATTACCTATAAGTTCTTATTTGATCCTCACAAAATTCTGTGAGGTGATACTGTTATTCACATTTTACAGATGAAAAAAAAATGAGGTTAAGTTTCTAAAACTTGCCTGAGATCAGAAATCTAGTAAGTATCTGATTCAGGATTAGAACTTTGACTTTCTAGACTGTGAATCTATCACTCTTTTCATGCACTGAAAAGATATGGTTAGCTCCCGAATGCAGTTAGGGCATTATTTAATATACTGACTGAATAAATGCCTACATCAATAATTCTCAGGCTTAATTTCCAGAAAATATGGGTAGAATCAATTATTCCACTCAGGAGGCATCATTTTATTTCCTCCCCTGTCTCCTTCCATTTCAATTCATTTTAATTTTAAGAAAGTATTATATGACATACGATATTTTTGGGGAGCAGGAGAGAGGGAGCATCAAATCAGCTAACAAACTACGGATTCACAAATCCAAAAAAGTTAAAAATTACTAATCTAACGATGATCCGGACAGAGTGGAGACGGCTTCATACTACATAGAATCTGCCTAGGCAGTCAGTCAAAAACATATTTATTACTCACTTTCTATGTGCCAGGCTCTGTGCTAAATCCTGAATGATACAAAGAATGGTAAAAGGAGCTCACATTTTAATAATGGAGGCAATCATGTACAAATAGCTAGGTTACACACATGATACATACATATAGATGGAAGGTAACTCAGAGGGAAGCTCAGAAGATTAGACAAGTCTTCCAACAGAAGGAGGGATTTGAGCTTAATTTTTAAAGAAGTCATAAATGTTCAGACTGCAAAAAACACAATATCTACAAAACACAATGAAGCAAAGTACAATAAAACAAGGTATGCCTGTATACACAGACAGGGAGATATGTGGATTTGTGTATAATAATATTACTTATAAATGTATTGTTATTATGCAGAGTATAAGAAGGTATTATTTATACATAGTGCAAAGTCAAGAAATATTAAGTTGAGGAAGAAAAACAAATTGTTAATAGCACCATGAAAAGGCAACTAAATTTCTTAATGATCCCCAAAATAAAAATAAGGAATATTTTAAAATAATTAAAATATTTCATATTTTATATAATTTTTATATAAGTTTTTATATATTTTATATAATTTCACCTGAGTGAAAAACTAGAGTAAAATGATAAAATATAATGTCGGTGGGATTGTGAAGAAAAAAAATACTCTGACATATTTTTATGGAACTGGACAATGCTGCGCACATTGTATAGAATAATATGACAATATGACATCAGAGCACTGAAACTGATTATACATTTTCACATATTATTTAATTTCTAGGACTTTATTTTTTAATATAATTTAAAGGGGAGGAGGTAAGAGATGCTGCCATACAAAAATACTCATTTGCTGTTTTTGTTCAGTTGTGACTGGCTCTAATTGACCTCATTTCAGATTTTCTTGGAAAAGGTCCTGGCATAAATTGTAATTTCCTTCTCTAGCTCATTTTACAGATGAGGAAACTGAGTAAAATAGGGTTAAGTGACTTGTCCAAGGTCACACGGCTAGTAACTACCTGAGGCCAGATTTGCACTCAAGAAGATGAGTCTTCCTGACTCCAGGTCCAGCACATTTTCCACTGTGTCACCTAGCTGCTGCCCCCTCCCAAACTTTATGGTTACTTTATTTGTTACAGCAAAATTAATAATTTATAGGCCTAATAAATTGAGAATACTTAAATTATTTTTTATATTTACACAAAATCTTTTGAGGGGGAAAAATCTTTACCAAGTCCTATTATCCTCTGAAGTTTTCACCCTCTTGCTCCCCTCCCTTTCTTAGACAACTTTCTTAGGAAGTAGAAAATGTTACTGTAATCACTGGTTCCATTTCTTCTCTCACTCACTCCTCAAACTCTTTGCAATCTGGCTTTTCACTTCATCACTCAACTGAAAATGTTCTTTCCAAAGTTACCAATGATATCTCAAGTGAGAAATCTGAGTTTTTTCTCAACCCGAATCCTTCTTGACCTATTTGCTACATTTGACACTATTGACTACCCTCCTTATGGAGAGTCTGTCCTATCTGTGTTTTTGTAATGCTGTGTTCACCTGCCTGTCTCACTACTCTCAGTCCCCTTGGTTGGTTCATCATTCATGCCACATTCTCTAACTCTAAGTGTTGCTTAGAGCTCTATCCTGGAACCTCTTCTTTTCTCTCTCTATAATCTATCTCAGTAACACATTGGGTCTCATAGGTTTAACTAATATCCCTATGAAGGTTACTTTCAGACCTATCTAATGCCATTCTCTCCCCCAAACTTCAGTTCCCTTCACCAACTGCCTATTGAACATTTCTGAATGTCCCATTAAATCATCCCCTCTTCCATTATTCCCTCAGTATCAAAGGCATCACCATACTTCTAGTTTCTCAGGTTTTAATCTCTGGCATCATCCTTGATTCCTTACTCTGCTTCAGTTCATACATCCAATCAATCACCAAATCTTGCTATTTAACCTTAACAACATCTGTCCCATCCAACTCTTTATTTCCACTCATAGATACCATCTTAGCTCAGGCTCTCCCCTCTAGTCCATTCTCACATTGCTTCCAAACTCATTTTCCTTAAGCCTAGATCTGACTGTGTGACTCCCTTATTCAACCATGCTCAGTGGTTATTGGCTCAAGGGTAAAAAAAATAAACTGGTCTGTTTGGCTTTTTAAAGCCTTGTACAACCTAGTATCAACGTATCATTCTAGCATTTCTCAACATTTCTCTTGCACTATTTGACCCAGCCAACTGGCCCTTTCTCTGTTCCTTACTCACAACACACCCTGCTCCCTCCTTTTACCAGGCTTGGAATGTGGTCCTCTATGCAAGCATCATGTTCTGCATGAAGCCTTTCCCTATTCCCCTGAATTCTGGAAAGCCCATCCTCCCACATTATTTTTGAATTAAACTACTATATATATATATTTATTTATTGACTGTATGTTTAAGCTATTTATATTTCATATACATTTGTCTGCCCTATTAGAATACAAGCTCACTTAGAACAGAAATCGTTTCATATTTGATACTTGAATCTCCAGAGTAGGACACATAGTGGATGCTTAATAAATATTCGTTGACTGATTGATAGAATATTAAGATAATATTACAAGTAAAAGTAATGAATATTAAGTATGTTAAGTATATTAGGAAAGAAAGGCAAAAAGTGAAAAACAACACAGAATAACTATATATATATGTATATGTACACACGTGTGTGTGTGTGTGTGTATGTGTATAATTGGTACAGCAGGAAGGAGAGAAAGACAAGAAAGTAAATCAGTCTCATAATAGGGAAGACCTATATTTGTTCAAGTCCTCTGACACATATGTTAGCTTTGTGAACCAGGGCAATTCACTTAATTTCTCTAAGAATATAAATAGCTCCACCGTAAGAGGAAGTTGCTACATCGGAAGAGGAATTTGCCTTAACAGAGAGTTCCCTATATAAATAAAATCATAGATCCAATCCCTAGTGCCCTCCCTATTTTATTCTAATTTTTTGTTGTTATTGACCAGTTACTAAGTTCATAATTTATAATAGAAAAAGAACAATTTAATGTCAATGAACAGGTCTCACAATATATCTAGTGCTTTCAGAATTAGCAGCTACAACTAACACATTTATATAGCATTTAGGCTTACCAAGTGCTTTACAATTATTATCCAGTTTAATCCTCACAACAGCTCTGGTAAGTAGGTGCTATTGTTATTTCCATTTCACTGATAAGGAAACTGAGACAAAGGTTTAGTGGCTTGCCCAAGGGAATACAGATAGTAAAAGTCTAAGGCCAGATTTGGACTCAAGTTTTCTAGGTGGTACAATGGATAGAGCACTGGGCCTGGGATCAGGAAGACCTAAATTCAAATTGAGCTTCAAACACTCCCTAGGTGTATGACCTGGCCAAGATACTTAACCTTGTTTCCTCAGTTTCCTCATCTGTAAAGGGAGCTGGAGAAGCAAATGACAAACCACTCCAGTATCTTTTCTAAGAAAACCCCCAAAAGGAGTCACAAAGAGTTGTATATGACTGAAAAAAATGACTAAACAACAACACTGTCTTGACTCTGGGCATGGAGCTTTATCTTCTTTATTACTTACTTAATAGGGTAACTATTCCTGTTTTTAATAAGTGAATAATTGAGACTCAGAGTAAGTGATTTACCCAGAATCACATATATAGACTTCAACCCATTTTTCTGGTTTGTTCGTTTGTCTTTTTTCATTCTTAGGTCAAGATTCTTTCTATTCTTTTTTTTTTTAAGCAATTGGGGTTAAGTAACTTGCTCAAGGTTACATGGCCAGGTGTTTTTGGGTGGGTACTAAGTGTCTGAGCCCGGGATTCAATCCCCAGGTCATCCAGACATTGGGGCCTGTGTTCTTACTCGCTGTGCTACCTGGCTGCCCCCAGGATTCTTTCTATTAATGCTACCTCATGGCTTATTATGTGTTTCTCCCCCATTCCCCACCCTCATCACCTATGAAATAGATAATGACAGTGTTACATCTCCATCTTAAAAATGAGGACACTGATGTTGAGATTTTAGACCTGGAAATTCCTTGAGACAACTATATGTCTGTAATAGGCAACCCTCGATAATGGGGATATAAATTGCATCTAGGAGTTTGTGAGATGTCATAAACTTTGAATTGTGTTTGAGTGGTTTTGGTGTTCACTACTATCAGAAGGCAAAATGACAGTCCCCTGCTCTAAATCTAGTAATTATCTAATTACATGAGTTCTAGTATTGTAGGTAAGTTTGAGTCCCATTGAGATTAACTATTTTTCTGCCTTCTCCTCCCCTGCCAGAGGCTATGCCTTCTACCCAGAAAAATAACTACTTGCCTCTTCTCCAAATCTCTCTGAGCATGCGATTTTCATTTTAATGATGTATCCACATTTCCTCATAAAACCTGCAGCTGGGTTTAAAATTTAAGCAGAAAGCTTCTACTATTCAAAATATATTATCAAAATCCATTGAAGAGTAGTTCTCCAAAGGGTCTGCTTAGCCAAGACAGTGTCAGGGAGCAAGATGGTGCAGGGAATGGAGTGCCAGGACTGGAATCAGGAAGACTTGAGTTCAAAGGTAGCCTCAGATGCTTACTAGCTATGTGACCCTGGGTAAGTCACTTAACCTTGTTTGTCTCAGTTTCCTCATCTGTAAAATGAGCTAGAGGAGGACATGGCAAACCACTCCAGTGTCTTTGCCAAGAAAACCCCAAAGGGTTCACAAAGAATCAGACATGACTGAAAAATGACTAAACAACAACCAAACAGCAGCGGTAGCAACAATAACAAAACCAGCAACGACAACAACAAAGTAGTTTGGGGTTCTGTTTAAAGTTTGTTTCTTGGAGAATAATTAGTGGCATAATCAGAGGTGAGAAAGTTTGCCAAGCAGACTAGACATGTTTACAGAGTCCCTCCCTGGTCAACTTCAGCTTTCTCAGAAAGCAGTTTCTAATAGGGAGGAGCTGTAACCCTTTGGGACAGTGCGGTATACTAGAACAGTTGTATTTTAGAGCAGAGAGGATGAGAGTTTGAATGACTTCAGTCCAGAATTCAGCTCAATTCGGCAAAATATTAATTAAGCACCTTCAGTTAATAGAGATCTGATCCTAGAGCCAGTAAAACCTAGGTTCAAGTCTGACCTCTGACATATGCCTGCATAAATCCAGGCAAATCACTTCATCTCTCAGTACTCTAGGTAATGTTATGATAATATGTGGGAGAGAAATTGCTTGCCTCCATGAATAAAGGGAGTTTTTTCACCCAGAAATTCACTGTCTCAATAAAAATCATAGGTTTCTTCCTGATCACATACTCCCCACCCATGTCTAAGGAGCTAGAGATGCTAACATGAAAAAAACATTAAGTACAAAACATGGAGGGGCGTGTGTGTGTATGCATGTGTGTATGCATGTATGTGTGTGCATGTGTGTGTGTGTGAGTGTGTGTGTAGAAATATGGTGTGTGTGCTAAGAATGAGCATGGTACAGTAGAGAGATCAGAACTTTTGTCTAGAGTTTGAGGAGATAGGTTCAAATAATACCTCTGATTCTTACTATATGTGCTAACTTGGAGAAACCATTTAACCTACTTGAGACTCAGTTTCTTTACACATTAAAAAAAAAATTAACTACTTAGACTAAATAACCTCTCAAGTCTCTTTTAGCTCTGGGTCTGATTTTTTTTTTTGTCATCCTGAAAATAGGATTCAAAGTAAGATTTGATAAAGGCAAAGGTGTAATTCAGAGAGCTCTTAGAAAATTGGAGGAAAGAGAAATTGCTTTCAGTGAGGATTGGGGAGAGGGAGTGTTGCGAGACCAGGGAAAGCTTCATGGAAGAAGTGGCACCTGAGACGAGCTTTTAAAAAAGAAACAAATTTTAAGAGGAAGATATAAGCAGAGGAAGTACCTTAGGCACAGGGGACAGCCACTGTAAATGCCTTGAGGTAGTCTACTTCACTTGAAATGTAAAATGGATAAAGGGGATTGAAACAAAATAAGACTATAAATATAGATTGAAGAGAAACTAGGGAGTATAATTATCCCTTCCACATCATGGGGGCTAGGAGTATTGTGCCTCCGCAATTAAGAAAATCCAAGTAAAATGTTTGATCCTCCCTTCATACCAGAGAAGAAGTCTGAATTTTTTTAAATTTTTCTTCTTATGGGGTATTTACAATACCTTATTTTAAAATTTGGCTTAAGTGTTTGGTCATAGGCTCCATGTCATCTGCTAGTTCCTGCCAAATTCCCATTTAATTTCTTATACCAACCTATGATATATTGAAACAGCAATGAGGAAAGTTGCAACGTGGAAGGGACAACTGTGCATTCAATGCTAGGTTGAGGACATTTGTGGTTTGTCTTATAGGTAATGAATGGGGAACCACTTAAGGTTTTTGAACAGGCAAAATACATAAAAGTCCAGGAAGCAAAATCAAGATGAGGTATCTTAGTAGGACTTTTATGGCAATTCTTTCCTCAGCAAAATAATCTTTTAGTTTTAAAAATGAGTAATTGTTTAATACAGCCTTCATTTCCATGATGCCTTAAGATTTTTCAAGATATGAATTATCTCAGGGCAAGAAGTAATAAAAGACTGAATTACCATGGTACCACTTTGTGTGGAGAGTAGTGAATAGAAGTGAGTGGCATTCTGAAATAAGAATTGCTAGATTATGAGATGAGAGAAGAAAGAGACAAAGATGACTGAATTTACAAACTTACATGCCTAGGAGTATGACGACATCAGCAAATATGTGGAATATGAAAAGAGAGGTAGCTTGACGAAAGATGATGAGTTCATTTTTAGGTATGTCTGGGGTTTTGGAGGGAACTAGAAATGAAGTACTAGAAGCAGGAAGAAAAAAGTAGGAGAGATTGGTGGAGACCAAGCATAAATATGAAGATATTGGAATATTTACATGAAGATGATAATTGAATCAACATGAAAAGATGATATCACTAAATATAGATATTGTCATGTCACCATACTGCTCAAAACGGTGCAAGATTCTGTCATTACTGTGGGATGAAACACAAATTCCATTCTTTCTTAGGACTTAGAAGTCTTTCAAATAAGTCCAACCTATTGTTCCAGACATTTTGTATGGCTTCCATTCATGTTATTTTCCATGCAAATGGGAGTACTTGATGTGTCATTCATAATAGTTCATCATCCACCTTTGTCCATGTCTAAAATGCTTTCCCTCCTCATCTATCTCTTAGAAACCCCAATTCCCTTCAAGGAACTGTTCTTACATGAGGTCATTTTTGATCCCCCTAATGTACTCAATGCTTCCCACAATTACTTTGTGTTGTATATGCTTTTTATCTATCTATCTATCTATCTATCTATCTATCTATCTATCTATCTATCTATCTATCTATCATCTATCTATGTATCTATCTATCCATCTATCCATCCATCCATCCATCCATCCATCCATCCATCTTTCTATCTATCTACCTACCTATCTCTCTCTCTCTCTCTATCTCTCTCTCTCTCTCTCTCTCTCTCTCTCTCTCTATCTATCTATCTATCTATCTATCTATCTATCTATCTATCTATCTACCTATCCTATCAGTAAAATATAAGCTCTTTGAGGACAGAAACTTTTATTTTTATTTCTTTTGATAGCTAACAGTTAACACGGTGCCTTGTACATATTAGGTGCATATTAAGAGTTTATAAATGGAGACAGTTTAAAGAAAAAAGGAATGAAGGACAAGTGGGATGCCCACACTTAGAAAGTAGGTCAAGGAAGGTAGATCTGAGAAGCAGACTGAATAAGAATCATCAGACTAGTTAGAGAAAATCTAGGAAAGAATGTTGTCATGGAAGCCAAGAGAGCAGAGAGTATCAGGAAAGATGTTGTTGGTCAAATGTATCAAAGATCATAGGAAGTCATGGAAAATTAAGAGCAAGAAACAATTAGTTTGATTAATAATCAAGGACACTGATGCCCTAATCTTTGATGTAATCATTTCAGTAAGAGGTGGTGGTGACTGGTGGTTGTAGTGGTTGGGACAGATTGCAAAGGACTAAGGACTAAACAGATAGTGAGGAAGGAGAGGCAAGAATTGTAGATTAAACTTTCTAGAACTTTAGCACTGAAAGGAAGCCAAGGAAGATGATGTTTACGTGAGGAAATATTAATGTCAAGGAAAGGTCACAAGCTTTTTTGTTGTTGTTGTTCTGTTGTGTTTTGCTTAGGATAGGGGAAACCTGAGTACTTATAGCACTTATAGACAATAGAAAAGCACTAGACAAAACAATAATAAAATTTAATTGGAGGAAGAAAAGATCCAGAATACCCAGAGGAATAATGAAAATGGTCAGAACAAAGTGGAATAGCACTTCTAGGCCTCAAATTATATTTTAAGAGAATCATCAAAAATATTTGAATCTGATTAAAAATAGAAAAGATCAATAGAAATAGCTAGACAAGGAAGATTCAGAAATGACTGAATTCAATAATTCAGTGTTCAATGAACACAAAAGCATAAATTATCTAGGAAAGAATTTCCTATTTGATAAGAGAAGTGCTGGGAAAACTGGAAAGCTGTCTGGCAGATGGGAGATTTAGAGCAATATCTTATACTATGTTCCACAATAAGTTCAAATTGGATACATGACCTGAATATTAAAGATGGTCCCATAAAAAATGCGAAAAGAAGCAAATTACACATATCTCACAGCTAGAGGTAGGATGTGAAATTTTAAATAAACAAGAGGTAGAGGAAAATACAAGAAATTATTACAAGAAATTGAAAAGTTTTTGTAAGAACAAATTAATACATTTAGGATAAAAAGGAAAATGATAGGCTGGGGAGGGGGGAAGTTTGTATTAAATATCTCCAAGAGTCTGATCTTTAAGCTCCGTAGAACCCCCACATAAATATATAATGAAAGGTTATTCCCCATAAATAAAAAGTCAAAGGATAAAGAGTCAAAAGAATAATTATAAATTATGAAAAGTCATATGAAAAAATGCTAAAAATAATTAATAATAAGAGAAATGCAAGGCAAAACATAATTAAGACTTCAATTCACACCCCCAAAATGGACAAAGATGACAAAAGATTCAAATAGGTGATGTTGGAAGGATTGTAGAAAGATGAGCACGCCAATGCATCATTGGTGAAACTATTAATGGGTACAACCATTCTGGAAAACAATCTGAAATGTTGCAAAAAAAGTAGTGAAATATTTAATAAATATAATAAAGGCCCAATATGCACCAACTATTTACAGAAACACATTTTGGGTAGCAAAGAACTGGAAGCAAGGTCGATGTTCATCAGTTGGGGAAGGGGTAAAAACAGTTATGTTATGGGAATATTACTGTGGTATAAGAAATTATAAACATGATGAATATGGAGAAAATTGGAGAGATATATGAATTGATACAAAGTTAAGTGGGCAAAACTAGGTTTTATACACATGCATATATGTGCATATGTATATATGTATACATATATACACATATATACATACTATAATATATACATGTATGTGGGAATGAAGGAAATAACAAAGCACTCCATTATCTTTGCCAAAAACAAAAACAACAAAAAATGAGGTGATAGAGTTGGACACAATTAAAACAATTGAACAACCTATGCATATATACTACACACACACACACACACACACACACACACACATACACTAGTATACATAAATATGCATAAAATACTATATCATTGTAAATGAAAAATAATAGCAATGAAATAATCAAACCTGGATCCTGTAAAATTATAATGACTAACCTTGGTACCAAAGAAGATACAAGATGTCTCCCTCTAGTTTTTTGGAGAAATGGAAGAACATGGGAGTGAAGTACTGCATATAAAATAAAAATTTTATATGTTATTTGGTTTTGTAGTATGTTTCTGTCTTGCTTCATACTTAATTATAAGAGATGGTCCTCTGGGAGTGGAGGAGGAATAAAAGGGAAAACATATGTTGTGTTAAAAAAATTGTTTTACAATGAAAAGCTAGAAAATGTGAGACTAATAGACTAATCTAAAAATGGAATGGCCTGCCTTGGGAGATCATTGTTTCCCTCCATTAAAAGTCTTCAAACAAACATTGGATGGTCATTTGTTAAGTATGCTGTGGGGGCATTCTTGTTTGGGCATGATTTTCCTCTATGAGTTCCTTTCCATCTTATCTGTATGTATCTTGTTTACATGTTGTCTTACCCATTGGAATGTAAGCTTCTTGAGAGTAAGGACAATGTTTTTGCGTGTCTTTGTATCCTAAGAATTTAGAACAGTCACTTGGGATACAAAAAAAAGGCAAAAATATGATCTTTGTCCTCAATGAGCTTACTTTCCACTGGGGAAGACAACATGTAAACAAGATACTTACAGCCAAGATGAAAAGGACTGAGAGAGGAAGTAGGTGCATAATACATATTTTTGACTGACAGGTATCATTTAGAATAGATTACTGTTGAGGACCCTTCCAGCTCTAAAATTATGTGATTCTGTGAGAGGATGAGCAACTAAGACCCTAGTGAGTGCAGGAGGGGATAAGGTCAAGAGTACAAGTAATCTCTGGGAAGGAAGGGAGCCCCTTTTTCTACTGAAACTGGAAGTGATGACATAGCAAGGGTTTTTTGACTAATTGAAGATGCAAGGTGAAAGACCTCATGACAGATTACTTCAATCCATCATCTACCATTAAATTATAGCTGGAGAGAAGTGGAGAGTACTTTGTACATAGTGAGCACTTGACAAGCATTTGCTGAATGGAATTAAGTCAATGCCAGCATCTGCTTTAGCAATGCACCCATAATCCTTTCATCCATCTCTGATTGTCATACTCTCCACAGTAATTGTTCCAAACCTTCTGTAACTTTCTTCAAGTTGCCATAGACATTGAGAATATGAAAAATGAAACCAAAAAATAGTGTCTTTTATGGTAGAGTTTACAATTTGGAAGAGGAGGAGGTGAGTGGGACTCATATGTATATACATATACAGATAAGCATAATCCAAGGCAAAATATAGTTGCCACAAAAGACAGACACAGACAAACTAATCTAGGAAAAATTGAGGAGGAAGAAACTGGAGAAAGGCAGTGAACTGCAGAATTTCAAAAAGACAAGGGAGCAAGGATTCAAGAGTGCATTGTTGAAATACAGAATGGGAAAATGCCCTGGAGATCAGTAGATAGCAAGGGAAAAGATTTACATTAAGTAATATACACCTGCCACATTGTCTAATACATGGTAAGCATATATGTTCTCATTCTTATGATTATGACTGTAATTTTTATAATTATCTGATATGAATTTCAATTAGATTGCTAAAGTGCTGACAGCAATCAGTATCTGGAAGTGGTAGTCTCAGGAGTAAGAACGATGGCAACCTGTCCTCCTGGTCCTCTCTATGGTGAAGGGGAACATTAGTTAGGATTGAAAGGATTGGTCAGCAATGGACGAGTGGAATTTACAAGGGTTGACAACAGGATAAGTGTATTCACTAGAAAGTTTAGTTATTATTAGGAGGTAGAAAAAGTGCAAAAATGGATAAAGGATGAAGGAGGAGGTCTGTTAACAATAGATCATGGACTCCAGTGGGTACAGTGGAAAACATGGACAGAAGACAGGAGAAGGGAGAACTGAGCTAGAGGGAGATAAGAATTTAAAGGAAAGAGTTTCTGCAAGGCATGTGGTAGTTCTGAATGACATGGATTAGGGAGCAGGAAGTAGGGATTTGCTGGCCATAGTTGAGAGGGAGTTACAAATAAGAGGTTTGCAAAGTTTACAAACCTCAAGGGTTTGAATAGAATATCAGTGTGATGAACCCGGAACTCACCTTGCTTCCCAGACAAATCCTGTGGTCTTGATTGCTCCCAGGAAAAGCCAGTGGTAAGGACATAAGAGGGGACTGGAGGGAAAGGAAAGCCTTCAGGGATCCTATCTCCCAGGTGGATTATAAGAGCTTGTTTTTGTTTCAAAGGCTGATGAGAATCTTCAGAGTCAGAAGCATCAAAGCATGGTTGAAGGGATAAGCAGAGGAAATTATTTTAACGGTAGGGTGCAGAATAAAGTAGTTTATAGAAGGGAAATGCTAGAAGGATGGAAATGATTTACTGTCTGAACTTTTTAAAGTGAGCTAATACTCTGCGTATTTAAATAGTGAGGAAATACTATTTAACTCCTTCATTCCAGCTTTTTGCATGGTCTTCTAGAAATGGTTTTAGTAACATGAGCCTATGCAATGCACTCCCAGGGAGCTCCTTAAGGACAGGGACTAGGGTCTTAATGATTTTTTTTTAAAGCAATCGGGGTTAAGTAACTTGCTCAAGGTTACATGGCCAGTTATTTCTGGGTGTGGTGCTATCTGAGCCCGGATTTGATCCCCAGGTCATCCCGACACTGGAACTGGTGCTCTTACTTGCTGAGACACCTGGCTGCCCCTAAGTAATTGGGATTAAGTAACTTACTCAAGATTACACGACCAGGTGTTTCTGGGTGGGTGCTAAGTGTCTGAGCCCCGATTCGATCCCCAGGTCATCCCGACACTGGAGCCAGTGCTTTTACTCGCTGTGCTACCTGGCCGCCCCGGTCTTAATGATTTTTAATGTGTGAAATCACCACCACTCCTCCCCATCACGTCAGGTAGCAAACAGGACATAGTAGGTTCATGGATATAGAACTGGAAAGGACCTTAGAAGTCACTAAGTCCAACTTTCTCATTTCGTAAAAAAAGAAACAGAAGCTCAAAATAGTTAAGTGACTTGCCCAAAGTGATATATTTTGGATAGATATATTCATATAGCTATCTTCATTTGCATATTTATGTATATGTATATATGTGTGTATATAAATGTATATGTGTATATATGTATATGTGTATGTATATATGCATATCTGTGTGTATGTGAACAGAAAGGTGAGTTAGGAGGTCTTTACAATCATTGGAACAAGAATTCTAGACTGGCCCCACACCCCATGCAATTTTAGGAATTCTCTCTAATAGGTGATCATTCCATTTCTGCTTTAGCATTTCCTGTGATGGAGAGGATCTAGGGATAATTTTGCAAAGCATTCCATTTTAAAACTGCTTTAATTATTAGAAATATTTTCCTTACACTGAGTGAAATCCTGTTTCATCTTATTTTCCTTCTAACCTATTCATACTAGTTCTGCAGCAGCAGCAACAACAGCTAGTTCTTCCCTCTGGAACTATGTAAGATAAAGACTCATCCTTTTTTTTTACATTTTTGGAAGCAGCTTTTATATCCCATTCCTATGTCTTCTTTTGCCCAGACTAAGTTTCCTTGAGGTCACTGGGCCCTTCTGGAATCACTTCACCCATTGCTTTTCTGTCACCTGAACACAAAAGGAAAGAACATAGCTACGTTAAAAAATACATTCTTTTACAATACACACAAAACAATATAGAGGAAAGGTGAGGGTCTGAGCTGGGATGGCTGCAGTGGGAGTATAAAGGAGGGGACAGATAGGAGAGATATTGCTGCAGTAGAATCCAGTACTTTATTTGTGTTGGTTCTGATCCTGGGAACAATGGATAAAAGTAATTAAAGAAAATTGACACTGAAGGAAAAAGAAAAGTTACATGATATATGACATAAGAAAAAACACAAATACAAAATTTTGTATATAATCTTGTAAGAAACAAACAACAAAACCCATATATACACCATACTCAAAGCTAGCTAACCTCTGAGAGGATCCTAGCCTGGGAATTCTTGAAAGTTCTTATTAAAAGTCCAAAACAAGTGGGTTGTAACCAAAGTTTCTGAGCATTGACAGCATTGTCCAGGATTATAATTCTAGAGCTGGAAGCATCCTTAGAGATCATTCATAGATATAATTCTGTAGTGGGACACAGATCATTGATCATGTGGCATGAGCGCTTTCATTAGGCTACAGAAATCTACTGTGGGCACTGAATATAATTTCTACTGTTAGTAGTAGCATGATGACCCAAGCCCTCCAGTCATTGTCAGATGACTCCAAAGGGCTCTTCCCCTGTCCCTCTCACCCTGAAGATGAACCCTGATTTAAGTATCTTTGCCTCCTAGCCTGCTTCTCATATCATTCATGGTCTCCCATGTAGAAACATTGGTGTTACCCTTGAGATTTCCATCTCCATCACCACTCAGTACCCAGTATCTAGCAATTCCTTTTATCTCAGCCAACATTCTTCTTGACCTTTATGCAGCATTTAATGCTATGATCATACTCTTAATAATCTCTCCTCTCTGAGTCTTCATGGTTTTCTAGGTTTTCTTCCGATCTGTCTGTTTCTTCTCAGTTTCCTTGCCTGGCCCATTATCCATTTCAGACCTTGAACTGTGGATCATCAACAAGACTCAATATTGAGCACAAGCTCTCTCCCTCTCTCTCTTCTATATTTCTGTATCTGTCTCTGTGTCTATTTGTCTCTGTCTGTCTATCAAGACCTATATACGCTGCCGCAGACCATCCTCCAACCTTTATCACATGTCCACATCATTGCTTAATGGACATTTCAAACTGGATGTCCTTGTAAACATCACAAACTCAATACATAGGAGAGAGAAAAATTAGCTTTCTCTTGAACCCATCCCTTAACCCAAACCCCCTATTTTGTTGAGGGCACTACCATTATTCCTGTCTCCCAGCATTATCTTCAGCATCTCATCCTCCTTCACAGCAACAATAATTGTGGAGTGCAGTTATTGCTACTTCTACAATATCTCTCACATCCGACTCTCTCTACTGAAGCAGCTATCACCTTAGTTCAGGACCTCTTGACCCTTCACCTAGAATATTAAAAAGACTACTTTAATTGGTCTTTATGTCTATGTACTGTGCCACTCTAGTCTGCCCTACACATAACTACCAAAGTCATTTTCCTCAAGAGCCGATTTGATTGTGTCACTCTCCTACTCAAACAATTCCACTGGAAATCCATTCTGTCTAGGTTAGGAGTTTTTAATCTTTTTTGTGTGTGTCCCTTTGGTTGTCTGATAGAGGATATGGACTCCACAGAGTAACACTTTTAAATAATTGAAGGAAATTTTAGACTCCATTTGGAAGTTAGTGAAAATAAAGGTATAATGTTTTTTCCCCTTTCAAATTAACTGCTGACCTGAAATTTTCCATGGACCATGTAGAAGTCTGTTTACCCTAGGTTAAGAACACCAGTTCTAGGCTAAAATATAAAATCCTCTGTTTAGCTTTTTCAAATGTCTTCATAAACAGGCCTCAACTTCTCTTTCCAGACTCATATTATTACTTTATTCCATGATCCAGCCAAAATGGTGTTCCATACCCTATCTCTATGACTTTCTACTTGTCTCTCATGATAATTCTTCCTCTTCTCTGTCTCACAGAACCCTTTTCTTCTTTAAATTTGCAACTCAAGAATCATCTTCTATATGATTCTACTGCCAATATATTGTTATTAATAATAACATTAGCTACCATTTATATGGCACCTACTACATACCAGACCAATTTCTACTTAATTGATAGCCATAGTTAGATAGAAATGGTTCCTCTTGCATACACCTTCCAGCTACCATTCCCAGAGCTTCTTGGCAAGAAGGCTTCTGCTCTACTATAGACAGAATGGCACGATCAGAATTGCTCTGTGATATGGATTAAGGAATTCTTTGTTACTCTTCTGTATACATCTGCAAAAAGGAACCAAATGGAATTAATTTCAGTGCTGTCTGTTGTTTTTATTAATTCTTTGCTCTTTTTAGACTGGCAAGAGAATTGTGCAATTTCAAATTGTTAAAATAATTTAAATATTAAGTGCTCTACAAATATCTCATTTGATCTTCACAACAATTCTGGGTTGTAGGTGAAATTATTATCCCCAATTTATAATTGAGGAAACTGAGTTTAAGTGACTTGCCCACTGTCACACAGCTGCTGTCTCAGGTCACATTTGAACTCATCTTTCTGATTGCAAGCCCCAAAACTCTATCCACTGTGCCACTTACCTGCCCTCTTTTTCCATTTTATATTTATGTATTTTATTCTGTCAATATTTAGTTGCATATAAACATACATAAATACATTATGTATGATATATACTTGTATATGTGTACATATATACATGTTCTTATATACACATATGCATATGTGTGCATGTGTAATGTTGTCTTCCTGAAAGAATAGAAACTTCTTGAGAGTAAAAATGCTTTATTCTTTGTATTTGTATCTCCAAGGCCTATTATATAGTGCCTGGCTCATAGTGGGTACTCAATAAATGCTTATTGATTGATTTATCTCCAAGTCTGCAGCTCCCTTAAAATGTATTTCCCATACCACCTAATATTGGCCCCCATTACCAACCACATGGGCTACTATATTAGCATCCTAGCAAGCTTTCTTATCTCTGAACTGTTAAACTCTAATCCATCCTTCATAACATTTCTAGAATAATCTCTTTATGCATAGACCTGGTCATTCCAATCTTTTATTTATTTATTTATTTATTTTTTTAAAGCAATTGGGGTTAATTAACTTGCTCGTTTACACGGCCAGTTATTTCTGGGTGTGGTGCTAAGTATATGAGCCCGGATTTGATCCCTAGGTCATCCCAACACTGGAACTGGTGCTCTTACTTGCTGAACCACCTGGCTGCCCCTAAGCAATTGGGGTTAAGTAACTTGCTTAAGGTTATACAGACAGGTGTTTCTGGGTGGGTGCTAAGTGTCTGAGCCTGGATTCAATCTCCAGGTCATCCCCGACACTGGAGCCGGTGCTCTTACTCACTGTGCTACCTGGCTGCCCCCATTCCAATCTTTTTTGAGAAATCTCTAGAGACATCTCGTTGTCTACTTAATAATATTCAAATTCCTTAACTTGATATTCAGGTCTCTTTATATTCTGGCAACTTTCTACTCCAGCCTCATCTCATATTACTACACTGCATATAAATGACACTCCTACCAAACTGGAGACCTTTCTAGCCCCTGAATCTGCCCTGCATTTTTCCATCTTCTCTACTTCTTCAAACATTGCTCAAGTTTAAATCTTTCCCTTTCCACTAACTGTCTGTGTGTCATTGGGCAAAGGAAAACTCTCCTGATATACAAGTTTATTCATCTATAAAATGACAGGTGAGGGGTTTTTAACTAGATCTTTGAAGCTTCTTTTCATCCTAGATCTATGATAATATGCTTATTTCCTCTTCCTTCACCTGTTGAATTGCTGCCATCCCTTAAAGACTAACTGAATTGTCTCCTCAACAAAACCTCCCTTGATTCTTCAGGTTTGTAATGATTTTCCCCTTTGAAATTCTTGCAGCACTGTTTTGCAACCTTCTAGCATGATTATTATGCAAAGGTAATTGTGGTTATCCATATATGTGTTTTATTCTCTTAATAGACTGTAATCTCTATCATGTTAAGGATGATATCTTATCTAAATTGTATACCTTCTCCATCAACTAGCCCTGGAAATTCTGCATAAGGTTTATATTTAATGAGTATTTGCTAAATTTGTAAAATGTGAAAAACAGTTGAAATATTACCTATGGAGTGACCTGCTTCCATTCTTCCATGATAGAAGAAACAATAATCTTTTTGTTCTTCTTCTTCTTCTTCTGTTTTTTTTTTCCAGTTTCATTCACTATCAGGCTGTCACATCTCCTGTCAAAGTTACCTCTTGCAGTGATTCTCCTTGTAAAGTTCTTATCTTAATCTGCTCAGGTCTGAAAAATACAACAATCTTGTGAACACTTTACTTAAAAAGTCTAGAGACCTGGCTTGAATGAATGAAAATGCATTCTATTAACCACTTATGATATACCAACCATTGTGCTAAGTATCAAGGCAGCTCCTTCTCTCAAAGAGCTTAGTCTTTTGGGGAAGGCAATAAATTTAAAAAATTGTTAAGTTTCAGGGTAAATAGCAAATTCTTGTGCAAGTTAGAAAGGTGGGTTCAAGGGAAATGAACCTGCTTAATATACATTGTCCAATTCTATCTCTAAATGGCTGCTTTCATCAACAGTGGATGATTACACTGTCTCATTATCAGGGTCTCAGAAAGAGACAAAATGAAAGGAATGAAAGGGTAAAGCTGCTAGCAACAGAATATCCCCACTTACCACAATTGTAGAGGATGAAATGTTCATAAAATGGAAGATTGTCATCAGTGTGATCTGCTAATGTAAATCTCCTTATGGAAGAATCTGGGGAGAGTTGTGATGACATGAAGTAGAAGTACCTTGGAGAGGTTTTGCATCATACATACACCTTCCTTAACTGGTCTGGTCTGCAAACCATATGGTATACAGCAGCATCTCTGATTAGTTGTGATTACAGAACCAGGGCTGGGATCTGACCTTAGACACTTTTATTAGTTGTTTGGCCCTGGCCCTCAACTACACAATGGTGATAATAGGAACGCTTCCCAGGGTTGTCGTGAGCATCAGATGAGATTACAAGCACTTAATCAGCACCTACTTTGTGCCAGGCACTGTGATGGGCACTTTATATATATTATGTCATTTGGTCCTCCCAATAATCTTGGGTTAGGACTCACCTATTTGCTCTATGGAGACTTTCTGTATTAAAAGTCTAGCTAGTCTCTGAATAGATTGTCCCTTCAGGCTGTAAATTCATGATCCTTTGATATTATAATTCTATAGAAAGGTTTTATACAGAATAGTGATTAAGCTGAGCTTTAAAGGAAACTAGGAATTCTAAGTAGGTATGGAGACCAAAAATGGACAACTGTGTATGAATAATAGTGAGTAGGCAATTTGACTGGACTGTGGAACATATAAGGGAAGTAATGTGTAATAAAAATAGAAAGATAGATTGAGGCTGCTTTGTTTAGGGTTTTAAATAACAAAGCAGTTTATATTTGATCCAAGAGGTAATGGGGAGCCACTGTAGTTTATTGAATAAGTGCAATAGAATTTCATTTTAGGAAAATCATTTCAGCCGTGGTGTGGAGGATAGATTAGATTGGGAAAATATTTGAGGCAGGGAGAAAATTAAGAGGTTATTGTAATAGACCAGGTGAATGTTGATGAGGTTTGACCTAGGGTGATGGCTTTTTTAGTGGAAAGATGGGGACAAATGTGATGAGACATTGTGGATATAGAAATGAAAAGATTTCTCAACTGAATGGATATGTATGGTAAAGGAGAGTGAGGAGTCATTTATAACACCAAGGTGATGAACCTGAGTGTCTGGGTGTCTACTTTTAAGAGAGATAAGAAAAATTCAGAAGAGGGATGGCTTGAGGGAAGAGAGCGGATAGATGATGAATGAGTTCTGTTTTGGATGTGTTAAGTTTGAGATACCTATAGGATATCTTATTTGCTATATCTAATCGGTAGTTGTTGACATGGAAGTGGATATCAGAAGAAAAATTAAAACCAAATATATATATCTGGGAGTCATCAGTATGTAATATTTAAACCCATATAAACTGATGAAATAAATGGGAGAGTCTAGAGAGAAAAAAGAAGATGGTCCATCCAGGACAGAGACCCGTTATACACCCATGATTCAACAGTGAAGACTGAAGATAAACAACCAAATTATTAAGAGAATAAAGAAAGAACATTGTCACAAAAATCCAGAGAAGAAAGATTATCCAGATGGACAATGTGATCAGCATGTCAAATGCTGTAGAGAGGTCAAGAATGATAAAAATTGAGAAAAGTCTTTTAAATTTGGCAATTAAAAAAAGACCCCCCCCCAAAAAAAAAAACTACAAGAAAAATAAAGTAAAAAAGGATGCTTCAATCTGTACTCAGATAGTGTCAGTTCTTTCTCTAGGGATAGATAGCGTTTTTCAGCTTTGTCTTGGATCATTGTATTGCTAAGAATAGCCAAGTCATTCACAGCTGATCATCTTACAATATCGCTGTTACTGTATACAATGTTCTCCCAGTTCTTCTCATTACATTTTACATCATTTCATGTAAGTCTTTCCAGGTTGTTGTTGTTTGTTTGTTTGTTTTAGGCTCATCATTTATTTTCTTTCTTTTTTTTTTGGAGGGGGAAAGGCAAGACAGTTGGGCAAACCTTTGTAGTCAAGGCAATAAGTGACTTGCCCAAGGTCACACTGCTAATAAGCGTCAAGTGCCTGATGCCAGATTCAAATTCAGGTTCTCCTGACTTCAAGGTGCTGTATTCACTGTGCCACCTAACTACCCTAGCTCATCATTTCTTATCACACAATAGTATTTTCATCGCAATCATATAGCACAACTTATTCAGTCATTCTCTAATTGATGAGCATTCCTTCAATTTACAATTCTTTGCCACCCCCCAAAAAACAAACTGCCATAATTTTTTTGTATATATAGGTCTTTTTACCTTCAAAAAATCCATTTTGGAGTCTAGACCTAGTCACACTATTGCTGGATCAAAGGGTATATACTTTTTTTAGCCCTTTGGGCATAGTTCCAAATTATTATACTTAATGGTTGAATCAGTTCACAACTCCACCAACAGGGTATTAGTGTCTCAGTTTTCTCACCTCCCTTCCAAAATTTGTCATATTCCTTTTCTGTTCTATTAGCCAATCTAATAGGAGTGAAGTAGTATCTCAGAATTGTTTTAATTTGCATTTCTCAAACTTTTTAAAAGATAAGTAAAATGTGACTATGTTTGGCAGGCATCAAAGAAGGATCCAGTAGGTTGGGAGAGATTGAAGGTTAGAAGGGAGATGATTTCGGGTGCAATCTGCTAGAAAAAATAGGAGAGGAGAGGATCAAAGGTACATGTAAGAGAAGAGATGCTGTTCATAATGGTGACCAAAGTAGCTCTGTTAGGTCCACTTTACAGATAGTATTTCATTTTTTTTGTGCTCATCATACTGCCAAAGTTTGATCTTGCCTTACAGAAGAGAAGAGCCACATTTTTATCAGAGTTTGGAGACACAAAGAAGAGAACAGAAGATAATGTCAAGGAGTTGTAAGATGTAGAGAAAAGGAAAAGGGAGAGAACATACCAAATAATTTCAATTTTCTCAGCAAAATATAAGGCAAAATCCTTAAAACTGAGGGCAGCAGACAGATGTAGTGGCATAGGAAAAGAGAAAGGTTTTGAACAGCTGCTGTGAGGAATGGGTTAGAGAATCAGGAACTGAAGAAGAAAAAGATTTCCTTGCTTCAGTAAGGGGCCTGTTTTATAATATTAAAGAGATCTGCTATTCCTGTACATTTCTGCAGTGCTTTTTTTTTTACTAGCCCCTAGTATTGGAGGGCCAAGTTCAATTCATATCTCAATGAATCAATCTTTTATTTAATCAATAAGGTAATAGAGTGGATAGAGTCCTGGACCTGGAGTCAGAAAGATCTGAGTTCAAATTTCATCTAAAATGGAAGAGTCAATACAAAGTTTCTAGGGACTAATAGAAAAATCAAGAGGAAATTGGTTTGTGATAGTCTTCAAACTCAATCTGACCACAAGGAAACCCATAATTTGATTAGCTGTGTAACTCTAGTCAAGTCACTTACCCTCTTTCTATTTCAGATTCCTCATTTATAAAATGAGAATCCTTATAGCACCCACCTCCCAGAATTGTAGTGAAGATAAAAAGAGATAGAATTTGCAAAGTGCTGTCTAAACCTTAAAGAGTTCTAGAAATATTTATAATTATTAATAGTGTTAATAATTATATGTTATTCATAATCCAAAGAAAGTCTGGAATTATTCTTTGACTGCCAACTGTATCTCTCTAAGATAAATCTTGGGAATCTTATAGTCACAATTCCATCGTGGCCCCATAGCCAGATCTTGACTCTCCTTGTAGTCACATTGACTTTTGAGTAATACAACCAAACAATGGACGTTATTAGTCCATTAGTCCCTAGACACTTACTGTCTCATAATGTGTCTTTTTCGAGATTCCTAGACTCATGGAACATTAGAACTAGAAGGGACTTAAATGTGATAGAGTTCAGTCATGCTAACATTAAAAGGGAATTAGATATTAGCAGCTTGAGATAATGTGCAACGAAAAGGTGGCAAATTAGAGAACAGTGGAGATTTGCTTATACCTACAATATTGTTATGGGAATGGGAATCTGAAGACCTTCCCTGCCCCTTGGCTAGGCTTAAGTGACTCTGAGAACCTTCTCTGATTTGAAAATAAATTCTGCCCCCTAATAGGCTGAATGTGGTCACATGGAGCCTGTGGCAGGAGGCTTGTTTTTCAGGAAGGCCCACACCTTGTTACTTTGTTGATTGGGCAGTGGGTCAAAAGGGTTGTTACATTATCTGAGCCAGGAGAAGGCTATATGTACCCTGATGTGAGGTTTTGTTTTGGAGCTCAGTTTGAGAAGAGTTGTGTGATTTGACCAGATGAGACTCTGGGCAGCTGTTGAGCCCCCTGGCTTTGAAAATGCAGATGTTGGTGCTTCCCTCTCTGGTAACTGACGAGGTATGGATGTAATGGTCATATAGCTGGAAGCCTGTCTGCTGAAATGTTTCTCTGTCTGCTTGTAACTTCTACTTGTGACTTGTTTGTATTCTCTGAAGTTTGGGGTGCTGACCTTTTCCCCCTGAACTAGGTAAATGAGATATGTTTGATTAAAGCAAGATTGTTAACCCATTTTGAGTTGCTTCCTTTAGAAAAGCAGATCTAAGAATCTGTGTTGGCAGCCACCCTGAGTATGCTAGGGTGCTTGCTGCTACAAATGTAGAATCTTTATTCCATATAAAAATATCAGAAGCCAATCGTTATATACTTTTTATGCATTAGCAGTACTGTTTTTCAAAACTAGAGAACTGGATTTCATGCCTGCTTTTGTAATTGACTCTTGGGACAGGCTTACATATAGCTGTTCTGCTCTTTCATTTCCCATAATTCCAAACAGAAAAAAAGCAATTCTTTTATTTATTTTTACTTCTTTTGAAGGGGGAAGGCAGAGCAATTGTGTTTAAGTGACTTGCCCAAGGTCACATTGCTATTAAATGTTAAGTGTCTGAGGCTGGATTTGAACTCAAGACCTCCTGACTCCAGGGCCAGTGCTCTATTCACTGTGTCACCTATCCACCCGAGAGAAAGAATTCTTGCCTGTATATATCTTTAAGGAGTTGAGTGTGGATAAGGAAAATGTTTCTTAATGACTGATCATAAATCAAAATTTTACCTATGTGCACATGTTCTTATGACTTTAAATATGTTGAGATGGTAAGGTTGCAGATATTGTATAGTCTTCGTTTCTTTTAATCATTTTTAAAACCTAAAAATGTGTTTTTATTTCTATACAATGTAACATTGGAATGAAAGCTGAACTCTTGTTCCCCTTCCTACTATATACAGTAAAGGATTCCATTAATAGCAGCCCCCCATATTTCCTTATGCCTGGAATTTTTTTAATGGACCAAAATATGGCTACCAACTAACTCAAATAACACATTAATAACAAATTCCATACAATTCTAATGGAAGTTATACACAGTTCATGTTGAATTCAGCAAGTATTACCGAGGACTTAATATATCTGTATTCAGTTCTATAATAACATGTCTAACCTTAAAGAAGCACACACGTGTAATGAAATTACCAAGCATGTATAATTTTTTACTTATTTCCTTAACTTATACTGGTATCTGTCACTAAGATTGAACTGGTGGTTCTTTTATAAACTAACTCTAAGGATACTGGCTAAAGTTTCTTTCTACTTGGAGAAGGGGTGAAGATTAGGACAGTAATTGAAGTAATACCAAACTGATGGAGGTACAGGATGTTCAGAGGTGGAAGAAATATGACCTTCCTTACATTCGAATTCTTGCCTGACCTCTCCACATTCCAAGAAAACAACCTGATACCAGTTGATGTGGGTCTATCACTCCAGGACTTTATTAGTCTATTAGGACAAATACTCCAGAGGTAATTTAGTAAGACTATTCCTATTACAATATCCTTGTATTACAGCAAAGTAATGAGAATTGGTAAGGTGATCTTGGTCAAAATCATTTCTCTTAATCTTCTAATTTTAAAATGATACATGGATTTATTCTAAAACAGTGTCTTGTTCTAAACTATGATTCAATTCAATTTAATGGACTCATTAATATTAATTAGTTCAATTCAAAAACAAAAACTAGTAAAATAGTCCCAATTTCCCAAGCTATCATGATGGAGTAATTCCAAAAGATGAATCCAAAAATCCACTTCAGTGGGTTTTTTGAGGTACATGCACATGCATACATACAGAAGACAAACACATATATACACAGACATCTATGCAGGGATAACTGTGCAGAATTTGCATGATGGTGTTTTAAACACGCACATCTAGGTAAATGAAATGAGTTGCAAATCCATCGAGCACTGGGCATCCACCTATCCCCCCCTCAGTCTGGGCTAGAAAAGAATGAACTTGGAGAAATTCACCAACATTTGTGTTTGGAAGAGATCGTCAGGCAAGGAGCCTCTGGGCTTACTCATCATTGCTGCCAGAGCCTGTGGGTCACTTGGAAAGGCAGAGGCTGCCTGGCACATGGTGGTATCATCCCCATTAGATATGCTCTGAATGGTTCTGGAGGTGGGAAAACATGTCTTGGACTGGTAGACCTTGATAGCAGATCTGATAGACAACTGTAAACAAGGGAAACATTCATTTAAATTAAGAATCTCTAATTCATAAAGCACTATGTTAGGTTCTGGCATATAAAGCCGAAACAAAACAGAACAATCTCCTGCATTCTAGTCTTGCAGAGATAACTCCTGGCAGTAACACATCCCTTATATTTGTTCCCCCAGAAAAGCTACCCCAGATTCAAAAACTGAACAAGCCAATACCCACTTTAAACCATAGCTCATAAGTCATCAGCAACATATTTACTTTTATCAGCTGGCGCGACTAGCCCTAAGTTCACTACAAGAGATAATTACTCAAACGGCATATCAAATAAAGTAATAAGAAAAGGTTACACCCACCTGTACTTGTACAAAAGGACTAACCACAGGTTATGCAACAAGAACGAAAGGGCACACATGGATAGAATGCGCAAAAATGGGTATCACAGGGGCGGCTAGGTGGCACAGAGAATAGAGCACTGGCCCTGGAGTCAGGAGGACCTGAGTTCAAATATGACCTCAGACACTTAACACAAAAACTAGCCATGTGACCTTGGGCAAGTCACTTAACCCCCAATTGTCCCCCCCCCAAAAAAAGGCAAAAAAAATGGGTGTCACACATGGAAATCACATGGAAGGAACATGTGAGGTTAGGGAGTATATATAAAGAGGCACAAGAAAGGAACACATTTAACCAGGGCACGTGCATTTGAGGACCAACCATAGGGGAAACATGTGGCCAGGGCAACTCCCTCTCCACTGCTTCAGGGCTGACAATGTCCTGTATTGATATCACCACACTGCATCTCTTCCTACCACTAGGTTGTCTCTGCAGTGCATCTCACTGGTCTCACCAGACTAAGTTTCTCACTGCTGGGTTTCATCTCTTCAGGGACATCTGCAAGCTATCTTGGCTCCTTACTAGCAGATTTCTGAGACTATAATGTCTTTTCCTGATAAGGTCAGGCTGACAGCACTTTGTTATTTCCAGGTTATCAATCATCATATCTGAACAAAAGCCAGGGAGAATACCCCAGGGCCAAGATAAAGTTTTTCTTTAACTTTCTGTGTCATGAGTTGAATTGTAGTTTAATTGTAGGATCCAACATAGTACCTAGATTTAGAAATTTCTTATAATTTGCATTTAATCTTTTAAGGTAATCCCACAATTCCCAACACTATTACAATGGGGTTCTGCCAAAGAGGAATCAGAGGATTGGGCCAACTATGGATGCTAAGCTATAAAATTGACATTACTCCCAATATCCTCCCTTACTTGGCATGCAAATAAAATTGAACTAAAACAAAAGTTGAGGAAACAAGAAAGGTCATTTTTCTCCATCCTGCTCTGTTAAATTCATATCTTTATAACCTATGTTTGTCAGCACCAAAAAAGAAACTATTACGGTTATCTCTGGCTAGAGCAGTTTATTTTGGCAGAGGAAAAATCCCCCATCTTCCTACATTTGCACAATTTATGCAATAATCCCTCTGTCTTTGCAAACATGTGCTCTTACTAACATATTTCACCACCTGAAAAAGATTTTCTAAGCATTTTTATCTCTTCTTTTCTCTTCATATCATATATTATGTTTCCTTCTTTCCTAAAAGAATATAATAGGGGCAGCTATGTGGCACCTGAGTTCAAATCTGATCTCAGACACTTAACACTTACTAGTTGTGTGACGTTAGACAAGTCACTTAATCCCAATTGCCCTGCCTTCCCCTTCAAAAAAAAAATCTAAAAGAATATACTTTATCACCTAATATCATTGAAGATTTGACACAGAAAGCTATATAATGATTTTCTCAGCAAAAACTTTCACAGTTTTGCTCTCATTCATTTAACAAAAATATTGGAAAAGAGAATTCATATCTAAAAATAAAATTTTAGCTAAAACATTTTGACCATTTAAGAGTTATTAAAATAAACAAACAAAAAAATCCTTGGAGTTTTACTCAGATTTTTGTTCAGAAACTGTAAACAACCAACTTAAACACCAAAATTTGCATATACCCATTCTTCTGAGGATTAATAGCTGGGGGTAAAATAATTAAGTTAGAAACAATTTAAATATAACTATTTGCACATTCAGGCTAAACATTTCCAAATGAATTTCCTCAGTCATAATTTCACCTAAATTGCCATGGATTTTTGAGGGAAAACATTTTATGTTATAAACTATTGCTGACTCTCATAGACCTCTCCCTTTCCCCACTTTTTGGTCTCTAAAGAATATAGAACATAAATATCAGATTCCCAACTTTGAAGCAAAGCAGAACTTCTAGAATTCTGACTTCTCTTTCCCCATTGCTAGAAACACTTTAATCCCATTGAAGAGAAAGCAATATTTGCCACCCTGAGTTTGTGAAGGATTGGAACTACCTTCAGAATTCTATAACCTAGTGCTAGCATAGGAAAATTGTATCTCAACAGAGTAGGCTGGATTTTTTAATGAAAGGTTAACCTCATGCTCCTTTTGCTTTCAGTCAATACTGAAAAGACTTTGATGCAAAGCCGGAACTAGGAATGATTGTATCTAAGGCAAGTGCTACAAACAAGACCTGGGACAAGTAGCAACAAAGACACCCTCAGTTGCTGTGGGAGTATATTGCACCATGGGAAGAAACAGAGATTCAGGATAATATGAGACCAATAATGGGGAAACTACTCATTCTTACTTCTGTCTCCAGAGAAGTTAGAACATTTGGTCATTTCTTGCTTTAACTATTCTTTTTTTAATAATATTTTTTAAAAAATAATATATGCAAAGACAATGTTTAGCATTTATTATTACAATTTTTTTTACAAAATTTTGAGTTCCAAAATTTTTGCTCTCTCCTTCTTCCTAAAATGGCAAGCAATTAGATATAGTTTATATATGTGCAATCATGTAAGATATATTATAACCATATTAGTTACAGTTATGAAAGAAAAAACATACAAAATAAAAAAATTTAAAATGAAAAAAATAAAGTAAGTGAAAATAGTATGCTGTGATCTGCATTCAGAGTCCATCAGTTCTTTCTCTGGATGTGGACAGCATTTTCCATCATGAGTCCTTTGTAATTGTCTTAGATCATTGAATTTCTGAGAAGAGCTAAGGTATTCATAGTTAATCATCACACAATGTTGCTGTTACTGTGTGCAATGTTCTCCTGGTTCTGCTCACTTCACTCTACATCAATTCATTTTAAGTCTTTTCAGGTTTTTCTGAAATCTGCCTGCTAATCATTTTTTATATTCCATTACATTCCTATGTCACAACTCCTTCAGCCATTCCTTAGTTTATGGGCATTCCCTCAATTTCCAATTTTTTTTTCCCAATGCTAACTAATTATTCTTGATACCTAGGTTCTAAAGTCAGTTGTTTATTCATCTTTGGCATCTAAAAAGCCAATTTACTTGGGGGTCATAGCCAAGTGATAATCCTCATAGCAAATAGAAACAAATAGATGTGTTTTAAGAGAGGGAGATGAAAGTAGCTCTAAGCCAACCCCTCCAAAAAGTAATCAACAATATTGATTTTTTGTATCAACAAGGTTACAGAGCGAATGCTAAACCAGGAGCCAGGAAGACCTGAATGTAAATAGCTTGATATACTTAATAACCCTGGCCAAGTCATTTAACCTCTTTCTTCCTCAATTTCCTTATCTGAGAATATTCCCTTAAATGGGGCACCTGTCTCTTAGAGTTGCTGTGAGAATAGAAATGAGAACTTTTCAAATTTTAAAAATGCACCAATCCGCATGGTCATATTCCCTAGGGAGGTGTCTCTTAGAGGATATCAAATGGTCACACCTTTTAATCTTATCACATTGGTTGTGGAAATAAAATTGATCTCTCTTAATCATCACCAATAACAATTTTTTTTACCTCTATTTAAATAAGTAGTGTCCCTGCAAATCAAATTGGAGCTTAAAGCACATTGGTACAGAAGGTACAGAGGCCCTACTTCTGAACAGCACTCTAATGACTTGGAGGAACTCCAACATTTTTCCATTAGACACAGTTTTTGTTGCCTCTCCAAAAACAATTAGGAAAAAAAATGTAAAACAAACAAAAATAGGAGAATTGTAAAAAAGATTTTAAAAAAATCTTCCCTCCGGGAAGGGGAGCCCCCAAGGTATATGGGGCTCTTTCCGCAGGGATTTATAATTGGAGTCAATGAGAAGTGAACCCCTGACTCTCAGATAAACAACTGAACTATCCTGAATGAAAACTTTTCCACTAGATCCCTGTTCTACTTAAGGAAATCCAGACTGGAAATCTCCAATATTAAAATTTTTCAATGGATCACAATACCCATACCTAGGGCAATCCAAGATGGTGATCCTCGGCAAAGTTGGGGTTAATGAGAAATCACTCATCTTCCTTTCCAAAAAAGGAAACGTTTTTAGGTTTCTAGGTCATCAGGCTATGGACCTAGGTAGAGTGCAAATGGAACCCAAATAAACTGTCCAAACCCACGCCATGTTAGAACATGCAGTCTAGACTGCTAAATCAAAAAAGAAAAGCAAACATGAGTGTGCTCCCAAAAGGTTTGTTTCCCTTAAAAGTGGAATAGACAATTGGGGTTGATTAAAATTAGCCTCTCATTTTTTTGGATGAGCCCCTCAAGATCATCTGTGGTGTTAGCAAAGTTATGTCTGGGCCTTTGCTCTCTCATCTGAACAATGGAGAGATTAAAGTAGATGATCTCTTGGGTCTTTTCCAACTCTTAAACTATTACTCTATGAGTGAGCAATCCTAGGAATCAGCTTTTCCACTAACAAGCTGTAAAATTTTCAAGAAGTCACATTGGTGGCTGTTTTATAAACACAATATAAAATGCAACCATTTTTTAAAAAATGATACAAAGAGTTGGCAGGACTAGGCAGTCTCTAAGATCCATATGCCATGATTTTGTCTGTGTATCCATGTGCAAATGATCACTAACAAGAAGGGAAGAACACGAATGAGGAGTGAGGAAGAGTTGTAAAAACATTCCAATGCAGTGAAAGAGAAAAGTGAATGAAGTCATTGCTTTTGCTGTGGGAACATATACTTACACATACAGACATTATGCCCATAACTGAGTATACATTTCATTGTAATGACTATAAGGGGGGGGGGGAGAGAAAAAGGTGTAGTATTATCAGCAGTGAATGTGGCAGCAATATAGTAGAAATAGGGTAATCAGAAAGTGAATGCTGGGGAGTAGAAACAGGATTTCTGTGGGGCTCCCACTTCCACCTCCTCCAATTCATGTAAAAGGTGACTCTGAACAAACTTTGGAGCTACAGAACCCACAAAATGGCACAGAGAAGCTAACCTCCCACTAAGGACAGCCAGGAAGGCCGGCAGGAAGGAGCCAGCGCAGTCCCGGCAATCTCAAGGTTTTAGCCTCAGGGAAGCTACAACCAGACATTGGCTGGAGGGACTTCAGATCACCAGCAGCTGTGGCTGTTTCCAGAATTATCAACCTATAGATGCTAAGGACAAAGTGAGAGGTCAGTGCAGTGTGGGTTTTGTAACCTGGGAGTTCGGGAGTACAGTTGGCCTTTTCCCCCTGGAGGGAGAAGCAACTGAGGTGCTGTGGCTATGCAGCCACTGCTACATGGCTGCTTCAGAGCTTCTGGCCTGCAGGTTGTAGGGGGACCAAGCGACCAGTCTGAGGGGTAAAGCAAGAGCTTTAACCTACTTGGATCTGGATTGCAGTCTAGGGTGGAGGTCCTGGGGTGTGTGATCAATTTGCCAGAGAGCATGTGGAGGCTTCAGAGACAGCACCCAACTAATAGCTCCAGCAGCTGAGAAAACCTCAACAATTGGGACAAAGCTCTCCCCTCTGGTAACAGAGTTCTACTGTGGCAAAAAACTCAAAAGTCAAGTAATTGAGGGACAAAATGAGCAAGCAAGGGAAGCAAGGCAAGCACAGCAATCCAACTTTGGATTCCTATTTTGGGGACAAAAAGGATCAAAGCATGGAACAGGAGGAAGACAATGAAGCCAAAACTCCTACACCAGAAGCTTCCAAGAAAAGAATAAGCTGCTTACAGGCCATAGAGGAGCTTAAGAAGGATTTTGAAAAGCAAATAAGAGAAGTGAAGGAAAAATTGGGAAGAGAAATGAGAATGATGCAAGAAAATTATAAAATGAGAGTTAACAACCTGACTGAAGAAAATAACACCCTAAAAAATAGACTAACTCAAATGGCAAAAGAGGCTCAAAAAGGAAATGAGGAGAAGAATGCCTTTAAAAGCCAAATTTGCCAGATGGAAAAAGAATCTCAAAAGCTCACTGAGGAGAATCATTCCTTCAGAGTTTGATTGGAGCAGATGGAAGCTAGTGACTTAATGAGAAATCAAGATACTATTAAATAGATCTAAACAAATGAAAAAATAGAAGGCAATGTGATATATCTCATTGGGGAAAACCACTGACCTGGAAAATAGATCCAGGAGAGATAATTTTAAAATTATAGGACTACCGGAAAGCCATGATCAAAAAAAGAACCTAGAAATCATCCTTCAAGAAATTCTCAAGGAAAATTGCCCTGATGTTTTAGAACCAGAGGGAAAAATAGAGGTTGAAAGAATCCACTGATAATCTCCTGAAAAAGATCCCCAAATGAAAACTCCTAGGAATATTAAAGCCAGGTTCCAGAGTTCCCAGACAAAAGAAAATATTACAAGCAGCCAGGAAGAAACAATTTGAATACTGTGGAAACACAATCAGGATAACATAGGATCTGGCAGCTTCTACACTGAGGGATTAAAGGGCTTGGAATATGATATTCCAGAGTTCAAAGGAGCTGGGATTAAAATCAAGAATCACCAACCCAGCAAAACTGAGTATCACATTTCAGGGGAAAATATGGTCATTCAATGGAATAGAGGACTTTCAAGCATTTTTTGATGAAAAAAAAGCAGAGTTGAATAGAAAATTTGACATTTAAATACAAGAAGCATGAGAAGGTAAACAGGGAAAGGAAATCACAAGGAACTTATCAAAGTTGAACTACTTCCATTCCTACATGGAAAAATGATGATTGTAACTTATGAAACTTTTATCAATATGAGAATAGTTGAAGGAAATAGAAATATATATATATATATATATATATATATATATATGCATGTATACATACATACATATGTCTATATAGGAGGGTATATGGGAATATTCACATATGTGAATATATTTATATATGTGTACAGGTATACATAGAAAGAAGGTACAGGACCAACTGAATAGGAAGGGATGATACTTAAAGGTAAAATTAAGAAATGAGAGAGGAATATAATGAGAGGAGATGGGGAGAGATAGAATGGGGTAAATTATTTCATATAGAAGAGGCAAGGGAAAACTCACAATGGAGGGGAAGAACAGGAAGGCAAAAGGGAATGAGTCAACCTTATTCTCAATGAATTTGGTTTAGGGAGGGAATGACATACACACTAAATAGGGTATCTCACCCTACAGGAGAGTAGGGGGGAAGGGGATGAGAAGGGGGGTGATGGAAGGGAGGGCAGACTGAGGCAGAGGGAAGATGGAAGCACCCACTTTTGAGGGGGGGGTGGGATCAAGGTGGCGAGTGGAGTGAGTAGGGGGTTGGATGGGATGGAGGGAAATGTAGTCAATCTTTAGCAATGTATCCACTGTGGAGATATTTTGGCTGCATGTGTAATCTGTATTGAATTGCTTATCTTCCCAGTGGGGGTGAGTGATGAGGGAGGTGGGGAAAGAATCTGAAATTCAAAGGTTAAAAATCAAATATTTAAAATATATATATATAATTATTATTATTATTATTTTACATGTAACTGGGAAATAAGATATTCAGGCACTGGGGCATAGAGATCCATCTTGCCCTACTGGAAATTTGGAGGGGGTATGGGGGAAGATATGGGAGAGAGCAGATTGGGGGAGGGGATATTCAGTAGGATCGCTGTTCTGGGGTGATGGGTAGGGGAAAAATGGGGAGAAAATTTGTATCTCAAAATCTTGTGGAAATGAATGATGTAAACTAAAAAATAACAAAATAAAATAAACTAAGAAAAAACTTCATTAAAATTCAGAGCTGTCCAAATTGCAAAAAAAAAAAAAAAGAAATTGAATGCTGTAGTATAGAATAAAGGTAATACACACCTGCTTGTTTGCTACCCTTTCTTATAACCCATCTCTTTATTTTCTTGACCCAGCACAAAGATGCAGGCTCAAATTTTTGAGGGGGCATGGGATCAAGGTGGAGAGTGGAGTGAGTGGGGGGTGAGATGGGATGGAGGGAAATGTAGTCAATCTTTAGCAATGTATCCACCATGGAGATATTTTGCATGGCTACACATGTGCAATCTATATTGAATTGCTTATCTTCCATTTCCCATAGTTGTATATATGTCACTATAGGATTAAAACAAAACAAAATTGTAGTAGGTTACATTGTTCACTCTAATGTTCCCTTAAAATTATATGGATATCTAAGACTGATACAACTGTGGTCACAAATGTTATTTTAAAATATTGGGCATGGCTCTATGTACTAAATGATATTTCTGTGGCACAATAAGTGAAGGACAAGGGAAAACTAAGCCAAAGAATAATTTGGTGGAAAAAATATGCGTACACATACATGTGTGCCTGTACACACACAAACATGTATACATACAGGTATATGGATGTATGTGTGTTTACATGTGTATGCATATATGCAGATTATAGGTTTATATAGATCATCTGCACAGACACATGTATATATGTATAAACACACATATACATACATGCATACACACATACAAACAGACAGACATGAAATTCAAAAGGGAAAAATGTCCCCACCAAATCAGGTCTTAGGGAAAAAGAGTTTCATTAAAGTTGAGCTATAGAGAGTAATGTGGTACAGTTTGGGTGGGGGGAAACACAATTTTGTCTTTGGAGTCAGAGGATGAGTTTGAATCTCAGGTCAGCTACTTATTTCCTACATGACTTTGAATAACTCATTTCTAAAGCTATAATGAAAGTAGTAAAAGGCTTTATCCCAGATTGGTAACATTCAGGGGTATGCTTCTAGGAGTCCACTTTGTCCCCAACCATGGAGATTCTCCACTGGTCTGTACCTCAAGTGGGCCTTTTCTCCCTTGCCTGAGCCTAGGCTACCCTCCCTTGGCCCCTGTTCCTGTGGCGACCTCTCTAAGGACTTGCGTTTTTCCCCTACTCCCACATCTCTAGGAGGGGTAGGATTCTCTTGGAAATGGACTACCCTGTGTGTCAGGATGATTGAACCTGCATCAAACTATTCTTTCCCACATCCCTCCCTCTTCTCACAACCGTTTCTACTTCAAATGGAAGAATTCCTAGGTATAACACTGTTTATTTAACCTCTCTGGGCCTCTGTTTCCCCATCTGTAAAATAGAAGTATTAGACCAGATGATTTCTGAGGTCCTGTTGCCCTCCAAGTCATTTGATTGGCTATTTATGGAAATCTTATTTATTAAATTATTCAACTTCATTTTGCTGGTGGAGACAAATCAATTGTAACATCACTCTGAACTTCTGAACCAGGGTGTCACAGAACCACAGAGCTGAAAGGCACCTCAAAAGTCACCTAATCCAATATTACTTAGTCCTTTGTGACATATTTGCCAAGTGATCATCCATTCCTTTTCTCAAATCTCTAATAAGGGGGAACTCACTACTTCCCTGAGGCAGTTGATTCCACTTAAAGGTCATATCTGATTCATAGTGAACATTTGCACTTTACTCAGTCTTCTACTCTACTCAGTCTTCAGTATAGCTATATTCTGCTTGTTCTTCCCTCCCTTATACTTTTCTATTGCCCAGCTCTGTTCATTTTTGCTGGTTGACCCCCATCCCTGGAATTCCTCCTTCTAACCTCCATTGCCTGGCTTCCCTAACTTCCTTTAAGATTTAACTCAAATATGACCCTTTGCAGGAGACTTTTTACAGTAACCAATCTATCTAGTTGCTAGTCTCTTTCTATTAAAAGATTACCTTCCATTTGTATGGTATATATGCTGCATATACATAATGATTTATATGTTGTCTCCCCCATTAGATTATGAAATCCTGAAGGACAGGAAGTATTTTTCTTTGTAATCCTCTCCCCTCTCACCCCACATTTAGCATAGTGCCTGGCATATAGAGCTAAAAGATGCTTTTTGATTGATTGACTAACTTAGATGGAGCTGAAATCTGTCTTTTTCAACTACAATCAGAAGTAGAGCTGCCAGTGGAAAAGGGCAAGGTGTGAGAGGTGGAGTGGGCCCTATGGTGAAAGCAGAGAAAGTCAGCATCTTCCTGCCCTGGTGAAAAATTGGAGCAGTAAGGGCAAGACTTCCCACCCATCTCATTTTCTTCCTTGCTAATGTTTCTTTTTCCCCTTGCTGATCCATATAAAAAGCAATATACAGATAAATCTATCTATAGATAGATTGCTCTCTCTCTCTCTCTCTCTCTCTCTCTTTCTCTCTTTCTGTCTCTCTGTCTCTCTCTGTCTCTGTCTCTCTCTCCCTCCTTCCCTCCCTCCCTCTCTCTCATCTATCATCTATCAGTCGATCTATCTATAGATATATCTTATATCTATCTATAGATCTATCTTCCTATAAATTTATGGATCTATCTGTCTATCACATCCACTATTTAAGCTAAAGAACAGAAGTCACAAATGTTTCTATCCTGTAGATATTTGCCCAAATGTAAAAAAAAAAATCCATTCAAGCTGATGCTTTCTAAAAGTGGAGTGGGTGCAGAGACAGGAAACAAACATCAAATTGTCATGGGCGCTTTTGTTCCCATGGGAGAAGAAGCCTTTTTTCACTTTGACTCAGGCAAAGGGAGGTAGAAGGTAGGGCTCTCATCTCAGTGCCTCATAAAAGAAGGAAGTGGCAAGGTTCAAGGGCACATTGGGCTGGTGTCTTTTCAATGTTCTAAAGAAAGCACAGAGCCAAAGAACTTTTCACAGCCTCTGTGGAGAATTAATGGAGGGATAAGCATTGGGGGAGAGAGGGGGGTGAAGTAGGAAATCAATAGCCCGGAACAGGCACTATGAGTCACCAGCGCCCACCACAGAGAGCGTGAATACGCATTAAGCACAGACCTAGAAAAGGTTACATATGAATATTCAAGGTTTTATTATGCTAAACAAGGGCCTGAACAAGTAGTCCGGAAAAAAAAAAATATCATTGTTTTGTATTTGCCCAGAGTTTTGCTCCAGAGTCAAGCCTGTAACTCTCCTCCATACTCCTTCCCCTCCCCAACACATTTGTTTTTATTTAGCCCTCAGTTCTGTTTCCGTAGTTTCAGCCAGTATCCCAGTTTGTGGGAAACTCATGAAGGATAAATGCACACATGGGCTCCCAGACAGGCACCTGCCCAGAACCTTGGGGGAGCTGGTAGTTTCCTGAGAAGGCTGAAACTCAACTAGTTGATTGACAGCAGCAGATAAACTGAGAAGGGAATTGATTGGTGGATTGAATTGAATTGAATGGGGAAGGGCTAAATATTGGGATATAAGAGCAAATAAACAAATGGCTCCTTATGTTGGGAGGAAAAACGAAAAGAGATCAGCCACCCAAAGTTTGGGTGTCAGGAATATTTGATTAGTCATTTTAAAAAACAGAATCTAGAATCTTCGAGTAGGAAGGAATTTCAGCGGCCACCCAATCTACCTATTCCTGTACCCAAATTGCTTCTACAAAATGACCAACAAATGATAATCTACCTGTGTGATGGTATCATCACTTCTCTGTCCAAAGGAATGATGGGCTCTTGCTTATGTGTTTTCTTTGGAGAGATCCAGTAGTCCTCTGGAATTTGAGTCTTGTTTTGTCTGTCCAGAACAGTCAGTTGGTCTACTCTAATCTGGGCCCTCTTTAGAGCCTTATGAGGGATTCTTTTTCTGTTGTTTAGCCTAGGAGAAAATAGCTACCATTTACTTAGGGTTTTTAGGTTTGCTTGAAATAAAGGGTGTTGTTATTCTCATTCTACAGAAGAGGAAACCAGGACTGACAGAGGTTGTGACTTTCAGGATCACTCAAATAGTAACTGGGTCAGTCAGTAAATAAACATTTATTAAGCATTTTTTATGAGTTAGATACTATGCTAAGTGCTGAAAAAACAGTCCCTGCTCCCAAGTAGCTTATATTCTAACAAAAGAAACAGCATACAAATGACAATGTACACACAAGATACATGTAATATAAGTAGAACATAATCTCTGGAAACAAACTCAGTTCTTACTCCAAGTCCAGCATTCTATTTATTTGCTGAGCAGCTGGGACACAGATACTGAAGAACCTGGGCAAAACAGTACAATGGAAAACACATTGGACTTTGAATAGATGGACTAGATTTCTAATGTTTAGGAGAGATTTCCTCTTGTTAACTGTGAGTTTAAATGAGTCATGGATAGGTATCCAAGGCTAATATGGAAACTCAGTAAGTTAATTTCTATGACAGCACACTGAAGAGTACTATACAAATACAGGTTGTACTCATCATGCCAATGAGCTTCTTTACCATCATCCTTGTCACCATGGTATGAAGTCTAGTGCTAAACCCTAAGAAACTACTTTCCATTCCTTTTTGGCTCATACCTGGCTAGAAGTGAAAGATTAAATGGTACATGCTAAAAATATGAATTCTCCAAGATTGTAGATGTCAAGATAATTGGTTTAGAGCTAGAAAAAAAGAACCTTGGAGATAATCTCATCCAACTGCTTTATTTTGTAGATGACTTAACTGATGCCCCATGTGGTTGTTTCTTGCTCAAGGTCCCTCAGATAGTAATAGAGCCAGGACAGGAATCCAAGCTCCCTGTCTCAAAATTCAGAAATTTCTCCTCCAAATCATATTGTCTTCTATCCAAGGATCTTCTTAGTATCCCATAAAACACATGGTACCATATCTGTGCATATGTAGGAGGATATAAAAATTCTGAAACTCCTAGGGATTTTTATAAACCTAGTTTTGTGGGAAATTCTCTCTCTGTGTGTCTCTGTCTCTTTGTGTGTCTCTCTGTTTCTCTTTCTCCACACACACACACACACATTTGTGGATAGATATATGTATGTATATTTACACATATCCTTCAACTGTAAAATAGGAACAATAATAGCCTTCTATCTAAAACAAATCTGGAAAACCTAAGTAAATGGTTACTATTTCCTTCCCAGGCTAAACAACAGAAAAAGAATCTGTCATAAATCTCTAAAGAGGGCCCAGATTGGGGTAGGTCAACTGAATGTCCTGGGCAGACAAGACAACACACAAATTTCAGAGGATTATGGGGTCTCTCCAAAGAAAACAAAACCCATCATTCATTTGGATAGGGAATGATGATACCATCACAAAGGTGGATTATCATTTGTGGGTCATTTTGTAGAAACAATATGGGTATAGGAATAGGTAGACTGAATTGCCACTGAAATTCATTCCTATTCTAAGATTTCAGATTCTGTTATTTAAAATGACTAGTCAAATATTCCTGACTGACACTCAAACTTTGGGTGACTGATTCATTTTGATTTTTCTTTCCAATATCACTTTAAATTATTTCACTCAATTTTCAATAAAGAGTAATATGTATGTACACATACATATATAGTCTATGAATGCATACACATACATGCATGTGTATATACATGTATGTATGTATGTGTACATATATAAATATATCTACATAGATTTATATCTATATAAATATAAACATTGATTCGTGTGTGTCTTTGTTTAATACATATACATATGTAACTGTGTGTTCTTATATGTATGTGTATGTGTAATATGTGTTCTTGAATAAATGTATGTGTATAAGTGATTACCCTGGTCCTTACTGTCTGCAGGTCAAGTAGGTCATATTTCAGCCCTTCTGAAGATATTGGAAAAATCTTCAAAGGGGTTGAAATTTATTTAGGGTCTCTGCTATTACTCCCAGTCCCACCTATTTTGTTTCCTCCATTTGAGGTGGTCCTCTGCACCCCAGTTACATTAAAACACTTAAGCATTGGACTATCTTTTACAAAATATTATTTACTTCAAAGTTTTAACCAGAACAAACATATCAACATCCCTTCCCAAGCCTAGGAGAGTATAATTCACACACACACACACACACACACACACACACAAACACACACACAATACAACCACATACCATCTCAGTCTCTAAGGAGGACAAGGAGTTTAGATTAACAATTTACCTTACTTCCTATGTAGAACAATTTCATCAGGTTCCAAGTTCAAAGCCCCCTTTCTGCCCAAGTCCCATGAACCTTGCCTTGTAAGACCTTCCTGGACAGCCTGGCAGCAACAGCCAGCCTGGCATTCTGCTTCCAAGGACGAAATTACTCAGTCCAAATCCAGTGTGGATTCTACTGCCCATGTCTAGAACTGAAAAGGATAAACAAAATAACCGGAAAAAAACCCTCAAACCTTTTTCTTGGGGTCATAGGGCCTAAAAGATGGTGAAGGAGATAGTAGCCCTTTCCCCCAACCATCTGAGTTCATGGCAGCCATGCTGTGTGTAAACAGAAATTACATCCTGCTGGTTGCCAAAGGAAAGAGATAGCAACTGTCCTAGTCTGTTAGTTTTAAACATACAAAAGATCATGTTCCCACCCATATGGTAAAGAAATGCAGAAAGACTTTTCTCAGAAGCTAGTCCCTGGCTTCCTCCACATTACTGCTTCCACGTTAGGTGATCTGAGCATGCACAGCAGGTATACAGTATATATGTGTGTATACAATAACTTCTTTTAACAATTTTTACAGGGATAAAGTCTCTGTTATGTTAGGAATATAAAACTTGTCATGTAAAGAATGATAATTTCATGAAATTATTGTGTTAGTATATTTTAATGACAATTTAACTACTCTTTTGAAAATTACTCACTGAATTTACTTTTAATTTTTTTCAGTTTTTGTACTTGAATTTTAAAGAATTTAACTTCTCATTTTTTTCTAGCTGTTGAGAAGCAAGATTGAATAAGAATCCAGTAACATCATAGTGAAAAGAAAAAGAGAGAGGAAAGAAAGAAAGAAGAAAAGAGAGAAGAAAGAGAGGGAGGGAGGGAGGAAGAAGAAAGAAAGAAAAAAGAAAGGAAGAAAGACAGAAAGAAAGGAGGGAGGGAAGAAAAGCAAAGGATAGAAGAGAAAAAAGAAAGACTGTTTATCTTTTTTTTTCTTCTGGACTTAGTACCTTCAATAGTGTCAAGCAGGTGCAAAAATCATCCACTTTCAGAAAAATAGCTGAAAAAAAAACAATGATGGGAAAGGAAACTCCAAAGTGTTATATAAATAAAATTTTACCACCTGTTACTTTGTCTAGTCACTTTTAGTTTCAGAGCTGTCACCACTAGCATTTTATGCTTTTTCTGATACTTGACATTTATCATCTTTCCAAAAATATTGAAAATGGAAAATTTAGTCTGATAGAGACAAGGGCCTTTCCATTAACTATATTAGTTTCCTTCTTAATTTAAAGTATTTCCTGAAAGACCAAGTTTTCCTTGTGTTGCAATTTTTGAAGAAAGAGAAAGCAGACATGAACTAAGATAAGTCAGAAGCTATGTCAAACAAAGGTCTTACTCCCATGGCATAGGAAGGTTGTACTTGACCTAATCCCAGATTATGTTACTTGACCAAGTATTGCAAATGTTCTGTTTTATGCAACATCTTCATGCATATTTCCAACACCAAGCTCCAAATGTGTTTTGCAATCCAGTTAAATGCTATAGTACTACAATCTTAACTTAGGCACATTTTGTCTTTGAATCACGTATCCAAGAGATGTGTAATAGTATGAATCAATTATAGATGGTGACGTCCTCCAGATGTTTGTGTTTTTTTTATTATGTTTGGTTTAGTTAATTAGGACCTGGCACATTGTATATAGCCTCCTACATGAGATCCCTAGCCACTCAAATCAGTTTGACCTAATGAAGGAGGCAGAATGTGATGGTGAAAGGATTGTTGGCTTTGGAGTAGAAAGGCTTAGTTCAAATCTGAGCACTGATAATGGCTGCCTGTGTGGTCTTCAGCATGCCCCTTTACATCTCTTTCCTTCAGCTTCTTCATCCGTAGAACTGGAGAATTGGGATAAAAGGTCTCAAAGACCCTCTCCATCCCTAAATCTACCTTATGACAAAAAGCCAAAGATTTTTTTCCATTTTTAAAATTAAAAAAAAACCATCACAGGCTTTCACTTTGCATTCTTCTCAACTTGTAAATGGAATTTCATAGTCTTAGAGATAGCTGATTTCATCTGTGCCACTAGATAAAGAATGGCTACTAAAGTTATACTTATTCTGATACAATGAGTACTGAAAAAATTAGTTTGCCATCAATAGAATGGTCTGACACAAGACATTCTTCAGCACCTTGGGAATCTGTAATTTTGTCTTTATGAACAATCCCTCTGTCAACATAGATGACTATCTTAATGGAAGATAGTCTTTGTTAGTTTGCGTGGACAAAAAAACTCATTACTCTTTAGTCTGATGGCAAAATTTTCTAAACTTAATTAGGTTGTTCCTCAGACATATATATTCATGTTAGAATGAGGCATTGGAAAAAGACTTGGGTAAAGAAGGCTATAGATAGTTGTGTCTTTTTTAAAAAATCCTTTCAAATATTTTTTTTGCCTTTTTTTTTTGGAGGGCAATTGGAGTTAAGTGACTTGCCCTAAGTTACATGGCTAGTAAGTGTCTGAGTCCGGATTTGAACTCAGGTCCTCCTGACTCCAGGGCTGGTACTTTATTCACTGCACCACCTAGCCTCCCCTCATAGAATTTTTTACATGAAACTATGTCTATTACATACAACTTGTCATTCTTTTTAAATATCTAATAATCATGTAATTTTCTTTTCCCCCCTTTTTAACTTCCCCTCACCCCCACCATAGAGATGGCAGTACTATCCACTCCTGGAAGGGTGATGATGGTTTGGTTGATTGCCCTTTTCCTCTATTTGTCATTTCTCTGCTTCTCCAGAAAATCTCTTCCTCCCACTCTCCTGTATTTTGTCTCTACTTATTAGAAGGCAAGTTCCTTGGTGCCAGATACTGCACTTTTTTGTGGTATCTTTAGTATTTAGCACAATGCCTGGCATATACCGTGTTTCCCCGATAATAAGACACTGTCTTATTATTTTTTTTTGGACAGAAAAACACCAGAGGGCTTATTTTCAGGGGAGGGCTTATTTTAATGAACATTGACAGCAATTTTAATAAACAGGTAAATGTGAACAAAAAAATGTACCTTTATTCAATAAGCAAATCACTGGGGAAGAACAGGATGACGTGCTCACTGCTGCAGCTCTGATTGGATGCAGCTCGGAGTGCGGCGTGCGTTTCACCCGGGGGGGGATGATGCATACAGAGGGTACCGTAATGTAGCGTGTAGCGCAGGGGATCACCTTCACTACAGTAGCAATCTCAATAGGGCTTATTTTTGGGGGAGGGCTTATTTTAGAGGAATCTTACACAGTAAGGGGAGGGCTTATTTTGGGGGTAGGTCTTATTATCGGGGAAACACGGTAGTAGGTACTTAATAAATGTTTTTGCATACATCCAGTCATTTTTTTTTTCAGTTTCATGCTGAAAAAAACTTTGGGAGAAGATAAACTTTATAAATGCATATATGTATATGTGTGTGCACACATAGGTATTATACACAGGTACGTGTGTACACACAGGTACAGATTGTGTACATAGGTATACAGATGTATATACATATGCTGATCTGTGCATGCATGTGTGTACATACACACATAGACATAGAAATATTAATGTGCATATGAATATAGGTGTATGTACATTGTGTACATATATGTGTTTCTATATGCACATAATATTTTTTCAGGATCTGCCTGTGGCTCCAACACAATATTCACAGTGCTGATGGCAACTGTGAATATGCCAGCATAGTGCTCAAACATAAAATATAATAGACTCTCCAAATAGAAGGGAGAAGCAAAATATTTATTCAGACACCAGAAAACCCAATCCCAACACCAGGAAACCAAATCCATCATAGCAACATAGAAGTTAATACACCACATAGCAGTAGAGAGTCACACTATCTTTTAGCCTTCCCACAAACACACTGACAACCCTAGTTGTCTGCCTGGGTGCATCCTCTCCTCCCTCTGTCTCTAACTGCTCCAACTCCAAGTTTCCTGTGGGCTCTGCTCCAACCATTATCAAACTCCTCCCACCACAGGCTCTCTGTGATTATATTCAGCCTATTAGGGGGCAGGGAAGATCTTCAAATAAGGGAAGGTCTCCAAATTCGCTTAGGCTTATTAAGGGACAGGGAAGATCTTCAAATTGTCATTATCATTACACCACCCTATCAAGCTATTCCCTTTCACGCATATCACTTCAGAAAAAGATGGGAAAGAATGGCATGCACAAAGACAACATTGCTAGTTAGATCCTTGAGGTCAGGGACCTATTTTTTCTTTGTGTCCTCAGTGCCCAGCACAAAGCCTCAGCTTAATGAATTTTAGTTGATTGTTAATTTATTACTATTGTACTTCTGGTTCACCTTTGGACTGAAGGTAAGGACAGGAAGGCATCAGACCGAGTGCTAAGCATGGTGCCATACCACTCTTGCTTGAGTGAAGGACCCCTGTACCAGAAGTAAATATTTTTAAATGAGACAGAATCCTGCATTTCCCCCACTTATTTTCTTTCTAGGCAAGGAATAGCCATACAGAATGGATAAAATTTCTGCTATAAAATGATCCATTCATTCTCCATGATGTCCCACAAGAAAAAAAAAATTAAATATCAAATGCCTCTTCTGGTGCCCTAGCTCTATACTCGTGAGAATTTTAGAGCTGGAAGGGATAGATTATTGCCATCATTGGCCCAATCGCTTCATTATGCAAATCCAGAGACTGAAGTTCAGGGATGGGACATGACTTGTCCAAGGTAGCAGTAACAAGTTAGTAACAGTACTTTAAACCTTAAATCCAGCTCTCCTAACTCCCAGTTCAGGGGATCTTTGCACTGAATCAAATTGCTTCCCAAGTATATCCCTCAATTAAAACCATGTAGGCCTAAATTCAATGCTGGAGCCTGGTTATTTACTTGGTGCTACACAAAGCTACCCTAATCACTTGGGAAGAAACCAAGACACTACAGTTACCTAACCAAGCTCTGTTAGCACTCCTCAATAATGAGTCAGCCTCATCAATAATGAGTGTGTAAATGCATCCAGTAGGAAAAGCATGGGCTGGAATATGGATGACAAACCAATACCACCCACAGGATGATTATGTTGGTTGGTTTTTATTTATGCATGAACAGTGTAGCTTTCTCAACCATGACATGAGGTCACTATTGCAACTATTCTCTGCTTTCTCCGTGAGAGTCATACCAACATGATTGAAATGATCATGTAAAATCTCTCTCTCTCTCTCTCTCTCTCTCTCTCTCCCTCACACACACACACACACACACACACACACACACACATTGGTTTATTTAAATAGTCTTCTCAGGGTTTGTTTACTTTTTAATTAAATTGTTTATGAGGCTGGATTGTTGGGACCTCTTTAGTTCACATAATTCCATATTGTTTTACAGCACATAAGCTGAATGACTGCTTTTTTTAATAATGAAAGCATCCTTCCTGGATAGCTTAGGAAGACATCAGCTGCTGTTTCAACTGCCCATCACCGATCACTCCAGAAACCACAGGAACAATTCTATTTCCTGCCGAAAGAATGAGCATAAAGTGGCCCTTTATAGCCCATCATGCTATTTTATGTGTGCATGCCCATCTCTATCTTAAATTAGCTTCTCTGTGTGAAGATCTGTAAGTATTACATTAAAAAAAATTCAATCTGTTAAGGATCATAATTAGGCATCAGTAAAGAATAGCACATAGGCAAAAAAAAAAAAAACACTGTCTCCAATTTTTCAGTACACATAAATGGTCCATTGGTGTTAGTCATATCTGACTTTATCTGACAAGAAAAAACGAAGAGATTAAATCTGTGCTAACATTAGGAAGAACCCCCCTACAAAAACCATGAATTTTCACTCCCCAAATTCAGCTCTTCATCTTTGTTTTTTTCCACATAGGTTCATAAGATCACAAATTTAGAGGTAAAGGGGAGCATAGAGACCATCTAGACCCTTATTTTACAGATGGGTAAACAATTCTGGGGAGGCTCAGATTTGTCCGAGGTCAAACAGGAAGTAAATACCAAAGGTGGGATTTGAATCCACCCACATCCCTCAGCCAGGGTCCAGAGCCAAATCCAGAGCTTTTCACTATACCAGCACATTGCTACTTTCCTTCTCTTCAGATTAGCACCCAAACCCTGTTAGCACTCCTCAACAATGAGTCAGCCTCTTCAATAATGAGTTGTAAATGCATCCAGTAGGAAAAGCGTGGGTTCATCACAATTGTTGGGGAAAAGCAATGGTTTCTATTGGCATGTGAGACTGGTTCTATTTTGACAGATAGACTTTAAGAGTGAGAAGGTGACATTGTAAAAATTCACAAAGTTTATCTTCCAGGTGTTTTACCATCCTCTTCAATGCCCCCCTACTAACATAGCTACATGTCTCTCTCCTTACCTTATGGTTTCATGGAGGCAGCTGGGCTCAAGCTTCAGCTTGCTATCCTTTAAAGGTTAATAGAGAAAAGATGAAAATAGGGAGACAGAAACTTCTAATTCCAAATTACTAAAAGCTATGGATCAGGCCATAGGGCTATTGGCAGAGGGCTATTTTCTTGTGGTTGATATTCCCCTTCTAAGGATAGAAGAGGGGTAACTAGGTGGTCCAGTGAATAGAGTGCTGGGTCTGGAGTCAGCAAGACTCATCTTCCTGAGTTCAAATCTGAACCCAGACACTTACTGTGTGACCCTGGGAAAGTTTAACTATGTTTGCCTCAGTTTCCTCATCCATAAAATGAGCTTGAGAAGGAAATGGCAAACCACTCCAGTATCTTGGCCAAGAAAACCCCAAATGGGATCACAAAGATCTGGACATGACTTTAAAACAACTGAACAAGAACAAAGGTAGAACAAAGTGGAAAAAGCTCTCTACTCCATATTCCGTTGTACATAATGTGCTATACACCCCCAGGAATTTTGAATTCTAATTATTGTCAAAGCTTCCCGTCTGTATTATGGAGTACATTTCCTTCTGTATTACCTACCAGTCTAACCACTAGCACCCCCTCCAAGGTCAGACAATGTTTAAAACATAAAAGTGTATGAACTTTCAGGAAAATGTTCTTTTCTCTACCAAAAAGTAAAGGAGAGCTTGTTTGAAACTCCAAAAGACCCTTTCTTTCACCTGAACATTTTATGCCAGCATGTGCTTAAGGTTAGTAGTTACTTTGCTTCATATTATTTCAGAGTTTAACAATGGCATACTTGGTGGGTGGAATAAGCACATGTGAGAGAGAGAAAGAGCTACAGGGACCGACACAGAAAGAGACAGACACAGAGATAGACACAGAAAGTCTGAGAGATGGAGAGACAGAGAGAGAGACAGAGAGAGACAGACAGAGAGAGAGACAGACAGACAGACAGACAGAGAGAGACAGAGAGAGAGACAGAGAGACAGAGAGAGACAGACAGAGACAGACAGAGACAGACAGAGACAGACAGAGAGAGACAGAGAGAGAGAGACAGAGAGACAGACACAGAGAGAGAGAGACAGACAGACAGAGAGAGACAGAGAGACAGAGGGAGACAGACAGACAGACAGACAGAGACAGACAGAGAGAGAGACAGACAGAGAGAGAGAGAGACAGGAGACAGACAGACAGACAGACAGAAACAGTACTATGGGCATGCATGCATTATTGCAGATCCAGATACTGAATATAAACAGAAATAACTTTTCTTTCATCCCATGCAGCTTATTTACGGCTATTTGAATCAAGGAAACTAGTGAATGGTAAATTCCTATCTGTCTCTAGGTCTGATTACTTGGCAAATGACTTCCAAAAAAGTCAAAACCATCCAAAATCAATAAATCAATGCCAGTCTTTACAAATAAACATTTATGTCGGAGGTATCAATAACAAAAGGACTATACTTGTTTGGGAAGGCAGACTTAAAGGTTTTGTTCATTCAGGTTTTATATATCACTCTTGTTCTCACCTTTCAAAGATGACGCTGGTGATGTTGATAGCTATCTGTACATACAGGAGTGGCTTGAGTGACTGATGTAACCAATAATACTCTCCGTTCTGGCTGCATGCATGTGATGATTATCTTTTGATTTGGTTTGTAGCTGTAGTGACTATTTGCATATATAGAGCTGTCACTGTTTGGGTCACTAAGTCTTACACTATTGGCACTGAATCTTTTCTTTTTTTGTACCTGATTTGGTCATGAGGGATATGTGGCATATTAGAGATTATTATTCATGGAACTGTTTGAATTAAAATATGCAGAAATCCAAATTGTCTATTAAGATGGCAAAAATAATAAGCCTAAGTATTCAATGGTCTGGCTATTTCTGTCCCATTCATATAAAAAATCTAAAGAAGGCCAGAAATGGTATTTAAAAAAAAAAAAAAACAATGACCCACCTAACCCAGTCTTTGGTTACTGGCAGTATCATGAAAGGGACATTTTTTTTAACTTTCTTTTTTCCCCCTAGAGTTTATTTATTTATTTTTAATTTTCAACATCATTTCTACAAGATTTTGAGTTACAAATTTTCTTCCCATCTCTCCCCTACCGCCACCCCCAAGATAGCAAGCAGACTGAATACCCACCCCTTCCCCCAGTCTGCCTTCTCTTATATCCCCCTTTATTCCCACCTTCCCCTTCCCCCTTACTTTCTTGTAGGGCATGATGGATTTCTGTACCCTATTTCCTGTATATATTATTTCCCAGTTGCATGTAATAACAGTTTTTTGACATTTGTTTTTAAAACTTTGGGTTCCTGATTCTCTCTGAAAGGTACATTTTTAAAGTAATTGGAAAGGGGAACACACTCTCTGGATTATCATCTCAAAAGTTAGAGATGTAATCTAAATATCACTTACTCTCAATTGCCGCTAAATTTTTCTCCTCAAAATTACCCCATTAATATCTTGGCCATAAGACAAATACCTCAATGTTTCCCAACATTGTTCCCCATCATGTAACAGCTAGCCATCATCTGAAGTTGTATGTGGGCCATAGCCTTAAATTTTCATCTTCCTAAATATATCATCTCAGGTGATATCATCTATAAATCTATAAATCATCATCTATAAATTTCTTCAAGTTCATAAGCAGCTCTCTCATATTCAAGATAGGCCTAGTCTTTTTGAAGAATCTACAGTTTGGGGGAACCCTCATATAATATTTGAATGGGCTGTATTGTAGTCTGCTCAACCAGGGACTGAAATCAGGAGCAAGGGGAAAATTAACTTAAGAAAATGACAATGGATTCAGAAGTTCCCAGAATCTCTCAAGGACAGTTTTACACTAGAATATCCCAAAGTTGAAAGGTAAGTGGAAAAATTTGCTTGTCTCACCTCACTGCTATTCCAGGGAAATAAAAGACAGAAAGAATGGTCCAAAACATAATGAAATATTAGGCAGCATTTTTGTGTTGTGTGTGGTAGTAAAAAAAAAAAAAAGCAACCAACTAGTAAGAAAGTATCCATCATTTGGGGAATGAAGAAACAAATCATGGTATATGAATATAATTCTTATACTGTAAAAAAATAAAAATGTAAGTGACTCAGAGAAACATGAGAAGACTAGTATGAAGTAATGAAAGTGAAATAAGCTGCATCAAGAAAGCAACATACAAAATATCTACAATAAAGCAAAAAAACAAAAAACAAAACCCCCCCAAAAATATTGTGTAATTATAATGACTAATGCAAGACTTAGAGAAAAGATGAGAAAAACACCTCTTTCCTTTTAATTAATCAACAAGAAAATTTCTGCAATATTCCAGGTACTAGGGACAAAAAGACATGAATGAAACAAAAACTTCAATTGGAGAGAGGTAGGTTTAAATGGGTGGAATGTTTCATAAACATAGTAATTATGTTGAGCGGTTTTGATTAATTGTTTTGAAATTTCATGCCAAGATACCCATAAGTAAGTTGCAAAGTCGTTGATAAAATTAATTTTTAAAAGTCTACCTCAGACTGTGACTATTGTGGACTTTGAAAAAATGGTAATATGTCCAGCTAATACGCTAGATATTTTTATTTATGTATATGTTCTATATGTATAACTTTAATGCACCATTAAAGATAGAAAAAACAATCAGGACATAATGACCTTTTTCCCTCTTATTCTATTGGTACCCTTCTATCTGAGCCTTGCCTTCTTCCATTTTTCTCTTTTCTTCTTTCTTCTGACCATCTTTTCCCTACCCTTTTATTTCTGCATTGGGGAAAATGTGAATATCTGAAGAAGTGGACTAACTTCACACACACACACACACTCACACACAGAGGCTTATCTTTGATTTTGACTTTCACTAATCGAGTAAGATTCCATTATTTGCTTACATTGTGGGAACAGAAACATGCAGAAAATGATATACATTCCATAGAGTGAGGAATCACTATAAATTACCATGTCTGGGTGGATGGTGGAGGAAGGGAAGAGAAGGGAAATGGAAGACATCATTTGACCCATAGTATTATAAAATCTACAATATAATGAGCTACTTTAGAGAGATTTTATTGTGTCACTCTGCACCTAAAACAACAGCTACTCCAAATATCACATGTGAATTTCCTTTCCAAATAAACTGACATGCAGGTCTCTATGCAACCTGAATGCACAGATTTCTCTCTGAAACAGCCCTAGGCGCATTTTAGAATCTCAGTGAGCCAAGCATGGAAATTATTCTTCATACTTTTTTCCCCTGTTTTTCTCCTTCTGGGAGTAAAAATCAGAGGGGAAGACAATTTACATGCTGCTTAATGGTCTGCCCAGTTTCACAAGATAAACTCTGACTGTGGAGGAAGAAGAGATTGTGCTACTGCGTTGAAAGGGGTTAGAATAGGGCTTCCTCTCTCCTATAGCTGAGGAGCCCAGGCTTCTACTCTGAGGGAAAGTTGGCATAGCAAAAACACACTGCAATTAAAAAATGAGAGGGGAAGGGAAATTCTTTGACAAGCAAAGCAATGTGCCTAAGGGACTTCTTCCATTCTCCTAAGGCAATTTTTGATTCAATAGGAAAATGGAAAGTGGAAATGGGAGTTAGTGTTTCATATTTGAATAGGAGAATCTGTATGTACTCCCAAATTACAGCAGGCACAGTAGGAAGCAATTGTGGCTGAGAATGAATGTGTCTGCTTGCACACTTGTGTGTTCATGTATGTATATATATCATGCCTGCACACACAGATCGTCCATGATAAGATTTAACTCTAGTTTTCAAGAAGTAGTTGTTCCCTACTTCTTCTTTTTCTTTTGGATGGGGGAAAGCAAGGCAATTGGGGTTAATTGACTTGTCCAAGGTCTCACAGATAGTAAGTGTTTCAAGTGTCTGAGGCCGGATTTAAACTAAAGTTCTTCTGACTCTAGGGCCAGCCTTCTCTCTCTCTCTCTCTTTTTTATTTTTTAGTTTACATCATTAATTTCCACAAGATTTTGAGTTACAAATTTTCTCCCCATTTTTCCCTTACCCACCACCCCAAAACAGCGATTCCACTGAATATCCCCTTCCCCAATTTGCTCTTTTCATATCTTCCCCCATCCCCCCTCCAACTTTCCAGTAAGGCACTGGGGATCCCCATGCCTTAGTGCCTGTATATCTTATTTCCCAGTTACATGTAAAATAATAATAACAGTAATATATATATATATATATATATATATATATATATATATAAAATTAAACATTTGATTTTAAAACTTTGAATTCTAGATTTTTTCCCCACCTCCCTCGTCACCCACTCTTACTGGGAAAATAAGCAATTCAATGTAGGTTATACATGTGTAGCTATGCAAAACATTTCCATAGTGGATATATTGTGAAAGACTGACTATATTTCCCTCCATCCTATCCCACCCACTCTTGTTTTATTCTCTACTTTGATCCTGTCCCTTTTCAAATGTGGGTGCTTCCAACTTCCTTACCCCCTTGCCTGCCCTCCCTTCCATCATCCCCCCTCTCATCCCCTTCCCCCCTACTCTCATACAGGGTGAGATACCCTATTTAGTGTGTATGTCATTCCCTCACTAAGCCAAATTCAATGAGAATAAGGTTAACTCATTCCCTTTTGCCTTCCTGTTCATCCCCTCCATTGTAACAGTTTTCCCTTGCCTCTTCTATATGAGATAATTTACCCCATTCTGCCTCTCCCCATCTCCTCTCATTATATTCCTCTCTCACCTCTTAATTTCACCTTTTAAGTATCATACTTTCCTATTAAATTTGTCCTGTACCCTCTGTCTATGTATACCTGTACACATATATACACACACTCACATATGTATTAATACACCCATATACCCTCCTATATAGACACATATATGTATGTATACATATACTTATATATTTCTATTCCCTTCAACTATTCTCATGTTGAGAAAAGTTTCATGAGATGCAATTATAATTTTTCCATGTAGGAATATAAGTAGTTCAACTTTGATTAGTTTCTTATGATTTCTGTTCCCTGTTTACCTTCTTATGCTTCTCTTGCTTCTTGTATCTGAGTGTCAAATTTTCTATTCCACTCTGGTTTTTTCATCAAGAATGCTTGACAGTCCTCTATTCCATTGAATGACCATATTTTACCCTGAAACATGATACTCAGTTTTGCTGGGTAGGTGATTCTTGGTTTTAATCCCAGCTCCTTTGACCTCCAGGATATCATATTCCAAGCCCTTTAATCCCTCAGTGTAGAAGCTGCCATATCCTGTGTTATCCTGATTGTGTTTCCACAATATTCAAATTGTTTCTTCCTGGCTGCTTGTAATATTTTCTCCTTGATCTGGGAACTCCAGGACCTGGCTATAATATTGTAATATTTTCTCCCTGATCTGGGAACTCCAGGACCTGGCTATAGTTTTCCTAGGAGTTTTCTTTTTGGGATCTTTTTCAGGAGGTGGTTAGTGGATTCTTTCAACATCTGTTTTGCCCCCTGGTTCTAAAACATCAAGTCAATTTTTCTTGAGAATTTCTTGAAGGATGACTTCTAGGTTCTTTTTTTGATCATGGCTTTCAGGTAGTCCAATAATTTTAAAATTATCTCTCCTGGATCTATTTTCCAGGTCAGTGGTTTTCCCAGTGAGATATTTCACATTGCCTTCTATTTTTTCATTAGTTTCGATCTGTTTAATAGTATCTTGATTTTTCATAACATCACTAGCTTCCATTTGCTCCAGTCTAATTCTCAATGAGTGATTCTCTTCAGTGAACTTTTGAGATTCTTTTTCCATCTGGCAAATTTAGCTTTTTAACAATTGCCATTTGAGTTAGTCTATTTTTTAAGGTGTTATTTTCTTCAATCAGGTTGTTGACTCTCATTTCATAATTTTCTTGCATCATTCTCATTTCTCTCCCCAATTTTTCCTCCACTTCTCCTATTCGCTTTTGAAAATCCTTTTTAAGCTCCTCTATGGCCTATAACTAGCTCATATTTTTCTTCTAAGCTTTTGATGCAGGAGTTCTGACTTTAGTCTCTTCCTCCCGTTCCATGTTTTGATTCCTTTTGTCCCCAAAATAGGAGTTTAAAGTCAGATTGCTCTGCTTGCTTTGCTTCTTTTGCTTGCTCATATTGCCATTCAATTACTTGACTTTAGAGTCTGTTGCCACAGTAGAACTCTCCAACCAGGAATGGGAGCTTTATCACAATTGCTGGGGTTTTCTCAGCTGCTGGAGCTATTATTTGGGTGCTGTCTCTGAAGCCTCCACATGGTCTCTGGCAAATTGATCATGTACCCTAGGATCTCTACCCTTGACTGCAATCCAGCTCCAAGCAGGTTAAAGCAAGAGCGATTATCCTTCAGACTGGTTGCTTGGTCCCCCTACAACCTGCAGGCCAGGAGCTCTGAAGTAGCCAAGTGGCAGGTGGCTGCATGGCAGCTGTGCCTCAGTAGTTTCTCCCTCCAGGGCATAAAGGCCAGACTACACTCCTGAATTCCCTGTTCCCAAAGTCCACACTGCATTGATCTCTCACTTTGCATCTATGAGTTGATAATTCTGGAAACCACCACAGCTGTTGGTGATCTGAAGCCCCTCCTGCTGGTGGCTGGTTGTGGCCGCCCTGAGGCTAAAACCTCGGGCTCACATGGGGCTGGGCTCAGCTCCCAGCGCACTGCGCTGTCCCCTTCCTAAATGCCTGCTGGGCTATCTTCAGCAGAAAGTTAGCTTCTCTCTCTCATTTTATGTGTTCTGTAGCTCAAAAGTTTGTTTAGAATCATTTTTTACATGAATTGGAAGAGGTGGGAGTAGGTGCCAGGCAGAAGTCCCACCCTGCCTTTTAATGGAAAATAATTCCATATAATGTGCCAGAAATGAAAACCCCATTTAAAATGTTTGGGAAAAGCAAGTTCTTACTATTTTAAATGAAAATATTGGTACAACTAATGACTGAAATGTTTAAACCCTTTGTCTCTAGATGATCTGATGGAATATGATACATATTTTTTTCTCCCATATTATTTTGGTCACTTTTCCTCTTGTCACTATTCCTAATGAAAATACCTTGACAGGATTAGGCTGCTTCAAATTCATCCATTGAAATTTAAAAGGTATTATCTTGGTCTTTCCACAATTCAAATAGCTCCTGAAATACCTCCTTTTCCATTAAGCCTTCTCTGATTGATTAAATGTAAACCTATGTCCCTACAGTAATTCCATACTTTTCATACAGTACCCACAACAGTTTTTTATTCATCATCCCATGAAACAAATCCCTTATTAATGTCAATGTCGGAAATTTTATATGATTGTGGATTTCTTTTCAGATAGTTTTCTGTATCTGTATATCCTTTAGATGTTTGGATGGCCATAGTCTGCTTAGTTTGAAAACTGCTAGGGGCAAAGATTGTTTTACCTTTAGCCCAGAAGAGCAAAGATGTGGGCCCAATATGGGTAAGGATGGGGGCAAAACCAAGGGATTCATTTATATGTAATTAGGGGTTATCTTTTCTCATCTTTAAGGGTCAACTGAAGTTCTACATTTGTCAAAATGCATTTCCCATTCCTCATTGCTTTTAGTACCTTCACTCTGGGACTACCTCCAGTATATTCTCCATATATTTTATCTGCAAAAAAAAAAAATTTGTATATTATTTTCCCCATTAAACCTCTCTTTGAAAGCAGGGACTGTTGTAGTTGCTGCTATTCTTGTTGGGTTTTTTTTTTTTTTTGCCTCTCTTTTCATCCCCAAAACTTGACCCAGTGTTTTTTGACTATAGCAGTCATTTTGTAAATGCTGGTTGTGCCCGACCTTTCTGGAGAACTCTTCCGAACTGTACCCAACAGGCTATAAAACTGTGTATACCCTTTTACTCAGTGATACTAATGCTAGGTTTGAATCCCCAAGGCATCAAAGAAAAGAGAAAAAAGGCCTGCTTATTTAAAAATATGGCACCTCTTTCTATGGTGGCAAAGAATTGGAAATTCCCCATCAATTGGGGAACAGCTGAGCAAATTGCAGCATATTATTGTGATGGAATACTATTGTCCTATAAGAAATGAAGAGCAAGATAGTTTCAGAAAAACTTAGGAAGACACATATGAACTGATGCAAAGTGTAGTGAACAGAACCAGGAGAGCATTGCACACAGTAATAGCAATATTTTAACAATGGTCAACTGTGAAAGACTTGGCAACTCTAACCAAGACAATAATTGGAGACGATTTCAAAGGACTCATGATAAAGAATACTATCTACCTCTAGAAAGAGCACCAATTAACTCTTGAATGTCTACTGATACTTTTAAACTTTCTTTTTCTTGTTTTGTATGTGTGTGTGTGTGTGTGTGTGTGTGTGTGTGTTTTCTTTTGCAATGTGCCTAATATGGAAATTCAACAGGATAAGCTCACTTTCCTTGGCAGTGTACTTTCCAGGGATGTATGCAGTGATAATGAGGTTGACACAGACATTGCCAGAGCTAGCTCAGTGTTTGAGATGCTCCAAAGGAAAGTATGGAAGAGAAGAAGTATTAGGCTATCAGACTGAAGGTCTGTAGAGCCATTGTGCTGACCTCATTTTTGTATGCTTGTGAAACCTGGACAGTATACCAGCACAATACCAGGAAACTCATTAACTTCCATTTGAATTGTCGTAGGAAGATTCTGAAGATCACCTGGCAGGATAAGGTACCAGACACTGAGGTCCTTACTCTGACTAAAATGCCAAGCATTCTAACTCTGCTCCAGAAAGTGAAACTCTGATAGGCTGGCAACATTGTTTGAATGCAAGACATATTCTTGCCAAAAAAGTCTATTTTATGAAGAACTCACACAGGGCAAGCCTTCACATGGTGTTCAGAAGAAGTGATACAAGGACACTCTCAAGATTTCTCCTAAGAGCTTCGGAATTGACTTGTGACATGAAAGACACTGGCACAGGACTGCTCAGCATGGTGTATCCACATGAGAAAAGAGGTTGTGTTCTATGAACAAAGCAAAACTGATACAAGTCAAACGAAATGCAGAATGTGCAAATTAGGAGCATCAACCACAAATGTTCACATGGACTATTTGTGCCTGGCCTGTGGTAGAGCCTTCTGAACTTGAATTGGTCTGATTAGCCACAGACAGACACATAGAAACTTGACTTTGACATAGTGATGCCATTTTGGTTCTCTTTGAGAATGAAGAAAAACAACCAATCAAACAACAAATATGGAGATATGTTTTGCACGATTTCATAAGTATAACATATCATATTGCTTGCCTTCTCAAGGGAGGGGGAGAGCAGGAGGGAGAGAATTTTCAACTTTTTTTTTCCAAAAAAGTATGTTAAAATTTTTTTACAAGTAATTGGGAAATATTTAATGAAATTAATTACTTATTTTTATTGCACGTGTGTGTGTGTGTGTGTGTGTAATGCTAGCTGACTGACTGACCTTAATATAGGGTTGATGGACATGTCCTTACACTATAGGGAGATGTTCATCAAATGTTCCTAAAGATCAGTGCATTAAAAGCTGATGTAATTGATTAGGGGAATCCCAGATCAACATTTTGTGACTAGCAAATTATCTTACTTTGAACCATAACTAGCAGAGAACTTGTAGATATAGAATCTTAAAAAAATATTTTTCAGAATAGTGATGAGATAGATAATCACAATAATTTATGAAAAACCTTTTAGCTGAATAAATTTAACCCTCAGAAAAATATTTTAACCATAAGATAAAGTACGCTGTTCATTGAACTAGATAAACTATATCCCCATGGTTCTCATTTTCATATCAACAGGGAAGTGGAATTATTCTTTCATCTGGCTTTGTCAATGAGCCTAGAATCATGTCCCACTGCCACACAGCATCAATGATTGGTGTACTCCTAGTTTCTATGGAAGTACCTTCATTTATTCATTTAATTATTGGGTGAAAATTAAGTAGCAAGCTCAGACCATAGCAAAATTTCTATTGAAAAACAACAGAATCAGCATTGCCTTTAAAGTTCAAGAAAGAGTTCCATAAGGAAAAAAAAAAACAGAGTTTCATGGAACAAAAATAAAGTTAATCAAATTAAAATCTCATTTTTTGTCATATAAGTTTTTTTTTTTTATGCAAGCTAGAATTGCCCTTATTGATTACCAACAAAATTGTTTTCAAGTGACTTTTGGAGATAAATCAAATAAGGGTAGATTTGATTTCTAAGGATCAGATATATCTTTAGTGAATGGAGATTTGCCATCATTGGAAAACATAGTAAATATTAACATGTATAGAGCCCTTAAAAATTCATTAAGTCTTTACAGAAATCCTATATGGTAGCTACTAGAGATGTTACTATCCCTAAATTAAAGATGAAGACATTGAAACTATGAGCAATTAAGTGACAACCATGGTCACAGAAGAGGATGACACTAACAATAATGTCAGTCATACTTATCTCCTCAAAACCAAACTCATTCTACATATTGTGAGGGGAAAGAATTGAGGTAGCTGCATAAGGGAATGAATGCTAGTCGGGATGGTGTATGAAGAAGACTCTGAGATCTGACGCATGAAAACCTAGAAAGAACTTTGAGAGATTGATCAATTGAACTTAGGCAATTATATTGATTGGGTTAACATTCTAGTTGGTTTGCTGGAACTGTTCCTATGGTTCTAGTAAATTTAGAAGATACTAAAGGGTTGCAAAAAGCCCTCCTCTGAATTGTTAAAAATGATCAATTTTATATGGATATCAGCAGCACAAGTTGCATCTATGTTCCATTACCATCACTCCCCCCACCCCCCAAAAAAAAACATCAGAAGAAAAAAATCAGAGATACTAATACCCCATCTGCTGGCACTCCTTCAGTAGAGACAGTGCTTACTACTAAAGCAGACAAACCACAAGACCACATGAAATGGATTAAAGATATGAATGCTTTCCTTATGCACTAGCATAAATCACATAACAAAATTGGAAATAAATCTCACTAGTTACAGACAATGGCTATATCTTGCTTTTTGTCAGTGACGTTCCCAGTTCCAAGGCACACAACAGTATATTGTCAACCTGAGAAAGGATATCATAAAAAATAATTTCATCTTTAAGCCTACTTTGGATTAAATAGGAAATGAAAGTGAGTACTTAAAAGCTGAAAAGGGAAAAGTTTGAGTTTGTGGTCATTGAAAATATTCACTTACTGCAAACTCTGGAAGTTATACCCAATAGTGAAACAGATGGCAAAAATGACAACAATATCTCTGTGATCATTTTGAAAAAAAAAGAAATGACTATGCTTAGATTATAATTTCAACAAACTTTTTCTTCTGTTTGATGACATTAATCCCATGGGTATACAAACTATGCCAAAATGAAATTATTTTTAAAAAATCTGGTATTTACTGCAATCATCATAACTGAATGCATGTTCTCACAGCATTTGTCAGAAAGTATAAAAAAATTTAAGGTCATACACAAAATGTTATATACACATGTACATATACATGTATACATATTTATACAATGCATGTGTGTGCATATGTGTATATGTACATATATGTTTGTTTCTATAAAATCTGTTTTAACATCTTTTTTAAAGAGGAGAAAATATGGAACTTTCAGGGAATAACCTTAAAAATAGGCATCAAACATCACCATAGTAGAAATGAGTTGAGAGACCTATTAACAATCTGCAGGAAGCCATTGGAAAATTGCATAAATCTACCTCATACACAAAATTGAAATGACTAAAGACACAACTAAAAAAGAAATGTAGAAAGTAATACAGAAAATAAATTATAAAAAATTCTAGATTCTCCTAATTAGACATTGAAAAATTAAGATGATACAAAGGAAATGGTGAACTCTTCCAGTACCTTTGCCAAGAAAACCCCAAATGAAGTCATGAAGAGTCAGACACAACTGAAACAATTGAACAAGAAGGGGAATAGAAGGATTTAGTTAAAGGAAAGAACAAAACATTTCAATATTAATTAAAAAAACTTTGCTATAGAAGCAAAGAAATAAGAGATGAGAGAGAATGCTTGAAGAAGAAGGATATGGAAAATTTCAGCTCATTTAACAAGAAATCTGACACACCAAAAATATAAGTTCGCCTTTTTTGACTAAAGCATAATATGTATCATCAAAAGAAGAAAGTACTCCACATATAGACCAACTAGATATTAATGTACTTGGCACAAATCACTCATTGTTTGTATTACTAAAAAATCCATAAACAATAAAAAAATATTGACTGAGGAGCAAAAAAGAGTGTGCCAAAAGGTCTCAGGAGTCTAAAATTCAACTTATTATCAATTTGGTAATTATTCAACAAGCTGAAAAAATTGCTGGAACATATATATTGCCTTTCTTGATGATCACAAGACTTTTGACTCAATTCTGCACTCATGATTTATTCATGCACTGCAAATATATGGAATTGACCCAAGCATAGTGAGAAGACTGCTGTATTTAATGTCCATGTGGAAAACTGCCTTCTATTTAAAAATGTATCACTAACCCAATGATGTCAAGAACAATTGGTGTAAAATGTGGCACATTTCAGGGATACAATTTGGCTCATTGTGGCTCTCTCTGTCGAACCTTAAATCTATTATCGTTTGTCCAAAATCAAACTAAATATGGCTTGCAAATTAAAGAGGAAGTCAAACCAAAGCATTTCATATATGTGGACACCAAGCTATAGGACTCCACTGAAAAACATATTAGATGGTTATGTCATCTTAAGCAATCTTTATCTAATAATATCAAAATGCCATTATGGGCAGCTAGGTGGCTTAAGCCTAGAGTGCTAGGCCTGTCAAATGCTCCCTCAGATACTTACCAGCTATGTGACCCTGGGCAAGTTATTTAACTTCTGTTTGTTTCTATTTCCTCATCTGTAAAATGGGGGTAAAATAACATCTGTTTCCCAGGGTTGTTGTGAGGATCAAATGAAATAATAATCATAAATCACTTAGCACAGTGGCTAGAGTATGTGGTAAGTGTTATATATAAATGTTAGCTATTATCATTATTGTTTAGATTTGGTTACTGTAAAATCCCTAATAGAGGCCAAAATAGGTTTGAGCTTGAATCTAGGGGTCACAATGAGCTACAAATGAAGGAATATCCATTTTCCTGCAGACCAGAAATACCAAACATAAAAATTTCAAATCAATATCCTGACTGAATAGTTTAAGGTACTTCTTGGAGGTATATCTTAAAAGAAATTTCTTGGCATTAAAATAGAAAAGAAAGAAAAGGTTTAAAGCAATTAACATCTTTTCAATATCAGCCTTCACACATGTATATATATATATATTTACATGTAAATATATGTATGTATGTATATATGGATATTTATTGAACTGTAAAAATTGATTGTAACAGATTCAACAAGTATAATCAGAAACATCTATATAATATTAATGAAATTAAGGGCCAATCACTCAGAAGTAGCTACAAAATTATTAATACTTCCTCAACAAAAAAAGATTTGATATGTGTTTTTATAATGTATGATAAAAGATAAAAAACCTACGGAAATATTTTTTATAATATGAAGATAACACTTTACTGAATCATAGCAATGGATGAAAATAGGTAGACATAATTGGATTTATTGACTGCAACAGAGTTACATTGATTGTATCTAAAGGTTGTCTTCTGCTAATGGAGCCTATGAAACTTCTAAGATGCAGCAGTGGAATCAAAAGATCCCCTCTGTGTATGATACCACATGAATTCAACAATAATATGACTGAACAAAAGGGTGAGAGTCATGACTATTTATTTTGTTCAGGGAAATAGAGGGGTTTATGAAGGCTATTCAGGGCCTTGTCATTTCTACCATAAATTACAGAAAGGGTAAAACTAAGAATGCCAGATCCAGTTATCAATATAGATTATGCAAAGAAATGGTATAAAAACTGTGCAATGTGTTACTGCAGGCTATAAAAATCTAGTGCCTTTCTAGCACCTAGAAAGACATGACCTTGTGGATACAATTCTACATCAAAAACTCTACCTTTCATGGACTTCCAGATGACAAATACCCATAGTAAAAACATAGTCCTCAAAATATCCCAGAGAACTCAACCAACACACTGTATTGGAATTATACTATTATCAAAAATCAAACTTTTCCACAAAAATTCTGGCATTATATTGATCCATAAAAATTCGAGAAAAACAAATGGTACTGAAAGCTGTCTTCCCCCTTCAAAAAAAAAAAAACACAAAACCAGCAACAACAAAGAGAATAGCAGGATAGTGATAGACTTGAACTCCATCAAACATGGTGATAGATCTCTAACAGTAGCAGTAACAGTAGCTACTGAAATTTATAGAGCGGGAAACTGAGGCAGTGGTGCAAGACAGACTATGTAGTCAAAAGATGTGACTTTAAATCTTAATTGGGCAGCCCCCTTGCTGCCCAAAATTTTCAAAGCTCTCTAATGTGTTAAAACGGAGTGCCAGAAAGCTTTCTATTTTACTACACTGACTCTCAGTTGGAAATAATCAGTAGAATAAGGTGCAAGTTCTGAAGAAAGTTCTTCAATTTGGGTACAAAATGTTTTGAACAATAGCAGAAATAAATGTTTAGCACCAGTTCTAAGCTATCTCCCCAACTAAGCATACACAGGTTTGCAGGTTGGTTCCCTATGAGTATGACTATTCCCAGGTTGTAGAGTACTCTGTGAATCCTCAATTATTTCTCATAAGCCCCCACAGTCACATTTATTTTTAATTCTTAGCCAGTAGACATAATTAGCTTAAAGGAAAAACACTTACTGAGCAACTAGGTGGTACAGGAGATAGAATATTGTGCCTCAGTCAGAAAGACGAATCTTCCTGAACTCAAATCTGGCCTCAGGCACTTACTGGCTATGTGAGTCTGGACAAGTCATTGTTATTGTTCATCTTTTGTTTTCAAAGAGGACCAATGATATCATGGGATGATGTCGACTTGTGTGTGAATTGGATTTAAGTAAAGCAGGGCTGTATAATGTCATAAGCCTCACTCTCTCATCTAAAGTCACTGAAATGCAGTCGCAAGACAAGTTAGGATGATAGGTGATGGCCTGGATGCAGTGGATGATTGTGGCATCTTCAATGCCTGAGCAAGCTCTAAGAGCTCCACAGTGCCTACACATTATCTGCTTTCATGGCCACTGGAACACATTGTTCTCATCTACCCATTCTGCCAGAGGACATCTTCCCATGCTTGGGATAGACATTCCCCCAACTCACTGATGGGCTCGAGGCTTATTGGTTACCTTCAACATGGTTTAGCCCACTTGTTGAGATGATTTTTCCACAGGGTGCTTACTACAGCTTCTTGGAGGCACCGGTGAGAGTGGGATGACAGGTGAATACCCAAGATGAATGACCAGCTCTGAAAAGGACCCAACATGCCCTCATAGCAGAGGTGCTAGTCTTCCTTGAACTGCTGTGTGCCTCAGTTTCCTCATCTGTAAAAAGAACCAGAGAAAGAAATGGCAAACTGCTCCAATAGCTTTGACTAGAAAACCCCAAATGAGCTCACAAAGTGTCAGACACGACTGGAAAATGACTAAAAACCATCAAAGACATTTACTAAGGTGGCAAAGCAAAAATAGTAGTTGTATAATATTCTCCCCACAAACCTGAAGCATTCTGTTCTACAAATAGGCAGTGTCAGCGGGAAAGTTAGGTACAAACCTAGAATGCACTGGTAATGAATGGGGCACGTATATCAGTGGCATGTGTGGCCTTGGCATCTCCATACTTCTAGCACCATTGAGCCCCAATGTCCTTTCTTTTTTCATGCTATCCTTTGGTTGCATCTGTACTCCATCACACCCTCACTTATTGTCTTTGATGGCAGGCAACTTAGCTGGGCTGGTCACTTGACTGGCCTTTCTATACCTGGTCATCTCCACAGCTTGTTTCCCAGTTGCTAAGGCTAACTGTACTTTGAGTCCATGGTTGTTCTTTTCTCTGCAATCTGGCGTCATGCTCCTTGAAGATGCTTCCTCCTCTATCTCCTTACTTCCTACCAGATGTGGCATTTCAACCTAGCCCAGAGCTCTGCTATTAGATATCATGGCCAATTGGAGAGGAGAGGAGGAAAGGATAAAGAAATTCACTAATTCCCTGTTGTCCTCTGATAGAGGTACAGGGGTCAAATCCAAAAAGCTACTTTCTCCCTGAATTCTACTCTGTTGATTATCTCGTGGGCGGGTAAGTTTAGCTTCTTAAAGGCTATTAAAGTGATTGCTAAATTTTCTGCTAACCAATGACAAGCTACCTTTCCAATTCTACTTCCACAAATGTTGGGGGACTGCAGCAAATGGAACAGAAACAGAGACTGTAAGAAAAGAGATAGAGACAAGAGAGGTAAAGAGAGAAAGAAAGAGACAGAAACAGAAAGATGATGGAGAGGAAATGACAGTAAGTGATGTTGAAGCCTAGGCCCTGGCAAATTATGGCAAAAAGTTCACCTACCAGAGCTGGGGAGGGACTAGAAGAAGGGGGAAGAGGTGGAGTCCAAATTTCTCTTCATGATTCCATTTGGGGGTTTCTTGGCATACTGGTGTGGCTTATCATTTCCTTCTCTAGCTCACTTTACAGATGAGGAATTGAGGTAAAGAAGATTAAGTGACTTGCTAGTAAATGTCTGACTATGGATTTGAACTCATGAATATGAGTCTTTCTGATTCCCAGACCAGTGCTCTATCCACTGAACTACTTAGCTGCCCAAATTTCAGGTAGAGATGAGTAGTTCAGTAAAAGGATAAAAGGGGCTAGGGCACTTCTTTGAATTCTTTGATTTTCCTTTCCTGGGTCTGTGTTATCAACCATTCCTGTCCTGTCTGTGATTACATTAAAATGATGGAGGAGGGGGAAAACTAAGCCACCAGTATAAAGCCTCCTGAAGGTAACTACTTTGATAATATTCAATTAAATGTATTAGTTTTGATATAGTTGTTTAGAAGCATAAAGGCATGCTCTCAAAGCTCAGAAGAATTGGTTTAAAATCCTGTCTCTAACAGGTTGAGGTTGTTAGACCTTGGGGAGGCTACTTAACTTCTCAGTGCCCAAGGCAACCCACTCAAATTCTAAGTCGCTGAGGAAGTGCTGGTGAATCAATGATCTAATCAATCAACAATTTGTATGCCAAGTACAGAGCTAAATTTTGCGTTTAAAAGAAAAAGCAAAAGACACCCCTGCCCTCAAGGAGCTCACAATCATTGGTGACAGTCCCAAGAGGAACTCACTACATCAGTGAAAACACGACTGATAAAACAACAACAAAAATGCTTGGTTAAAAAAAGTCAAATAACATTACATTTACATTTGGTATAGGAAGAGAAATAATTGGTATGAACTCCTGGAAAGGATTCATTGATGTCACCATCCTCTGAAGGACTGTGGGGGGTTCAACTCCACTTGTCAGAAGTGGACTATCACCACAAAATGAAACAAATTGTCTTTCTTCAATTGAACCCCACTAGAGAGCTCTTTCTTCTAGAGGCAGCCAGCTTATGATCTTCATTCCTCATCTTTTAAATAGAGAAAAAAAAAGAGGAGAGCTATATTATTCAATAGGCCATTGGGCAAATGTTCCATTGCCCTCTAGGGTAGTCTGATCTTGGTTATCATTCATGAAAATAAACACTAGCTTTCATGTGCAGGGCAGGAATGAAATCGGGTGGTTTTAATAAGGATCATGTGGCAAAGCTAAAGGAAATTTTATATCCTCTTCCTCTTTCTTCTTTTCCCTTTTGGCTGATTTTCATGAGAATCTGTGTTTGTATTTTTCTGAGGGCAGATACTAGAGTTCTTAGTAAATTGCAATAGGAATATGTAGGGGGGAAAGAGGAGAGTGGAGATAGAAAACGTGAATCTCAGTGGAAATGTGGGAGGACTCAATACAGAGTTTGATTTTTAATGGATTTTTTTGCAGGCAGAGGGCTGATGACTTTTGAATATAATTTTAAAGCTCTGTAGATGTGTGTGTGTGTGTGTGTGTGTGTGTGTGTGTGTGTGTGTGTGTGTTTTAACTAACTTGATCATCTGGTCCTGTGATTTTATCAGTGTAGAGAATACCTGGTGAGAAATTTATTTTGCTACCAAAGATAGACATCTTGTAGTCATAGAAAGTTACCTAGGCCACTGACAAGTTAAGGGACTTGCCCAGTATAACATAGACAGTGCTTGTCAGTGGGTGGATCTTGAATCCAGATTCACTTATTCTGAGGCCTACTCCCTCCCTTCTATAACTACTCTATTATTCTGCCTCTCCTAAAAGTTTAAACCTAAGCAGTGCTATCTCATTTCTTTTACAAGATAGGTGTTAGCTAGATTACAAAGTAGGTGTGTGTGTGTGTGTGTGTTTGTGTGTGTGTGTGTGTGTGTGTCTGCTCTGGACAAAGATGTAATTTGTCCATGACGTGTTTCATTGCAAAACAAAACAATATCCATGAACACTTGTCACATGTGCGTAGATGGTGGCAAATTGCTGTTTGCCAAACCTTCTGTCTCCTCCCCTTCTGTGTTCCATTGAGATCATGGAAATGCAAAGTAAATAATCACTGAGTAAAACCTCAGGATAGTATTTATTTAAGAGTATTGTTCCAGGATATGCGCAAAGATAAAGCATTTGTGTAAGGAATGAATGAATGATTGCTGATGGCAAAACACCAAGATATTTTTACTCCTTAACCTTAGTGGGCCCAGAAACAGGACAAGAACAGGGTGAAGATTGTCATTACTATGAGCACTCCCTTAAAGGAGGATCACTTTGGCTACCTTTAAATGTCACTCCTTCTGTTATTGATCCATAGGGAGGAGTGCATTGGAAAATTTCCGGACAATTAATTTTAAAAAATTACGAATGTAAAAATCACCAACAAAATGAACATTTCACTATACGAAGAACAAATGAGAGGATTGTATATGCAATTAAAGCTCCTATTACATATTTTAAGTATATATCTAAAATAATAGAATGTTAAAACTGAAAGGAAACTAATCCTTGTCCTTTGCCTTACAGAAGAAAAATCTGAGACACAGAGAATTAAATTACTCAGTCATTTACAGAGTTAATTGGGGCAAAGGATAAGGGAAGGATTAGAACTGGAGTTATGCTATTAATTGGAAATTCATTTAGGCTAACAAATTTCTTTTTTCTTGAGGGGAATTCCTCTGTGAATTTATTAGCCTATTGTTTTTTCAAAGTATAATTTTTTTTTTGACGGGGGTGAAGGAAGGGCAGTTGGGGTTAAGTGACTTGCCCAAGGTCACAAATCTAGTGAGTGTTAAGTGTCTGAGGCCACATTTGAACTCAGATTCCTGACTCCAGGGCCAGTTCTCTATTCACTGTGCCACCTAGTCACCCCCAAGTATAAAAATTTTAAAATCAGATCAACCTGACTAATTTTTTTTTTCATCGAAAGGAGAAGATGTGAAAGAAGAGGGAAATGGATGAAGAGGAATTGATATAGGTTAGTAAATATCTCACCTTTCTCTTCTTGTTCCCTACAATTTCTACCCTTCTATACTTATTAAAAGTGTTGCTGAAAAAGCTAGAATCTTTTCTGGGGGGATTAAATAAAAGGGGGGCTGCTTGTCTTATTTGTGCTATCTAGTTTTGTCTTGTGTAATTCAACAAACATTTATTTTCTACTCTTTGAAAAACACTGGGACATGAAGACAAAATGAAAACAGTTGCTACCCCCAAAGAGCTTACATTTCATTGGAGGGATGCAATGTGCACCCACATAAATAAATACAAAGTAGAGTAGTTTTCCAGGAGAGGAAACAATAATTGCTACAGGCTTCTGGAAAGGCTTCCTATTGATGGTGGCACTTTAGGTGGAACTAAATGGGATTTTTAACAGGGTCTTAATGTAAAGAGAGCCTACATTCCAGACATTGGCAGGAGAAAGAAGACAATGGAACAGAGGCAGGATGTCCTATAAAGGAAACAGCCAATGGGACAGTTTGACTGGAATGGAAGGTGTGTGAAAGGGAATAATTTAGATTGAGAATAGAAAATTAGAAACAAAAAATATAGCAAAGACAAAAAAAAACAAAAACAAAAAAAAATGGGGCAGCTAGGTGGTACAGTGAATAGAGCACCAGCCCTGCAGTCAGGAGGACTTGAGTTCAAATCCAGCCTTAGACACTTAACATTTACTAGCTGGATGACCTTAGGCAAGTCACTTAACTCCAATTGCCCAGCCTTCCCCCCTCGGAAAAAAAAAATACAGAAAATAGAAAATTAGGCAGGAGAAAAATTATAGAGCACTTTAAATGCCATGCTGAACTCTAAATACTTTACAGAAGAAAAGGATACTTTTAAGTAGGGAAATGCAATGGTCAGAAAGATGCTTTTCAGGAATATCAGTGGGGTATATAGGTAGGAGGTTGGCTTGGAAAAAGAGAAAGTAGTGAGGTCAATTAGAAGACACTACAACAATCTAGGTTAGAGATTATGAAGGACTTAGGTAAGGTTTGGAAAGAAAGAAACACATCCCAACTCAAAAAAAAAAAATAGGTTCTCTATTGGATGAAGGATAAAATGCAAAATACTCAACCTGGCATTTAAAGTCTTCTCCAGCATGGCTGTTACCTATCTTTTAAAACTAATTTCCAATTCCTCACCTTCACTCACTCTCCAGTCCAATCAAATTGTTGTTAGCTATTATGTATACAAGATATCCCATTTATTACTTTTATGCCTTTACAAGATGGTCCTCATGGCTGAAATGCTGTATTCTCAGGTCCCAGTAGAATGGGAGGCAAGAATCTTGGTAAAACAGGGAGACCAGATAAATTAATGAGGGCCTACCAAACATGGAGTAGGCAAGTAGGTTATGGTGATCAAGGGAAAATATTATTCAATATTATTCATATGGGGAAATTAATATACAGAAAGAAACAGACTCATTAAAGAGTTTTCAGTCTAGTGATAGACCAATAATGGGGCTCTTAGGCTTGTTTTAGTTTTTCCTGGGACCAAAACCAGAACCAGATATACCCAAGCTGTCTGTCAATAAAACTATGTCAAAGGGGCATGATGTCTATAAGATGGACTAACATGACAAAAAAAGGAAAATGATGGTTGTTGGAGCGGATGTGAGAAAACTAATGCCCTGTTGGTGGGTCTATGAACTGATCCAATCATTCTGAAGAGCAATTCTGAAGAACTCAAAGGGCTATAAAACTGTGAGAAACCATTGATGTAGCAATACTGCTGCTAGGTCTACAGCTTAAAGACATAAAAGAGGAGGGGGAAGGACCTATTTGTACAAAAATATTTATAGTAGCTCTTTTTGTGGTGGCTAAGAATTAGAAATCAAGAGGACGCTCTTCAACTGGGGAATGGCTAAGCAAGTATATGTGATATAAACAAGTATATAAACAAGTATCTAGTGGTATATGATTGTGATAGAATACTATTATGCTATAAGAAATGATGAAAGGGATGGTTTCAGAAAAATCTGGAAAGACTTACATGAGCTGATATAAAATGTAGTGAATGGAAGCAGGAAAACCTTGTACACAGTTAAAGCAATATTGTACAATGAAGAACTGTGAATGACTTAAGCTATTATCAGGAGTATAATGATCCAAGATAATCCCCAAGGACTAATGATGAAGCATACTTCCAGAGAAAGAACTGATATTGTCTGAATATGGATTAAAGCAATCTATCTTTCATGTTCTTTCATTCTTTTTCTTTTATTTGAGTCCTCTTGTACAAAATTACTAATATAAAAATGTTTTACATGATTACATATGTATAACCTATATCTGATTGATTACTATCTCATAGAGGGGAAAAGAAGGATAGAGTTTGGAACTCAAAACTTAAAAAAAAAACCAAATGTTAAGAAAATTATTCTAACCTTTAAATGGGGAAAAATAAATATATATTAAATTAAAAATTTAAAAAGACCTGGTGTCATATAACCTTTAAGAGAAGAATGAAAGAAAATTACTCTCATGTGAAAAACAGGTGGAATTTACACTTTGAGGTTTGAACTTCTCCAGTTTTCCATCTACACAAAGAGAGAGAAGAGTCCCATGCTGACAGGCTAAGCAGCATAATTTGGAATGGTATCAAATAAAATAGAAAGCAGGAAGCACAGAAATGGCTCTGAATATTTAACATGTATTGATGTATTTATACTGGCTTAAATATGAAATGCTTTCTTGAGGAAACTACAGATTTGAGAAGAAAGTGAACATTTGAGTACTACATTATTTCACATTAGTCCTCTGCTTTTATCCTCTAAGTGCTAGAATTCTCCCTAATTTTAAACAAACACATGTCAGATGTGCAATTATTTTGCTGTTAAAATGCCATAGAAACAGTTAATGAAATCAAAAATGAATTTTTAATACATGGACTAATTTATTCAAATTCCATGTAGAAGAAATTGGAAAGTATGTGTGAAAAATAAAATCAGGAGAGTGGATACCTTTTTAGGAACTTGTTATTTTTCTACAGAAGTAGGACAAAAAGAAATGAATTTTCTTAAGATATTTATTTCAAAATTTCTTATTTAAATCTTAAAATGCACTAGAATACACTTCTTATTTCATTATTAGCTTTGTTTCATAATCTCTTTTTTATTCTTGGGAAAGAATCACTTTCTATATACACTTTACACAGTTTTGCATTATTAATACAAACATTAATAATGAGATAAACTTTATGCTAAATCTCATTGTTTCAGGAGTTCGCCCTAAAGTGTACAAGCAGCTTTTTTGAGACAGGTGGTTCTCCCAGATCCATAAAACCCACTCTCCATCTACTCCCTTCTTAGACAGGGGAGCAAGAATTTGCATTTTAAAGAATAATCTAGGAATTTATTAGTTCATAAGCTGATTATTACATCAGATCGCTAGCCTATTCATGACTTATCTAACCAAGGAGTCAGGGCCAATCCCTTTTCTCCAATATTATACACAGACCATCAAGTTCTCACAAGAGGGTTTCATTCTTTAGGGCAGGAAGGAAGCACAAAACGCATACCTTGGATTGTAACAACCAGTACTGTTCATGAATAGACCACATACAATGAAAAACATAGGAAATAAAATGTTGGACCATATGACAGTTTAAGAGATAGAGATTTTTAGAAATCCTTCAAAAAATTACTGGCCCAGAGCTTCAAGACTTGAAGGAAATTCTCAATACACTAAGAAACTGCCTCACAAAACATCATAAAGAATGTGTTAGATCCTTGAATGATCTTGTGGGCCAAAGATAGCATATCTAAACAACTAGAAGCAGGAAAAAAAAGTGTTTGCCTTCTCATGTCATTAATTGAATAATTGATGGGAAGACCATATCAGCACCATGGGTAGTGGCTTGGTTGGAACTATGATGTGAAACATGGCTACTGGTAGAGATCAGATGTGCCAATTATCTCTAAATATACCAATCACGCATATAAAGTAACTGAGACCAAGAGAAAAAGTAGTCTCTCAGGAAAAATCAATTAATTAATAAGAAAAATGAGAAATAAGAAAAAAATTAAGATGACTGACTCATGCTCCAGTCTTAGATAAAACCTAGACAAATGGGTCTTATTTAAACATTTTTCCATAGCACATCACTGAAATTAATTCAACATTAAATAAGTCTTTATAATAATAAGTACCAAGAAAGGTACCTCCTTGAGTCCCATGACCCAAAGGAATCCTTTGCCATTCCTCCAATAACTCAAGCAAATGATTATCTTTTAAATGCCTGCTGTGTTCCAGGTATTCTTCTAGGTTATGTAAGGTATGAAGATTTATAAGACCTTATCCATTCCCTTAAGGAACTTAGAAACTAGTTGAAGAGATAACAGATAGATGAATAACTATTATATAAATATTTATAATAACATGTATATACGTATGTGTGTGTATGTAAGAAAGATAACATGTCCTCCTACTATAATTTTCTTCTAGACAGGAAAAGAAAGAACAAGATAAAAAATTATTCAGATAAGAGGGTGTTAAGGCAAGACTAGATACAATCCTTATCATCATTGACATTTCCCAGGTAATCACATGACTCCAGCACACCTACTGAGCCAAGTCCTTTCTAGAGTCCCATAATTCTCAGAGCACCTACAAACATAGTCTCATCTTCTGTGAATCTTAGGTGACTGATGCAATCCACAAGTATCTACAAAATTCAGGCACAAGGTTCAAGGGACTGCAATCTCTATACCCACAGATTGTGAGCTGTGCCTATAGACTGTTCCCCTGGATCTGTTCCATTTTAGAGCTACTGCAATTTATAAGGTAACAATGCATTCTGTGGTTTGATTTCACCCAGTATTTGCAAAACCACAACCTATTTTCAAAATCTTTGGTGGCAATATTCTAAATAGAAAAATAAAACCATGCATGAAATCTTAGTACATAAATGTCTATCCCTTGATCCCTGTTTGTCTACCTTCATGTTTATGTGTCTGTCTGTCTGTCTGTATCCTCTGATGTCTTATTCTTGGCCTTATTTTTTTTTCCAATTTCTTCCTATCTGTTTCTGTTCCCTCCCCCCCCCCAATTCTCCGCCTCTCTCTGTCTCAAAATAAAGAAATGACTTTCAGAATTTTGCTGTATTTATTGAACAGATTTGCAGAAATAAAATCAATTAAAGCTGAAACAGATTTTGTGTTTCCTGTCTTTAGTTTTAAAAGTAATGGAATTACATAATTTCTATTTTTATATGTATATACATATATGTGTGTATATATAAAAATATATTTGTATACTTGTGCATACATTCAAATGTTATATTAATAAAATGGTTTAATTCAGATTGACCTAATTCCTTCCTTCCCAACCCCAATTAATATGAAATAATGAGATTTTATTACATTTAAAATCATTGAAGCTAGCAAAAGAAAATGCAAAGAGGGAGCTAATAGGCAGAAAGTTGTCAGGTAAAAGTGGGAAAGATGGGAGACAGAGATAGAAGAGACAACTTGGTGAGCAGTACTGATTTAGAAGTAAAGTTCAAAAAGAGATAAGGGCCAGATACAATAAGAAGGAAAAAAGGAGAGAAGAGGAGAAAGACATAATAAAATATAAGAGCAGTTGACATTGAACTAGACTGCTATATCAAGTGCTTATTTAAATCAAATTATCCAGATACTCAGGGATCCATGATCTCATCATTGGGTTTTCCCTAAAAACATGCAGATTGAAACCTATCCCTGTCTGCTCAGAGATCTTTGTTCATGTCTTTCCATAGGTTTGCCACAGGGCATCCACACAGTATGCTGGGGGGACTTCCTCAATTGATACAATAAGTGTGTTAGTTCTATAGCCAGTTCAACAGTTTCTCTCTTACTCTGCCTATGTGAACAGCTCATCCTTTTTTCAATTATACATTTCATAGATAACATTCTCTTCTTCTTAATTCCTTATTTTTATGTCTTTCAGGCTGCTTAGACCCATCATATACTTCTCCAATATCTTTTGAATAATGTGCATTGTAGACCATGGTATATTCCATGGCTCACAATTATATAACAACTCTTGGAATATTGGTATTTTTTTAATGACCATTGCTTCTAGGAGAAGGTGGAAATCATTGCAGGAACTTAGAAAGTTTCCAAAGGTAAGCCAATCTGAAAATAAGATTATACCTTTAGCATTTTTTGAAGAATTTTTAAAATTACCCTTAAATAGTAGATGAGATGAAAGCATTGTTGAGAGTAGGTAACGGGATTAATGAAGCAGATGGGCAGCAATAAAATGTGATGGGGACACCAGAGACCAGCTCTTATTGCCCACCTTACCACTTCACCATATTTCCTAAGCATGACTCTATTCCTACCTTTGCCCAACTAGTCATGGATGGCAATTCCTATTATGTGTATTTGATAAAACCATTCTCAGACATGTACAGGACTTATTTACTATCCCATTCTTGTTTAAATTATTCTAAAGCTCAGGTTGCAGTTAGATGTGAAGGCTTAGTTTCAAGAGGACTTGAATTTCTTTCCTAACCAGTTCACTGACCTGATGAGCTCCAAGTTTGCTTACATATGGGACAACTCTGTCAGAAGAGCAGGATAAAGTTGTAAAGTCACAGAGTAATGCTGTTATTGTACTTCAATGTCAACAAGCACGGATATGACTTAGTTGATCTCAGTGGGCTATCAATTCATAATCCCCATGGCTCCAAGATGGGAAGTACCATCTATTACTATTTTTCAGTATTTCCTTTTTTACATTTCAGATCTTCAAGAAAAGGAAGGCACATATATTCTACTTTCCCCAGTTCCTCTTTTCAGCCCTTCCTGTCTGCTTAGAAAGATAGAAAAGGAGACTACTAGTTCTAGTTCATTTGCACGGCATTCTTTCCTCTATTTTATATATAGCATTGTAAGACCATGGATCAAGAGTTGATGAAACTTTAAGGATCATTTAGTCCCACCTTTTGTTTTAAAGATGGTGCAAAGTCCAGATGGGTAGAATGACTTGTACAAGGTCACAGAGTAGCAAAACTAGAATTCAAACTCAGGTCCTTGAACTCCAAATCCAGAGAAACTTGGGATGAGACTCTGTGACAGACATTTATTTACTTTAGGAAAATGACAAAGAGGGAATTAACCATATAAAGGCTCAGTTTAGAGTGAATAATAGGAAATGAAAAGTCCAGTTTAGCAAATATTAATGAAGTTCTTACAGCAGACCAGGTACCATGCTTGACATAGAGATACAAAGATATACATTAGACAGTCTCTGTCCTTAAGAAGAAGGTAACTAAAGAATATGGACAAAGACCACAAAATATTGCTGGTTTTCTAAATGAAATCTAGATCATATGTTGAACCATGAGCCATTCATTCTCAGACTACAGTTAAATACTAGAAACTTTGCAAACAAAATACTTGCACTCTGGTAGAGTACAAAAAGATTTGGAAAGAGAATACCTGGATTTGCCTCCTATCTTTGTTATTTACTATCTGAACAACCTTGAAAAAGTGAATTAATTTCTCAGGTCTCAGTTTCCTTATTTATAAAACAGGGAGACTGGATTATAAAGCTTATAGGGTCACTTTCAGCTTTAGGTCTATGAATCACAGACTGAAATCTGATTGTTGAAAATGTAAACATTCTGGTTAATGTTCTCAAGTATTTCTGTACATATCCTAGTTGGAAGGAAGAAGGAACTGAGGATGGAAGGATCCTACCACCATCACTGCTACCGTTATTAGATCAGCTGACTTTTCAACACATATCTGTGGATTTATGTATTATATGTCCCCAAAGCCATTAACAGAAGTGAGACAGGAGTATAAACAGGATCACACAGATCCTGCTGCATGTGCAAGTCTTAGAAAACTATTTTCTTGCATAAACAAGTTAGTTAAAGAACAAAGTCTGAAAGTGAATCATAAACTCTTGTTTTGTTAGAGTGGAAGCTGTTTTCAAGGCAATCCATGTTGGATCTTGGAACACAGAGGGGCCAGTGGATGATTGAAACTTACCATTAGCCTTCTCAGAAGCACTTAGACTGGCTGAGAAGTCATTTTTGATAATTTTGGGGTAAAAAATAACAAAAATTATTCATTGCATTGAAAACACATTACAAACTATTTAATAAAGCTTCAAGTAAACATCTTTTGTTTACCACCACATTAATAAATTCAATAGAGGGAAAAACACATACTTAATGTAAAAGCTCTGTCAGAGGCCCTAAATGGGTTTTAAATTTTACTAAGAAAGAATTAATGTAAGAAATATGCTGAATAAAATGTTGTTGCTGTTGTTTTAAATTTTCTGCAGACATTCTGGTCTACTATATTCAAAATAATGTAACCGAAAGGAATTCCCTGAATCTTATTAACTTATTTGTTCCAAGATACTTTTGCTTGTTTAAAACAAGGTTAAAAGAAACTACAGTAATTGAAGGAGACAGTATTTTTCCTTTTCATCACCAACTTGCTTTGAACTAATTATTTTTTTCAAAATTCTTTCCATTGCTCTCCCTCTCATGTCATTATAAAAGTCCATTTTGCTATTATTTTGAGAAAAAAAAGGCTTATATTTCCTTATGGCAAGCTGTAGAAATGAAATACATTGAGTTCAGAGTATGTGTGTGAGCTATTGCTGCTAAAACTCACTTGGAAATTCAGGATGAAGACTTTTGATATAAATTTGACAAGATATATCAATAATTTAATATATGTAAATTGTGTCTTGCTCTTGGAGTCAGGAAGGACTGGGTTCAAATCCTACTTCTGACACCAGCTATATTCCCCTGGCCAAATAAAGTAACTTCTTAGTACCTCAGACATCTCCCTAGGACTAAGTGTAAGTAATTTGAAGACCCTTTTTTGTACCGGCAAGTAAGCAGATACTTAGTAATTAATCAAACCTTTTTGAAAGAAACAGAAGGTATGAACCCCTGTTCCTGATGTAACAGGAAGGGATTGGCTGAAACAGGAAGTAACTAATGCTGTGTAGGTAAGAAAAGCCCCAGAGAGGCACAGTCAGAATTTCTTGGAGCACCATGAGGCAGAAGCAGCTGCTGGGAGGAGGCTGAAGGTGCCCAGGAGTCCAGGAACTCAGGAGCCCAAGAACTCAGGAGCCCAAGAGCCCAGGAGCCCAGCCCCTCCTGCCGGGCTGGATAAGGTGATTCTGATTTTTTGAATGAGCTGCAGAAGACTGAGGAAGCATGACAGGGATGCGGGGACTTTGTCTATTTGTGGCTTGGTTGAGCCTTGAATTTCCTGGAGAAGAAATTGTGAAGGATTTGAGATGAACTGGACCCTGTGAACTTCAGTGTGGAGCAGGACCTTCCCAGAGAGCTGGACAAGGAACTGGGAGATGTCTGCCATTGAACCCAGGTGACAGTCTGGTGAATCCAGGTAGAATCTGGGACCAGAGAGGGAGATCCAGGGAATCTGAAAACCAGCCCCAAGTCAAGATGAAAAAACCTCTCTGTGGGTACTGAGTAATGATGAAATTGTAGTTTACTAGTAACCTAGGGGTAGAGGGTTTGTATTTTCTAATGATTGTACTTAGTGATAAATAATACTTAGTAACTGATTGCTGACTAAGTGGCTGATTGAGTTAATTTAATGTGCCCCATGAGTGGAAGGCTCTGACTATTGTACTTTGAGATGATTGTTCTTTGTTCTAAATATTGTGATCACTTTGGTGAAAACTATGTGGCCAATTTAATGATAAACTGTTGTGAATTCTATATTGTGATTTTCTGTGATAAGTTGTAACATTGTGAATGCTGTACCTTGATTTTCTGTGAATGTTTTGCTCTGATTTGTTATGGAATAAATAGAGTGTTCACTATACTATATAATCATAATCTTAAAAGAACCTTCACAGTAGCATTCTTCTGGAAAGCTGCTCGTGCTTGGCTTTACACTAAGTCATAAAGCAGCTGACATCTGTGTCCTTGGAAAATGTTCCCACACGACAAACTTTTTTGTGAATCTGTGTATGTGTGTGTGTGTGTGTGCGGGAAACAGCTATGGAATAGTGGATATAGAGTTTCTGGGTTCTAGGCCTACCTCTGATGCATGGTAGTGTAGCCCTGTGCAGAAAGTTCAGGGCTCTCAGTATCCCAGACAACTCTCTAAAGCTACAATTTGTAGAAAAGTTCTTCATCTGCTCTAGTGGAGAGAATTTTCTCACTGGAAGTTCTCTATACCAATGCAATCATAAACCCAGATTATATCTATGTTATGTATATATATATATATATATATATATATATATTTACATATATATGTAAACACAGGTTTGTGTTTATGTGTGCATATGTACGAATAGGTCTCTCTATTTATACTCATATTTCTTTCTTGTCTTTGTCTTTGTAGGACAAGGAAGCCCCTGATACTGAGAGAGAGAAAGGGGAGGAGTAGGGAAGAGGAAGGAGAAGGCAAAGGGAAAGGGAAAGGAAATGGAAAGGGGAAGGAAGGAGATGGAGAGAGGAAAGAAGGAAGGAAGCAAGAAAGGGAGGGAGGGATGGAGAGAGGGAGGCAGTTTGGTAGGCACTGGGCAGAAAAATTACTCCTCTAAGGGACTCCTAGTTTAAGACATGGAATGCCTACGTATCATATTTTCTTTTCTTTTTTTTTTGGAATTTTTGGTTTTCCTATCCCTCTTGTTTTTACATTCAATTCACCTCTGAATGTATCACTCCCACCCTCTGTCACATGCTTGGTCTCCCAATGAAAAGTGAAATTTCCTCCAAGTTTGGTCATCATAATTATTCAACATTTCAGAAATATCTATTCACTCACTATGTAATCTCATACAAAAGGCAAATCTAAGCATGTAATCTGAAAATTTGATATTTGTACACACATACATTACATCTAAATTATTTAATATACACTGTATCATTTTATCTTCACGAAAAACTCATTAGGATTAACAACTCTCAATAGCACTTAAAGGTTTACAAAGTATTTCCTTTATCTGAGGCAAATTATGGTATTTGTATTATTATTCCTTTTTTCACAAAATCTCTGAATTTGAAAGGACCTCAGTGGCCCTCTAGTCTGTTGTGTATCTGACCAACAATGCCCTCTACAAGAGTCCCAAATGGTAGTCATCTGGTTTTTGCTTTAAGATCAATGTGGGAGGGGGCTGGATGGGAGTGGGGAAGCCACCACCTTCTGGGAGAGTTCAAAGTTCAAGGTCATGTGACTTTCAAGGTCATTTTATCTCTAAGTTAAGCATTCATTCTACTATACCACTTTGTCTCCACCTTCCACTGTGTTGCTTTTAGATAATGGCAGTGACTTGTAAACCATTATGAATTCAGGCTATGTTCTGATGACTCACTCTAGTCTTTTACCCTTCTCCACTTGACACCTAGAGAGAATGTAAATTCTACCTCTGATCAAATCTAGTAGAAGATACTCATATTGTGTGTGCCTCAAACATGTTTTTGAAACAAGCGATGTATAGGAATACCTGGTTACAATAATTTTTAAATGGCACTATATTGCACCTTAAAGTTAGCTTTTATAGTAGCATTATATAATAACATCTTAAGATTTGCAAAACACTTTACAAATACTTTCTTATTTGATTTTCACAACCCTGGGAGCTATGTCCCACCATAATCTCCATTTTACAGATAAGAAAGTGGAGGCAGGCAGTAATATATGCAATACTTAAGTTTAGGAATTACAGGTACATGCTGTAGCCTTTAAATTTGGTTTTATGACAGAAGCAACAATGTGAGATTTGGTGAGATCTTCTCACCATCTGTTTTCTTGAGATGATTCTCAGATGACCTCTGCCAAGTCCCAGACCTGCTGTGGTAAATCCCTATAGAAAGTAAAGCAGATAAAAGCATGGCATTTTCAGATTCCATGATACTAGTGTGCTTACCATGAGATAGTCACATTCATAAGGTGGCCTTGAATCTTTTGCCAAAAGTCTCATAGAAGAGACAAGTGCCAGATTTCATTTCATTTGAGGATCCCACAGCATGATTTAAAAAAATAAACAATTCCTTATATATTATATTGACTGTTAAGTTCATCTAAAACATAGGTTTTTCAACTAAATCTATTGTTTCATGTTCAAATCCAGATAGAAATAGTGTAAACTCACTGCCTGAAAAATGAGTTTATCATCATCTTATTGACCAAATCTGTAGTATATCACAGCCTTAACAAGGTCTACATAAGTACTATGTATTTAGCTTTGGCATAGACAGTGCTAATTTCATATGCAATTATCAGCCCCTTCCTTCCCATTTTGGTAAATTAACATATTATGTAAAATATCTTGCAAATATGTTGCAGATGTCATTAATAAAACATGAAAGCAGGATCTGTGTCACAGATTAACATTTCCATCATATTGCAAACTCAACCTAAAACCCACAGTTTATATCACCTTGTAAGTGAACTGTATTCCAAGGCATCGCAAACCTTTATTTCATAGTTACAGCAAGTGGCAGTATCTGTACAGAAGGGTCGGGGGTGGTGTGGGGAGGGGGAGGCAGGGAAGCCTGTTTAAATAGACAACATCACCAATGCCTATGCTAGGTGGCACAGATGCACTCAGGGGGATGTCATGCATCATTTCCACTTGTTTGTTTCCCTGGTGATGACATTACTAGCTTGTTTATGGAAGTTCCCTAAACAGAAGGTTGAATCGAGATATGTGAGACTTTAATCTCTTCTAATAGGCTGGCATATTGGGTTGGTGGCTGGATTCAGATTTGTTACCACAGCACAGTTCTGACCTTCAATGAGTCTTTTTTTCCCTAATGTTTGCTTTTGAACTCGAAGAATACATGTTCTCAGTTTCATCTGCTATGTCCCTGTAGGAGATTTGAGAACAAGGTTTTTCTACTGTTATCTGACTCATTCAAGAGGCAAGACGTTGTAGTGGATAGAGGACTGGCCTTGGAATCAGGAAGTCTTGGGGCCAAGTCCTGTCTCTGGTACATGCTGGCTTTTTGACCATGAACAAGGCATTTATACCCTTGGTGCCCCATAATGCACTAAGATACAGATAAGTTGCTTATATGTATCAGTGAAGGTAATTTCTACCCTGGGAATTCTCCAGACACAGGAAATTATAGACCGAAACTTCCAACACACACACACACACACACACACACACACACACACACACATTCCCCAACCATAAAATAATAGACACTTCAAAACCAAAGATGCTTTCTCTGACCATATATCCAGGTCAATAAGCACGTAATGAGTTTCCTCATCTGTAAAATGGGCATAATTATGCTTTTACTGGCTACCTCATAAAGTTGTGAGGAAACAGCTATAAAGGGCAGTATAAATGTGAGTGATTGTCATTATGATACTACAATAGCTTTCTATTTTTAGGAGTTCTATCATTATAAATAAAGAACATAAAATCCTAGGACAATAGATTTGAAGTTGGAAGGAACCAGCTACCTATTTTAGATATCAGTTACAAATATTAATGTGACAAGCTGGGTATAAATTGTAGGGTCTCTCTTGCATGAAAATATGCATTGTAATTTTGATACCAAAGTATTGATTTTTAAAAAATATAATTTCAAGTCCATTAGAAACAATCACAATAAGCAAAAGGCATGCATTGTCAAGGACTCAGTCAGATCATATCAAACTTCTGTGACTGGTTCAAAACAGGCAACATACAGATATTTCATTAGAAGAAAAGAAAAAAAAGACCCATCTCCCCCCAGACCCTTTGATTACTCAAATAACTAAAGGAAGAAGTGGAGATTTTTGTGGAGAAGAGAATATATAACTGTAGAATGTGGCCTAAAATTATCCAGGAGTTCTGCCTATACTGACCAAATTCACTGGCCAAATGCCAACTCTGACTTTCCCTTTCTAGTGAGTAGATGTAGCCTGGGGAGGAATTGTCTTTTACTTTGCATTTGGGTGCTTCCTGTTTTGTTTTCCAACACGTGTAATCTATGGATTCCTGTCAGCTCCTCATAGGTCAAAGACAGCATATACATAAACTCATTTATCCAATAGATTCAAGCTAAGTGGAAACACACACACACACTCATGCCTGCTGGTTCACATCTGCCACATGTGCCACTTTTAAAAATGTTCAAGTAAGTTAGCAGTGATGAAAACATAGATCCTTCAGGAGAATAAAGCCTACGTTTAGTTTTCAAATGTTTAATTTTATCCTATTTAATATTTAGTGGGACCAAAGGGGGAGGGGGTGAGAAGTATGAATTATTGAGAAGACTAATGTTTTTTAAAATAAAATAAAAAACTCACCTCCGTGTAATTTTGTATTGAAAGCTCATTCCATTGGCATTAATTTTTTAATGAAACACTGAGCATAGAGTGAAGCACAATGTTTGCTAATAAGCTGTAAAATTCTGGGAAGGGCTCTCCTATTTTCCCTCATGACAAGCAAGCTCAAGTGAATTCTCTATTACAAGAGTGCCAGGAACAGCAGGGGAAACATGGCCAGAGAAAGCTAAGAATTTGTCTCTTCATCCAGGGCTTTAATGAAAGTTTGACAGCCCATGCTAGTAGTTACACTGGCCTCGGCATCTCCCTGATGAACTATGGAAGAGAGGACATGTTTCCCAAACCATAACTCAGGAGACAAAGGAATCAACCATATGAATTGTTCCTTCTAGTCAGGGAGGGAGAGGGGAAGAGGGAAAGAAGGAGGGAGACGGGGGTGAATTAAAGCAGAATCAATAGGCCGAATGGGTAGGGCTTTGTTAATAGAGAAATCTACCACAGACTCTAGTACAGATGGTGATGTGGGGGATGGGTGAGCCATCAGGGAGGGGAGAAGAGGAAGGACACATAGATGAAAGCTAATTTCTGCTTTATCTGCCATTTGAGTAATCTGCAAAGCGTCCTTGTGTTTCTTTTTGATATATGCATGTGGAAAAAAAAGCATGCTATTGTGACAGAATGTAGTCAACTTGATCATTTTGTGGGGTTCTTTTGCTGTCCATGGGCATTACAACATGCTGAAACTTCTTAGTAATGCTTCCCAGGGACTGGATTTTTTTTTTTTTACTATCCATGGGAATGATATTGCTGTAGGGTCCCTTAAATTAAAAGCAAACAAACAAACAATAGAGAAAATAATATTAGAGGTTTTGTAGGGGGGGGTTGAGAGTTAGAAAAGGAAGAGAAGAAGGAAGGAACATAGAGATGTTCAAATACTGCAAAGACTTTAAGATAGAAAATACTGTCACAGAAGACTACAGGTATTGTAGGAAGAATCCAATTTCTGAAGAAAGGAGAGAAAAATATTTGCAAAGCTTGTAAATGATTTCTGGGAAACTTGGTTGGAAAGGGGCATTAAGTGAAGCCTTCCTTTGGACACATGGTGCACCACAGAATGGTACAGATGCAGCAATAATTATTTACATGGACTTTAATTTTGCATTGTCACTATGACTCAAAAATACATTATTATAAACCCTCTATTTGCCTCAGCAGCAATGAAGAGTGTGACATGTGGGAGACCCTGGTTAGGAAGTGACTGAATTCTATGGTCCTCAGGCTGACAGGGGCTCAAATTGTTACAGATGGGACTCTTTTGGTCTCCTGGGAGAGATTAGAGTCTGTACTGCTCTTAAGAATGTTTTAGAAGGCCTAAGTGCCATGTGTGACTCTCTAAGAAGGGGCACAGCCCGGGGCAGTAAGAATTGTACTGGTAAGAGAGGGAAAAGACAGGTCTAAAATAAATGGACAAGAGACATTCAAGAGATTCAATTTCAATGGGCTACAGTTCACTTTTTGTGTTCATTCCTTTTTTTTTTCTTTTTCTTGAGGAAATTAGGTCCCAAGGTGAAGGGCAATCTCTGTGTAATGTGTTGGCAGAAATATCCACTTATATATTATTTTTCATTGGAATTCATGCCAAAGAATGAAAATAACTTTTTAAAGACACTGAATTAACTTTTTAAAAAATGCTGCAAATATTGTTTTAAAGAGAAAACAGAAAACCTAGCACTTCCAAACTCAAGGAAACACATGCAAGTGAACTTTTAAATATAAACTTTTTATATATTTTGGGACAAACCTTCAAAAGTAGTTGCTTTTCAGTTGTCTGCCTCAAGCCCCCATTCATATGAAAGTAATGGGTATATCCATCAACTCTTGAAATAAGGGGGTTTTTTTTGTAGTTATTTTTATAACTTTAACTACAAAGCAAATACTTTTACAAGATGTATACTTTAGTATATAGGATTCTGATTCACTCCAAAATAATGAAAATGTAAATGTGGTTTAAGTATGACTTACATAGTTTTTGTTGTTGTTTTTTTTTTAAGGTGGGAGGGGGGTGGGAGGGAGAAATTTTCTCCTTTTAAAAATTAGAGTTGTGCAAAACTTTACTGAAAAATACGGGACTGGTTATGAGTACATGAAGATTTTGAATCTGCTCCATTTTGTTTGAAGTTTTTCCAGACTGTTCAAGTAAATGGAAGAGATCAAACTTTCTGATCTCTTGGTCCATTTTATTTCACTTACTTGGTCATCTATAAAGATACTTCGTTTCATTCCTGACATTCTGTCAGGTAGCATTATATGGTAGTATAGTGATATCTAAATGTATATGTATATCCATAACCCCTTTTTAAGGAAAGAACTTATTATTTCATCAGTATAGATAACTTCTGATGAGAAAAGTTCTATCAATGCAAATTTATAACTGTTTATAATTTTCAGTTGTAGAGTGTAATGTAAGGCACTAAGAAGTTAAGTGCCTTGGCTGGAATCACACAGCTAGTATGAGCCACAGCCTATATTTGATCCCATGTCTTCCTGATATTACGGTAAACTCTCTATCTGCTATGCTGCCAAAGTTATCCATATCTAATCTGAATCTGTATCTATATTTACATCTATAACTACATCTATACCTAACTTTATGTCTAATATCTGTATTATTTTCCCTTGGAGATTTTGAAAATTCATGTTGGAATTTGTCATGTCTGGACATATCTATTGACTCATTCAAATGCAAAACTCAGAAAGTATAGATTTCCACTTACTATATAAACCTATCTCTTATCAAGTCCCCATTGTATTATTCACTTAATCTATCCCCAACACAAATTCTCAAGCCCACCTTCAACTTGTACATTCTCTAAGGATGAATTAGTCCCAACAAATTGAAAACTTTAAAGACTGTCCTCTGGGAACTTCTTCATCTTCTCTCCTTTTCAGCTTAAACTGTCTCTATATATCTTATTTTCCATTCCTTTGTTACTTCCTTTTGAAAAAAAAAAAAGATGGCTTTCCTTTATGCTCAGTGTAATACCTTTACTTGTGTCCTTGATCTGATCTTATACAATCCCATATTCCTTCCGCATGACCTCACTTCATCAATTGTGCCCACTGTCTTCCATCTTCAGACCCTTCCTTTCTATGAGTGCACTTTCCTCTCCCTACATTCTTAGATGATTTTAAATTAGTTTTATTTTTTAAGTAACATTAATATATTTTTATTTATTCTCCCATAAAAAAAAGAAAAGGAAATTCCTTATAACACATATCAATAGTCAAGCAAAACAAATCCCTTCATTTGCTGTGTTCAAAAAATATCTGTCCTATATGCATTCTGAATCTATCATCTATCTGTCAGGAAGGAGATGGTAGACTTCATTAGTCCTCTGAAATCATAGATGGATATTCAGCTGATCATAATTTTTTTTTAAAGCAATCGGGGTTAAGTAACTTGCTCAAGGTTACAGGGCCAGTTATTTCTAGGTGTGGTGCTGAGTATCTGCGCCCAGATTTGATCCAGGTCTTCCCGACACTGGAGCCGGTGCTCTTACTCACTGAGCCACCTGGTCACCCCTACACAATTAGGGTTAAGTAACTTGCTCAAGGTTACATGGCCAGGTGTTTCTGGGTGGGTGCTAAGTGTCTGAGCCCGGGATTAGATCTCCAGGTCATCCCAACACTGGAGCCGGTGCTCTTACTCACTGTGCTACCTGGCTGCCCCTGATCATAATTTTTTTATAGCTTTCAAAGTTCTTATTCTTTACAGCACTATATAAATAACTCTCCTAGTTCTGCTCATTTAATTCTTTATCAGTTTAGAAAAGTCTTCCTTTTTCTCTTTTTTATAATACTAATATCATATATATATGATTTTATTAACTGCATCAGTTTATACAAGTCTTTTCTTATTCTTTTAAAATTTTCTATTTCCTTCTTTCTTATAGAACAAGAGAATTTCATCACATTCATATGCCACAATTTGTTCAACCTTAGATTGCCAGAATTTTTTAAAATAAATGTTACAAGCCCAGCTTATTCCCTCAAGATACTACTCTTACCTCCTTTCTCTTCTTTCTGCACTCTCCCTTGATAATTTTCCCAAACCCCAGAGGTTCAACTATCATTTCCTTTCAAATGACTCCCTAAATCTATATTCTCTTTCCGGGGCCTTTCTCTCATCTGAACAGTAGCTCAAGCTTTAATACTGCCTTGTCAACATATTCAGTGGATTGTAAAAGTGGCCCATATAATTTAACATATCTTAAGTCAACCTCATTATCTTTCTCCTTCCAATCACTTCATCCCACCCCTAACGTCATTTGTGTAAATGGTACCATGATCCTTCCAGTCACCTAGGCTTAAAACTTGTTGTTATCATTATCACTTCTCTCATATCTTCATATATTCTTATTAGCTAAATCCCGTAGATTCGACCTCCACAAATCCTCTCTCATTCATCCCTTCACTCTCATGTTTACTGCCCATGTTATTGGCTGGTACACTTGGTTCAAAAATTGTACGCCTTGTATATTTTTTTGAAAAAGAAAGGTTGATGTAGGAAAGGGTGACAGAGCAGTATTGTTCTGAGTGTGTTATAAACATACACACACATATAAAACACACACAGATATAAAATAAGTATATATATATATGTATGCACGTGTGTATAACATATGTATATATGCATGCACATACATACATGTGTGTGCATGCATGTATGGAAATATCTAACTTTGAGAGAGAAATTTACGGTGGATAACATTAGGATGAAGAGGAGGAAAGAATGAAGAAACATTCCATTATGTAAGTGGAATATCAATGTCAATGGCAGTTTTTTATGACATTTTAATTTAGAAACTCATTGTCTTTTGCCTAGACAAATAATCCAGAAGGATTTATTAAGTGCCTACTGAGCAACATCTGTAATGGTTATTGGGATACAAACCCCCAAAGGAATCCACCATTGCACTGATGAAGCTCACATTCTTTCAAGGAAGAATCAATCATATGCACATATAAGAAAATGTGAACTAGACAAAAAGTGTCTAAAAAGGTGATCTCAGTGCTGGAGTGAGGAGGGTGGCACTGTTCTTCCATGCCTTTAGCTTGGTGCCTTTCAAATACCTTTTATGAAATGGTAGCAGATCAGTTTTCATAAAGCACAGCTCTTTTTATATTTATTTGTTCAAAAGCCTTCAATGGCTCTCCATTGTCAAACAAATTAATTCCAGATTCCTTAACCTGACATTAGAGACCTACCATAACTTATCCACTGTATTTCTTTTATTTTTTTTAAGAGCATCCTGCTTTATTTCAGGTTGAAATGTCCTCCCCCTTCCCTCAGTCCCTTGCCTCCTCAAATTGGCAACTCTACAAAGATTTTTCCCTAATCCCACACCCTTGGAACCAAGATCTGTGCCAGCCTTGAACTGACTCTGTCACCAGTGGGTTCAAACTTTCAACAGTTGGTGCCTCCTAGACTGAGACCATTACCAGGAAATGAAGTTCCCTGAGTCCCAACTGATGGAGGGCTCTTTCTCTGTGGCTCATTTTGTGGCTTTGGATTAGCTATATTTGCCCACTTCCTAACTGCAAGTCCAAGGCCCTGAACTCTCCAATTTTTGACTGTGCCACCTTGGCCTTCACCTTGGAGTGGTCTCCTCCTCCAGGCATGTTTCTCCTGTTCTTCAACAATCTATCTGCCTTTTCACATGGGTCTATAAAAACAACAGCAAAATCAATTATAATCTCCTTGGGTGTTAGGGTTACTTTTCATGTTCTCCAAGGCTTTGAGGGTATCAAAATGATCAGCAACTCTGCCAAAGATGGTGTGTTTCTTGTCCAGATAAGTACAGGCTTGAAAAGTGATTTAAAAATAAAACAAACCAACGAACAAAACTAAGACTTGTTGCAGGGAGGTCCAGAGAGCCAAATTTAGCTCGTCTAACTTTTTTTTCTCCAGAGTCCTCACCATTGTGGCCTGGAATTTCATTCCCTTTAGAGTCTTTGTGAAGTTCCTGCAATATCTTTCCAGTCTCACCCTTGCTGCTTTCCAGATAAGTTGGGTCCCACCTGACTTTCTCTTCCCTGGGTCTAGGATGCTTAGATGGTTCTTAAAATGATAAAAATTAACCATATCCAACTTGATTAGATTCATGGGATCCTGGAGAATCAGGATGTTCTGGTGAAAAAAGGGCTTATCTGTCATCAGGTCTTCGTAACTCTTGTTTTGGATATTGCTCCACTGTCTCATAAGCATACATGTTGCTGGTTCACTGGATTTCCACAATATAGAAGTTCTTGGTGAAGCCAGTGAGCAACAATGGACAATGGTATTTACCTTCATTATTTTTTGTAAAGTTCAGTTTGATCAGAGACATGGCATCCAGTTTCTCTCTGCTGCTAGGGTTGGTTCCATATTTCTTTATCCAAGGCACAATATTCAGTAATTTAAAGACCACTCCCTGGGAGTCAACACCAGTCATGCAAACAGCTTCAGTGGCAGGCTACAGTGATCAAAAGGTAAGCAATGAAAATTTGCTTGTGGGAGATCAGGCTTCTTACCACTATATAAGTCTGTGTATTTAGCATTTGTTATGTATATCTTATCCTGCTGCCACTTCCCTATGGTTGCAGCAGGGGTCAGGGTGAGTGTCTTCCCCCAGTCCAGGATTCTTCTAACCCTGGGGCCTGCATCACACTACTGCTGCCACTGGCTTTGGAACTTTGTCCTTTCTTGGTATACCTCCCAGGGCCTCCTTAACTGGGAATAGGAAAAGTCACTTCTCATGTTCAAGTCTGCACTGGATCTGTGACTTGGAACTGACTACTGAGGGACAAAACTGCCTGTTTACACCAGTCCAAATCTCAGTTTTCTGGTATGGGTAGAGCTTTGGTATGAGACTAGAACCTCTTTCCCTGGTGTACAACCTCTCCCTGGGTGCTGGAGTTTTCTTCACCCAGCAATGTGCTCCTGGTCAGACCTGTCCGCATTATCCACAGAATTTTCTCTGTATCCTGTGTTTGGAGTTCTTTAGACAGGAACTTGCTGTTTGGCTTTCTTCCATCCACCATCTTTTCTTCACTTTCTATATCTTCTCATTCTAATCCAATTATTTAGTTTTTTCTTTACTATATAGCATTGCAAATATTATTAATCTCATTTCACAAGTGAATAAATTGATGTTGAGAAATGTTTACAGATTTGCTGTTTGAATGAAAATCTCCTGTCTCTAAGTCCAGGACTTTCCCCATTACATCATATCATACTTCTATTTCATTGCTAAAGTGAGAGGCAGAGTGACAACATATAGAGTGAGAGACTTGGAGCCAGAAATATCTAGCCTTGTCACTGTGCACAAGTCATTTAACTTCTTGGATCCTGTTCCCTATTTATAAAATGAAAATGATAACAATACCACTAATTTCTGTTTCATAGGATTGTGAGGCTCAGGCAAGATAATGTATATGAAACATTCTGCAGACTTTAAAATGAGATCCATACATCATTTGTCTCTGAATTAGGGGATACCACTGGTCTCTCAAAAACTGAAAGAATTTTGGAGATCAGGCAAATCGAAATGGAGAGCTCTATGGTCATGCATAATCAGGCTGTGACACAGAGGAATTACACAGAGAATCAGAGTCAAAGGTGTCAAGAGAGAATGCACACCCAGAGGAAAAAGAAGGGGGATGCTACCTTCAAATACTTATCAGTGCTGAGAGGGTCCTTCTTCACACTTTCCCATCATTGTTCCTACAAGTGTGTTGGCAGAAGAAGTCTTTGTTACAATCACATAAATACCCAAATAAAATGTAAAGGATGTATAAAGATGCTATCTGCATCCAGAGAAAGAATGAATTGATAAATAGAAGTATATATAGAATAACTTTACATATATATGTACACCTATTTGTGTCTAATGGTAACCACCTCTGGGCCTGGGTGAGGAGGGAGAAAGGGGAGGTAAAAAGGGGGGGAAATTTACACGATAACTTTATTGTGTGTTTGAAGGGGTGAAAAGCCATGCACAAGCAGCTTTTCGGAGGACTGCTGCTGTGAACAGCTTTCAAGATTCTGATTAAATAGTATAGTGAACACTCTATTCAATAACAAATCAGAGCAAAACATTCACAGAGAATCAAGATTCAGCATTCACAATGTTACAACTTATCACAGAAAATCAAAATACAGCATTCACAACGACTTATCACTAAAATGGCCACATAGTTTTCACCAAAGTGGTCACAATAATTTTCAACAAAGTACACTCATTTAGTAACTCAATCATTCAATCATCCTTAAGGCCTCCTTAAGGGTCACAAAATACAATAGTCAAAGTTCTCCACTCATGGGATACATTAAGTTACAAATCAGTCACTTTTCAGTTGTCAGTCACTTTTCAATCATCAGTCACTACTCAATATCCTCTTAAAGGGTAGTGGAAAATACACAGGCCATCCACCCCTAGGTCACAGCAAATCGTAATCTTCTCAATCAGTACACAGTACCCAAGTAAAGTCTTCTTTCAGCTTGACTTGAGGCTGGCTCTCAGCTTCCATGGTTCCTCTTCCATGGTCCCAGCTCCAAAACTGTCACCTGGATTCTAAGGCAGGCAGCTTCCAGTTCCTTGTCCAGGTCCTTGTCCAATTTTTCATCCAGTTCCCATTCTATATTGAAGCTCACAGTGTCCAGTCTACCTCAAGTCCTTCACAGTTCCTGTTTCTGGGAAGACAAAGCTTGACAGAGCCACAATAATATACATGCACATTGCCAGCACCATCATCAATTCTCTATCTGCTTGTGAAATCAACTCAGACCTATCAACAAGGTCTGAGAACTCAAAACAAATCATCAACATAGAAATCAATACAGACCCACAAACAAGGTCCAAGAGTCAGCATAAATCATCAGTAAAGTCCCAGGACCTCCAAAACCCTCCTCCAGGATTTCTGTAAGCATACAACCAGGAAATCCTCTTTCAGGGCTTCCAGTAAGGTCCCAGGGCTTCTGTACAAAGTATAAACAAACATTAACACAGACAGAGCAGACAAACAGAGTGCCAGGATACCACAAGTATTCTCCTTGACTCTGCCACCACTAGAGTCCTCTTTTCATCTCCTGCTGTCTCTAGCCCTGGGGCTCTCCTTATATAGTCATTAGCTCCTCCTCAGGAGTTCATAAGTTGTGGAGTTCACACTGTTCTGTTTCTTAACAGACTGAAACAAGTTATTAATTCAATAGCTGAAACAATGTGTGAACCACTTCTGTGCTTGCCATTACAAGGGGATAGCAAGTTGTACGTAGTGGATTTGCAACTTCATGTGCAATCTTTTTTTCTGGGCGGGGCAGGTTATACTATGTTATGGAAGTGCTTGTTTTATTCCATAAAATTAAATAAATTGAAAGAAAAAATAAACAAGAAAAATATAGATAACAATTAAAGGCAGTAAATGGTAAGTTAAACAATTAATGGTGCAGAAGGGAAATGTAATTAGAGTTGGGGAATGATCTAGGAAAGAGTGTAACTTGGTGCTGAAGAGTTCTGAGAAGACCTTGAGGAGGAGGTGGAATTGAGTCAGGATTTGAAGAAAGATCTCAATAAATAAAAAGTAGAAGTGAAAGCATTGCAGGCCAGGAAGGAAGAGCATTCCACAACCAGTCTACATATAGTAAATGCTGAGGTTCTTATACAGATGATGACCCCGAAGCTCCTACTTTGTTGTTGTTGTGAATTAATCACAATGAAGATTGTGGTTTGTGGGTTAGTCTTTTCATGTGAAAGTATTTTTGCTCTATAACTAAAAAAAATTTGTCAACAGCCGAGAAACAACAAAATTCATGGATCCACTGGCATCTCTTTGGCTCCGTAGTAACTCTGTCAGGATGTGCATTAAATTATGAAGTTTTCTTGTCTTTGTATACCTCAGTTTCTAAAGATGAAGATGGAGAAAAAAATAGACAATAATAATCAATCACAAGATATGTAGGGGTCTAGTCCATTGGTTGGTGAGACGACAGTTATTTGGACTTCTTGTGTATCATCATCCTACAACCTGATGATATTTTCAATCACTTCAGGTACTTGCTTTACTCTTCAGTGATAAGAAAATTTGAAGGGTGATGTTTCTACATTTTGGTTCCATGAAGAGGATAAGCTACCGAATGTAACTTTCTATATTACCCCTAACATCAATGAGATCTCAAATACAAAACTAATACAAATACTAATACTAATACTAAAATACAAGACTTACAAACTAGAAACAGATTGGAGCTATTTGAATCACTACATAATCACACTTGCTATGCTTCTCTTTTACCAATGTTTATGGTCTCTGACAATGGATGTCAGAAAAGCAAATGGAAGATTTATAATGGTGTCTTGTGATGAAGGAAAGGAGACATGGTGTCACGGATAGAGCCCTAGATTTGGGAACAGGAAGATGAGTTCAAATCCATTCTTAGACACCTATTATCTGTGCTATATTCCTTTATCTCCAGAACAGATAGATGTGAGTTACTCTATCCATGTAAATTATTTCTAACTTTGTCAAATAGTAAGTTAATAACAAACCCGCAAAAGAAAACTTAAAATTTGTATTTCCCATTCCAAACCCAGTCACCTGCAAACCTCCTATTTCCCCCACTACCTTTGGTTTTCTTTGTTGTCTTTTTTTCCCCTTTGATTTGTCTTTGGGTTTCTTCATTCAATAGCTTTAATGGTTAGGTTACATATCACACTAAATGTATAATTAGATGCACATATGCTTAATAACTAATTACTTTGCTTTTATCTCTATTTCCTAGGGCAATTTAGATAGCCAGCACCAAGTAGGGGGTGGGGAAAGTATTTTTGTCAAGCTTCATTGTGATTTGAAAGGCCCTTGGGCTACATGGAGATTAGAGTGTTAAATTAATTTTGTTCCATCAAACTATGTATAATTTAAAATTAAGACAAATATCCCCAACAAAAAATAGTCCATATGTACATCTGACTAACAACAAGAAAAAAAAAGATTCAAAGACTGCATTTCCTTCTTTCTGAAGTGTTTCCAATTAGTAAGAGTTCCCTTTGGGTTATACGGGATATTTCTGTGATGCTGGAGAATGTTTCCCATAGATCCAAGCTGTCATATCAGGGGAGGAAAAACAAACAGAGAAAATTCAGTGTAATTGTCTATATGTTCTGTCCTGGGCTCAGTAGTCATTCACGAAATTCTTTGAGTTCCTTAAGTCTAGCAGACATCAACCCCAGCAGTGCATGCTTTATTTCATTTCATATAATATAAGCAATGTGACATCCGCTCTATGTGCATTAAATAGGACTGTTAACATTACTCCTGTTACCTTTATTTGTTATGAATAATGAGAACTTGAGAGTTCATTGATCCTAAAGTTCTATAAAACTGAAAAGGGTCACTTTTCACTAGTTTTAGCTGCACCTTTCCAATTTGTTTGGTAATGGATACATCTTTTTATGAATTCCTCATTGGAATGATTAGACATACAGAGGAGTTCAGTGGGAAATGCTCAGAGAAGTTAATTATTCAATAGACCTCACTTGATTTTTCTGGGTCTTAAAGTATCTGAAATATGAGTGGGATTTTAGAAGCTCTTATTTAAACTGCCATCTTAACCTGGGAAATTACACTGTTATACAAAAATGAGAATAAATTTAGAGGGTTTTTTTTTTGGGGGGGGTGGATTTTGTTTTGTTCCATTGAGAAAACAAACCTGAGAGCACAGAAAAATAGCTGAAAGCATCACATTGCTACAAAGGGCAATCGTGTCTTAGAAAAAGTGTACAATAAGGCTAAGCCTTATGTACAGCTCTCCCTTTTCACTCATGAGGAGAGCTTCTATCATTGGATGGCCCAGGTCATTCAGTACATTAGGAAAGAAAAGGGTGAATTCATTCATTGTCTGCTGGAATATGACTCAGAATACTGTAAAGTCCTGTGTGAACATGACCTAAAGTTAAAGCCCCTTCATTTAGTTCATAAAAAATTCTAAAGAATGACTGTGAAATAATGAGATGGGTTCCACAAGTATCCAGAAAAATAGAAGAAAAAAAGGGTTTCAAGACATTATAAGTGTTACAAGAAATCAAAGAAAGGGGAAGATCACTGAGGATTTGGGATATTCTGGGAATAAAGGAAATGGGGCATACTAGAAAACAATTTATTGAGACTACTGGCCACAGTTGTGTACAGTGGAATATGGCCCAGGTGTGAGGTAATATTCTGTCCATGTTCTATGCATATGCATCAGTATTCTGAAGACCTAGTTTCTAATTTTTGTATCAGTCAATTTTTAGCTATATGTCCTTGGGCAAGTCACTTAACTTTTCTGTTTTCTTCCCTTTTCTTAATGAATGAAACAGATACTTAATAAAGCAGAAATAATGACATTTGTAAAACCTATCTTACAACATTGTTGTGATGAAGATGCTTTTGAAAACTATGAAGTGAAAAAAAGTTAATTTGAATATGTGTGTGTATATATATACTTTTATGGAAAAAAGGGGGATATTTTTAGCAAAGTCTTAAAAAGAAAGTACAAAGCAAGGTGGAGAACCTGTAACCTTGAGGCCACATGTGGCCATTTACATCCCCAAGTGTGGCCCTTTAACTGAATACAAACTTCACAAAACAAATTCCCTTAATAAAAGCATTTGTTTTGTAAAACTTGGACTTACTTGAGGACCTAGAAGATCACATGTGACCTTGAGGTCATAAATTCCCCATCCTTGGTATAAAGTATACGACAGAGCCTTGGGGTGGGTGGAAATGAGCTTTAGAATACAAAGAAGGCCTTAGTCTAAAAGGACCAGGGTCTCCCATTGCTCTCGACCATTTCCATATATCCTGATGCATATCTGGCCACTGGACCCAGATGACTGGAGGAAAAAAGGAGGCTGGTGACCTTACACAGCCCTCCCTCACTCAAATCAAAGTCAATTGAAAGTCATGTCATCATTTCCCTGATGTCATGGTCCTCTCTGAAAATGAAGGACAAATACAACCGCAACAGCAAAGAAAACCATAAGGAATCTGTCCTGATTAGAGCAAAAAGTCCCTTCCAAAGAGAAATCAGGAGAAATGATTGGTTGGGCAAAACTCAGCCAGTTGATGCAAATCCTTGAATTCCCAACTGAAGAGTTTGGACTTAATCTAAAAAGGAATTGGAAGCTATTGTAGGCCCTTGAGAAGGGCAGTTCTAAAATAAAAATAATTCTTAAGGAGGTTTAGTGTTAAGGAAGTATGTAAGGTTTATGGGAGGAAATAATGGAGTCAGGTTAACTAGAAACAGGGGAATGAATTTGCTAAGTATTGCAGGAAACCAGTTATGAAATGAATAGACAAAACATAACTAGTCACATATGAGTAATTGAAAAGATATTAGTAACTTGTGTTGGAAAGGACCTTAGAACTCATGAACTCTACCTTCCTCCTCCATGAAATAATTCCTTCTAAAAGCCTCCTGATAGGTAGTCACCCAGACTCCATATAAACATTTCTAAAGGTGGGGAATCCACTAACTCACAATAAATCTCAGTCTATTGTTAGGCATTTATTAAGATGAAAAGTTGCTTTCTAATCCTGTTCTCTGAAGCTACACAAAATGTCTATTTGTTCCTGTGGATATTTAAAGGCTGCAATCATTTACCAATATGCTTTCCTCTTCTCCTCCATATAAAACATCCTTAGTTACTTCAACTGTTCTGTAAGTACTATAAAAGGTCATATGATGCAATTTTAAGTTCCCTCACCATTTTAGTCATCCCTTTTTGTGATGCAACTTTCATAAAAATATCTTAAATTTTGGTGGATTTATACTGTGATCAACACAGATGGTTAGTAGGATCACTACCTCTTCTGGAGGCATTCTGTTAAATGCCTCACAACTGGCTCTCAGGAGAAAAAAATGTATGCAGTACACACTTTTAAGTTTAAACAACATATTTTCTTAAGTCTAGACAATCAACCAAGCAGTAATAAATAATTCCTTGATTTGTAACATTTGTCAATTTCTGAGATGTAAAGATTCACATTTGAAAAATAACAATAAGCTCCCAGGAGATATTTTAACCTAGTTCCAGCAAACTCATGATCCTATTCTGAGAGAGGGAGGTAGGGAAGGAGCAAAGATGAAAGGAACAAAGGAAGGAAGGGAGGAAAGAAAGAAGGGAGGGAAGAAGGAAGGGAGAAAGGGAGGAAGGAAGGAAGGGAGAAAGGGAGGAAGGAAGGAAGGAACAAAGGAAGGAAGAAAGGAAGGAAAGAAGGAAGGAAGGAAGGAAAGAAGGAAAGAAGGAAGGAAAGAAGGAAGGAAGGGAGGAAGGAAGGAAGGAAAGAAAGAAGGGAGGGAGGGAACAAGGAAAGGAAAAGATAGTGACAGATAGCAGCAGTAAGACAGAGACAGATGAGTTTCACATTTTGAGGGTGAGATGTTAAAGAATTTGGTAATATACCGCTATACGTGAAAAAATTTAAAACAATAACAGCAATGGCAGAGCAAAATCAGTCAAAGATATGAATAATTATTGTTGTTTTTCAGTCATGTCTAACTCTATGTGACCCCCTGGATGTTGTCTATGGGGTTTCTTGGTAAAAATCCTAGAGCAATTTCCTATTTCTTTCTCCAATTAACAGAAAAAGCTAACGTTTATATAATACTTAAAATTTTTGCAAAGCATTTTATCAATATTACTTCATTTTATCTTCAAGATGACCTTGGAAAGTAGGTGTTTATTGTTGTTGTTATTAACTTACCAATATTTTATTTGTTTTCTTTACATTTAACACAAATTGGTGATCCTTTATGCCATGTCAATGGAGTGTTAGTAATATTTGCTTTTCAAAAACATGAAGTAGAAAGTAATACCTATACTATTGTATTTTTTCCAATTACACGTAAAGACACATTTTAACATTCATTTTTTAATAAAACTTTGAGTTCCAAATTTTCTTCTTCAGTCCCCTCCTTCCTCCCTAAGATGGTAAGCAATTTAATATAGATTATTTATGTGCAGTCATGTAAGATATATTTCCATGTTAATCATGTTATGAAAGAAGAAAAGAAAACAAAAGGAAAAAACTATGAAAAAATAAAGAAAGTGTATTAAATAGTATGCTTTGATCTGCATTGCAATTCCATCAGCTGTTTTCTCTGCTTGTAGATAGCATTTTCCAACTTGGACCATTGTATTGCTAAGAAGAGCTAAGTCAATCATAGTTAATTATCACACAATGTTGCTGTTCCTGTGTATAATGTTCTCCTGACTGTGCTCACTTCACTTTGCATCAGTTCATCTAAGCCTTTCCAAGTTTTTGGTTTTTGGTTTTTTTTTTCTGAAATCTGCTTGCCATTTCTTACAGGACGATAATATTCCATTGAATTAAAATACCACCACTCGTCCAACCATTCCCCTACTGACAGGAATCACTTCAATTTCCAGTTCTTGGCCATCACAAAAAGAACTCCTATAAATAATTTTTTACATGTAGGTCTTTCCCCCTTTTTTCTTATCTCTTTGGGATACAAACCTAGTTGGTAGCATTGCGTGATCAAAGGTATGCACAGTTTGATTGCCCTTTGGGCATAGTTCCAAATTGTTGAGTGAAATTGTTGGATCAGTTCAAAACTCCACCAACAATGTATTAGTGTTACCAATTTCCCCACATCTCCAACACTTATCATTTCATTTTCTGACATATTAGCTAATCTGATAAGTATTAGGTGGTACCTCAGAGTTGTTTTAACTTGCAAGTAATACCTATTTCACAACATATGGATCAAGCTGTTAGCAGGATGTTAAAATATTTTGTTTTTCTTGTGATTAATAATACCTCTTTAAAATTAATCTAGCTTTCAAAAAATAGTCTGTAATAGGGAAAACTGGGTTAAGAAGACTGCTAAATTATCAAGGTTTATTAATGTAATATCTATTCCATGGATGGGAAACCTGCAGCCTCCAGGCCACACATGACTCTGTAAGCACTGAAGTGGAGCCCATGGACTGAAGGAATCCATACTTCACAAAACAAAGTCCCTTAATAGTAGCATTTGTTGTTTAAAATTTAGACTCAGTGAAAAGGCCACACCCAGGGGCCTAGAAGGCCACAAGAGGGCTGGAGGCCAAAGGTTCCCCACCTCCAATCTTGAAGGTTTTTTTTTCTTCTACAAAATTTGCAAACATTTAAAATGATTTCAGCCTGATATGCAAATTCTAGTCATTTGTTTTCAGGCTTAGTATGTATTATATATTATGTGAAGTTTTTAAAATACATCATAAGCCAAATAGTGAAAATTCCCAAAGTATTAATGTACTCAAAACTTTCTCTTTCACCATGAAAAAGTAAATAAAACTGTTGGTTTATTCTTTTTTTCCCTTTAGGTATTTGTCTTTAACTTTAAAATTATTATTCATTTTTTAGCATTTTTTCTTTTAAAATTGAATTTAAAATTATCTCTCTCCCTCCCACCACTTCCCCAGCTGAGAGGGCAAGCAAAATCATATCAATTGTATATGTCAAAGCTGTAATGGTAATGGGGATTTGAAGATCTTCCCTGCCCCTTGTAATGGCAAGCAAACAAATACTTAGCTCCTTGTTTCAAGTTAAGCCTTGCCTTTGATTACATCAAGCCTCTGTTAAGAAACAGAATTTGTGAATCCCACAGTGGGAGGAACTTGCTGATGCAACAGGAAGGGGCAGAACAGGGAGGAGCTAATGACCAGGATAAAAAGCTGAGCATAAGCTGAGAGTGACCCAAAACTGCTGGAAACAAGCAGCATGGAGGCTGAGGAGCTACTGTGAGTGAGAGAGAGGCATTCTTGCTTGAGGTAGTCTGTTTTGTTTTGAAGGCCTGACAGAGGGAAGGTTTGGGAAGGCTTGGGAATGTGGGTGTTTGCTGCATTGGTTATGTGTACCAACTTTGTGGTTACTGTAATGAATTTGACTTTCTGGTTTTGGGACTTGGTTTTCTGGTATTTGAATAAATGCTTTGGTTCACCTCCATGTGAAGAGCCTGTTACATTTTGTGATTCACTACTATACCAGCATATTCATAGCTGCTGTGGGCACTGTGGATATCACATTGGTGTTACAAAAGAAAGCAAAATATATCCACATTATCCACATAATGATAATAATTTATTATTATTATAAAGTGAGAAAATTTTACTTCATTTTGTACTCAGAGTTCATAAGTTCTCTCTCAGGTGGTGGGTGGCATGTTTTCACCAGGAGTTCATTGTAATAGCTTTGGATGAAATCTTTCACAGTTGATCGTCATTACAACATTGCTGTTACAGTGTGCAATGATCTCCTGGTTATTTTGCCATCAGTTACTATAGGTCTTGCCATGTTTTTTTTTTTTTTTTTTTAATCCCATATTTTTTCTTTTTTTATATCACAATAGTACTCCCTCACAAACATAAAAACCCCCCCCCCCCTTTTTCAGTCATTCCCCAATTTCATGTTATGGGTGATCCCATCTCATTCATGTTCACAGTTATGATTACTAATTATGTATTTCCCTCCATCCTATTTTTTTCTGTTTATCCTTCTCTCTCTCTCTCTCTCTCTCTCTCTCTCTCTCTCTCTCTCTCTCTCTCTGTTTCTCTCTCTCTCTCTCTGTCTCTCTCTCTGTCTCTCTCTCTGTCTCTCTCTCTCTGTCTCTCTCTGTCTCTCTCTCTCTGTCTCTCTCTGTCTCTCTCTCTCTCTCTGTCTCTCTCTCTTTCTGCTGTCCCTCTTCAAAAGTCTGTTTTTCTTCTGACCACTGCTTCCCTTAATCCATCTTTTTTTATCCTCCCCCTCCTATTTCCCTGGTTTGAGAAGATAGATTTCCTCTTTGAATCAATTTTGATGAGAGTGAATTTCAAACATTGCCTGCTACCCCTGCCAATTCCCCCCTTTGCTATAAAAGCTCTTCCTTGAGTATATCTATTCTGTGAAACAATTTCCCCCATTCTACTTCTTATACCCTTCTCCCAGTGCATTCCTCTTTTTCACTCCTTCACTTTTTTTTTTTAAAGCAATCGGGGTTAAGTAACTTGCTCAAGGTTACACGGCCAGTTATTTTGGGTGTGGGGCTGAGTGTCTGAGCCCGGATTCGATCCAGGTCATCCCGACACTGGAGCCGGTGCTCTTCCTCGCTGAGCCACCTGGCCGCCCCTAAGCAATTGGGGTTAAGTAACTTGCTCAAGGTTACACCGCCAAGTGTTTCTGGGTGGGTGCTGAGTGTCTGAGCCCGGGATTCGATCTCCAGGTCATCCTGACACTGGAGCCGGTGCTCTTCCTCGCTGAGCCACCTGGCCACCCCAACTCCTTCACTTTTCTTGAGAGAACAGGCCAACATAATTGCCTCACACTCATGTGCTCTATTTATTTAGACTCCTTCTAATCGTCCTAATGATGACATGGTTCTTAGGAGCGACACGTATCATTTTCATTTGATGTAAATAGTTTAACTTCATCGAACATCTTGTGCTCACTCTTCCACATCGACCTCCTTATGTTTCTCTTGAATCTCCTGCTTGAAGGTAAAGTTTTCTTCAGCTCTGGTCTTATCATCAGGAATACTTCAAAGTCTTCTAGTTCATTAAGTATCTATTTTTTTTTATCACCTGAATTAGGTTTTCCAGCTATGTTATTTTTGGTTCTAATCCTAGCTTTGTAATCCGATCCGATTCTTTGTCTTCTGAAATGTCGTATTCAAAACCCTCCACTTTTTTAAATGTAAAAATTGCTAAATCTTTTGTGATCCTGATGGCAGCTCCATGATATGTGAATTATTCCTTTCTCAATACTTGTAATATTTTATCCTTGGCCTGTGAGCTCTGGAATTTAGCTATAATATTCCTGGGAGTTTTCATTTTGTGATCTCTTTCTGGAAGTAAATGGTGGATTCTTTCAACTTCTATTGTACTCTTGGGATCTAAGACATTGAGGCAGTTTTCCTTGATAATTTCTTGAAACATGAGGTCTAGGATTTTTTTGTTTGTTTGTTTGTTTGTTTGTTTTTAATCATGGCTTTCAGGTAGTCCAATAATTTCTAAAATTATTGGGAATGTTGGGAGAGTTCAGTGCTTGCTGTTTGTACTCTGGCATCTTGGCTACACCCCAGTAGGAACTATTATTAACCTCATTTTGCAGATGAGCAAAATAAGGCAAACAGGTTAAATGACTTACCTAAGGTCACATGGCTACTAGGTGTCTGAGGCTGGATTTGAATTCAGGTTTTCCATATTCAGGTCTAGTGCTTTATCTGCTAGGTCACCTAAGAGCTAGGTGCCTCTGCATCTAGATATTAATGGAGAAAGAAGAATGTATAGTGTAAAATATGTTAAAGAAAGATGATTTTAAGAAAAATTATAGACTAATAGGACTGATAGTTGGAAGCAAACTTAGACTATTTCAAAATCACGTGGCCTGCTCTTTAGCCATCCTCTTCACTCTCCTCTCATAGGATCATGGATTTTTGATCTCAGACCTGGGGCTCAGATAGTTAAACTTCGATCTTCTCTTGCCCTGGCTCAGCCCTCCATGCCACTTCATAGACATTTTCAAATTATGCCACTACAGAAATTGCAGAGTACATATCCATCTCTGTCTTCCCTTCTATCCTTCCTTTATGTATTGTTTTTTTTTTCCCTGTTAGGGTGCAAGTTCCGTAAGTACAGAAACTGTCTTGCTTGCTTGGATTTATAGCTATGTTTCTTAGCATAATGCCTTTCATGCGTTAAATCTCTTAATAAATGCTTTTTTGATCATTCACTTGGAGTTCATCCAGGGATGTATTGGTAAATGTTTCACAATTGGACTATGGAGAATTGGGGAGGAATAAATACATGATGGACTTTTTAAGTTTAATCATTATTATTAACATTTTCTCCATCACTTTCGTAAATCTAGAAAATTAACAGAATAATAAATTGAGCTCTGATTTGTAGCCTTTGCTGATTTCTGAAATGTAAATACTCATACTGAAAATTTCCCAATCGGTTATTTCCAGTATGAGCTGGGTCCAGTACACTCTTGATTTATTCCAACCCCTCCATTTTACAGATGAGGAGACTAAGACAAAGGAAAAATATGGTTGAGTAACATTTCCAAGTGCGGCAGAGAGAAGAAGACTGAGAAAATTACACTGAGGTTATGAAGTAGAACATTTCTGACCCTGTAGAGGACAATTTCCCTTTATCTCATGACCTAAAATTCTACAGAAGAAGTTGAAGCAAGAGGGACCTAAAGTTATCAAGAATGAAATTCTTATGGCAGAAAGAATTTCAATAAAGTGAAAAAAGTTTCAGGAGACTAATATTGGTATTATTGATCAACCAAGATTTTTTAAAAGACATGTATAAGAGAAGTAAGGGAAGGTGATCGATAATGAATATAGAGTAGTTGGCACAAGCTTATGAGAATTGTTTAGGAATGTGAAAACTCCCAGTTGAGGATGGAGATAAAAGGAAAGGACTACAAAACCATCTTCTTACTTAATGGAAGTAAGAGGATGTTCAAAAAAGGGATAGGTCTACTATTCAAAGAGGATGGATTGATGATAATAGACAATAGAACAAAAGAACTTTTGAACCCTTATGTTGCTTCAGTTTTCTTTAACAAGGGAACTGATCTCAGGATTGTGAGTGATAGAATAGAAATGCTAAACACGAGGTTGAAAATGAAGATAAATATGGAGATGGTAAGGGCATATCTAGCTGCTTTCTGTAGATTCAGCTTGGATAAAAAAACATTAGAAAGTGTTAACAGAACTGTTAGTTATTTTATCATATTATTATGGAAATAATTTATTATTTTATTATTATTTATGTTATTAATTGTCATGTTATGTTGTTATGTTATGTTTGTTATGTTTGCTATGTTATGTTATGTTATGTTATGTTATGTTATGTTATGTTATGTTATGTTATGTTATGTTATGTTATGTTGTTTTACCCTGCTTTAAAGTGATCTTTGGAAAATCTTAGAGAACGAAAAAGCCGCTATATGAACAGGGAAGGACAAATACCATGATTTTCTTTTTCTTTCTTTCTTTCTTTCTTTCTTTCTTTCTTTCTTTCTTTCTTTCTTTCTTTCTTTCTTTCTTTCTTTCTTTCTTTCTTTCTTTCTTTCTTTCTTTCTTTCTTTCTTTTTTTGGAGGGGGAAAGGCAAGGCAATGGGGGCTAAATGACTTGCCCAAGGTCACATGGCTAGTTTTGTGTCAAGTGTCTGAGGCTGAATTTGAACTCAGGTCTTCCCGATTCCAGGGCCAGTGCTCTATTCACTATACCACCTAGCCATACTGGTAACGTGATTTTCAAAAGAAAAAAAGAGAAAAGAATTGATCCTTCAAACTATAGATCTGTGAGCTTAACTTCCATTTCTAATGAAATTCTTCAGCGTATTAAAGTGTCCTTTAATTTTCTGAGCATTTATAAAAGGAATCTGTGATTATTAAAACGTAGCATTCTGGTTCCAATGCTTGTGCAAGCCAGGATGAAGCTGCTGACCCACAACGTGCTGAGCTCCTACATGCTTGGGAGCTTATGGCTGGGCATCCAGGCTCCCCAGATCCTCATGAGCCCCGTGGACTTCCATGACACGCATGATCCCCAAGATGGAGTGGGCTGCGTGGGTGGAAGTGGCCAAGAGCCTGGGACACCTGTCTGAGCTGCCCCGGCAGCTGGCCCAGGGCTACGGGGGTGAAGAGTTTCTGAGGAAGGTGCACCATGTGCTGTTAGAAGTAGAGGTGGTCAAGGGCACTCTGCAGTGCCCAGAATCTGGATGCCAGCTCCCCATCAGCTGAGGGATCCCCAACGTCCTGGGCCCTAGAATTTAGCCCCCTCCCACTTTGTGTCCATTTTGTGTGTGTGTGTGTTCATCCAGGCTGAGCAGTAATCCTCTCATCCACCCAGGTCCCTAGTCCACACAGAGCCTTGTTACATATATTTTTTCCTTATTAAAGATTCCCCCCCAAAATAGGGGTGTCTGGGTAGTACAGTGAATAGAGCACTGGCCCTGGAGTCTGGAGAACCTGAATTCAAATTCAGCCTCAGACACTTAACACACTTACTACCTGCATGACTTTGGACAAGTCACTTAATCCCAATTGCCTTGCCTTCCCCCCTCCAAAAAAAACAACAAAAAATTTAGCATCGCTAGAGTTTTGTCAGATTGTTTGACAAGATTACCTGGATATAAACAAAAACATGTTAGAAAAATCTCTCATAATATACTCAGTGCTGGGGGGAAGCCAAATTGTGGATTTGAGAGTTGACCACTACCCAGGGAACCAAGGTACTTGGGGGAAAAAAAGGAAACAACAGGATTTGGCAATATGCTTATCTAAAGCAGGTTGGTTGAGCTCTACCTCAGTTTCCCTTTATGTTAAAAGGGAATATTATTTACCTTTTATAGGAATACAAAGGAACTATGATTTTATAGGTATGGGAATTCCTTATTTCTTCCCCTACCACCTCCACCCCCCCCCCCATGATTCATTAGATGAATCCTAGAGAGTTCCCTTGAGTAATACTCTAATTTCCATAGAGATTAAATGACTTGTCTGGTGTCACAAAGCAAGAAATTGTGAGGAATAGATTTGAACCCAGTTTTTTCCTAACTCCACGTCCAGAAATGTATCCATCTTGTCTCTTAACAACTGAAATGAACGAACAAGTGAATGGATGAATGAATGAATGAACAAATAAATAAGTTGTTCTTCATTTTCGTAGAAGACCGGAGGCATCACAGGTTGATGTCTTGACTTTGGGGTAAGTTGGCTTTAAGTGAGGCAGAGTTGCACAATGACATCAGCCTCACTCTCTTCTAGACTCATTTGATGCCAGTGGCAAGACAAAAGTCAAGACAAAAGGCTGTGGCTCAGGGTGAAGCGTGTGCCCTTGGTGGGTTTGGACACCAACCTCTAAAAGATCCACTGCTTTTACTTCAGCCACCTTCGACAATTCAACAACAGTTGTTTCTCATCAATCCATTCAGCAAGGTGAAGTTTTCACATTCTTGGGGTAGACATTTCTCTAATTCACCCATGTGTTTGAGGTCAACCTGGTTGCTGAGATAGTTTTACAGGGTGTGGCTACTCTGGTGCCTGCTAAGGCTTCTTAGAGCCACAGGTGAGAGTTGGGTGAAAGGTAGACATCAAAGATGAATGGGCAGCTCTAAAAAGCTTAGACAAGCCCTTGTAGATTCTAGTCCTCCCTAAACATCCCATACACCCCAAATAAGAAAGCAAACAAACAAATAAAGCATTGAGGTTTAAAGGAGAAGACAGTTGTTACTGTTATTTAGTTTCCTTGACCACATTTGAGATTTTCTTGGCAAACACAGTAGAATGGTTTGCCATTTTCTTCTCTAGCTCACTTTATAGATGAGGAACTGAGGCAAATAAAATTAAGTGACTTGCCCAGGATCACATAGCTGGAAAGTGTCTGAGGCTGGAGTTGAGCTAAGGTCTTCCTGAATCTAAGCCTGGCAAGCTCCCTACACTGCACCACCTAGAGAGTAGGAAAATCCCGAATTACCCAGAGCAAGGCTCTATAAATACAATGATTTGTTGTGATGTGTTCAGCAAGTCTGCGGCTAGAGCAGCTGGCAGAGTACTGACTTGCAACCCCTTTTTGTTTTGACCTATCCAAAAATATAGCTATCAGCAAAATGAGCATTATTATTCAAGATAGGCCGATTTGCATCTTAATATATAGTGTTCATCTTGCCACAGGCAAAGGCTAGTGATTAGAGAGGTTAATAAGGGAAAATGAGGGAAGCAAGCCAAGCTGGGCTTTGGTTTGGGTAGCCTCAGGGAATATTGAATCCACAGAAGGATGTTTGGGGAAAGCCCTGGAGATGAAGCTGCACAAAGTGTCTTAGCATAGATACCCCTGGAATCATTCTGTAATCAAATATACTAGCCTATTCTTAAGGAGATACATTCACAATTTTTTAACCCATGTTTTGCTTTACTAAGATCCAATTTTCGGTAATCATCTTTTTTTGTTTCTTTTATTTTTTCTTATCCTTCATTCTGCTCTTTCTGTGTATTTTTCCTCCACATCCAGAAATGAATCCAGGGACACTTGCTGGTTACCTTTTAGTGCAAGGCATTCTACCAGGTGTTTTGAGTTATTCAAAGAAGTATTAGGCCTAATCGCTGCTCTCAGCAGGTCTCTTTTTTGGACACATAATATGTGTAGCGCCACGCTGGGTACAATGAGGAATATTATGCTTTCTGTTGTTAAGGAGCTCACAATTTAGATGGAGAAATAAGACACATCCTCAGAAAACCATTAGTGCACATTGCAGAAGAAGGCGTAATTAAGTCCTGCCTTTATGGTATGGATCAGAAATAGTTAGGGAGGTGTCTACCCTAAGCATGTGAAGACTTCCCCTGGTAGAATGGGCAGAGGAGAACAATTTGTTCTAATGGCTATAAAGCCTGCTCAAATAGGTTCTGTGGTGTGCTTAGAATGTGGTTAGATTTCAAAGATGCCAAGTTTATCCACTGCATCCCTGACCATCTCCTGTCATCCTGACTTTTATCTTGCCACTAGTTTTCTATGACTCTGGAAAAGAGTGAGGCTAATGTAATGCCTTTGTGCAACTCTGCCTCATTTCAATTCAATTCATTCACATGTCGGGATATCTTCTTTGAAAATGAAGTTTAAACAACAACAACAATCAGGCACTGATCAGAGAAGGAAAAGATTATTGAGAGCCAGGGTGCTAAGAGAAGATTTCACCGAGAGGTCAAATTTAGGCTCAGAATTTTAAGTTGTTTGAAAACTTGAAAATCAATACTCTTCTTTTGTTAATGATGAAACTAAAACCCAGAGAAGGTGTGGTTCATTATAAGTCACCCCAGTAGTTAGCTGCAAAAGCACAACTGCAATACACTTTCTTGCCTTTTTGTGGAGTGCTATTTCACCATACCATGGAATTGAAGTTGAAGTTTGAAAAATCGGTAAGATATTAAAAATCAGAGACTTGCTAGGAGATTATTCCCAAAGTAATAATGTAATGTATGGGTATTGAGATGGAAATAATCATAACATGTTCAGATGACAGGAAGGAAGTGAATGGCCTGATTTGTGACGGTTTAAGGGGTTTTATAGATGGTTTAATAGAATGTATATTGAACTTGGACTACCTAAAGAATTTGGACTACTATTCCATTTCTAATAATCAGGGACTGTTGCATGACACAATTTCTCTGAGACTTAATTTCATTATTTGTAAAAAATGTATAGTGACGTTTGCCTAGACCATATCACAAGATTACTGGAAGTTTGTTAATTTACATTTATTAAATGCTTAATATGTGTTGTGCACTGGGCTAAGTGTTGGGGTGAAAGAAGAAAGAAAGAAAGAAAGAAAGAAAGAAAGAAAGAAAGAAAGAAAG
>NW_027185863.1:16444212-16463420 GCF_028583685.1 Petaurus breviceps papuanus | reverse complement strand
AAGAAAGAAAGAAAGAAAGAAAGAAAGAAAGAAAGAAAGAAAGAAAGAAAGGAAGGAAGGGAGGAAGGAAGGAAGAAAAAGAAAGAAAAAAAATTGCTCTTGAAAATCTCACAACGTAAGGAAACAACATGCAAAAAAAGTACAAATCTCAGGGGTAAAACACTAAGAATTAAGGAAGACTGGGAAAGATTTCTGGAAGAAGGTGGGACTTTGGATTACACATGAAGGAAATTGGAGAAACCAAGGGAAGGAGATGAGGAGGGAGAGCATCCCAGGAATGAAAAGACCAGCAGTGAAAATGTCCACGTAAGAGATGGAATGAAGAACAAATAGAAATGAAACTGGATTACAGAATGTAGAGAGGGGAGTAAGTAAAAGCCAAACAGAGGGTTTTATATTTGATCCTGGAGGTGATAGAGAGCCACTGGAATTTATGAGGAAAGCACTATAGAAATATGATAAGATAGGGGTGGCTAGATGGCACAGTGAATAGAGCACTAGCCCTGGAGTCAGGAGAACCTGAGTTCAACAGACACTTGACACACTTACTAACTGTGTGACCTTGAGCAAGTCACTTAACCCCAACTGCCTTGCTTTCCCCCTCCAAAAAAAATGCAAAAATAATATAAGGATAGGCACTAGAAAGGTATAGGTTTCTATGCCATCTACCAGGTTTGCAACTTCTCTGTAAATTAAGAGTTTGTAGAGCTGCCTAAAGCAGTGATTGGTTAAATGACATGCCCAGGATCATAACCACAATGCATGTCTGAGGTGAGTCTTAAAGTAAAGTCTTCATGTTGAGGCTGGCCCACTATGTACTATATCAAAAAGTACTAGAAAATATTCTGAAATAATGTTAGATAATGAGAGATTACTTTTTCTTACTGGGTTGCTTCCTCTACTGATGAAAACAGATGGTGGCCACAAAAAACCAAAAATCGTGTTTTCAGACATGATGGTTGTGCTGGACTAAAATGAGGAAAGTTATCATTACCTGCAACTAACTCCTAATAAGTTACCTAATTTGGGAATTGCTTCTGAATCCCTTCATCTCCGCAGATACTCACACATAAGCAGAGATTTTTTTAAAAAGTACCTCTCATCTAGCAGGGACACAAAGGAACTGATGTATCTTCCCTGAGACAGAAAGCAAATTATTGGTCCAAAAGGAAAGTTATACACAGACAACAAAGGGAGAAAGAAGTTCTCCACCAGACATTCCCCTTCCCCAAAAGATGCTTTGATCTGCATTCTGACTTCATCAGTTTTCTCTGGATGTCAGTAGCATTTTTCTATCATGAGAGCTTTGGAATTGTCTTAGATCATTGTATTGCTGAGAAGAGCTAAGTCAAACATAGTTGATCATCCTACAATGGCACTATTACTGTGTAGAGTGTTCTTCTGGTTCTGCTCAATTCATTCAGCATTGGTTCATGTAAGTCTTCCCAGGTTTTTCTGAAATCCACTTGCTCATCATTTCTAATACCACAATAGTATTCATTACATTCATATATAGCTTCTTAAACCATCCCCCAATTGAAGGGCATCCCCTCAATTTCTTTTTTTTAATTTTTTAAGCAATTGGGGTTAAGTAACTTGCTCAAGGTTACATGGCCAGATGTTGCTGGGTGGGTGCTAAGTGTCTGAGCCCGGATTTGATCCCCGGGTCATCCCAACTCTGGGGCCAGTGCTCTTACTGGCTGTGCTACCTGGCCACCCTGATCCCCACAATTTCTAATTCTTTGCCATAACAAAAAGAACTTCTAAAATGTTTTCATACACATATAGGTTATTTTCCCTTTTTTATGACCTCTTTAGGATACAGACTTAGTGGTATCATTGGAACAAAAGGTATGCACAGTTTGATCACCCTTTGACGATAGTTCAAAATTGCTCTCTAGAATGCTTGGATCAGGACAACAATCTGTTATGAATTCTCTGTTTATATGGAGTGGAAATCTCCCTCTCTAGCTCCTATACATTGCTCTTAGTTCTGCCCATCTTTAGGGGAGTAACTAAACAAGTTTTGGTATATGAATGAAAAGGAATACCACTGTGCTGTAAGAAATGAAGAGAGACAGTTTCAGTCAGGAGGTGAGTGGCATGTTCCATCTTTAGTCCTATGGACTTATGGTTTGCCATTTCATTAATCAGAGGTCTAAGGGTTTTCAAACTTGTTCTTCTCTATTTTATCATTATATAATTTATTCTTTGTCTTCTCATTTCACTTCGTTACATAAAAGTTTTCCAAATATCCTCTAAGATTGTCCATTTAATAATTTTTGTGGTCCAATAATAATCTTTTACATTCATCTACCACAATTTGCCATCCCTCAATAAGACACCCTTTTTGTTTACAATTTTGACTTCAACCAAAAAATTTTCTATAAAATTTTTTTGTTCGTATTCTTTTCCTTTCTCCTTGGCTTCTTTGAGGTACTGGTCTAAAAATAGAGAGCTGGATTAATACTTAGTTTGGTAATTTTCTGGGCATAGTTTCAAATTCCTTTTCAGAATGGCAGGACCAATTCACACGTCTGCCAACAGTGCATTAGTGTACCTATTTTTCCATGGCCCTCTCTAATATTTGCTATTTTGCTCTTTTGTCATCTTTGCCAGTCCAATGGATATTATATGGTACCTCACATTTCCCTAATTATTAGTGATTTATAGCCTTTTCCCATCAGATCTTTAATAACTTGGATGTCTTCCTTTGAAAACTACCTCTTCACATTTTTTCATCATTTATCTATTGGAGAATGATTTTTAGTCTCATAAACTTGAATCAGGTCCTCACCATTTCTTAGATATGAGATGTTTAACTGAGAAACATTAGATTTTTCCCTAGTTACCTGTTTTCTCTCAAATATTCACTACATTAAATATTTATTATGTTACTATATTTTAATATAACCATTCTTACAAATATTTACTATATTATTATACCATGTTTGTACAAATACTCTTTAATTTTATCTAATCAAAATTGTTCAGCTTATTTTCTATGATCTTCTCTATCACTTAAAAACGAACTCTTACCCTTTCCATAGACCTGAAGGACAATTTCTTTCTTGTTTCCTTAATTGGTTCATAATGTGACCCTTGATATCTTATGTGTTTCATCCATTTGGAGTTTATCTTGCTGTATGGTATGAGGTATTGGTATAAATCTAATTTCTTCCAAACCATTGTTTAGTTTTTTTTTCTAGGAGTTTTTCTCAAATAGTGCATCTGTCCCTATTAATTGGGCTCTTCGAGCTTATCAAATACTGTGCCACTGTGTTTGTTTACTTCAGTATGTGGTATAACCTGTTCCACTATTATTTCTCAATCTCTCCTTCTCTTTCTGTCTCTCTGTGTCACTATGCCTGTGTCTGTATGTCTATATGTCTGTGGCTCTCCTCTTAATGATTACTTTTTTGAAGTAGAACTTAAGATCTGGCACAGATAGACACCCCCTCCACTTAAAAAAAAATTACATTGAAACTCTTGACCTTTTGTTCCTCTAAATGAATTTTGAGGATTTTTTCCCTAGCTCTGTAAAACATCTTTTATGCAATTTTTTTAGTTCAGCACTGTACAAGTGAATTAGTTTAGGTGAAATTGTAATTTTTATTACATTGGCTTGACCTACCCATGAACAATTAGTATTCTCCAGTTGTTTAGATCTGTTGTTATTTCTGTAAATTATGTTTTTTAAAGCAGTATTCAAATAGTCCTTGAAAGAATTTCAAATATTTTATACTTTTTGAGTGAAATTTCTTTTTTTGTCTCTTCCTACTGAGTCTTACAGAACACTAATGATGTGTGAGGATTTATTTTATATCCTTTAATTTAGCTGATGTTATGTTATCAATTTTTCATTTGACAATAGGTCTCTAAGTACATCATTATATCATCTGAAAAAAATGACTTTATTTCTGCTTTGCCTATGTTTATTTACTAAATTCATATGTCTTGCTTTATTGTTAGAGCTAGTATTTTTTTTATCACTATGTTAAAGGGTACAATAATGAACTTGTTGTTCATTGATAGTATAAGTGTATTTTGATCTTTGCCAGTCCTGTTACTATTCTTACAGGTCCATGTCCTTCATCTTCACTTAGTTCCTGAACCCTGTTTCCATCAACTATTCATGTCTTTTAAAAATCAAAGCTATCTAATGAGTTATCTTTGAAAATTCTGAAATAACATTGAGTCATTTAGTTCCCCTTTTCTTCTGTCAGAATCATCGACATTTATTTCTTTAGAATTTCATTCTTGATAGGTCTCCACTTCCTTTGGAATCAATTTTCTCTCTATTATTTTAGGCTATCAGATGTTACTCATTTTTTCCTAACTCCTTTGAAATGAACTCTCTCAGAATTTAAGTTTCACTTCAGACCCCAGCTCTCATTTTATTCTTTATCATAAACCTTTAGATATAGTGGCTACTTCCTCCTAAGCAGTCACCAGTTCCTCTTCATGATTTAGTATCTGGTTATTTCAGAACATTTTGAAGAATGAAATTATCATCTATCCTGGGTTCAGATATTACCCATAAGACTGACAATTTATGTCACTTTGGACAAGTCCTTTACCCTTCTTGGGCCTGATTTACCTCATCCATAAAATGAAGGTATTGTACTAGATGACCTCTGAGGTACATTCTAGCTCTAAATCTGTGATTTCTATGATCCTAAGCATATCAAAAATTTATCAGAGGTATCTATGTGGTATAGTGAATTCAAGAAAACACGAGTTCAAATATGACTTCAGACATCAGTTGTGTAACCCTTTGCAAATTATTTAATGTCCTTGCCTCAGTTTCCTCAAAATGAGATATTTGTAAAGCACTTATCACAGTGCCAAACACATAGCAGAGGCTTTAATGAATGCTTGTTTTCCTTCCTTCCATCTCTTTGGCATAGCTAAAGTTTCAGCATATGTTCAGGTATTTAAAGTTACCCACCACTGCTGCTTCTATGGATGAAATTTGTTTTGTAAAATTCTCATATATTTGCATCTTCTATCCATGTGGTTGATAGAATAATCCCATAATGATTTTCCTTCTGCTTCTCCCTCCATTCATCCTCAACCACATCTTGTTCATGGATCTGCTCACATGACTAGATCTCTTTAATACACGGTGCTATTCCACTGACACTTTTGTTTATTTAAGTGCTATTTCCTGGTGATATCTCAGTGGATATCTCCCCCACTTTTTTTGGCGATTGGCCTAGAAAATGGAAGTGTTTGATTTGCATACCATATGAAATAAAAACGACTTTTAGCTGCTCTGGGAGGGCTTATTTCAGTACAAGCTGGGTGGAGAGTCCCAATTATGGTGTGAAAGAGAAGCAGCATTAAAGGGGGGGGGGGTTGTCTGCCAAAGTTGCTGACCCTTGTGCGTGATGCCTCCATTTGGCATTAGGCTTAAATAGTTGACCTAATTATCACCACCTCATGGAAAATAGTGTTAATCAAAACATTTAGGAAAAAAAAACAAAGTTACAAGCTTTGGGAATAATTTTTTCTTATGAAAAAATAAAATAAAATGAAGGCTTAAGGGTAAGTCTATTTCTCATACAAGGAACAAGAAATAAAGCTGAAAATGTACACAGTATTGTCAAGCTCTACCGAGCAGGATTATCCTATTAATTATGAATGACATTGTAATGTTTAAAATAAATACAAAATTGTTTCACTCTCACCTTTAGTATCTCCTGAAGCAAATGTTTTATTCCCAGTGATAATCATTATTGTACTGCTCACATCCTTGAAGGATTTGAAAAGCTGAAGAGATATTATACCTTCCCAAAATGTAATGTTGTCTTGTTGACATCCTGTTTTCCATTATGAACTGTTATATTATTTAGTGGGAGGCAAGAGAAGGAAGGAAGACTGAAGTTCTTTCCCTAGCCAGAGAAGAAGATATGGAAAGCAATGCTGAGAAGAAATTAGGATAATTGCTAGGACTCATGAACCTCCTATTCAATTAGATCTGGACACACAAAAGGACAAAGGGCTCCCAGCTTCTATCCTTAGTGTCTACAAGGTTCTGCAATCCAGTGGCCACTTTGCACATGTTAAAATTTTCAAATACTACCTTCACTTAGTGTGTAACTAGACACTAAGAAGATTCTTTCTCTAAGAGAATATCATATTTCAGTCATTGTAACTACAAAGGTTTTAGTTGAAGTCAGTTAAAATTATCGTGGGTTATTCTTGCTTGGAACCAGTTCTCAGGAGCCAGGTAAAATGGGTTCATATATCATTCACTTTCTTCTTCTTCAAATTCAATTCAACAGGAATTTTTAAGTGACCACGATGTTGCAGGCACTATATTGGGCCCTGGGGACGCAAGGTAGGGTGGGGGTGGGGGTGGAGGGAAGAATATCTTTTGTCCTCAAGAGCCTGACATTTCACCGGGGGATGATGGGGAATAGCATGTTCACAAAACAAGAAAATATAAAATACATACAAAGTATAAAGTAATTTGAGCAGAGAGAATACATGAAACTAATAGCTAGACTAAGGATTCACAAAGACCTTGGGTATAAGCCAATAAAAACTGAGCCTTGAACATAGCTATTAATCCCAATAGGCAGAGGTGGAAATGGAAGACTGCAAGGTGTATACAAGGTGTAGAAGAAAGTCTATGTGAAGGTTTGGATGTATAAGGTTTTTAAATGTCAAACCAAAGGGTCTGTACTTTACCTAGAGTCCATAAGCAACAATTGGAGTTTTGTTTTTTTTTTTAACATTTTGATATAACAGTCCTATGTTGCAGGAAATCTAATTCTGTATCCTTATAGATTAGGATGGATTATGTAGAAAAAAGACTAGAGGAAAGGAGACCAAATAGGAATCTATTGCAAAAGTCCAGGCAAGATGTAATGATGGCATGAACTAGGGCATGGTCATGTACTTGGAAAGAAAGGGACAGATGCCATCAAGATTTGGAAGGTGGTTGGCTATAGGGGCTAGAAAGAATAAATATTGTTCTGAGATTTTTAGCCCAAGAGACTGGGAAAATTATGGCATCCTTGAAAGAAATGAGGTCTGGGAAGTGGGAGGTGGGGTGAGGGCGTCAAGAGAAAGAAAAAGACTTTAATTTTGAATATGTTGAGTTAGAGATGCTCATGGGACATGAAGCAGGAGGCTACTGAATGCAGAAAAGGGATCAGGACTAGATATGTAGATCATTGAGTTATCTGTAGAGAGATAACAATTATATTCATATGAAAGAAGGTCGTAGAATGATAGAATAGAGGGAGAAGAGAGTAGGGCCCAAGCTAGAGCACTGGTTTCAAGACATGGATGAAGATACAGCAGTGACTACTGATAGGGAATGGACAGACAGGTAGCAAGCAAATAAATAAATAACAGGGTTAGGAGGATCTGGGGGAGAGAGAGGCAACAGGTAGACAGAATGCTTAATACTGTCAAACACTACCAACAAGAATACAAACCCAGAGAAAGGCCATTGGATTTAGCAATTAAGAGATCATTTAGTAGCTTTCAAAGATGTTTCAATCTGGTAATAGTGTTGGAAGTCAAAATGTGATGGGTTGAGAAGCAAGAGAAATATGTAAGAATGGAAACAATGTCTATGTTATTCCCACTCCTTTCCTCTTTGGCTCTTGTTTCTGTTGTTAGGCCTTCATTCTCAAAGAGGAACCATGACATCATGTGGGTGATGTCTTGACAATCACAAATTTATCTTGAAAAGATAAACCTCCTTATCAAGATCATACCTTTACACGTTAACTTGATACCATCCTTTCCTACTTCTCCAGAAGACTGCTCCCATCATCATCTCCCCTTCTCTGTATTCTCAAGTCTCTTCTTATCTACTGGTTCATTTCCTGCCTCCTGTGAACATGCCCAAGTCTTCAAAATCTTTTTTAAAATCCTCACTAAATACTACTCTTCCTACTAACTCTCATTCTGGATCACTTCTCCCTTTTTTTGGATAAATTCCATTAAGAAGTCATCTATATACAATAACTTACTTCGTTTGTTCTCACTCTTAACTCTCTTCAATCTAGCTTCATTACTCCATTTAACCTCCTCTCTACGAAGTTGCCAATGGTCTCTTCTTCATCAGATCTCACGGGCTTGAGAGGAGGGGGACTCAGAGTACAGAATGAAACATACATTTTTTGGACTTGGTCAAAGCTGGAACTTGTTGCTTTTGTTTATCTGTTGGTAGACTGGGCCTCCCTGTCTTATGCAGTCTGGAAGTTTATAAGTTAACAAATATTTATTGAGTGCCTATTATGTACCTGAGATAAGAATACAAAAAAGGACAAAACGATCCTTAATATCAGGGAACAAACTCACAGTCTGATCATCATAAAAGCTTTGGACCGTACTGTTTCCAACCTGGGGCTAATTGCCTTTTCTTAGACAACCTACAGGTCATCTGCTCCTGGGAGCTCATTCTACGGTTGCTGATCTTAGTACATACTAATTGGCATAGAGCATTGCAACTCAGAATTCCTCAGCTCGAGAGAACTCCCAAGTCTTAGCCTTTCTGGTAGCTGGGATGACAGGTGTATGCCACCTCTATTGGGAATTTCCAGTCAGTAATACCCACCTGGGAATTTGTTTTATTTCACTATTCATATTTGTTACAATCATTTTTTCCCAATGGGAGGAAAAGATGGGAAGGAAAGAAAATAGATTTCTGTTGATTGTAATGAATAAATAAATGAATGGATAGCTAGAAAAATGTATGGATGGGGTGGCCAGGTAGCACAGCGAGTAAGAGCACTGGCTTCAGTGTCAGGATGACCTGGGGATTGAATCCGGGCTCAGATACTTAGCACCACACCCAGAAATAACTGTCCGTGTAACCTTGAGCAAGTTACTTAACCCCAATTGCTTTAAAAAAATTAAAAAAAAAAAGAAAAATGGATGGATAGATGGATGGATAGACAGATGGATAGATAAAAGATAGGTAGGTAGATAAATGGATAGATAGGAAAAAACATCTAGTGTCCTTTTCTCAATACTCATTTTCCTTTGTCTCTCTGTAGCATTTGAAATTGTGGATCATGCTCTCCAGAATGTTCTCCTTTCCTTTTCATTCTCCTTTGTGAGTCATCATTCATGTAACATCCACAATAAGTGAATGTATTCCAAGGTTCTATTCTGAACTCCCTTTACTTTCCTCTCTCTGTGTTCATTTGGTGATCTCATTAGCTCCCTTAGTTCAAATATGATCACCATACATATGACTTCCAGACCTATATATCCAGCACTAATCTTTCTCCTGATATCCAGTACAACTGTATAAACTGCATATTAGACATTCCAAACTGGTTTCCCATAGGAATAAAAAACTAAAAATATCTAAAGTATAAATCATGTTCTACCCTAAACCCATACTTTATCAAAATGTCCTTATTATTATTGAAATTATCACTATTATTCCAGTTACCTAAATTCACAAACTTGCTATCACTCTTGATTCTCACAAATCCCATCTTTCTATAATGAGGAACTTCCCAATGATCCTATCCCTTATGAACAAGTACAGAACGCTCAACTCATGGAATGCCCACGTGAAATTCATAGCACGGGGAGACATTTTGCAATTGGTTTTGTTCTGCTAGCCATGTGATGACAAAGGGCCTTTTCGGGTCAATCGACTATGTTAATCAAACTCGAGGAAGGTAGAGCATTAAAAGGTTTGGTTTATTTTCTTCCTGCCTGGTGCCCTTGGAGTGGGGGAGAGAAGGGAAGAAACAATGTTGTAAACAATTAGTGCTTGGGCCTTCACCACATGAGGTCAACATGCAGCCCTTGAATAGGGGCTTCAATACTTAGTTATCTCAAGATTTGTTTTTTCTTTGCAGGTGAAGGAGATTGGAAATTACTACAACCTTATGAGCTTTGAGAGGTGTGAGAGTCAAGTCCATTCCAGAGTTTGCAGTCAGAGGATCCAGCAATGAATCCCTGAAGTGGGGAAAAAGCAACCTTTGGGACCTATCCCAGTGGTAGGTGAGGCAAAGACTCATTCAACTGTGTAAAAATGGTAGACTCTACGCTATGAAGAAATTGTAAGTCTGGGCCCATGGTCCTCAAGAATTGAGGCAAAATAGGAGAAAGTATATCCCCAGAGTTCAGGGGAAGGGAAATGCTTATGCTTTTGCTATAACTGTATCATTAAAGTAAATGCCCCATTTGTAAAAGCTAATCAGCCTTAATTACTTAAATAGTAACTGGGGTGTGATGTTAATAACTGTCAGCTAATATGAGGGGAGAGAAAACACCAGAAGAGAGGTTTGAGCCAATAGCATTAGGGAAAAGGTACTCCAAATCCTCAGGGGTATCTCTTAGGATATCTGAGGTAAAGATGTAGCCACTCTGGAAGAGACAAATGTTTCATTTGTTAATTCATTTAGATAAATTGAAAGACATAAGGCTGTATATTGTTACATCCTTTCTTGGAATGACTTAAAATGTCCCAGAATTATCATGACAGGCTGAGATTTCTTGTCATTTGATTTTTGTCTCTTGTTGAAGACACTGATGTGTTCTGTCCCTACCCATCTCTGAAATTCAGTTCTTTATTGGTTTCTAATTAATATATTTGCACTAGGGACCTTATAATAATATCTCAATCACTTTATACTTTAGAGTTTGCCACCTGAGGGTTGTAAAGGGATAGAGATATAACAAATATTTTCATCACCATTTTACAGAAGACAGAACTGAGACTCCGAAATGTAAAATGACTTGCCAATGGAAGAAAAGCAGCTGGAATTTGGACCCAGGTTTCCTGACTCCAAGACTAAGATTTTCCAACTATAGTTATTCCATCTACATTGCAGTGTTTCAGGGCACAGCTGCCCTGCAATCTGGAAAATCCACATAAAATTTTTTAGCCCTCCCTTTGTACCAGAGAATAAATCTGAAGTATTATGGTATCAAAAGATAAAATATGTTGACATTACACAAATACTATACATGTTTGTTATGCATTTCTGAGTTTCCAAACTTTTTCTGTGTCACCTACTGGTCTTTGCATGTTGTCTTGCAGCTTTCTTATGCCAACCCATGATGTACTGAAACCACAATGGGGAAAGTCACAAGGTGGAAGGGATATTCACACTGTTTTGCATTTCACCTAACAGTTAACACAGTGTCTGATACAGAGGGAGAATTGTGGGGGAAAAATCTTAGGGATGGATTTCCTAAGTTCAGTGACACTTTCTGACTTACTCAGTTTTTCTTCTCATAACAAAGACAAGATTGTACAGGGGAGCTGTGTGTGCCTTAAGTAGAGGGGTTCCAGTGATGACCCTCTGTGCAAAGAATGGAAATCTGAATGTGACTTCTGTCTCAAGACCAAGTTTCAGGTAGTAGCTGAAATGGCTTCACATGTCATCCTCTTGCATGTGTGTGATGGACTGAGGATGCCTGAAACATAATTGGTTGATTTATATAAGAAATGTTGCTATTTGTCCTTTACCCTATACCGTATTCAGCTAAAGTCATGAATAATCATGAGAATTTTTACTGGATAAATATAATAGATGATTAGACATAATTATTTTTGTAATAAATAATCAAATCATAGTTTGAGGAAGATTTGTTTAACTCAATTTCATCAGCTCCATCACCTACAAGCAAAAGCTACTGCAAAAAAAAATGAGAAAACCAGAGAAAACACTGGTATCATTTAGTTTTTAATGGCTAAAATGATGCTAAGAAAACCATTTATTCAATACCATCTAGACACATATTAAAATTAACTCTCTTTGAAAATATGAAAATAATGGCTATGCATCTCTACAATACCTTAAGTTTTGCAAAGCACATTACAAAGATTTCATTTCTATCCTCACAACAATCCTGGGAAGTAGGTGTTATTATTATCCCTGTTTTTACAGATAAAGAAACTGAGGAAGGCAGTGACTAATTGATTTTCCTCTGGTCACACAAGCATTTGAGGTCACATTTGAACTCAGGTCTTCTTGACTTTACAACCAGTGTTCTATTCACTGCACTATCTAGTACCTTAAAAACAGTACCTACATCGCAAATGTCATTGAAATACACTTATGTAAATTTTGTTAGTGGGAAGACAAATGACTTTAATTTAAAGTTCTACTGAATATTAAGGTCATGGTGGTCTCCAACCTGTTTTGCAATAAGATTGTGCCCTTAGCATGCTTTGTTGCTCCCATCCCAATTTCAAGAGGGATCATGGTATATTCCTTCACTGGTCTGTCTGCTGCTATACTATGTCCTAGCCTCACCTCCAATTTCAGGCACAGGATATCTGTTTCAACTTCTTCCACAAGGTAGACTCTATCAAAAAAGTCCAAAATACTGTGTCTCCTGATTGAAACCTTCCTGCTTAGGCATTTTGACCCAAAAGGAAGGTAAATTTAATTCTCTGAAACTTTTTTTTCCCCTTTAAGGACCATACCTTAAACCCAAATCACAATGACTCTCATTGATTGGCCAATAATAAGTCACAGACCAAACCCCACTTGGTCATTCTTTGGGCCCTGATTGGCTCAGAGTGAATGAAAATAGCTCTTGTTTCTCTATTGTCCAAAAACCTGGAGGGTCTCCCCCCCATTGATTTTTTTTAATAGGTAAAACAGGTCATTCTCTGCCTTATTTCTTATCTAGTCTTTTTTTTTTCCTATTGATTCACAGAGCACTTTAGTTTTAAAAAAAATTATTACTAATTAATTTATTTACTTTTGGTTTACAAAATTCAGTTTCAGAATCCCTTTGAGTTTCAAATTTTCTCCCCCTCACTCTCCCTGCCTCCCTGCCCCCCCCCCACATGGCAGCATGCAATCAGATATAGGATCTACAAATACCTTCACATCAAACATTAGTCAGGTTGTAAAGAAGGATTATAATCAATGGAAAGAACAATGGGAAAGAGGAAACAAAACAAAACAAGAAAAAGAAAGAGAGCAAGTATTTTGCTTTGATCTGTATTCAGACTCTGTAGTTCTTTTTCTGGATGTGGACACATCTCTTTCCATCGTGAATCTTCTGGAGTTGTCTTATAACCTTCCATTGCTAAGAGGAGCCCTGCCTGTCAAAGCTGGTCATCACACATACATTGTGTCTGTAATTGTGTACAAATTTCTCCTGGTTTTTCTCTTCCCACTCAACATCAGTTTTTATAAATCTCTCCAGGTTATTATGAAGTCCATCTGTTCCTCATTTCTTATAGAACAAAAGTATTTCACTACATTCATATACCACAACTTGTTCAGCCATTCCCCAATTGATGGGCATCCCCTCTATTTCCAATTCTTTGCCACCATGAAAAGTGTGGCTATAAATGTTTTTGTATATACAGGTCCTCTTCCCACTTCTATGATCTCTTTGGGATACAACTCTAGAAGTGGTATTGCTGGGTCAAAGGGTATGTACTTATTTATAGCCCTTTGAGCGTAGTTCCAGATTGTTCTCCAGAATGGCTGGATCAGTTCATGACTCCATTAGTTTTCCAATTTTTCTACATCCTCTCCAGCATTCATCATTTTTCTGTTTTGTCATCTTAACCAATCTGATCGGTAAGATGTGGTACCTCAGAGTTGTTTTGATTTGCATTTCTCTAATGTATAGTGATTTAGAGCATTTTTTCATATGGCTATGGATATCTTTAACTTCTTCCTCTGAAAACTGCCTGTTCATATCCTTTGACCATTTATCAATTGGGGAATGACTTGTTTTCTTACAGATTTGATTCACTTCTCTGTATATTTTAGAAATGAGGCCTTTATCAGAGACACTGATTATAAAAATTCTTTCCAAATTTTCCACTTCCCTCTTAATCTTGGTTACATTGGCTTTATTTGTATAGAAACTTTTCAATTTAATATAACCAAAATTATTCATTTTGCATTTAATAATGCTCTCTAACTCTTGTTCAGTTATAAAATCTTCCCTTCTTCATAAATCTGACAGGCAAACTATTCCTTGCTCTCCCAGATTACTTACAGTATCAGCCTTTAAACCTAGATCATGCACCCATTTAGACTTGATTTTGGTATACAGTGTTAGATATTGGTCTATGCCCAGTTTCTGCCATACTCTATTCCAGTTTTCCCAGCAGGTTTTGTCAAATAGTGAGCTCCTATCCCAAAAACTCGGGTCTTTGGGTTTATCAAACAGTAGATTACTATAGTCATTGACTGCTGAATCTCATGTATCCAATCTATTCCAATGATCCCCTCCTCTCTTCCTCAGCAAGTACCAAGTAGTTCTGATGACTGCTGCTTTCTAATGCAGATTAAAATCTGGTATGTCTAGGCCATCTTTCCTAGAATTTCTTATCATTAATTCCCTTGATATTCTGGACCTTTTGTTCTTCCAAATGAATTTTGTTACTATTTTTTCTACCTCTATAAAGTAATATTTTGATAGATTGGTATGGCACTAAATATGTAATTTAATTTAGGTAAAATTGTCATTTTTATTATATTAGCTCAACCCAGTCATGAGCAACTGATGTTTTTCCAATTAGTTAGATCTGACTTAATTTGTGTGAAAAAGTGTTTTGTAATTGTGTTCATATAGGTCCTGGGTTTGTTTTGTCAGGTAGATTCCCAAATATTTTAAAATGTCTACAGTAACTTTAAATGGAATATCTCTTTCTATCTCTTGCTGTTGGGTTTTCTTAGAAATATATAGAAATGTCAAGAATTTATGTGGGTTTATTTTATATTCTGCAACTTTGGCAAATTTATTACCTCAAGTAGTTTTTTAGTTGATTCTCTAGGATTCTCTAAGTATATCATCATATTTTCTGCAAAGAGTGATACCTTAGTCTCTTCTTTGCTTAATTTGATTCCTTCAATTTCTTTTTCTTCTCTTATTGCTACTGTTAACATTTCTAGTACCAAATTGAATAAGCGGGGTGATAGTGGACATCCTTGTTTAACCCCTGATCTCTTACCAAGTCTTAATCACTGAATGGGATTTTTCTCAGTCAAAAGGAGACCTGTTAAAAGTTTTAGCTTAAAAAGGACAAGGTTTGCCACTGCATCATCTCCAATTGTCCTTATCTATACCTTTCCACTGGACCCAGATGGCACTGGAGGAGAAAGTGAGGCTGGTGACTTTGCCCAGCCCTCCCTCACTCAAATCAAATTCACTTGAATGTCATGATATTGCCTCCCTGATGCCCTCTTCAAGCACTCTTCAAGAATGAAGGGCAAACAACAACAGGTATTTGGGGCACTGTTGTCATTACAGTTGATGCCAAGTTATTGTTTTTAGCTATTGAAAGTGTAACTTTAGCCACAGCAAAAAGTTGGACCCAACAAATCCAGATTTGATTAAGAAGGCAGCTTTTTGTTAATGATGTAGGACTGCCTTGAATCAAAACTGACTTATACTTTGAAAGGTAGAAGGGGGAAAAGTTTTAACTACATTGATCCTCAGATCTAGAAGACAGTCCTGAAGACAGAAGCTAAGATTTTTGTTCCAAATCTTTAAAAGAGAAAAGAAATTGTCTTGGAAAATTGACTCTATCAAATGATCTGATCAAATGTACTAGTGAGTGAAGCTTAAATAGTGTAAGGTTCTGTTTTCTGGGTTTATTCTCTTTAATCTAGAACATGAGTGCAAAGATGCTCATATCCTCGCTATTAAAAGATACATGATGGCAACAGAGAGCTGATCAAAAGCTCTACTCTTTTTAGGGTCTCTGTCTCTATCTCTTGAGCCAGCAAGGATTCAGACTATTAGTAGTATGGATAGGTTTTCTTCAGTCTTCAAACAAGCTGGTCACCAAAAAGCTAACATCATTGACTGTCTATCTTCTCAAATCTTTCTCAGGCAGTGGTTAGAAATTGTCCTTCCCTAAATAACATTTAAGGAAACTTTTTTTTCTGGTGGAAATAATATTGCCTATTATTATATAATAAGTCACATGGGGAAAATAACAGAAAGTTGTAGGTTAATATTCAGATGCTCAAGATAGTCTCTGAAGTACAATTCATCTAAGAATAGCATGTGCTCCTTTGTCTAGGTTCTTAGTAGGAATTTATGAAGAATCACATAGTTGTTTCAATGAGTAAAGGTGGAATAATTTTCTCCTCTGGTTAGTATACTGAGGAAAAAAATAAAATTAAGGAGTTTAGCCTAATGCCATTGATTCACCTAACACTGGTTCAGGTGCAATGTGTGTGATTTGTTGAATAGAGGAGAAGAAAAAAAGGGAACAATTTGACTCAAGACAAGAAAAATGAAGGGAGCTAATTCCTGTGAAGTACAGTTTGATTTAGAATAGCTCAAGAAAATGAAAACCAACATCTGTTGTGGGTTATATTTGGCTGGAAGTTTTAGGACAATGTAAGGGTTATGGGATTTAAAGATCTTCCATGCCCCATTGGACTTGCTGATGTAGCAGGAAGGGGCGGAGCAAGAGGAAGCGGAAGCCAAACTAGAGTTCCTGTGGTGGCTGGCGGTGGTGGCAACAGCGGCGGCGGCAGCGGCAGCAGCAGAGGCAGCAGCAGCGGCAGGACAAAGCCCTTTTTGAGTTAACCATCTGCTAAGGACTCCTGCTGAGGACTGCCAGGGGCTGGAGCTGCTGGGAGCACGCTTCCCAGACGCTGGGTGGTTGCTGTGAGTGGGGAGAGGAGGGACCTTTGCCTGAGGTAGCCTGTTCTGTTTTAAAGGCTTGAAAATGTGGGTGCTTTCTACTTTATCTACCTGTGCCAATATCATAACTACTCTGATGGCTTTCACTTTCTGGTTTTGGGACTCAGTCTTTTGGTATCTTAATAAATTTTCTAGTTTATTCCCCCATATGGCAAGCATGACATATTTTGTGATGGATAATTATATCAGCATATTCGTAATCTCCATAGGCATTGTGAATATGGCATTGCTGATACAGACAAGTAAGACTATAGTTTTTGCGATGGGAATTATGTGTATCCTTTATGGAAATACTTGTCCATCCACATGTTACTCTAACTGGAATTTTAATTAATTCTTTCTCCCCCTTTTACAGGTTCTAATCAATGACTTGTACCTAACCTAACTATGAAACCCCAATTGAAAGAAAATACATCAGTTGGCTGAACACAAAATTAAATTCAGAGTCATTTTTTTTGCCTGAACCAAAGCTCTTTTTTTAAATATACCTGATCAAAATCAGAGTTTGAATTGGAGCCAAGTATTCATCTTCTAAAATTCTTCAAGTAAGAAAAAATAATTGGAATATTCTTTACAGAGAACATAAACTAATGTTTCTTTCCCTTGATGTCCCAGGTTTTAATGAAATTAATCACTCCTGTCATTATAGTTCACTTAGCCATATAAATATACACATCCATATATATATGATCCTAGGAAGGAATTCAGAAGTTTCTAGATAAAGCAAGGAAACTGGACTCGAGTTCCAGAGATGGCATTTGTCCCACTTCCTTATTATTATCACAGGAAAGGAAGTGAAATTATTGTAGGAAGCTTTGTAAAATTATATTGTAAAGTGAGTCTATTCTATGTGAGAAAGACTTCAAGAACAGAGATGTCAAGGATGAGGCCAAAGCCAGATTAAAATATAATTACAAAATATTTAACAAAATAAATAAAAATATAATACAAGATAGATAATATAAATTTGTGTTTTTTAAATAAATATGCTGCCAGCCAGGATCCATTTCTATTTGAGTTTAATAACACTGTTCTTATGGGCAGCTAGGTAGTATGGTGGGTAGATTTCCAGGCCTCTGTCAGGAAGACTGATCTTCCTGACCTCAAATCTGTCCTCAGGTACTTATTAACTGTGTGACCCTGGCCAAATCACTTAATTCTTTTTGCCTCAGTTCCCTTATCTATACAATAAGCTGGAGAAGGAAATGACAAACCACTCCAATATCTTTGCCAAGAAAACCCTAACTAATCTCAAAAGCTCAATGAGGAGAATCATGGCTTCAGAATTAGACTGGAGCAAATGGAAGCTAATGACTTTATGAGAAATCAAGATGCTGTTAAACAGATCCAAACAAATGAAAGAATAGAAGGCAATGTGAAATATCTCATGGGAAAAACCACTGACCTGGAAAATAGATCCAGGAGAGAGAATTTAAAAATTATTGGACTACCTGAAAGCCATGATCAAAGTAACAGCCTAGAAATCATCCTCCAGGAAGTTCTCAAAGAAAACTGACCTTATATTTTAGAACCAGAGGGCAAAATAGAGGTTGAAAGAATCCACCAATCACCTTCTGAAAAAGATCCCCAAAAGAAAACTCCTAGGAATATTATAGGCAGGTTCTGGAATTCCCAGATTAAGGAGAGAATATTACAAGTAGCCAGGAAGAAACGATTTGAATATTGTGGAAACACAATCAGGATAACCCAGGATCTGGCAGCTTCTACACTGAGGGATTGAAGGGCTTGGAATATGATATTCTGGAGATCAAAGGAGCTGGGATTAAAACCAAGAGTCACCTACCCAGCAAAACTGAGTATCTTGTTTCAGGGGAAAATATGGTCATTCAGTGGAATAGGAGACTTTCAAGCATTCTTGCTGAAAAAACCAGAGTTGAACAGAAAATTTGACATTCAGATACAAGAAGCAAGAGAAGCATGAGAAGTTAAACAGGGAAAAGAAATCATAAGGAACTTATCAAATTTAAGCTATTAACATTCCTACATGGAAAAACAATAATTGTAACTTATGAAACTTTTCTCAGTAGTTGAAGGGAATATATATATATATATGTCTATATATGAGGGTATATGGGCATATGAATACATATGTGAATGTGTGTATATATGTTTACAGGTATACATAGATAGAGGGCATAGGACCAATTTAACAGGAAGGGATGATACTTAAAAGGTGAAATTAAGAGGTGAGAGAAGAATATAATGAAAGGAGATGGGGAGAGACAGAATGGGGTAAACTATCTCATAAAGAAGAGGCAAGGGAAAATGGTTACAATGGAGGGGAAGAATAGGAAGGCAAAATGGAATGGGTCAACCTTATTCCCATTGAATTTGGCTTGAGGAGGGAATGAAATACACACTAAATAGGGATCTCACCCTACAGGAGAGTAGGGGGGGAAGGGGATGAGAAGGGTTTGATGGAAGGGAGGGCAGCCTGGGGGGGAGGGAAGTTGGTAGCACCCACTTTTGAAAAGGGATGGGATCAAAGTAGAGAATAGAACAAGTAGGAGGTGGGATAGGAGGGAGGGAAATATAGTCAGTCTTTT
>NW_027185863.1:16396654-16444112 GCF_028583685.1 Petaurus breviceps papuanus | reverse complement strand
GGGGGGGGAGGGAAGTTGGTAGCACCCACTTTTGAAAAGGGATGGGATCAAAGTAGAGAATAGAACAAGTAGGAGGTGGGATAGGAGGGAGGGAAATATAGTCAGTCTTTTATAATATATCTACTACGTTATTGTTTTGCATTAGCCACACATGTACATCCTATAATAAACTGCTTTTCTTCCCAGTAAGGGTGGTGAAAAGGGAGGAAGGGAATGAATCTGGAATTCAAAGTTTTAAAATCAAATATTCAAATATGTATGTGATATATATATATATATACATATATATGTGTGTGTATGTATATACTATTATCAATACTGTTTTACATGTAAATGGGAAATAAGATATACAGGCACTGGGGCATAGAGATCCACTGGAAAAGTCAAAAGGGGTATGGGAGAAAATATGGGAGAGAGCAGATTGGAGGAGGGGATATCCTGTGGGACTGTTATTCTTGGGGGGGGGGGGGGAGGGGAAAAACGGGGAGAAAATTGGTAACTCAAAATCTGGCGGAAATGAATGATGTAAATCAGAAGTTAATAAAGCATTTGAAAAAAAAAAAGAATACCCTACCTGGGGTCACAAGGAGTCGTGATTGAAAAATGACTGAACAACTATAAACTACTGTTTTAGATCTAGCTGTGGAACTGTTTAAAAACACATCTAAAGCCCTCTTCATTTCAGTTTATTTCATTTTGGTCTTATTTTTACCTTTTAGATAAGAGAGGGACAACTTTCTACATTGAAGCCTGAAAACTTCTGATATCAGGGAAGTAGAGGAGATTAAATACTCCAACAAAACATAGGTATTCTCAGAGTTGCAAACACCTGAAATTGCTATCACATACATATAAAAAGGCTGAGCAGCATAGTCTTGTTCCCTACTCTTCATGAAGTTGCTACATATCATCTCTATCTGGCCCTCTCACTCAGGACAATAGTTAACCTGTTTGGGGCCAATGATACCACTAAGTACCTTTCTGATCCAATGTCTCCTCTCCACTCCTTCATTTCTTCCCACTTAAGACATGCTAAGTTCATTGCTCTTCCCCTCTTTTCCTCTCTTTCACATTCACTTACTTATATTGGTACTTCAAAAGACTTATGATTTCATCAGTGTAGGTATTCCCTTAATTCATATGTACCACAATGACTCTATTTCTTAGTAAATGGTTTTCATTGCTTTTCAGATTCCAAAATATAAATCTACCTGTAGAGACATGATAGACTCTCCATAATTATCTGGGCTATTTCTCAGAAAATTGACATATGGAAAATACTCCAACTCATTAAGGCCCTCCAGAACTAATTCTCTACTGGCATAACTTTTGAGAATCTAGAATAATCTTATTGCAATGGTGAAGCATCAGAATAGAACAATTAGGATCACAGTCCCAGTTCAGATAATTCCATGACAAGCAATCTCTTTCTTGAACATAAACCTTCATTTTAGCCTCTCTCCTTCCTTCTGCCATTCTAATTATTGTCTAATATTGGTGGTTGGTTCCCAAAATTATGTCCTGGGCCCTCCTCCTCTTTCTTTACATTTTCTTCCTTGATGACCTCATCATAAATATACCTCTGATTTTAATTAACCATGTCTAAGTCTATGACATCCAGGTCTACACCTAGTCTAAGCTTTCTCTGTCAGCTTTAGTTCTTCATCTCCCACTATCTATTGTACACTTCTAGATGAATGTCCCAGAGGCACCAGAAACATGACATATTGGAAACAGAGCTCAGCCTTTTTGCTTGAAACCTAACCCTCTTCCAAAATCTGTTTTGTCCAAGTTATCACCAGACTTCCTGTTATCCAGATTTGCAATTTCAGCATCATCCTTGACTGTTGATTCTCCCTCACCTCACATAACTAATCAATTGCTAAGTTTAATCAATTCTACTTCCATATCCAGCTCCTACTCGAGAGTCCTATGTCCTTCACTCCAGGTAAAGCCATCATCACCTCCCTTCTGGACTATTGCAATAATATGCTGATTAGTCTCACTGCCTCAAATTTCTCCCCTTTCAATTTATATTCTTTATAGTTGCCAAAATAATTTTTCTAAAGAATTGGTCTGACTATTTGCTCCTCTCAACAAATCTCTATTACTTCTAAGATCAAATTTAAATCCTCCTATATAAAATTCTTCATCATCTGGTTTGAAACTACCATTCTGGCCATATTATGGATTACCTTCCTTCACAAATTCTTTGCTCCAACCTAACTGGTTTGCTTTCTTCACACACAATCCTCCATCTCTCATCTTCTTTTCTTTTCTTTTTCATTTGCTTTTTGGAGGGTAATTGGGGTTAAGCAACTTGCCCAAGGTCACATGGCTAGTAAGTGTTAAGTGTCTGAGGTCACATTTGAACTCAGGTCCTTCTGACTTCAGGGCCAGTTAGCCACCTAGCCACCTCTCTCATCTTCTTTTCTTTGTAGTAGAATGCTATTCTTCCTCACTCCCATTTCTTATAATACCTAGTTTGCTTCAAAATTCAGCTTAAATATCATGAACATGAAAGTTTTCCTGATATCCTTGTTAGTACCTCCCTCCCTTCCAGATTTACTGGAACATGTATTTTGTCTCTCCCATAGAATGGCTTGAGGGTGATAACTTTTTACTTTATTCTTTGGTCTTTCTGTGCTTAGCATACTGATAGTAGACATTTTATAAGTGATTGTTAATTGCTATATACCTCCAGAAAATCTTTTCCTCTTCTATTGTCTTTGATTCACTTTTGAGCCAAACTCTAATAAATTTTGGAATAGATAAGAGCAAAGATGGCAAATGCATTGCACTCCAGAGTACAGCTTGAACCAGATTAAAATGTAAATGGGAAATATTTGACAAAATGAATAAAAATACAATAAGACATAGATAGCATTATTTTTTAAAATGAAGTCAATATGTGACCCACAGGGATTCATATATATGGTTTTGTGGTACAGGATTCTATTTGAGTTTGACACCACTAGCTTGGAGTAGTGGTAATGATACATTTTATATCAAATAAAGAAAATCTAAAAGTTTTAATATGCATAATAAAAACCAGGCTTAACATATCTGTAAAAGCCTTAAAAATATATAATAATCCACCTTCAGAATTTCTAGGAAGTTCTCTACCTACCTCCTCATTGTGTTTAAATAATTTTTCATATGCGCACTAATAGTCAAGCATCACTTTGGGGGTTACACAGTGATGAATTTTTTAGACACAACAACTCAGTGACCATTCACTAAGTTGTAGATAAGTTATCTGGTTCGGGGGAAGGAATATTCACAAAGATGAAATAAAAGATACTAGAAGGAATGAATTATTTAAAAAATTATTAAAATTGCAATAATATTTTCTTGTATTTTTTGCAGCAAATAGAATGCTTTAACCATTCACTCAACATTTTGAGCTGAATCATTTTTCAACTGTGTTCTTAGATCTTGCATATAGCTTCCCAAAACAATCTGAGAAGATCTGCAGACACACAATAAATTACTATATTTACCCATTTACCAACTATGGCTACAGCTTTAGCTATTGTGATGTATGGCAGTTGGTGCCCCTACTATGAGAAAGATGACATAGATATAGACATAGACATAGATATAGATATAGATATGGATATGGATATAGATATAGTTATATAAAAATACCATGACCAGGTGAAACTGCATAATTAGTGAACTCAGTCGATCCTAAGGCTAGAAAAGCATCTGAGCCATACCTAGCTGAATTGTATGGCAGATTCCATTATTTGTGAGTGGAAATTTTATTTTAAAAGGTATTTTAATTTTTAAAAAGGCATTTTAAAGGTAGAGAAAGGACTACCAGTTAATGATTAATATTAGGATGGATGACTTTGGTACATTTTTAGGCCTTGAGTAGGTCAAAGTTGTACCATTTTAGGGTCCTGAAAAGTGTTCCCCTTATGGGTGTGTCTATGCTCCTCTTCCCTCTAGGAACTTATTGGAAGGAAAAAATGGGAAAGTAATATTCTAAATCTTTTTGGCTCCTCCCCTCAGTGTCATGTGTCCTTTGTCAGTATCTGGGGTAAAAATTCAGTATCTAGCAAGAGCTATCTCTGGTGATGAGGCCATTCTGAGGTTGCCTAGGGTGTATTTCTGAAAATACAAGAGACTCAGCCCATCACCCTACGGGTATGCAAAAGCTGTTGCCAGATGTGGGGGCCCAGCTGGGGTTTCCTGCACCTGGCACAGTATTCTTTTATTTTTTATTTTTTTGGTCAACAGAGACTCACATGATCATAGTCAGAGCAGTTATTACTTCCTCTAACCTGGGGTTATTTGTAGCTTCACACTTTGGGGACTAAAGTTGGAAGTGAAAGTTGTATACACAGTAGGAGCTCATGTTCTTTAAGCTTTCCCAGTACTCTGTGTTCTCTAGCCTGCTTTTGGTTCTCTGTATTTTGCAATAATCTAACCCTCAGTTTTTGTACCAACTAGGTTTCTGTTCTTCTCCGGTAGCTGTTTCGCGAACCTCAGTCCCTTCCCATGAAGATCCTTATTCAACTTACTCTCGCACCCTTAACTTATCTTGCATTTTCCATACTAGTCGTAATTTCAAATATCTTTCTCCCTCTATAAATAAAAAATAGTAAGGCCTTTTTCAAAGCAGGTATTCTGATGTTTGGTTTAAAATTTAATTCACATCAACAAATAAATATTAAGCCTGTACTAAGTAAGGCATTATTCTAGGCACTGAAAATAAAAAGATAATTTTTAATAAGTCTTTGCTCCCAAGGAATTTACATTATAGTTACTGTACCCCTGAGTTCTCTTAAGAGAGTTGAGGAAAAAAACCCAGCGAGGAAGATTCCACATTAGCTGGAATATGTGTACCTTTAGCTGTTTTGTCAAGCCTTCTCTGGCAATGGATGATAGAAGGAGTAGTTCCTTTCTTTTTTAATTCCATGATGATTTGGGGTGAATTGCTACATTTCACTTTACACTGGGGAAGAATACAGTAGGAAAGGAAAAAAACAAAAATCTTAAGGTGTTTCATTTTTATGTTCAATGTGATAAGTCTGAACTTAGATATAAAATTTTTTTAAACATAAACTTAAAGAATTTGTTTTTTTAATTAATTTATAAATAAAACTTAGATATAGAATTTGTTTTTTTTAATTTACGCTTATTTGTTCCTTGTTTCCTTCATGTTGTTTTTCACAAATTCATAGTCTTTAAAAGATAAAAGAAATTTCAAGGGGCCATTTAATTTAATTTATCCCTAGAAGGAGCCCACCCCATCTCACATGAACTTGGGAATGTTTTATTTAAAAATCTCAAATGAGGGAAGAACTCATTCTTTCAGAAAGGAGACTTTCCCATTTATGTAACTCTAATCTCAAGGAAATTTTCCCCTCCATTAAGTCTAAATTTTTCCTCTTGGAGTTAAATGAAAGTCTAATCCCTATGTCATGACAACTGCATTTACTTGCAGACAACTATCATGTTCACCTGATCCTTCTTCTTCATCACAATTTCCTTCCACTGTTGTCCATAGGGCTTAGACTTGAAGTTCTTTACCATTCTGGGCTTCATCTTGACACTCTCCAGTTTATGAGCATTCTTAAGAGATTATACTTAATAGAAATGACCACAATACTCCAATTGTGTGCTGACCAAAACACAATATGGTAGTAGCATCACTGCCTTATTCCTGGAAGGTATGTGTCCTTTATTGCATAAGATCATTCTAGTGTTTTTGGCTGCTGGCTCATTTCGTTGGATCATATTGAGTTTGTAGCCCACCAAAACCCCCATTTTTAACTGTTTCCTAAATATACCTTGCCAATTTTGTGCTTCTATTTCTTGAACTGCAAGACTCCATATTTTCCCTATTGAATTTTATCTTATTAGATTCTGTCCAATTGTCTACCCAGTCATTTAAAAAAAATTCTATAATACAATATGTTAGTTATCATTCTCAGATTCAAGTTGACTATTTGGCTGATTTAGCAGGATTCTCCAAAGCTGTGTTCTTTCTCCAACCCTCCATGTATAGGCATGATAGCATGAACATGAGAGAAGCGCTCCAAGTTACCTTCTGATTTAGCTGCACTGAAGGAGCCATGGGCATGTACCATGTAAGGTCAGAAGATAGTGACTAGACCAGGAAGAATGGAGAAATGTTACAGAGGAGATTGTAATTCATTCCGTGTGCAATTAGGAGCTATTGACAGTTTTTGAACAGAGGGAGGATATGATGAAAGCAGTCATTTACCATGATTAAATTCATTAGTCATGTGCATTATGGATGATTAGAGAAAGGAGATTAGAGGCATGGTAACTAGACAGGATGCTGTTGAAATGTTCTGGGAGAGAGATGAGGACGGTAAACTAAATTGGTGGTAGTGAAAAAGGAAAAGGAGATAATGGGAGAAATAATGCAGAGGGAGAATTTACACAACTTAGTGATTAATTGAAGATTCTGTGGGAGAGGTGAACACAAAGGAAAATGAGGCATTAAAGGTGATCTGGATTTTTAAAAAATACTTTACTGGAATGTTTTACTGACAGAAACAAAGAAGTTAGGGAGAAAAAAAAGATATAATTTCAACACGTAACTTTCAAAGCTGTCTTACTTCTCTGGGATTCTCTCTGGCCTTCCAACCTCTTCTGAACCTTTAAAAATGCTTTAATGATCCTCTTTTTATTTTTTAACATCTTTCTCTATTCCATCACCTTAAAAATTGAGGAGAAAAGATAATAAAGCCTTTATAAGAAATATACATGGTTGAGCAAAAATAAATTACCACATTGTCCATTGATTAAAATGTAGGTCTTATTCTGTACCTTGAGAGTTTCACCTCTTGGCCAGAAGTTGGGTAGCAAGCTTCATCACTGGTGATCTGGAATCATAGTTAGTAATTATTTTAATCAAAGTTCTAAAGTCTTTCAAAGTTAGTTTTCTTTACAATATTTTCATTATAGAAATTGTTCTCCTGGCTTCCCAGGCAGGTTTATCTTTTTATCATTTCTTAAACTTTCTACCTAGCTTTTAAAATCCTTTGCAACCTAACCCATCACTTCAACCTCATAGTTAGTGCTACATGAATATTAATAATGATGATGATGGTGATGATGATGCCACAAGTCAAGTATCACCTTCTATGTGAAACCTTTCATGGAGTACTAATGCCATCTCACCCAAACTATCTTAGATTTAATTGCCATGTATTTATTTTCTTTATATTTTTATCTAGTGTATATCATTATATCACGTGTATATATACATATATAGATGTGTATAAACATATATGTGTTTATAACCACACACATAAATATTCACAAACATGTGTGCTTGTTGTTTTCCCCATTAGAATGTAAATTTCTTACGAGTATAGCTTATTTCATTCATTGTATTGTGTCTCCAACATCTTGGAGATTTCTTGGTAAATAAGTGCATAAAAAGTGATTGATTGGTGGGCTGAGGTAATTCAGTTGTAGAGAGTAACAGTGGAGAAAGTGTGAACATACAAGAAAAATGTTGATGTCTTCGATACTGCAATGGAAGTGATAGGTCATATATTTTATTGCAACAAAATATGACTCTATAATATATTCTATGACTCTATAATCTTTATTATATTAGGAAGCTCCATGATTACATAAAATTCATTGGTAACCAAAATAATAAGGGATGTCAGCTATCCTAGAGATAAGAAAGGAAAGATATCAAAATGGAGTCCCAGAACATTTCTTGGAATGCCATTTCTGATATGAATGTATGTAGGGTGATTAGAGGTGGTGTTGAGGGAGGGGGTGAGGTAGAGGATGAGAAGAAGAAAGAGAAAAGAGAATGCATTCCTATTTTATTGTCTTTCATGAATGGTTATGTTGCAACAAAGGAGAAATCCCCAGGACTAATAGTTTGTTTTGAGAGATGAGTCTGTATTCAGGAGTCTTTTACAGGAGTGAAGCTTCAATATGCAAATGTACCAGGCTAGAGTGATCATGGTCATTGGAAGGTTATTTCCTAAGACAGTAGACCATAGTGTAAGGAAGACAACATTTTTTTTTCAGGTGATAAATAGTCCTATAATAAAGAACAGTGACCAGATGTGCTATGGAATTTTTTTTTTTACCCTTTTTTGGGTCATAGATCATTTAGCAGTCTGGTGAAGCCTAATGGATTCCTTAAAATTATGTTTCTTTATGTAAAAAAATACATACATGGGATTACAACAAAAGCCAATCATTTTGAAGTCAGTCATCATTTTTTAACTATATTTTATTTTTTGCTTTTTGGAGGGGGAAGGCAGGGCATTTGGGGTTAAGTGACTTGCCCAAGGTCACATGGCTAGTTTTTATGTAAAGTATCTGAGGCTGCATTTGAACTCAGGTTCTCCTGACTTCAGGGCCGGTGCTCTGTTCACTGCACCACCTAGCCACTCCTATCATTTTTTTTTAAAACAAGTTTATAGATGCTATCTTAAGAGCTTCTGATGTGGCTTTGTGTCTCTGCATAGAGGGGAAGTCAAAGCATTCCGAAATTGAGGAGATTCTCATAGCCTGGAGTATTCCTAGAGTAAGATAAATTAGCTTGGAAAAGACCTAGATATATTATAGGAAGAAGAGCACTGAACCAGGAGGCAGAAGACTTGGGGTCAACTAAAACAAATGTGATTATGGACCTTACTTCAACTTGATCAGCCTCAGGTTCTCCAGCAATGAAACTGGAATAGCAATATATTCCTTTCCTGCTTCATAACATTTTTATGAAGTCAAAATATATGAGATATATGAATGGTATTTTGAAAACTGTTTAGCATTATGTAAAGTAACATTATGCTTACCCAGAGTCTCTTTCTCTTTCCTTTTTTCTTTACTTTCACCACCTTGTTCAGGTCTCATATGCTCAGTTGATTGGAAGGATGGAAGGACATAGTTTAATCATTTGTATATAGGAACAAAACCTATGGCCAATAGTAGAGAAGGCAAGTCCTCTTTCACTCCTCTCCCAATAACAAGGCCAAGGCACCATTTCTCAAATATTCCTGGTGACAAGCTTTCGACTAACACAAGTGACAGATTGAAAGCACTATCATTATCCTGGTCCATTTCATTTGCATTTGCATAGTAATTTCCATAATAAGTCACTAAGGCCCAAATAACTTCTGCATGACTTTGTAGTCTTTGGTGAAGTTGACACTTCTTTGCATATTCAATGGACTTGATTTCTCTCTTTTGAGTCTGGAAGATCCTTGGAAATGAAAGGTCTCTGGGTTACTCTTCCCATATAAGAAGTTAAGAGTATAAGATAATGAGAACCATTTTCTTATATGGTTTATACACAAATTGACTTTGAAGGCATTACCCAAAGAGAAGTTGCAAAAAAGAGTTTGAGCAAGGGTGGCATCCTTGGACTAAATATATTACCTTCCAGGGTAGCTACTTCAAAGGAAAATGTATTTGGAAAATGTGTAAGTTCCTTTATGTTTTTGTTTAGTTTTATTGCTTTATGGTCATCCTTTGTGTATGCCCATCCTGGAAATGCTAGGTTCAAAATAGTTGTAATGACTTTTTATTTCCCCCTTCGCAGTTACCATGGGTTATTCTCCTATCTGGTGAGAAGGGATTATGAAGGAAAGGGTATCAAAACATAGTTTCCTAGTGCCTACTGGGAAAGAATACCAAATTATGTTATATACATAAATAATTCTATTAAATTTAAAATTAAACAGAGGGAAATATATAAATGTATGCATGTAACATACATAAATGTGTATTGTATGTGTGTGTTGTTTAAAGTTTAAAAAATGACACTTTGGGAATTGAAATGAAGAATATCAGATGATTATAGGACAGTCATTAGCTTTGATATCTTGGAGATTAAAATTTCAGAATGAATTAAATGAAATTAAGTATTTAATACATAGTGTTACAACATATGTATATGTGTTTATACATGGTGGGAGGGTTTGCTTCTGTATTCATTGGTGTGGAGAACTCCCAGTGTGGAAATTACCTTCATCAAGACAGATGACAACTCATCTGTCTGTGACTTATAATGTTAAAGACAACTTCTTGGGAATTCATTGTGCTTTCCCCCCTCCCTCTCTGTCTTCCTCTCCCCTCCTCACTTTCCTCTGCATATCTATATGTACATGCACATGTACATATACAAACATATACATACGCACATATCTACATATACTTCCAGAGGGAGAGAAAGAAACAGAGAGAGATGAGAGAGAGAGAGAGACAGAGAGAGAGAGAGAGAGAGAGAGAGAGAGAGAGGAGTTCCCAAGCAAGTGTCCTCTTTAATAATATAAGTCAGGAGTGAGATACCATCTGTTCTGATAAAGACGATTTCCTCACTGAGAGTTCTTCACACCAAGGAATGCAAAAGCAAACCCTGCTACTTTGTATACATACATATATAGATGCACACACACACTTACATATGTTGTAACATGGTGCAATCCGCTCTTAATTTTATTTAATTCATTCTAAAATTTTAATGAAAATCTATCCTAAAATATTAAAGCCACTTTATATTGCGCATTTCATTTTCCAAGGTGTTAATTATCCTTCTTTACACATTTGTTTATGGAATGTATAGAACACCTTTGTTTATGACAGCTCAGGATTAATCATTTACCAAGGGCACAGGGCCCTTTGTACCAGGCATTGTGAGGCACTCATTTGTACCACATTAGCCCTTTGTACTCAAGTGCCTTGTGTTAGAACTTCATGAAAAACAATCGACCTGCATGAATCAAGCCTGCAGTTCCCTGGAATTTCCTGGAATCCTACATAGCCCTGACTGCTACAGAGGTCAGCTGGATAATAGCAGACTCAAGGAACTAAGGTTTCATTTTCACTGGAAAAATTCATTCCCTATTCTCTGGTAAGATAGGGGCATTCATGCAGAGTTACTTCCTGCCCAATCCAGAGTAGGGTTTGAAGCTTGTCTTTTAGCATAATAATAGCTGACATGTATTTAGGTACAGACCTGTGATTTTATCAGCACAGAGAATGCCCAGTGTGAAAATTCTTCAACAAAGCGTATCAACAACTGATCTGTAACATAACCTTAGACAATGAGAGATAAGTGACTTGCACATTATTATATGTGTCAGAATCAGGACCTGAACTCATATGTACCAGATCTTGGGATGGCATTCTAGAAAGATGCTTCTTTAGCTGACACCTACATAGACCTTCAAAGTTTACAAAGTACTTTACATATCTTATCTCCTTTGACACCCACACTATACCCATTTTACAGTTAAGAAAACTAAGACTCTGAGTCCTAGAATTAATTGACATCTTGTAGTCAAAGATAATCAGGCTTTTGTCTAGTTCTGCCTACTTAACCCCTCCCCCCCAAAAAAAGTGGTAGGTACTGATAGAGCTATGCTCATCTTTGCTCCATACAAGTGATCAAAGTTCCTTTCCAGCACACCTTAGGGAGTGTGTCCACAACTGGATTACTTAGTGACTAGTGGATCAGGCCTCTCCAACCAATAGCATAGGTCAAAAGAAAAAACAGTATAGTTTTTGAAACTTGTTTAGTTATTTTACCCCCTTGGAAGTCTGTTAAGATTTTAACACAGGGAATGAGCAGTTTAAATCACTGTTTTAAATGACCTATTAAAAAGAAGTTTTAAGTGCTATATAGAAGTTGGGAGGGAAAGATGGAATACAAACATATATAAAATACAGTTCTTGTCCTCAATGAGTTTACAATTTAGTAGGGACCACAGGATTATAAGGTAGGAGCACTTCCAAAGCTAAGATAGTATGGTGGTATGGAAAAAAAAGGTAAGATCTAAAGATAAGACCTAGTTTTAAATCCCAGCTTATTTCTTGTATGACCTTGGACTAGTCTTTTTTGATCTCTGGACCTCATTTTCCTCATCCATAAAGTGAGGAGATTGTATTAGATGGCCTCTGACATTTCTTCCAGTTTTTGATTTATAACTCTCTATAATTCCTTTCATCTACCATACTAAATTATAGACCAGACCCAATTAGGGCACAGTTTTAAAAGTTTTATTTATGTTTGGTGTTCTCAAAGTAAAGCATCTACTAAAGCCAAAACATTTTTCTGTTCTTCCTTCCCTTCCTTCCCTTCTTTCATGCTGTTAGCCTTTACCTACTACTAGCCAATTACTAGCCTAGTCTTCCTCTGGTGCAGCTTCATTACCCCAATTATTCCCTTTGATTCATACCCTTATCTTCTCCCTCTTACCCTACTTCTGGGAGGGACTCATTATCAAGCTTCAGAATATACTGGACTGAACTCCTTTCTGGAGCCATCCCTTGAAGGTTCTTTGTACAATGGGGCTATATATAATTCCTAGGAAAGCTTGGTGGCTGGATGGATAGAGTGTTGGCCCTCAGGAGAACTCATCTTCCTGAGTTCAAATCTGGCTTCAGACACTTCTTAGCTGTGTGACCTTGGGCAAGTCACTCAACCCTGTTTGTTTCAGTTTCCTTTTTTATAAAATGAGCTGGAGAAGGAAATGACAAACCAATCTAGTATATTTGCCAAGAAAACCCCAAACTGGGCCATGAAGAGTCAAACATGGCTGAAAAATGACTGAATATAATCATCATGATCAGATACAATTCAGCCCTCAAATGAATTGTAACCCTCTCCTAAGAACCTAAAACAATCAGACCTATCAAACCCTTTTGCTGTAAATATTTTCATATTTCTTTGGAAATCTATGTCTGACATATTGGGTATCTTTTGTTCAGTGGATTCCCCCCAAAAAAGTAAGATAGAAAGTCCACAAGCATTTGCTAAGTGCTTTCTCTATGCTAGGCAGTGTGCTAAGCACCAGGGACACAAAGGAAGTTCAAACTATCCTTTTCATAAAGTTTCTGGCTCAAGCTGTGGCTTCTCAGAGGATGTAGAGTTGGGCCATGTTTACCAATCACCCAGAACTTTCCCAATCCAATTTGACCCCTTGGGTAAAAGATAAAAATAACTACAAAAGCATGATAGGCATTTTATGAGTAGTACAGATATTAAGTAATATAGGAATTTAGAGGACCTAGGAAATTAGATAATGTCTTGGGAGCAAGGATTATCTTATAGGGGACCATAAAGGATCACAGATTTAGAGCTGGAAGGTACCTTGGTGACAATCTAGTTCCCCTCCCAATTTTATATATAAAGAAACTGAAACCCGAAGAGGTTAAGTGAATTACCCAAAGTTACACAGGCCACTATATCCCAAGAGCCTTGCATAGAGTTTTGTGAACAGAATACACTTTATACATGTTTCTTGAAGTTGAATTAATTAACTTATTTTATTTTATATATTTAATTATTTATATTTTATATATTTAATTATATATTATATGTGATCATATAATGTATTTTTATATATTATAACTATATAATATATTTAATTAACTTCTGACTGGGGTGACTTTCTGTTGGGAAAAGCATATGTTTCAGAGAATCTAGACATTTATACTTAGCCTGGGCAAATTCATCAGAATGAAAATGAATGTGACATTCTGGACAATGAATGAATAAGCATTTATTACACCATCCTATGTGCTAGGTACTGTGCTAACCTCCAGGGATACAATTACAAAAGCAAGACAGTTCTTTCCCTCAAGAAAATCTTGTTCTGATTGGGGGATACAACCCAAGCAGGGGGATGGTGGCTAAGGAAGAATGTTCTCATTGGGGAAGTCACAGAAATGATTAGTGGAACACAAGGCAGGCAATTTTTAAGCCCGTCCTAGAAGCAATAATTAGTCATAATTAAATTATACTTTTCCAAGTAGTAAGTTGAAGGTAAGAGAAAGGTGGAAGGTGATGGGGATGAAGAGGCATGGCTGTTGAGTTTGGGCTCGTTAGATACAGTGGATTCTCACCAATCAGGACAGTGTAACTCCATAGTGGGATTACGGGTCTGAAGGACAAAGCAGCATCAATGACATAGTGGCACAATGGAATATATGGTAGTCCAGATGAAGAATCACAGTGGAGAAGTGAATAGGAAAATTTGATTAGAGCAGAGGGTTCATGAGATGGAAGAGTGGGAGTTCAAACTCTTAAGGGAGACAAAGGGCAGATTAGAAAGGGCAATGAATGTCAGTTTGCACTTGGTTTTCTAAACAACGTTTGAAATATTGAAAAGCTTTTGACATTCAAATTGTGGTTTTTTTTTTTAATTCAATCCAACAAGTATTTATTGAGTGCCTACTACATGCAAAGAACTGGGGCAGCTAGGTGGCACAGTGGATAGAGCACCAGGCCTGGAGTTAGAAAGACTCATCTTCCTGAGTTCAAATCCAACCTCAGACACTTGCTAGCTGTGTGACCCTGGGCAGGTCACTTAACCTAATTTGCTTCAGTTTTCTCATCTGTAAGATTAGCTGAATAAGGAAATGGCAAACCACTCTAGTATGTCTTCCAAGAAAACCCCAAATGAGTCCAAGGAGAGTTGGACATGACTGAAATAACTCAACAATAACAATGACCAAAAAAAGTGTGTATGTGTATACACATGCTTATATGTATATGTAATTGCATATATACATGTGTGTATACACACATATACATATTGTTATTTAGTTAGTTACAAAGGAAACATGCAAAGAACTATGGTAGGGACTGGAATTCTAACTCTAAATTCTAGGATAGTATAAAATATCCATTGTCTTCTAGGAACTGACATTATCCTAGAGAAATGCAACACATGCCCAGATAGTGAATACAATATTGAAAGCAAAAGGGAGAAGGGAGACAAGAAGAGGGAACTACTGATCTAGGACATTTTAAGGAGTAAAAGAAAGAGTAGTAGAAAGAGGGGAGCAAAGACTTCCCTAAACAAAGCCTTTGGGAAAAATAAAGATTCTGAAAAACAAAAATGAATGGAGTCGGGATATGCCACATAGAGCTTAATGGGATACTAGATATCTAAGTTTGCTGGAACATAAAATATATGAAGGACAGCAATAGGAAATAAGTGTAAAAGGTTTGAATGGAGGCCTAAAATGTAAGACCTTAACTACTAGGATGAGGAATTATTGTTTTTACCTTAGAGGACACAAAGAGACACTGAATACTTTGAGTCGGGTACTGACATGGTCAGACCTGTATCTCAAAAAGATTTTTTATTTTGAGGAAAGAATTTAGGAAATTTAAATATTCATGTTAAAGGCTAATTATTGTTTTTGTTCTTTTTATTCATGAAGGGCTTTGAGTAGGGAAGTGAAGAAATATGGACATCTAATGCTAGAATAGTAAAAAATACTTTTTTGACTAACTCCCTAAATTAAGGGGTTTTAGGACTGCATTATTTGGGATTAATGGACAATAGTTGTTTTTTTATAAGAAGCATCAGGATAAAGTTTATTGGTAATGTAACATTTTCTTACTTTTTTAAATAGAAAGTTCTTTTTCTTTTTAGAAACCTAATGATCTCTGTATTAACTTGATCCTGAGTTTTTAAAAATGTGACCCTCATCTGAATCTATAAGGAACGTTTGGTACCTTCAGAAATCAATTGCCTTTGAAAAAGCAATACCGACCTTTTTAGATCACAATCTTGGACCTCAGAAACCTACAGCTCAGACAGTAACAGAAGTCACATTTAACAGAAGCTTGGTTGGAAGAAGGGGTGCTTGGGAAGCGGAAGAAGGAGGGTGTACAATTGTATTCTGTCAATTATTCAAGAGAAAATCATATGATGACTTCTATATTTTTAAATAAACAAATCAGTAGCAACTAAGGAGAAGATTCCAGTACCTAGAAACACTGCCAAAACCATCAGAGGATGTAAGATTGCTGATTTTTGCATTTTTGCTATTAAAAAATTCTAATATGGCAAACAGCCCAAAAGGTATTTCAATCAATAAAGCATATGGCAAATGTTAGGAAGAAATCTTTGGCTTGCTTCTTTCTCCCTTCAGAGAAAATATGTTGCTAAACTGATTATCCAATAGGCCAGAGGGGGAGGGGCAAAGGAAATGAAAAAAAGGTACATTCTTAAGGAATTGTTTTCCTTATGTGGGAATAGTAATAGTTAAAGCTTTGATGAAAAAATTCCATAGCATTCTCAAAATTCTTTCTTCTCAAAACACATACACCTTATTATCACGTGCTAGAACCAACAATTAAGGGCTTCACAAAGAATTTTCAGGGCACTCTGCTTCCAGATTTTGGTTTTGAAGACAATGGCATTTGTTTGTTTGTCCCAAAGGCCTCTTGTTGCTAATTGTCAATTCAAGAAACAAGATAGCCCCAAGGGGGTAGGCTCTGCAGTCTTAAAAAAACCGCAGAATGTCTGTAAAAATGCTTCCAAATTTCAGGGATTGTGTCAGAGACGGGAGCAAGTGCTGATCTGTTAGCCTTAAAACCAGTTTTAGGTACTCTGTGTGTACGTGTATATGCATACATAGGTATGAGTGTGTATATATGTATGTATATGTATATTACACACGCATACATGTATATATAGTGTCCCAAAAGTCTCAGTGCAGTTTTAAATTTTAATATCATATGTTTAATCTATATTTTTATTACTTTAATTGAAGACAATAGAGTTTTAAATCGTCTTTCTTTAGAGTGAAACAATATTTATTTTTTTTAAAGCAATTGGGGTTAAGTAACTTGCTCAAGGTTACACGGCCAGTTATTATTTCTGGGGGTGGTGCTGAGCATCCGAGCCCGGATTTGATCCAGGTCATCCCGACACTGGAGCCGATGCTCTTACTCGCTGAGCCACCTGGCCGCCCCTAACCAATTGGGGTTAAGTAACTTGCTCAAGGTTACACGGCCAGGTGTTTCTGGGTGGGTGCTAAGTGTCTGAGCCCGGGATTTGATCTCCTGGTGTTCTCAACACTGGAGCCGGTGCTCTTACTCACTGTGCTACCTGGCCGCCCCAACAATATTTATTTTGTTCTTAGAAATAGCCAAAACAAAAAAGGTTACCAAATCAAAATAAGCCAAATGTACAAATGTGGGTTTCTCTTGTAAACATCAACACTCAAAATGTGTTTAAATTTGAATCATTGGTAAGAGTGATATAAAAACAAAATCCTTCTGATTCACGTTAATGGTATCTAAAGTCAGTTTAGCTAGACTTTTGGCTTTATGAGTAATATGAATTTTCTAATGGGGGACATGTTCAGCAATTCTGATTCAATTTCCATGAATGTTGATGACAAGATATGTTTCCTATGATCTAATATTCCTAGGAAAAAAATAATATGTAGGGATGGCTAGGTTGCACAGTGAGTAAAGTGCTGGCCCCAGAGTCAGGAGAACCTGAGTTTGGTTCTAGCCTTAGACACTTAACACCCACACACAAAAAAACTAGCTGTGTAACCTTGGCCAAGTTACTTAACTCCAATTGCCCTCCACAATAATAATAATAATAATAATAAGTATTCTTATACTCTCGACTATCAGGGTTAGACTAGCCTATGGTGACACTTTGGGTATCCTTGGGTGACCCATATGGTAACCTGCGCATGCTACATATTTTGAACATGAAAGCAATAGGGTTTGGGTTTTTACATGGGCAGTCCAATCATGACCCTCCTAATGCCACAATAAAAACCTTACTAGGTATTACAAGTGTGACATATATAAAAGATACAAATATATCACCATATCTATGACTGTCAGAGATGTTATGAAGAGCTTTATGTGAATAATGTAAAAATATAGGCATCATATATGCCTTTTGGAGCTTGAATTCTAGGTAAAAATTACCAGACACTGTTGTAATATGCTGACCTCTCTTTGTTTTCTTCATGTCAGTTACCTAAAGCCATTAGATTGCCAGCTACTCAAAGGAACCCAGTTGCTCTATTTTCCTAGTAACTTTCAAAATCTGAGGATACTCAAAATGTCAAATAAACATGATTACTCTTAGGATCTTTGATGTGAAATGCAAGGCATGTGGAAATTCAATTAAATTTTAATTGTTCAATCATCAAATGGCTTAAATCTTAGGCAGAGGTCTCACCTAAAACAGATAAATGATTAACTTTGGCAATCATTAAAGAGACTCTCTAAACATGAATTTTTTAAATTGTTCTTTTTTCCCCTTTCAATATATGGACATTAGTTCTCAGATCAAAATATGCATATGTGTTGTGACTTCTTGATGATGGTCTGCACATCTCTCATTGAAATATACTTTCTTTGATTATTGTATGATTTGCTTGTTCTAAGTAGACAGGTGGAGACTGCTTTTTTTTTTTCTGTAGTCCAGTCCTATAATATTTAATACAGTGCTATATACCCTAGAGGCAATCAATAAATATTAATTTTGTGAATAATTAAAGGAACTGAATAACACCTTCAGGCATTTTTATTTGGATCCAAGTCATTTCAATGTTTTAACATTCTTCATTACACAATCATTCAAACATTAAAAAAACTGGATCTATAAGATTAATTTTAGAATTTGTTATAAGAAGAAATATTAAATATAGAGATAGTATATATAATATTAGAGTTCAGCTAGAGTACAATCATGACTCAATAACTAGCTTATTTATCACATGGCTTCAAGTCTAATTAAAACGTTTCATTGCGATCTTATTTTATTAAAATTTTCATTCCCCAAGGTGTTGAATTCTTGATTCATGTATTTAGATATGGAAGTGATTTTAAATACCATAGACTCCACTCCCTCATTTTACCACTGAAGAAACTGAGGCCTAGGGCGGTTAAGTGACTTGTCCAAGGTCACTCAATAGTTAGTCTGTGCTGAGGTGAGAAAGTAAAGTTTTCCAGGCATAAGAATAGCCACTGGGCATAAATACAGAGTCATGTGTGAAGAATACAATGAGTCCATTATATCTGGATCATGGAGTTTGCAGAAGGGAGTAAAGTATAGAGACTGGCCGCAGAACCATGTTAAAAGAACTTCAAAAGCTAAACACAGAATTTTATATTTGATCTCGAAAGTAACAGAGATGCACTGAAGTTTATTTACTGTGGTGGAGGCTGCTGAGGTGCCAAAGATGAGAATAACACATTTAGATCTTCACTCTAAGAGGATGTGACAGCTGAGTGGAGAATGGGGTGCAATGGAGGGAGACTTGAGGCAGCAAGATCAATCAGCAGGATTCTCTAGCATGTTAAGATGAGAATGATCATAGTTAGGAGACCTCATAGGACTGATGTGAGCATCAAGTAAGATAATATTTGTAAAGTGCTAAGCATAATATCTGAAACATCATAGGTACTGAATAAATGCTTCTTCCCTTCCCCTTCTGGGTTGACTGACCATTGTATGTAACCTGAGTAGTTCTTACTATAGTCATTGTGTAGTGAATTCTTGTAATAAGAATGTAAATTTTAAATATCTTCCCTGCCCCTAGGCTAATGTGCACCTGAAGCCTGGGGTGGGAGGCTTGTTTTTCAGTAGATACTTCTTGATTGGCCAGTGAGTCAATAAGGTTGTTACATTCTCTGAGCCAGGAGAAGGCCATATAAGCCCTGATGTGTAGCTTTGTTTTGGGACTCACTTTGAGAAGTGTTCTGTGATTTGATCTGAATTCTGGGAAGCCGTTGTTGAGAGTCCCCCGGCTTTGAAAAACCCAGATGTGGAAACCCAGATGTTGACTGGGTATGGATGTAATGATTGGACAGTTTGGAAACGGTCTACTTGATCTGTTAATGTCTTGATAATTCTGTCTGTATATTTTGAAGTTTGGGGTGCTGACCTTTTTCCCCTGAACAAGGTAAACGATATATGTCTGACTGATTAAAGTAAGCTTGTTAACCCATTTTGAGTTGCTTTCCTTTAACAAAGCAGATCCAAGAACCTGTGGTGGCAGCCACCCTGGGGACGCTGGGGTGCTTGCCGCTAGACTCTTCACTTTCCTTTTGTTCCTGTTATTCATCAGTTTATACAAATTTTATGTTCCTCCTTTAATCCCCACCCCCAACCTCCTCCCTTTAGTCTGCACCTGTGATTTCATCAGTGTAGGGAATTCAGTGAGTGCAAGCCTGTTCCATTAATGCTGATAGCTTCTTGGCTATATAACATCTACCATTTACAGTTTTGGAGACTTGCCTCCCACGTGGAGAGATTAAGTGGAAAGGTGAGGAGGAAGAGAATAAGTATTTATATAGCACCTACTATGTTCCAGGCACTGCACTGGGCACTTTACTAGCATTATCTCTTTTAAGTAATAGTTTCTCTGTAGTCACACAATAAATGTGTCACAGAAAGGACTTGACCACAAGTCTTTCTAATTCCAAGACCGGACCTCTATCCATTTTGCTGCAATATAATATTCTGTCATGCTTATATATCACAATTTGTTCAGGCAATCCCCAATTAAGTGTCATGTACTTTTATTTTTTTTACTCCTTCAAAAAGTGTCACTTTGAATACTCTCATATACATGAGGAATTTCTTTCTTTTTTTGCTTTGGGGTATATGCCTCTGTAGCAGCAAGCACCCCAGTGTCCCCAGGGTGCCTGCTCACACAGGTTCTTGGATCTGCTTTGTTAAAGGAAAGCAACTCAAAATGGGTTAACAAGCTTACTTTAATCAGTCAGACATATATCGTTTACCTTGTTCAGGAGAAAAGGTCAGCACCCTGAACCTCAAAGTATATAGGCATAATTATCAAGACAGAAACATCAAGTAGACAGATTTCCAAACTGTCCAACCATTACATCCATACCCAGTCAACATCTGGGTTTCCACATTCTGGGTTTTTCAAAGCCGGGGGACTCTCAACAACGGCTTCCCAGAATTCAGATCAAATCACAGAACACTTCTCAAAGTGAGTCCCAAACCAAAGTTACACATCAGGGCTTATATAGCCTTCTCCTGGCTCAGAGAATGTAACAACCTTATTGACTCACTGGCCAATCAAGAAGTATCTACTGAAAAACAAGCCTCCCCCACCCCAGGCTTCAGGTGCACATTAGCCTAGGGGCAGGGAAGATCTTTAAAATTTACATTCTTATTACAGCCTCCTAATGAGATCCCTGGATTGAAAGGTATAACCATCTTAAGAACTTTTCTAGAATAATTCCAAATTGTTCAAATCAATTGTTGGACCATCTCACAACTCCAACAAAACTGTGCTCATGTTTCTAAAATGTCTTTAACATTAATAATATCCATCTTTTATGATCTTTGTTATTTAGATATTCATTAATTACAAATTCATAAAGGTTTCCAGTTTTATTTTTCTTCCTATTAGTGATTTGGATCATCTTTCATATGGGTGTTACATTTTTTTTCCTACTGAAAACTGCCTATTCTTATTCTTTGATCACTTAGAAATGATTTAATCTCAATTTTCTGTACCATTAAAATTATATCAGAAATATTTGAGTTAACTTCTGGGGGTAGAGGATGTTGGTAGGGTAGGAAAAGCACCCGAGCCATCCCAACAAATTAAAAATCCTCAATTAAACAACAAAATGGAAATCCTGAAAATCATAGGAAAGATTAATAAATTTGAAAGTAAGAAAACCATTGAACTAACAAATAAATCAAGGAGCTAGGTAGTTTTATAAAAACAAAAATGAAAACCTCCACTAAAATGGATAAACCATTGGTTAATTTGATTATAAAAAAAGAAAGAAGAAAACCAAATTACCAGTATCAAAAATGAAAAGAGTGAATGTACCCCTACTGGAGATGAAATTAAAGCAGTTAATTATTAGGAGTTATTTTGCCCAATTGTATGTCATCAAAACTGATAATCTAGGTGAAATGGATGAATATATACAAAAATATAAATTGTCCAGATTAATAGAAGAAGAACTAGAATACTTAAATAACCCTATCTTAGGAAAAGAAATTGAACAAATCATAAATGAGATCCCTAAGGGAAAAAAAAATTCCCAGGACCAGATGGTTTTACAAGTGAATTCTACCAAACATTTAAGAAACAATTAATCCCAATACTATATAAAATATGTGAAAAAAAAATAGGTAAAGCAGGAGTCCTACAAAATACTTTTTATGAAACAAATATGCTTTTGAAGCTTAAACCAGGGAGAGCAAAAACAGAGAAAGAAAACTATAGGTCAATTTCCCTAGTAAATATTGATGCAAAAATTTAAATAAAATGCTAACAAGGAGATTACAGCAATATATCATGAAGATCATACACATGACAAAGTGAGATTTTTATCAGGAATGTAGTCTCAATATTTTAAAAAATTAAAGGATAATTCACCATTATTAATTATAAAATAACAAAAACCTCATGATTATATCAATAGCTGCAAAAAATCTTTTGACAAAATAGAACATCCATTTCTATTAAAAATATTTGAAAGAATAGGAATAAATGGATCCTTTCTTAAAACGATTATTAGCATGTACCTAAAACCAAGAATACGTAATATCTATAGTGGGATAAACTAGTAATCTTCCATTAAGATTAGGAGAGAAGCAAGGATGCCCACATCACTACTGTTATTCAATATTGTGTTAGAAATACTAATCATAGCAATAAGACAATAAAAATAATTGAAGGAATAAAAATAGTCAACAAGGAAATAAACCTATTCCTCTTTGCAAATAATATGATGGCACACTTAGAGATCCCTAGAGAATCAACTAAAAATCTAGTTGAGACAATTAACTTTAGCAAAGTTGCAGAATATAAAACAAATCCACTTAAGTCATCTGCATTTCTATATATTACCAATGAAATGCAGCAAAAAGAGATAGAAATAGATATTCCAAATAATATAGCAGCAAATATTATAAAATGCTTGGGTGTCTACATGCCAAGATAAACTCAGAGAGCTTATGAACAAAACACATTTCACACCAAGATGAATATAAACAATTTGAGAAATAGTCATTGCTTATAGATAGAATAAGACAATATAATAAAAATGACAATTCTTCATAAATTAATTTACTTATCTAGTAAAAATAAAAACAAAATTCATCTGGAAGATCAAAATATCAAGAATATAAAGGGAATAAATAAAAAAAATGTGAAGTATAATGGTCTAGTGGTACCAGATATCAAATTATAATCAAGGTGGTAATCATTAAAGCAATCTGATACTGGTATGAGAAATGGATAAGGTGTTTAGTGGAATAGATTAGATCTGCAATCTGTAGTAGTAAATAACCATAGTAATCTAGTGTTTGATAAATTCAAAAATCTAAGATTTGGGGGAAAGAACTTACTTTTTTACAAAAAAAAATGCTGCAAAAACTAGAAAGCAGTTTGGCAGAAGTGAAGAAGCATAGACCAAGATCTCACACTCTATACCAAGATAAGATCAAAATGCATACATAATTTAGGCATAAATGATGATATCCTATACAAATTAAGGGATCATGAAAAATTTTGCCTGTCAGAGCTATGGATTAGGGTAGAATGTCTGACCAAACAAGAAATAGAGAAGACCACTAGCAGTAAAATTAATGTTTTTGATTACATAAAGTTAAAAAGGTTTTGCACAAACAAAACCAAATGTAGCCAAAATTAAGAGGAAAGCAGGAAACTGAGAAAATGTTCACAGCAAGTTTCTTTGATAAGGACCTCATTTTTTCAGATATATAGGAAACTGATCCGAATCCATAAAAATAAGAGCCATTGCCAATGGTCAAAAGGTATGAACTGTCAGTTTTCAGAAGAAATCAAAGCTATCAATAGCCACCTGAAAAAGTACTTTAAGTCACTATTAATTAGAGAAATGCAAATTCAAACAACTCTGAGCTACTATCTCACACCCATGGCTAACATGACCAAAACGGAAAATGATAAATACGGGAGGTGATTTGGGAAAATAGGTACACTAGTGCATCATCGATGGAATTATGAACTGGTCCAACCATTCTGGAGATCAATTTGGAACTTTAACCAAAAAGCTATGAAACAGTGCATACTCTTTGACACAGTAATACCATTATTGGTTCTGTATCCCAAAGAGATCAAAGAAAAGGAAAAGGAACCTATATGTACAAAAATATTTTAACAATTCTTGTACTGGCAAAGAATTGGAAATGGAGGGGATGCCTATCAGCTGGGGAATGACAGAACAAGTTGTGACATATGATTGAGCTGGCATACTATGTTGTCATAGGAAATGATGAGAAAGATCATTTCAAAAAAACCTGAGAAGACTTATGGGAACTGATGCAAAATGAAGTGAGCAGAATCAGCAGAACATTGTATATGGCAGCAGGAATATTGCTAGTATAATCAACTGTGAAAGACTTAGTTACTCTGATTAAGACAAAGATAAAAAAAATTTCAAAGGACTCATGATGCAAAATGCTTTTCTCCAGGGAGAGAGAGACAGACAGAGAGAGAGAGAGAGAGAGAGAGAGACAGAGAGAGAGAGAGAGAGAGAGAGAGAGAGAGAGACAGAGAGAGAACTGACAAACTCTTGAGTGAAGATTGAAGAATATATTTTTTGTCATTTTACATTTCTTGTTTTTTCTTGGGTTTTTTTTTCAAACATGGCTAACATGAAAATATATTTTGTAAGACTTCACATATATAATTGATATCATACTGCTTGTGTTCTCAATGGCTGGGGGAAGGATAGGAGGGAAGGAGAAGCTTTGGAATTAAAAAAATTAAATGAATGTTAAAAATACACGCATAAATGAAAATTCATAGGAAAAGAAATATTTGAGGCAAGGATTTTTTCCCCCAACTCAACATTGTCTCTTCTCAACTTGGGTGCATTGGTTTTGTTTATGCAAAAGCTTTTTATTTTGTGTAACTAAAAAAATCTGTTCTGTCTTTTGTGATCTTTCATCTATTTATTTTACAAATGAAGAAATCAAGTTTCAACAGTTAATTCCAGAGCTATGATTGGAAGCCAAATAAGTAGGAAGAAGTCCATGATTGAAGATTTCATCTCTTAGACATACACTAAATTTAACAAACATCTCTTAAGCTCTTGCTTTTCTGTAAGCACAGTTGAAAAAAAAAACACAAAGGGTACCTGCTCTCAAGTAGTTTGCATATGAAACAGTTGCTGTACCATTTTTACATATCACAAGAATGATTTTTAATGTAATTAAAACTCTAATGGGAAAAAGCGCAAAATAAATTACCTCTGTTTGTACTTTTAAAACAGAAGAAAATCTAAGTAAATTTAGCTGGAACCTAAATTCCTAAACTGGATATGAAAAGAATAATTTGTGTTTGAAACCAAGGAATGAAAATGAATTTTTATTTGCATAATTTGAAACCTTGGAAATGGAAATATTTTTCATACTTTTACAAAGCTCAAACTTAAAATAAATGCTACTAACTAAATAGCACAGAGTAAAGGATAAATGTCATCTTCCATGGATGAAACATTCTGGAAAAGTTTAATGTATAATTTTGCTGCAGGTTCTTTTCTCCATTCCAGTAGCTGCAAACCATGTATGCATTTCCATTTCCATGAATCCACTCTAAGGTTTTTGCCTGGTTGATTTTTCAAGTTAATGATAGGGCACTTGGGGAAAAGATTTATGTCAGTGATGCAAAGGTTCAGCAAATTGTTGAAGAGTTTTATGCTACAATTAATCTCTCTCGCCTCTCTTACAATGGTGAGAGGTATGAATGTAGAAGAGTTGTTATAATGTAGATATCAGAGGAATGCACAAGGTATGTGAATCAACTCTAACAAGCAATACAAAAATAGTTTACTGCTATACAAATTTGTAAATCTTTCCCTGCTTGCTGTGCCAGACCTTCATGCCAAAAAAAAAAATGCGATGGCTTTATACTGCTTTCCATTCAAACATCATCATCATGATGATAGCACTCTAAGCAGGACAGTAGGAAGGGGATAGCTGAGGCTGCATTTCAATTAAGCCTAGTACTGAGCTTTCTAAGTTTGTAGGCATAGTGAAAGCTGTCTTTTTTGTTTTTGTTTTCAGATTCACAGAATTTTTTCTAGGGACAAGTCTAACTTTGTCATATATTTTCAAGTAAGATACAGGGCCAGAACCAATTATAGAGGATGCTAATTTGCCAGCTTGCCAATTTCATCTTTGTTACTTTCTCTCTCTCTCTCTCTCTCTCTCTCTCTCTCTCTCTCCCTCTCTCTCCCTGTCTCGTCTCTTTCTCTCTCTGTCTCTGTATCTTTCTCTGTCTGTCTGTCTCTTTCTCCTTGGTTTAATTTGAGCAGATGGGCTTATAATACATATGGTATTATTAATTTATTTAATTAATTTTCCCATGAATAGGTCAACTTCTCTGTGCTTTACTTTGTTTATTTCTAAAATAAAGGGGTTGAACAAGAGCAGTAATTTTCAAACTTGTTGGTCTCAGGACCACTTTACAGATGAAAATTACCAAGGGCTCTACAGATCTATTGTTTATTTGGGTTATATCTGTCAATATTTATCCTATAATAAATTAAAGCTGATGAATTTTAAATATTTTATAAAATAAATAAAAGTAATAACAAAGCCATTGCATTAACATTAACATAAACAACATGTTTCTTATGAAAAGCAACTATATTTTCCTAAACTCTCCCAAAACTATGGTAAGAAAAACAGGTACTGTTTTGCATATTTTTGCAAATCTCTTTAATGTTTGGTTCGATAGAAGACAGCTGGCTTCTCATATCTGCTTCTGCATTCATTCTGTTGTAATATATTGTTTTGGTTTAAATATATGAAGAAAATCTGGCCTCACACACACACACACATATATATATATATATATATGTGTGTGTGTGTGTGTGTGTGTGTGTGTATACTTGGAAAAGGAGGATTTTAAGAAACAAATAACATCCTAGTATTATTATGAAAATAATTTTGACCTCTCAGACCCCTTGAAAGAGTGTTAAAGTACACTCAACTGTCATTGGACTACACTTTGAGAATTCATGGTCTAAATTATCCCTAACTGATTTCTTCTAGTTCTAAATCATGTGAGTTAATTAGTTTTCATAAACATTACCCTGAGATACTGTATTACAGTGGATAGAAGCTGGGCTTAAGTCAGGGAGATATAGTTCAAATCTTGCTAATGGGAACCAGAAGGAAGTCATTTCCACTTCTCAGTACCCTGAGATGATTTTTAAAGCTTTAAGCTGCAGACAAGTTGGTGATCTGCTTGGGTTTCTGGGCCCAAAACAAAATAAATATCATATCATGAAAAACATAGGAGAGGCACTTGAAGAATTTTTCCCCATGCATTTTGTGTTTAGTTGCATGTGTATGCATACATTTAAACAAATATTTAAATGCCAGACTTGTGAGGCACTTAAAAATTTCATTTAAAGTTTATCCATTACTTTGTTTTTCTGGCTTTGAGACACCTAACAGGGGAAAAAATACAATTCTGAAAAACCAACATAGATATACAACAGAGAAGATGCAAATGACAGCTGGATAGACTTCTCTCATAGAATTCTTCCAAAGTCAACCAGCCCTCAACTGACAAACTTCTCTCAAATATTAAAGGCATACTATATACACACTCCTACAGAGCAGTTCTACCACCCCTTCAATACTGGAGAGCTGCAGGGTGTGGCATGTACCTTGCAAGAAAGACAAGGGGCCTGACTGGTATTAGACACTGGAATAAATAACAGCCCATAGCGAAATCTCATTAACTCAGGGTCAACATAGAATATTCAATTTTTTATAAGGTAGTTGTCCTGTATTCTGCCATGCCTATGATGCTGTGCTGAGGTAAATCCAATGTACAGGCCAACTAATTAACAGCAGCCCCAACTGGGCCCCAGTGTAAACAAGGGAGGAAGGACCAGGGATCAAAGTAACAGATGATCAGCAGGGAAGGCGGTCAGATGGAAGTATCAACCAAAGAGAAAAAATAGGAGTAGTTACCACATTCAAAACCTGGCTGTTCAGGGTAGAGATAAGCAGACCAAAGGGAAATTACCCAAGGGAAAGCAAAGGCATAGACCAGGGCTCAGGCAAAAAACTTTAATATTTTTCAAAACCAGAGTGGCAATGGTAGAAGTAGGAAAATTCAGAGTGGTGGTTGGCAAAGAACACTTTGGTGCATGGTCTATGCCCCCTCTACTTCTGGATTGATGTGGTGAATCACTGTGAGTCACTGTGGCACAGGTAGTCTGGCAGTATGGTGTGCAAGAGAAAGCATGATGGTCTTGGCATCAAGAGAGACCTAGGTTTGAATCTTGCCTCTGGAATTCTCATTTGTATGACTGGGTGCAATTCATTTGACCTGATTGAACATGAATTTCCTCATCCGTAAAATGAGGATTACTGTATTCTGTACTTACTTATACTGTCATGGAGATCAAACAAGATAATGTACAAAAATTGCTTGGCAAATCTGAAAATACAATAATCAGCATAACAATTAAAATGGAGACACTGGGGGTTGTGTAACCTGGGTTCAAGCATAGTTTCTACCAATAAGTAAATATGTTAACTTTGGCATAGTTATCTCACCTCTCCAAGGTTTAATATCCTCATCTGTAAAACAGACTAGATTTTGAGGTTCTTTTTGGACCTGGTAATTTCTCATTCTTTTTTTTTTAGGTAATGGGGGTTAAGTGACTTGCCCAGAGTCACACAGCTAGTGTCTGAGGCCAGATTTGAACTAAAGTCCTGTGCTCTATTCACTGGGCTACCTAACTGCCCTCTGCTTTCTAATTCTAATAAAATTAAGGAGCCCAGCCTGCAGGGATATTCTCTTGGAATACCTGATCAACATTAAGCCTTAGATAGGGCCTCTACTCTCACTTTTGAATCCCTGATTTCTCCTCACCTAAAATAATCCATCTCATGATCCTTTTGATATGTCTCGGAAGTGCAAGTCTGCAGCATTTCTCTCTTGTCCTTCCCTCTTCATATTTGATCGGATTTCTCTATTCACCGGGCTTTGGATTTTGGCTCCCACGTTATTGATTACCATACTGGCAATTTAGCCATCATTAACCCTGAACTTGCCAGTTCTCTAAAAGAGGCTTTAGTATTTGTGACAATCTATCAAGGATCCAATCTTCTATTACATACTTATTAAGCTAATTAAGTTGGAGATAGAAAAATGAGCTAAGGTACAACCCATGTTCTCATTTTATACACTTAAATTCTGCCATACTGCTCTCTACTTTTCTTGGAAGATTTCATTAAATAGCAAGTCTTACCATATACAAGACTCACAGACCAAGACATCTTACCTTTGGTCACCCCTCCTCTAATATGTTGTATTTATTGGCATGTAAACTTGTAGAGGAGATGAAAGTCCAAACAATACTTTTTGCATTTATAGCCTAAGTTCTGAGAACATATTAAACACTTTATAAGTGATTTTTGTTCATTCATCCACTCACTCATTCATTCCAAATACCCTCCCTTGTGTTTTTTTACTCGACTTTAGAAAATGGAGTAAGTAAACAATCTGAGTTGAGAATTTTTTCTGTTTTCAGAATCTCCTTGGCAAACTTAACCTTGACCTCTAAACTTAATATCACCTATGAAAAAGGAAACTCTCTTCCCCTAGTATTGATTTTGAGTGTCAGAGGTTTGATAATAAATGACCTTATAGCCGTGCTATTGGTGAGGTTGTTTAGGTCAAACAAGAATCGCTTGTTCTTTGCAGAAATTCTTTTGTTTGTAGGTTTTGCTTTCAGGAGAATGCATGATCAGTGCTGGGCCTGAAAAAGAGCCCAAACTTCTGACATATTCACTTATAAAGGCTTATGGTAGGACTTAAAATTTTGGGCGCACAAAAAAAGAGGCAAAGTAAAACTTGACTTATTTCCACAGATATTTTATAGTCCTACAAAATTTGTGATAGCTTAGCTCAGCGCAAGCACAGAACAAAACAAATTGGCTCACCCAATACATATACTATTAAGAATTCGAAGTAGTATTTGCCAAATATTCATTTGCTCTGCTAACAAGAGGATTTTTTTTCAGGGGTTAGAGGAGTCTTCTGCCTTTACTGATTATAGAAACAAATAGACATTGCCCTGACCTCCATTGAAGAACTCATTCATTCATTTATGTACCCCTCTATTATGGTCCACTAAATGTAAAAGGCACTGATTTAAATTCTAGAAGAATAAAAAAAAAGATGAAAAAGACTTAATTTCCTTCCCTCTAGATACTTACACTTTAATGGGGGAGATAAGACAAATAAAAAAATTGTGATGATACAAAGTCAACTCAAATAATTACATAAAGAAGATTTTTTTGAAAGTGCTTTAAAAGATCATAGGAGGAAGAGGTCACTTTCAGGGGCAAGGGCAAAATAAAGATTTGTTCCTCCCCATAATGGAAACTACTTATTGCTAGTGGCCTCCCAGACAGAAAAGAATGAATCAGGCACAACCAGTTTCACGACTTATAACTTGTAGCTGACTGGAATTGTAGTAAATAGAAGCCAGTCTTACTTGTTTTCTAGATTAAGTATATGCACTATAGTACGTATGGCTTGAATTATGTGTAGGACTCAAGCAATGGAATGCATATAGCTGGAAATATTTTACACTATAGTAAATATAACCCATGTGGCTCAGAGCATTTCTATTGCATGTTGCTTTACAATCCTTCAGTTTGCACTCTAATACATAATGCCAAAGACATGCTAAGGGAAAAAATATGACTGATAACTAAAACATTTCCTCCCTTGCCTTCTCTTTGCGCACACACACATACACACACACATGCACGCATGCACACACACATACACACACGCACACATGCACACACACACAAAACCTTAAAAATGGTCACGTAATTATGTAGTACTTGGCTATTCTTCCCTGTTTAACTTCAGTTTCTTTTGTTTTTGTTGATTTTCTCAGTCTCAAATTCAAGTCATTTTTAATGTGTACCTGAGTAAATTTGTGCTCCTGTTGAATGGGATGTATCCCAAATTAGAAAAGAAAATGAGATGGAATAAAAGTAAATGGGAGTTGCATGGATGTGATCTTTAATACCAGGTGGCCCCCAAGATCTGACTATGTATTTGACTTATAACCAAATACTGTCCACAACATGTAAAAATCCAACTTGCAAAAGGCGGCTGTTATATTCTTTTATCTCCCTTTCCACTTGAAGATGCACGTTATAACCACAAGAAGCTCTGCGTCCCTGTTTGCAAAGCACCTACATGATTCCTGTCATGAGAAGGAAGTCCAAGGACCAATGAGTGCCGTGATTCCAAAACTCCTCTCTCTTTAGAGATAGACTTTTCTTTACTGCTTGACGAAAGCACTCTTTCTCCTTCAAAGCAGCTTAAGCATGTTGTTGTCATTTGATTTCATCCAGTTCTCCAACTCCAAACCCTATTCAAAATTCTCTTGGCAAAGATACTAGAGTGGTTTGCCATTTCCTTCTCCAGTTCATTTTACAGATGAGGAAACTGAGGCAAACAGGGTTAACAGACTTGCCTAGGATCCCACAGTTAGTAAGTATCTGAGGTCAAATTTGAACTCAGGTCTTCTGGATTCCTGGCCCAGCCCTGCATCCACTGTACCACCTAGCTGCCCTAGCTTAAATATAACTCCTATTTTATACAAACCTCTGTGTTACATGCTGCAGGATTAAGAAGGGAAGGGAATGGGGCAGCTAGGTGAAGCAGTGAATAGAGTACCAGTCCTGTAGTCAGGAGGACCTGAGTCCAAAAACGGCCTCAGACACTTAACACAAATACTAGCCGTGTGACCTTGGGCAAGTCACTTAACCCCAATTGCCTTCCAAAAAGCAAAAAAAAAATTTTTTTTGAAAATTTACATTTGACACATAAATTCAGCATTGGCAGCAGTATGCTTACATATATTCCCAATCTGAACACTCCAAACCTCTTCCTGTTGCTCCCTATATATAGACTCCATGGAGCTGTAACCTCATACATTTCAGAATTCTCTGCAATAATGCAGATTGCTCTATCTAAATCTGATGTGACTCATGTCCATGTTGACTGCAAAGTCAATTAATGCACTAGAGAAGGCACTGAACTTGGAGTCAGTATACAAATCCCACCTCAGACACAAACTGACCAAGTCAATTCACCTAACTGGCCCTCAGTTTCCTCATCTGTAAAATGAGGGGATAGTTGGCATCAATGGTTTCTAAGATTCCTTTTATCTCTAACTCTATGATCCCATGTTCACCTGACATTAAGGGGCTTGTAAATTGTAATTTCTCACCCTTACTCCATCTCCTTTTTCTGGTCCTGTTTCTCTTTGATGCTAACTCTGAGATGCTTCTTGTGTGCAATTCTCTTTTGGTAATATGCCATAGCCTGTTCACACTCACTTTCTATCTCTCTTACAGTGACATGCAATTTTGATTTTCCATAAATTGTGTTAGTTCATGTTTTCATAGCCATATAACAACACCAAAAGAATATTCTGTTAAAAAAGAAATGTTTGTGTGTCAAGGAGTAGATTGGAATCTCTGAATGAATTACACAATTTTCAAGTTGTGTGCAATTTGTTTATTCTTGTCTTTCCCCTTCTATTCATTTCTCAGCTCTGTTCATGACTTGCAAGCAGTGTCTTTCAAAGATATATGTCCTGATATTCCAACCCTGGGGACTGGGGGAGCCTGTCTCTCTAACTGAATGTCATATTCTAGAAAATTGGCTTTCATTCTCTTGGTCATTCCTGTGTGGGTTGTTTAGCCACATAGTTTGATTAGAGTTCTGATTTTGAACATGGCACATTCTTTCACATCTCGATATAATCAATACAACGTTATCCACAAATAGGAGAATCTGTTTGCCATCTATAGGGAATTCCTATGCCATTTGGACAGTGGGCTATATTTTCTATATGACAATGGCAAACATCTAGTCTTTTAATTTCAGTGTGCTTCAGTTTCCTCAACTATAAAATAGAGATAATAATGGCATCTATCTTGCCAAAACAAAAGAAGCAAATAAGATAGTATTTATAAAGTTTCTGTCACAAAGAAGAAACTTAAATGCTTATTTCCTCCCTTCCTTTAAATACATAATGGCAACTTATTTAAAGAGTAGCTTGTGGCACTAAGGTGATATAATGCTATGGTCACATCGCTAGTATGTATGAGAATAAGGACTTACACCCAGGTCTTTCTGACTCCAGTGCCACCTTCTATCCTCCAAGTCAGGTGACCTCATTGTTCAGTAGTTTTTCAGTCTTGTCTGACTCTTTGTGACCCCATTTGGGATTTCCTTGGCAAAGATACTGGAGTGCTTTGCCCTTCCCTTGTCCAGCTAATTTTACAGATGAGGACACTGATTCAACCAGTGACTTATTATAGCACCAATACTATATTCACAGCACCAACAGTGACTATGAATATGCTGGTGTGGTTCTGAATTGCAAAATAAAGCAGACTCTCCATATATGACAGAAGCAAAACATTTATTCAAACACCAGAAAGTCAAATTTCAACACCAGAAAACCGAATTCATGACAGCAATAAAGCAATCTATACACAATAGTACTGCAGAGGACAATAGCATCCCAAAGCCTTCCCACAAACTCTCACAAGCCTAGCTGTCTCCTTGTCTGTATCATCTCTCCTCCCTCCTTTCTAACTTGAAGCTTCCTCTCAATTCTGCTCCACCCTTCCTGCTACACACATTCAGCAAACTCCTCCCACCACAACTCCATGTGATTACACAGGTCCTATTAAGGGGCAGGGAAGATCTTCAAATTCCCATTCCCATTAGGTTTGGCCCCAAGATCTTTCATGTCTCTTACATAGGTCAATGAGACCTTTAGGGGTAACTGGTGTCAACAGAACTCTGCAATATAACAGGGATAACAGAAAATGTTTATAAAAGCATTTTTTTTATAAAAGCATTATCTTAGAGTGGGGCTTGAGCACAAGCACCCCATCATTCCTCCCTTGAATGAATGAAACCAAAAATCTTGGGGTAAGGGACAAAAGTCTCTTCTTTCATAGCCACTTCCTGCTGAAATTTGATAGAGAGCTGTCCCTGCCCCAAGAGGTCCCATTCAAGAGGTCATTTCTTCAGGTGGCATCCTGAGCTTGGTTGACACTTGGTCCAGGAGTGACACATTGCAGTCATGGACAGGGAATTACATCAGGCTTAAGCAATCAGGCACCTTAGGTGGAGGGTACTAAGCCTTCAGAAAACAAATCTAGCAAACAAGTTTAACAGGCAAAAAGCCAAAAAAGAAACAAGGAGACCATAACCAGAAGCAGGGTAGATATAGGATCAGTTGTGCTTCTGTGTTCCATGAACCCACTATCTTAGCCTTATTCATTGTTGTTTACTGTTTTCTAATTTGCAGTTTTAGGGTCATCATTCTGCCTAGAGATATGTTTTCTTTAACCTGTGCTGAGGCCTGGCCAATTACCTATTCTCCCTGCAGGTGTGATGAACTTAAATACAATGTTTCAGGAGGATCTGTAGGGGCCGTTCTTCTTTGTACCTTTTATAGAGTTCATTACTTGGAATATCATCTATTCTTCCAAAATCTACCCCTGCTCTCAATAGAGTTGTAAACAGTTCTTTTCTTGTCAATTTACTCTGACTTTGAATCTTCTGGCTATTTACTCTTCTCTTTTGAGGAAATTTATCTTTTTTCCCATTCTCCTAAGTCACTTAACTGTGAAATCTTACTCAGTACCTCTGAAAGAGGGTCCCCTATCTCCCCATTGAGTAAAGTCAGAATTAGGTGCTTATAAGGAGGTATCTTAACTATGATATTTCTATGAGAAACGGCTAAGGGGGTATCATGATATGCATCAGTGTCTCCGACCATGATAGCAGTCTTCATTACCTCCTTCTTTAACTTTCTCATACAGTCCCTAAGTGAGTACCAGGGTCTCTCTCCACTAGAGAGAGTCACACAGAGTCATTGGGATACATTTTATTGCATCTTTAGCAGCTAAAGCTAACAGATTATGCATATTGTTACCTCCCAACATATGATGATCCCTAAAAGTTTTCTGTACAAGAGGATTCTGACTAATACCTATAAATTTCAAGCTATCTACTGATGCTCCTCCAGCCCCTTTATTACTGATTCTCACTGTCCAAGACACTAACAATTCTCCCGTGAATCAACTTACTATATCAGTGAACTCCTGCTGCATGAATTTCTCAATTATTTCCCTGAAGACTATGTTTTCCCCCTGGTTCTCTTGCTTTCTCCTTGGTATGGGACAAATTCTGCCTAAGAAGCCCTATCTAACATGGTTTCATTTTCTTCCTACACATTCCTCCTACACATTGTCATTGGGGCTCACCCTATACAAAAGATGCACGAACCTTCCTCTTGCTAGTTTTTACTCCTTTTTCTGAGCCAAACCAACAACAGCCCTTCTACTACCTGAAACTTTCCAGTTTGCTCTTCTGAAGGAGAGCCTAAATGCTATGGCATAGAAAGTTGCTCATGCAAATCAGCTAACTTTCTTTCCATCTGAACTTTTTCCTGCAGCAGTTTGTCTCTGCTTTTACATATAATATGGTAACATTTTAGTAAAACCCGGCCTTTCTTACACATTGCTGCTAGTTCTTTTCCTGGTTTTATTTATTATATCCTGGTATTCCTTGCAAACATCTTTTTAAATCTGTAGGTTTTCCCCTTGGTAGCCACAGTTCCCAGTTTTACAGGTTCCAGTGCTTTTAGCCCATTCCCTTGCTGGGGAGGAATAAGAAAAATTCTCCAATGCTGGGATATCCATTTCTTCCTCTAAAGCCCTTCTGCCTCCAAATAGAGATCTGATACCTTGTGATCCCCTCCTCATCACTAGATGTATCACCAAGATGATATTCACAGCACTGACAGTGACTATGAATATGTTGGCATAGTTCTGAATTGAAAAATATAACAGACTCTCCATATAGAAGACAGAAGCAAAACATTTATTCAGACACCAGAAAGCCATTTCCCAACACCAGAAAATAATTCATCATAACAACAAAGAATCTATATGCAATAACACTGGAGAGAGTAACACCATCCCAAAGCCTTCCCACAAACAAACACTCACAAGCCTTCCCTGTGTCCTCTCCTCTCTCCTTTCTAACTGCTCTAACTCCCATCTTCCTCTCAGTTCTGCTCCACCCATTCAGCAAACTCCTCCCACCACAGTGATTACACACAACCTATTAAGGGGCGGAGAAGATCTTCAAATTCCCATTCCCATTATACTTACCCAAGGTCACAAAGTTATTAAGTGTCTGAGATCACATTTGAACTCTATTCTTAGTTTTCATTGAAAACCCTTTGCAATGGTTTCAGTCTATTATTCCAAGCTTATTTTTCATTACATCCTCATACATTCTATATCTGTAAAACAGGGATAATAATAACACCTTCCTCCCAGGCTTGTTATGAAGATCAATTGAGCTTATAATTATAAAGTGTTTATTACAGTGTCTGGAACAATGTTGGGGCTATATTCCTATGTGCTCTTCTCTAGCTATAGCTTTGCATTCCCTAGTATCTGGGCTGTGTACAGGCTACCCCCCAAACCTGGTAGTGCTCTTCTTCATCACCTGGACATCATAGCACCCTATCTTTCCTTCAGACCACCGTTTAGTTGCCAGCTCTCACAGGAGGCTTTCCTTCCTCCAGTTTTAAGTGTTTTCCTCCTCCTGGGATCTGTATCTATTTTTGTGTATACTTTCGTGTACATGTTGCATTACGTTTACTTATCCCCTGTAAAATGGTAAGTCTTATTTCTTGAGAGCTGAACTATTTGAATGAAATGAAATTGAATTGTCAAAATTCTCTATATGTTATTCTTGCCATCCTGTCTGCACTTTTCTATCGCTCTAAAATTCTCACTGAAGGAGCTAAAGACAGTGACCTAAGACTGAGTACCACATTGTATTTTGGCTAAATGATTCACCAATTATTTGTCAATTTGATGTTAGGAGTCACTCTGTACTTAGCTAGATAGAGCTTGGATTGGATAGACTAGCCCTTGAATAATAGGCACAATCTATTCCTAGGGGTGTGCTTTTACAAAATGGTAGAAACTAACAGATTTTTGGGTTCTTTGGGCACAGCATTCAAGAATTCAGGGTCACCTCCATGCCATGTTGTGGTATTAAAGTAGTATTTTTGTCCTAAGACTTTTCCCTTAAGTGAACACATTAGGTTAAGAGAACACAAAAATGTGCTTACAGCAAACATATTCAGAGTTAAATCACTAACTTATGATGCCCTCAAAGCCTAACTGAAGGTATAGTAAATTTTCTTTAGACCAATTATATTTTCCTTTAGCCCTGCTTTCATTTTTTTTTTGCCTCCAGGCCAGAGCTTACTTTCATTGTTATCATTTGAACATATTTAGAATTAACTATTTGAAATCCCAAATGGAGGTAAGTTTAATTACTTAGCAATCAATTTAATTAATTAGCAATCAATCAGTAAACAAATATTTAATATCTACTGTATGCCAGGCACTGTTATATGGGAATTTTCTTCAGTTCCTTGATGGCTAAATTTCAAGTCATTTCCACAAATTGACTCTCATTTGAAAGCTATCAAAGATTACTCTGGAGGACAAAAGGTCAAATATTCTCACATGGACTTGAAATTTGCCCTCATTATATTTTCAAGGTATCCCTGGACTGTTCAATCTTTTGTACCTCTCTCAAACTGGAACATCTGCCACCTTTATAATCTAATAGGCAGTTATTAAACTATCTCCTTTGTGGACTTTTCTTCCCTCACTCCTATATATCATTAATTCTGTGGGAAGGGACTATTTCCTGTTTATCTTCATGTCTGCAGCTCCTATCATAGCAAAGAGTGTAAGCATAGAGTTAATGTTTAATAAATGTGTGTTTAACTGAACTGGGTACAAGAATTTAAGATGATATGTGTCCTTTGTCCACCACTCACACAGAGGGAGAAATGCCTGACCTCTCCATTCCTCAATTCTTCAAGCCAGTCAGATAATGGACATTGTCACCAACTGAGTAATAAAATATAACTACATAATAATAAAAATACATAGGCCATCCTTTTGGAAATCTGTATCCTGAAAAACAGAGAAATGCTAGGTACTACCTTTAAGGAAAACATGTTTGTACTCAGACATCTCAGACTTAGCTGCTGTCATCTGCTCTCTGTTACAGTTATTTGGAACAAAATTTGAATGAGCCCTATGTATAATGGGAAATTTATTTATGAGTGTGCGAAAACTACTTTTTTAAGTTAGGGAATGTAGTAAAATTAATAATACATACAGTACAAAAATCTGGCTACAAATTAAGATGAACAAAAACCATACTTATTGGTTTATATTTTGTATCCAGGAAGTTAAAGTACTACAGTTGATAGGTCTCTTCTCAGCGAAAAGGAAATGGGAGATCATGTAGAAAAAGGGGCAGACAAGATTTCCTCTGCCAAAACTGAACCTACAGTTCTAAAGAGCCTAGGAATTTTAAAACCAAAAATTATAGCATAGAAAGTTCAGTGCATGGCATTTCTTTGTTTTACCTTCTTCATTTGTGAAACACAATACAGTGTTCTGTCTTGATGTCATTCTAATATAATCAGTGAAACATGGAGAATGTGAAATATCGGTACATATCTTCAATCCCTGGTAAATAATGGGGTGGGGGAAGATGGAAATCTGAAAACATCTACAAGATAATGGAAGCATGAGCTATAATCACCAGGTGTTCATGAGGAACAAATCATTCCAGAGACAACTTGATTGCTTTTTTGATAGAATTACAAGATTTACAGATGAAGGAAGTGTAGTTGATGGAATATGTCTAGCATGATGACTATAATCCATTTGATACAGTGTGGCACAAAATTTCACTTGCAAAACATCTTTATGTGGATTTGGATGCCAGGATGGTCACATGGACCCAAACCAATGAAGAAAAGCAAAAAGAGAAAAGAAAGCAGGGCCGAATGGTGTTATCTTTCCTAAGGCCAAACACACTTATAACCAGGCTGAAGAAAATTCTCTTTGATTTGGAGTTTAAGACAGTAATTACTTTAAGTGTCAGAGCAAGGCACTTAGTTATATGTCTGGAGTCAACATTTTTAAGGTGTCAAAATAGTCAGGAAAAAAATAAAGCATTCCATCTCACTTTTCCAGTGGTTGGCTTAAGTTAGAAGAATGAGTCAATAAATAAGTAGACATCTATCCAACACTATGTGCCAGAATCTGTGCTGGGTGCTAGTGATACAAAGAGGTCTGATATGCTCACTGCCCTAAGTTGGAAAAAGCAGAATAGATTCATATAAAGGCTACCAACAATACAAAGTAGCATATTCAAAGTGTCAGATAAATGCTATGGACAAAAGCCAGAGGAATTCAGAGGCGGAAGACATCAGTGTGTGATAGAGTGGTCTGGGAAAACTCCACAGAAGAGTTGGACCTTGAACTCAGTGCTGCCTTTACATAAGTAGACACATTTCAAGCACTAGAAATAATATGAGCAAAGAAGTAGAGATGCAATTGCATGATTTGCACATGAGATAATTAGTAAACAAATAGATAATTACATAAAATACAGGTAGATAAAGGTAAAAGAGATTGGTTGGAACCAAGTTGTCAACTCTGGCCTTTATCTTCTTTTAGGAAATAGTCATTGAGGCAATATGGTATACTGGATAGGGCACTAGGCTAAGAACCAGGAAGACTTCATTCAAAACCCACCTCAGATCCTAGGGATTTGAACCTGGGCAAGCCATTTGGCCTCTCTGGGACTCAGTTTCTTCAACAGAGAACTAAGGGGGTGGACTGGACTCAGCCTTTCAGGTTTCATCTGACTTTAAATCTATGATTGTATGGTCCTATATAGACAAAGAAACATTTAAAGTTTTTAATATAACTTCGGAGTGTGGGATGAATTTGGAGAGAAAGGAACTAGAAGAAGGAAGACCAATTAAGAGAACTACACTGTGTATTGAAGTAATAAGGAAGGACTATCCTGGAGAGGGATAATGGAAGGACTAGACAAAGGTGAGAAAAATGAGGATAAAGAATTGATAACACATAAAAACCAGTGGGATGAGAGATCAGGGCCACCCCTAGAAGACCTAAAGCAAATTCCATGCTGTGAACTCATCTCTACCAAAATAATTTTAGACTTTAATCATGATCTCATTTAAAACTTTTTCACCATGATCTTAATCCTAGCATTTAGGTTCTTTCCACACTTTGAACCCAAAATTAAAGTGAATATACAATAGGAACTATAAAGGGGAAAAAAAGTGTTAGCTAGTAATAGCTGAAATAATCAATGACATTGGTAGTGGAGAGGAAACCAGATCTGTAACTTAGTGAAAATTCTTTCCCTTTAAGTGGACACAGGAGAATTGTCCTCAGGCTGAGGATGTGGCAAAGTCACCACCTGCTATATGCTAGGTCCTATTGATACAAAGAAAAATAAATCAAAATTAATCCCTGTCCTCATGAAGCTTACATTCCCCTTGGGGAATAAACTAGATTTCAATTGGAAATGAGTTAATAAATCCTGGCTATACTAGGTAATTATGTGTATAACTTGACTCTTTCAGAGGGTTTTTTGGGTTTGTTTGTTGTTGCTGTCATTTCTAATTTGTATCTGACTCTTCATGACTCCATTTGGCTCTGGAAAAGATACTAGAGTGCCTTGAGATTTCCTTCTCTAGCTCAGTTTTGCAGATGAAGAACTGAGGCAAAGAGGGTTAAATGATTTGCTCAAGGTCACACAGCTAATAACTGTCTAAGATCAGATTTGAACTCAGGAAGAGGAATATTCATGACTCAAAATCTAACTCTCTATCCAATGCACCAACTAACTTTTCTTTGAGAGGTAGAAAACCTATATAAAAGAAAACATTGGTGGGGAGTCATTGTCCCTGTGGAAATTGCCTAAAAGTGCTGACAATTTTCAAGGAGCTAAGACAAGCTTCTGTTGGAGGTGGTCTAAATAGTGCAGTGGGAAAAGAATGCTGGAATTGGAACCAAGAAACCTGCATTCAATCCAATCCCTATCTCTGCTAGTGTGTGTCCTTTATCAAATCCCTTGATGTCTCTGACCATCAGTTTCCTCTTCTGTATAATGGCAGTATTGAACTAAATGTAAGCTAATGTCCCTTTAAGCTTTAAATCTATGTTCCTGTGATTTGCTATTCGAATAAAGCAAGCAAGCAAGGAAGAAACAAAGGAAGGGAGGGAGGAAAGGAGGGAGGAAGGAAGGAAGGAAAGAAAGAAGGAATGGAGGGAGGAAGGAAACTTGGCATTTATCTGTTATCTTTACTAAGATACGTAAATCGTATTTAGTTGATGCCAACTGACAACCTCAGGACAATGACCTTCCCCAGGTGACCTACACTGCTACAGGAAAAGGGGGCACTGAACCAGTAACTTTAGGGAATAGTTCAAGTCCTGGAAACAAAGTTAAGAGGCATTAGAAGCTGCATTACCTGCCTGGTCTCGGGCCAGTAAAAGCTTGCACTTCAATGCACTAAAGAAATTTAACTTCCAAAGGTGCCCAAGGTCATGTTTGCAGTTCCACAGCATCACAGCAATTTATATTTCATGTCCAAAAAACAGTTTCTGTGATTGGTACTCATGCTGGGTCAGATGTCAAAAATCTGTTTGTCAAAACACTGCTCCTTCAGCCAAACCTCTATTTTCCTGGAAAAAATCCTCTTGTCATTACTTTCAATTACTCTGAGGACTATTTTACATTCCTTGCCATGATGCTTTTTTCTGGAATGCTTTTATTTATTTACAGTAATCTAAAATTTTAAATTTATTTTCTTTTTTAATGCTAATAGATAGGACTTTCTTAAAGGTTTAACATCTCGGTACAGTCTGTCAATCAGGAATCAATAGAAGGAATTCAGGCTGACAGTTTGTAGATTAATCTTACTAAAATGCCAATTCAGCAAATTCAATAAAAGATGAGTTTATTAGGTAATAGGGGAGAGTTGCTAGCCAGCAAAAAATTCTCAGAGAACCTTGCCTTTGTTCAAGACTTGCCATACTCCAAGTCTGAGACCAATTCAAAAAAGGATCTCTACTCTGACATCCCCCTGTATTGCCTTGGTTTTCAAATTGATTATGTTCAAACCCAGAGCTTGTGAATCCCACTTGTGGGATGGACTTGTTGATGTGAAAAGAGAGGGCTGAACTGGGAGAAGCTGGTGAGGTAAATTTAGAGAGACACAAGAAAAGAGAGAGGCAGAAGAACTTTTTGGAAGCAGCACCTTTGGAGGCAGAGAGAGACAGAGAGGATAGCTGAGGGCCACTTTGAATTGCCCAGGACTTTTGAGAGCTGCCACCCAGAGCTGCCAAGGACTAAGGAGACATGGCTGTTATGCTGGTACTTTGTCTGTTTGTTTTGATGTTGTTTTGCCAGATCTGTCCACTGGTGAAAGACAGTCCTGTTGTTGCAGAGTTCTTGGAACCTGGCTGTTGGTTCAGAGCTCCAGAGACTGTTCTGCAGACAGAGAGTGAATTATGTCCACTGGTGAAGGATAGTGCTGTTGTTGCAGATGTTGCTGTTGGTTCAGAAACCGTGAAGAAGCATTTTCTTGTTGTATGTTTACAGAAATCCTGGAAGGGGGTTTTGCTGATGTTTTCAGGGGTCCCAGGACTGTTCTGCAGACAGAGAATGAATTAATGAAGAGACTGGCAATGTCTCTTGTGGCCTTGTTAAGCTTTGTCTCCCCAGGAACAAAGATTGCTGAGAACTTGCCTGGTGTCAAGATGAAGAAAAGACCTCCATTTGGGTATTAAATGCTGTACTTAAGCTTGTTGTAACTCTGAGGTGGATTCAATTGTGATCCAAGGGTGGGGAACTTTTGACTTTTTTGTGCTCTGTTATTAAACAAATGAATGTCCTTTATTTATGATTGGAAACTAATCTCCATTTGAGAAGAGGAGCTTTGTGATGGACTAAATGAATGTACATCCTAGGGGTGGAGTAGTATTTAGAAGAGGGACTTTGTGATTGATTAAATGAATGTAATGTCCAGGGATGGGGTAGTACTTGGAGATTATTTAATCACACTTGGTAAATGCTGTATTTTGAATGATGCCATATTTTGATCTTCTCTGTTCTTAATTTCTCACTGAATAAAATGGAGAGCACCTATGCTGGTATTTTGAACCTTGGGAAGTTGCCTTTGCTTGGCATTACAAATAGGCAGTACTTTTTCTCCTTTACTGCTGCCTTTGGTAATCATTTTAGCCAGTCTCACCTGTCTAAAGATGTTTAAGGAGGAAAGGAGTGTAGAGATAAAAAATATCCATATGATATAATCTATTCCGGCCTACTTAGGATCACAGTTCTAGACCTAGTAGGGACTTCATAGTCTATCGAGTTCATATCCCTCATTATGCAGGTCATGAAACTGAGGCCAAGGAAGGTTCAGTGATTAACAGAAGGTCATATAGATAGAGACTTCAGAAGCAGCATTTGAACCCAGATTGCATTATACCACATTGGCTTCCTTCCATCTCTTCATTCCTTCACTCTAGATCCTATGATGACTGATTTTTCTTGCTCACCAAGAATAGACTCAACAGTTGTATATTCAAACTCCAAAATCAATCTTCCCTACTTCATTCATCTAACCTCTTCTGTCATGAATTTCCAATATGAACCCTCTGGTTCTGTCAGACCTGTCTCATTATCCTTAAAAAAATATAGGAACCCCCCCTTCTGTGTCATTGTCTTGTTATGGCAGAGGGGCTTATGTAGCTCATTGAAACTATGAGCTATGCTATGCAGGATTACCCAGTATAGATCATAGTGGAGGATTCTGACAAAAAGTGATCCATTGAATAAGAAAGAAATGGCAAACCACTCCAGTATCTTTGCCAAAAAAATTCCATGGGCGATATTTAAAATGATAAAAGATGTGAAACTGGAAGATGAGTTCCTTAGCCCAGAAGGTGTTCAACATGCTACTAGAGACGAGTGGAAGACAAATACAAGCAGCTCCAGAAAGAACTGGATCGAAGCCAAAAGGAAGGTCAGTTGCAGCTGTGTCTGGTGACAAAAAGGAAAGTCTAATGCTGTAAAGGTCTTCATAGGAGCCTGGAATGCAAGATCTATGTACTAAGGTAAGCTGCATATGGTCAAAAAGGAAATAGAAAAATAAAATATAAAATCTTTGGTGTCAGTGAACTTAAATGGACAGGAATTTGTAAATTTAAATTCAGATGATCATTACATATACTACTGTGGGCAAAAATCCCTTAGAAGAAATGGAGTAACCCTCATTGTCAATAAAACACTGAGAAAGGCAATACTCAAAATAATAATATAATAATCTCAAAAATGGCAAAAAGATATCTGTTCAAATTCAAGGCAAACCATTCAACATCATAATAATGCAAGTCTATGCTCCAACCACTGATACTGAAGAAGCCAAAATTGGTCAATTCTATACAAACCTACAATATCTTCTTGAGATAACACATACAGATGTCATATTCATCATAGGGGATAGAATGCTAAAGTAGGAAATCAAAAGATATATGGAGTAACAGACAAGTTTTGCTTTAGAGTACAAAATGAAGCAGGGCAGAGACAAAAAATATTTTGTCACAATAATTCACTGGCTATACCACTATTTTTTCAACAATTCAAAAGGTGACTATACATTGATATCACCAGATGGTTAATATTGAAATCATATTGATTATATACTTTGCAAACATAGATGGAAAAGCTCTATACAGTCATTTAAAACAAGACCTGGAGTAAATTGTGGTTCAGATCATGAGCTTCTTATTGCAAAATTCATACTTAAATTGAAGAAAGTAGGAAAAACGATCAGAACATGTAGGTATAACGTAAATAATATCCCTTATAAATATGAAGTGGAAGTGATAAATAGCATTAAGGGATTAGACCTAGTACATAGAGTGCCTGAAGAACTATGAACAGAGGTCTGTAAAATTGTTCGGGAGGTAGCAACAAAAATCTTCCTGAAGAAAAAGAACAAGTGAACAAAATAACTGTCTGATGAGACTTTACAAATAGCTGAAGAAAGAAGGAAAACAAAAGGGAAAGATATACTCAACTGCATGCAGAATTACAGAGATTAGCAAGTAGAGATAAGGTTTTCTTAAATGAGCCATGCAAAGAAACAGAAGAAAACAAGTGGGAAAGATAAGAGATCTCTTCATGAAAATTAGTGATACCAAGGGAATGTTTTGTGCAAAAATGGGCATGATAAAAGACAAAAGTGGCAGGGACATAGAAAAAGGTTAAAAAGGGATGACAAGAATGTACCAAAGAAGTACAAAAGAGAGATCTTACCATCACTGATAACCACAGTGGTGTGGTTACCGATCTAGAGCCATACATCTTGGAGAACGAAGTCTAAAGACTCTTAGGAAATATTGCTACCAACAAGGCTAATGGTTACAAAATTCCAGTTGAGCTTTTTAAAATCCTGAAAGATGATGCTGTTAAAGTGCTGTACTAAATGTGCCAACAAATTTGGAAAACTCAACAGTGGACACTAGATTAGAAAAGATGAATTTATGTCTCAGTCCTGAAGAAGGGTAATGCCAAATAAGGTCAAATTACCAAACATTGCACTAATTTCACATGCCAGAAAAGTTATGCTTAAAATTCTGCAAGCTAGGCTTTAGTAATATGTGAATTGAAAATTATCAAAAGAGCAGGCTGGTTTTCAAAGAGGCAGAGGAACTAGAGACCAAATTGCCAACATTTACTAGAATATGGAGAAAACTAGGGAGCTCCAGAAAAAAATATCTAGTTCTGCTTCATTGATTACACAAAAGTCTTTGACTGTGTGTATCACAATAAAATGTAGCAAGTCCTTAAAGATGGAAGTAGCAGATCATCTTACTTGTTTCCCAAGGAACTTGTCAAAAAGCTAGAGTTAGAACCAAACATGGAGCAACTGATTGTTTAAGATGGGAAAATGAAGATGAAAAAATATGTTGTCACCTTATTTACTTAAGTTATATACAGAGTACATGATGAGAAACATTAGACTAGACAAATTAAAATTAAAATTAAGGTTGCTGGGAGAAATGTCAGCAATCTCAGATATGCAGGCGGTACCACTCTAATAGCAGAAAGTGAAGAAGAAGCCTCCTGATAAGGATGAAAGGGAAAAGTATAAAAAGCCAGCTTGAAAATTAATATATTAAAAAAAACCTCAGATCATGGCAACACAATGCATCACATCCTGTCAAATAGAGGGAGAAGAAATGGTAGCATTATGAGATTTTCTATTCTTGGACTTAAAGATCACTGGAGATTACAACTTCATTCTTGAAATGAAAAGATGCTTACTCCTTGGAAATAAAGCTATGACAAATCCGGACAGTATACTAAAAAGTAGAGACATCACCTTTACTTTGTCAACAAAAGTCCATATGATCAAAGTTATGGTTTTTCCAATAGTAATGTATGACTGTTAGAATTGGACTATCAGGAAAGCTGAATGCTACAGAATATAAACTCTTGAATTGTGGTACTGGAAAAGAATATTGAGAGTCCCTTGGACAGCAAGGAGATCAAATCAATCAATACTTAAATATATTAATTTAGACCTCTCATTGTAAGGACAAATGCCACAATGAAGCTTAAATATTTTGGTCACATAACAAGGAGATAGGTCTCATTGGAAAAGACCCTGATATTGGGAAAGATTGAAGGCAAAAGGAGAAGGGGATGGCAGAAGATGAGATGGAGAGATAGTGTTATGGAAGCAATAAACATGAATTTAGGAAGATTTTAGGAAATAACAGAGGATAGAAGGACCTGGTGTGCTATGGTCCATGAAGTCACAAAAAGTCATACATAACTGAACCACTGAACAACAATTGAAAAATATTTAACAAAATAAATAAAAATATAGTAGGATGTAGATAATGTTAGTATTTGGTTTTCCATGTCAATATGCAACCTTACAATCCTTATGTGTGGTTTAATCACCCCTATTTCTATTTGAATTTGACACCACTTCTCAAAGATAATGAGGAATTCTAGCTAATGGATAGGTTTGGAGAGAAGATAATGGGCTCTGTTTTGGACATGTTGACCTTAAGGTATCACTTAGATTTCCCAATGTTTCTGCTCTCTGTGGCTAAGAAGAACAAATCAAATACTTCCAAGCTCCTTCAGAAATTTAAAAGCAACATCAAGTTTCCCCATATACATCTCACAGTCTTCTCTTCTCCATGAGAAATATCCCCAGTTCTTTTACCTAATTCTCATCTCTCCAGTATGATCATTATCCTAATTCCCCTCTTCTAAATACAGTTCTAGCTGTCTTTATCTTCTCTAAAATGTAGTGCCCAGAGTTAAATGTGATACTGCAAATAAGATCTGAATAGATCAGAATATCTCAATTTTATTATCTTCATCAATTTGGAAGTTATGCATCTCTTTATATATCCTATCATCATATTAGCTTTTTTGGCTGCTATGTCACACTGTTGACACCTATCTCTCCACTCTCTTATATTTATGAAGTGTACAACTTTATGTTTATCTTTATTCAATTTTCATCTTCTAGACTGTCAAGATCATTTTTGATCCAGAATATGTCATGCAATGTCTTAGTATTCCTCCAAGCTTTGTGTCACATAGA
>NW_027185863.1:16386179-16396644 GCF_028583685.1 Petaurus breviceps papuanus | reverse complement strand
TATGTCATGCAATGTCTTAGCTATCCCTCCAAGCTTTGTGTCACATACCAGTTTGACAATAATAACTGTCATTTATATCCTGCTTTAAGGTTTTTAAAATAATTTATAAATGTTATTTCATTTGAGCATCACACAAACCTTTAATATGAGTATTACTGGTTTTTTTTTGTCTATTTTGCAGAGGAGGAAACTTAAACTCAGATAAGGGGAAGTAATTTTCTCATGAACATACCATCAGCAAGTTCCAGAGGCCAGATTCATAAACAGGTACCTCATGATTTCATATTCAGTACTCTTCACAAAACACCATAATGCCCTCACATTTGCTAGCTCAACCTTCTTCCAAATCATTGATGAAAATATTCAACAGCATAGGTTTAAAGACAGATCTCTGAGGCCATCCACCACAGACCTTCCTCTAAGTCAGTCAGTCAATAAACATTTATGAAGCCCCTGTTCTCTGCCTGGTGCTGAAATAAGTGTTGGGGATACAAGGAAGGGCAAAAGATAGCCCCTGCTTTCAAGTAATTCATATTCTCATGGAGGAGAACACATGCAATCGACGATGTTCCGACAAGCTATGCCCAAGATAAATTTGAAATGATCAATAAAGGGAAGGCACTAGAATTAAAAGGGATCAGGAAAGGCTTCCTATAGAAAGTAGGACCTTAGGACTGGAAGGATGCCAGGAGACAGAGATGAGATAGGAGAGTATTCCAAGCATGAGGGATAACCGCTGAGAATGGACAAAGGTGGGAAATGGAGAGTGTTGTTCAAGGAACAGCCAGGAAACTAATGTCACTGGATTACAGAGTACATGAGGTGCAAGATTTAAGGTATATCTTGGGGGAGTGAGGGTGCGAGGGAGTGTATGAAGAGCTTTGGATGCTAGAAAATTTTATATCTAATCCTAGAGGTGGTGGGGAGCCACTGTTAATGATGGGTTGAATCTTTCAAATGGTCCCAAATCTATTTCACTATACTGTAATTTAGAGCTAAATATACTATATTTACAGATCCTGAATAGTCTGATCTACCAGTCTAGTTACTCTGTTAATAATGGTGTGACATCATTTGTTTTTAATGATTCCACATGGTCATTCCTTTCCTTTCTATGTGCTCATTTAGTGCTCACATTCCTGTAAAGTTTTCTACAACTTGGCTAGGAATTGAAAGAAAGGTATAGATTTATAGTTTACAAACTCCATTCTAATAATAAATACTTATTACATTAAGAAAAACAAGTTGTGGAACTAACTTTGAGCCTATAATTCAGTGGCAACCTGATTCTTAAAAAATCGATATTTTGCTTCCTTTTGTCCCAAACCAAGTCAAATGCAAAAAGGAAAAAAGGAAAAATACAGATGAGAACAACACTTTATTTTCATGTAGCCCTCCAGACTTGAATTACTTTTCTCACAATATCTTATGAGTTCAATATGGTACATATTATTATCCTTAAGTTAAAGGTTATGAGACTTGCTCCTTGAGATGTTAATTGACTTACCCAAGCTCATAGCGATAGTAAGTAGGAAAGCTCATATTCTAAACTAAGTCTTCTGACTCCAACTATCCGGCCAAGACTACTACATCAGGGATGTCAACCATGTGGTCCATAATATTCTCCAGTGTAATCTGACCTAGATTAAATGAAACTGGGAAATGTTTAATAAAATAAATTAAAATACCATAAATATAGACAATATTAATACATGGTTTTAAAAAGTTAATATGTGGCCCACAGGAATCCTTATGTACAATTTAGTGGCCCCCATTTCTATTTGAGCTTGATACCACTATACCACCCCATTCAATGTCCCTTGTGCTTTGCTGTCACTTTCTTTCCCAAACTCCATTGCACCTATCCCCAAACTCCTTCCCCAGAAGTCCTCATTTGCATAGCAATAATAATGTGGTATCAAAGTACACTGGTGATGAAAATGCTTTTGCAATATTAAAAATCCATTTCATGTGCATAAGAAATTTACACTGTCCCTTTTTTGCACTGTTGGTCCTCTGAAAATGTTCAGGCTTCATCAGAAGTAATACTTCTGATATTTTACACATATTATTTTACACACAGACAAGTTTTCGTTTTGTTTTGTTTTTTAATGAAAGCACAAAGGTAAAAGAACTGCACTCATCCTGGACTGACATCCAAAGCAAGTGATTTCCCCAAGCAAGAAAATCACTTCAAAGTGTCCGAGTCTCACTTTTCTTGATATATTTCTTTTCCCTGTGCTCAGTGGTGATCTTTGTGGTGTAATTGAATGAGGAATGTTGGAGTCTACTCTTGGAAATCCAAATGGTATGTTCCCAAGAAGTAAAATTAATTCCAGATGCACCTGTACATTTACAGAAGATAGCAAAACCAAATGTTGCATGTTGTGCATACCAGTTACACCATAAACCATATTGAAAACTACCGGACCCCTGTTGTTGTTAGAGGAAGCTTAGGGACTACAAAGAAAATGTAAAGGTTAAAGTTACACAGGATTCCCTTTATGAGCTATTGGAAAAATTCAGAACATAAATGCCTGCCATGGAATCAAATTACTAACACATTTGATCTACCTGTAGTGTGTTCTCTGTTTCACTGTCACCCATGAATATAATACAGTATATCCTTCCCATTTGGAGGACGTATTCTAAAGAAGCTCACAAATTCACCCATCTTTCAGTATTGGCTCTCACCATAATATGCTTCAGGCAGCTGCTCATTTTCTTTTCAAAGTTCTCCCCTTTTGATCATGCTTTCAATTCCTAATTGTATTAATTAATTAAAATAAATAAAGTGTCAAAACTTTGTTAGCCACTGGAAACACAAATGTAAAAAGAAATATTCCCTACCTTCAAGAGACTTACATTTCCATCACAAAAATTGATAAAGTCATATCTCATGTAAAAGTCAGATTCTCTCACAGTCTGAAACTTCTAATAATTCAAACTCCAAGATGACACATCAGAAGTAAATGGGCTTAGGCATTCTTTCATGAGTACTTAGATCTAGGTTACTCTTTTTTCTACTGCAGACTATGAACTATGTTTTCTGTTTAGTACTTACTACCAATCATTTGATTTTAGAGCTGAGTTGAGCTAACATCATGGTATCAATGAATTAAGGATGTAATGAAAATTTTACAAAATAGTGGTTATGATATCACTCTAATTTTCATTATATTGCATAAGGGGACCAAATGAGGAAAACAATGACTTTGGAATTAAAAGGTGGGGGATTGATGCTAGCTTTCATATTTAAGCCATCTTGAAGAATTTAGTTTCTCTAGCCTTCAGTTATCTCTTTCTTTCCATCTACACAATGAGAATCTAAGGGTTTCAAATTATGTCTAGGGTCCCCTTCTAAAGTCTACAATGCTATGACTTTAATTTTATAAATTCCTGGTTAATATTTATATCTTATATGTTAAGAAAGAATTTTTAAAATCTATAGTAAGTTATTTTTTTATTTTAGTTTTAATTTGTTGAATAAAACAAGATTTTCCATAACATAGTATAATAAAAAAGATGATCACACATGAAACTGTAAATCTACTATGTACAACTTGCTATTCTCTTCAAATATGCAACAAAATCATCATGTAAATTTCTTTTTTCTTAATTTTCTTTGATGTTTTATAAATACAATATATCAAGATTTAATTTTGCTCTGACTTTTTAAAATTAAGACTATACGAGCCTTGATCAGATGTTGATAGCCTTTAATATCAATCGTTTTTCCTTTTAACAAGGAAGATAGGCCCAAAGCTCAAGGTCATACTCTGGCTTTGGTAGACTGTAGTATTACTAGAGAAAAGGTTATAGATTAAAAAAAATTCTGAGAATCCTGGATCTTCAAACCAGGAGTTTGCCATATTTGGGTCCTCTGTTCAAAAGGCCCGTGAATAAGACATAGAAGTAAATAATATCTTCAACTAAAGGTCAAGCTCTACCATTATAACTCCCTACAGGGAAAGAAGTGTTATACATCCTATATTGAGAAATGATTGATAAGCTGATTTTAAAGTAGCAGAGGTACATCTCAAATTGGAAAATTAATAGAAATAGTAATTGTACTTAGATTTACATGCAACATTTTTCATCCTCTCTCATTCCATATTATAATTATTTTCTATCATCTCACTATTATATCCAAACTCAAATGCATTTCACATTTACCGAGTGCCTACTAGAAGAACATGTTCTTCCAAATGATGGTTGGAATTCAGAGACAAATAAGACGAAGCCCCTGGCTTCAAAGAGCCTACAGTCTAGTCAGGAAAATGAGACACAAAGACAGCTAGAATAGAAAAATAGATAATAATAAGAAGTCCAAACAAAGAGACCTCAGAGGGGGGAAAGGTCACTCAGAAAGAAGGGACTCATGTTGTCTGAGAGCTCGATGCACGTGTCCTCATTCTGGTCTCATAGATCTTTTAGTATGAAAATTAAGATATTAGATATGAAAATTCTTTTAAAAACTAAAAAAAAGTAAATACACAAGCAGAATTGTTGTTATGCTTCTATTTCATAGTATGTAGACATCAAACTTAGAGATTATGTCTGTCATCCAATATTGAATTGATTCACTTTACAGATGAGGAAACTGAGGTATCATTCCATTTTTTTACAATGTTTCTGTAATCATATACATTGGTCATAAATTTCATTGTTATTCTTCAGAGGCTTTACAGATGTTTCTTAGACCTGAGGTATCTTCTCTCTTTGTTGAATTCCTACACATTTTTGAAAAAACACAACTAAAAATATTATCTTCTTTAGAAAATTTGCCTGACTACAAAACTGTGTATACTCTTTGTTCCAGCATCACCACTACTAGGTCTATATCCTGAAGATATTAGAAATGGAAAAGAGGACTCATGTGCACAAAAATATTTATAGCATCTCTTTTTGTGGTGGCCAAGAATTGGAAATTGAGGGGATGTTCATCAGTTGGAGAATGACTAGACAAGTTGAGGTATATAAATGTAATGGAATGCAATTTTGCTACAAGAAATAATGAACATGCAGATTTCAGAAAAACCTGGAAAGATTTACAGAAACTGATAACGATTGAAGTGGGCAGAGCCAGGATAACATCGTACACAATAACAGCAACATCGTGCGATGACCAACATTGATAGACTTGGCTCTTCTCAGCAACACAGTGATATAAGATAAATCCAAAAGACTCATGGTGGAAAATGCTATTCACATCTAGAGAAATAACTATGGAGCCTGCATGCAGATCAAAGCATTCTATTTTCTCTTTTTTTTGTTGTTATTTTTTTCATTCTCATGATTTTTCTCTTTTGTTGTGATTGAGTCTTCTTTAACAACATGACAAATGTGGAAATATGTTTAATTTTACACATACTGTCTATATCAGATTCCTTGCCCTCTTGGGAAGCAGTTCAGGGAGAAAGGGAGGGAGGAAGGAAGGGAGAAAAAAATTTGAAACTCAAAATGTTGATAAATATATCTTTACATATAATTGGAAGATAATAAAATACTATTACGTGGGGAAAAAATAAAGAAAAACTTTTTAAGTTAAAAAAAGTTTGCCTGATCCCCAAGTTAGATTTCCTCTTTGACTTGAAATAATACTTTATCATGGATAACTACAGTGCATTTAAATGCAACATTATGTATTATGGCTACCTGTGTTCATTTATTATATTCTTACTAATTACTCTATGACTTGAGTCACTATCACTTTGACTTCCCAGTTCAAAATACCAGTTCCTTCACACCACTCCTTCATATGTGTTGTCTTCCCATATTGGAACGTAAGATTCTTGATGGCAGGAACAACCATGCTTTTTATATATACATTCATAATATTTAGCACAGTGTCTACTATATTGAAAACCCTTAATGAAAAAGGAAGTTTTTCATTCAATCACTCCTTTATTAATTTATTACTAGACTTACTGTCTGAGGGCAGAGATTGTCTTAAGAGTATTGCCTGGAGCACTGACTTGCCATATATGTTAGAGACAAACTTGAATTCAGATCTTCCTAGTTTTGAGAATGACTGTCTCCACTAAGAGACACTACTTCTCGTATTTTCACTGTTGTGAACAATACTGCTCAAAACAGTACTATGCAGGCAGGACCGATCTCCCTATCCTTATTTTACAAATGAGAAACTGAAGGAGAGTTGAAATGGCCAGCATACAGGAACGAGTCACGTGTTAAAATTACACAAAACCCAATCACAAGATTCAATCATTCAACCAAATAACTTTAGGTTCCCTTGACTGGGCAACTTGCTCCAAAGTGAATTTAATTATAGAGTGGGATAAGTCATTTTAAAACTCCACCCCTGGGAAGTCCCAACCCTTATATGCCCTACTGAAGGTCTAACATCAAACAATTTTAGGAAGCTAAGCCTGAGGTGTTTCTTAACCCTTTAGGAATTTCAAGGGCTAGAGAAGTGATAGGTGTGAATAATGTCGGTTGTGTAACAGCAAGCCTGTCTTTCATGTCTCCTGTGATGTTTGGCATCACTTAATAGGTCATTTTGTAGATTTAGAAATTCAAGGGCATCCTCATAGAGGCTGAGTATTTCCTCCCAGGCACTTACCCTGCAATTCTGGTAGTCACTTCAGGGGACCAACAGGGACGAGTCATGGAGGCCAAGCCCAGCGGAGTCTTCTCAAGTGTGATTAACCAAAGCAACAGGAGCAACCTGTAACCTATTTTCCAGTCAGAAGAGGAGGAAATGAAGATGGAAAAGTAGCTCAGAGTAATCCAGCTCAGAAGAGATGAGAGCACCTGAGTTTTCTAATCCGGGCTCTACGGCTTACTAATTGTATACTCATAAGCATACTCATAAACTTCACCTCTCTTTGCTTTGCTTTGCTCCTGATCTATAAAAATGAAGAGATTTAACTAGTCTTTTCTTACTCCCTGCTAGTCTACTAATGCCCTCTCACCCAAACTACTTGGCATTTAATTATTATACATGTATATATGTAAACTTTAAATGCATGCTGTATCTGTGTATACATGCATGTTTATATGTACTTGTCATTTCCCACTAAAATGTACGGTTTTTGATAGTAGAAATTGTTTCATTCTTCGTACTTCTATTTTCAGTGGCTAAAACATTTCCTGGCACATAGCAAGTGCCTAATAGTGGTTGTTGATTGATTCATTGATGGCCTCCTGGGAGCCTCTCAGCTTTAAATGCATGTATGATCTTCAAACAAACTAATAGTCAGGTCATAACTTCGTTGGTTTTGCTTTGTTTTGTTTTTTGCCAAAGACTAAAATTTCCAGAACAAAGATTTGGCTTTCTTTCCCTTCATAAGATTTAGGTTTGACAGAGACCTTATAAATCATCTGGTCCAACTCCCATCATTTTACAGATGGGATAACTGAGGCACAGTAAATTTGGATGACTTCCCAAGTGCATATGGATAGTAAGAAGCATTGCTGGATTTTGAATCTGGATCTTCTGACTCCCAGGACAGAATGCCAACCACTGCTCTAACATGATGCACCAAATGAAGAGAGTTTCCAGGCATGTAAGTTTCTGGGCATGAAAATATGTGACATTTCAGGGCTAATCTCACAAAAGTAATCTCCAGACCAATACATTATCATGTTAATTTAATCATTGAATAATTTCCTCTTTGATCTCTGAAGAAGCCAGTGAGGGGGAAAAAGATATCCTCAAAGTTACATACCTGTCAGGGTTGAGTGATAGCAAAACTTTTCTCCAGGTGGTGAGTAAATTCTGGCAAAATAAAACAAAGTCAGAAGTCAACATGAAAGGTCTTTTATCTCAGAAGTTTGAAAAATATAGGTTCAATGAGAAAAAGTAATCCACTGGTACCTGCAGGTTGACTATGGGAATTATATTTCACTCAAAAACCATTTATTAAGTGATGACCAGGTAAAAAGCACTATATTAGTTGTTGATCTGTTATGAACTGGCAAAAGAATTGGTGTGTGCGTGGGGAAGATTAAGCATGCTTTTCTAAGCTGGAGACAAGTAAAATTGACCGTGTAAGCATTCTTGAACAATAATCTGATGGAAAATACATATGTAAATTCATCAGTAAACATTTATTAACCACCTCCTATGTACCAGGCACTATGCTAAGTACTGGGAATGTTGTTTTTCCTTTGTTCTCAAAGAGGACCAATGACAATATAAGTGTGATGTCTTGACTTGTATGTGAATTGGATTTAAGTGAGGCAGAACCACACAAAGTCATCAGCCTCACTCTTTCCTCCAGAGTCATGAGTCCAGCAGCAAGACAAAGGTCAAGACAATTGGTGATGACCCAGGAATAAATGGGTCACCTTGGCCTTTCTAAATTAAGGTCTTTCCCAGGTCTCAGTTTGTTTAAAGCCACACCCATTCAATGAGTAGGATTTAGTTAAAAATTGAAAAGAAAAATAGCCAAATTTACCATGCTGAGAATACAAAGAAAGATAAAAGACAGTCCCTGATCTTGAGGAACTCACATTTATCTAAACTATGGCCAAAGCTCAAGACATGAATTTGAAAAATCAATTATGAATCCACAGGAATGTAATAAAATTGACTTTTCTTTGCAATTTTTCTATTTGCTCTTAGAAGCAGAAATATTCTGGAGCAAGCATGTCATTTCTCAATGTTTGCCAAAGAATGGGTAGAAATATATCACCTTGATTTGGAAAAAACATATATTCTCAGTAGCCCTGATCTTTCCCCTGATGCTCCACGAAAATTGCCTTGCTTAGACCATTCTAACACACTGTGACCTATAGCTGAACCACTGTGGACAATGATAATCTACCTGATAAATGAACTCTACCTGAACTCATTTCTCAATGATTAATACTGTGTCATACTCACCATATTCCAGTGATTCTGAATCCGTTATTTCCATTGTTCAAGCCCCATTCTCCATGTCCCCTTGACCACTCCATTCTCCCCAGCCTACTCAACTCATCTCTGACTCCCAACCTTCCTCTCTAAAATCATTCAACTCTTCCATTGTACTCTCTAGCTATCATCTTAAACTTTCCACTTTCTCTCTCCCTCAGTTGTCTTCTACTCACTGAACCCTAGTTCCCTCCTGATAATATAGCTTCCCTACCTACATTTTCCAATACTGTTTGGACTTTCACTCATGCCCCAGGACTCAGTAGTCACGGTAAAGAGATTAGATTATTTTTTCTCTCCATTGAAAATTCCAGGCTCTCAATCTACCACCAACACCAGGAACCTCTTTTCATTTGCCATTCATTCAATCCACATTTATCACCTAATCAAGATTCTAGTAGCCATTGTTTATAGATGTCCAGGATATTCTCCTTCTTTTCTCCATGAGTTCTGTGCCCAGATCATAACATCTGTGGTTCTATAAGGAGCAGGTCCTTTCCATAGGTAGAAACAATTGGGTTCCTCTTCTGTACATGTAAAGAGGCCTAAAATTGAATATTGCATGTTGCCATATAACTTTTGTGCTACAAAATCATGTCTGATTCCAGTGATTTCATTTCTAATGGCAAAATGATTCTGTATTATAATATGATTTGTCAATAGCTGTTTAATATAGAATTGACTTAGCTATTTAACCTGGTATCTGTTAGGCCTGTTCTACTCTTGTGACCTAATGATTTGTTTATGTTTATATACTAACTCCATTTGATGGTTTTAGCTGCACTAAGACATTTTTTAAGATTGAGTGAAAGAGAAATTGATACAACTGAGTTATTAAGCCTGCAGCTGGAGGACTGAATGGAATTGGTTACAGTCTGAAAAATCTGGTGGCATGCGGTTATTGAGAAATTGATTTTTGATTCATAGTCATTTCACAATATTTTATTGACAAAATGCTTTAGGTTCATTATCTCATTTAATAGTCACAGCAAACCTGTAAGATAATTAGTATTAGGCATTATTGTTATCCCCTTTTGTAGAAACCATTACTCAGAGAGGTTAAGTGAGTTTTCTAATATCACACAGCTAGCTAACAAATTCTGGAATCTAGAATTTGAGTAATGGTTCTGACTCAAGGTCCAGAATTTTGTCTGTCTTGTCAATGATATTTGCAAAGTTTCTAATGATCTCACCAATATAACACAAAACTGTCATTTATAAGGGAAATTTTTATAGCTTTGAACCCTTTGCAATTTGGAAAAAGGTATATGTATATGCATGTATATTCGTGTACCTCAGATATCTTATGTAATTCAATACAAGGAGGATTTATTAGATTTATTAGACACCTACTATTCCAGAGAATAGAAATACAAAATGGGTAAGAAATGAAGAAGGCCTAAACTAGGGCTGTATCTGTGTGAGTACAATGAATGAATGGGCCCATGCAAAGCATACTGTGAGTGGAGAAATGACAAAATTTTGCAACTGATTAGATATATTGTGAAGGAAAATGAAGAGTCTAAAATCACATTGAAGTTGTAAGGTTTGGGGTGAGTAGGGTGTTGATGCCTTTGACAA
>NW_027185863.1:16367188-16386169 GCF_028583685.1 Petaurus breviceps papuanus | reverse complement strand
GGACATAATGCCAGGAGTATTGGAGGATAGCAGTAGGTGTGATTGGGTTGGAAAAAAGCCTTGTGAATGATTATCATGGCGAGGGTGGGAGGGAACCCATCCTCCTGGCCTCAGTTTGACTGATCACACATCTACCACAATCCCTTGGAAGTTGTGCCTAGACATTCTCCTTCAATTTCACTCTTTTAGGGGATTCATGTAGCAAAAAGTAACACAATAGAAAAAGTTCAAAGGGGTGAGCCCAGGGGCTATCAAATCTCATAACCTGAGTACAAAAACATGATCTGATTTTGGGAAGAATGTGTCTAAAGTCAAGCTTTAGAGGCTGTTCAGGGCAACAATATAAAGGGTAGAAAGCTGCATTTAATACTATCAACTTCACAAGAAAAGACCAACAGTGGACAATGTTGTTTTATATCTGCAGTGTCATAACCTTTTCCCTGTCCCCAAACACTTGGCTCAGCTAGAGTTGGCACATCTGTGGAGTCGTACATTCCAGATCCTTTCCTAGATTCTTTATTATCCATTTAGTTCATTTCTCAACACTTAATAACTCCAAAACTCGGAGACAAAATACAGCAAGGAGTCTGTGATCTCTTCCATGTGAATATTTCATGTTACAATGCAGGTCACAATTAATCCCCATCTTAAAATCCTTTGCCACAATCCATATTCTCCCATCAAGGGCAGGGAGAGGAGGTTATTTGATGAGGGAGTTTATTCTATATGCTGGGGGTTATTCTATAAATCTCAATATTACAAGGACACAAACATAGCACAAGTGTTGATCATCTGCTTTCCAGATTATATTGTTTACGTGTTTCATGCACGCATTGTGTCATTTGCAATATGTTGCCCACAATGCTTCTCTCTGTTACCTTTGGTTGCTCCTCAATTTTTATTTTTGATTGAACATGATTCTGAAATATATAATGCCACCAGAAAATAGTAGTGTTCATAACATAGTTTTGTTTTTGCTTTTTCTCAAAAAGAAGCATGGGATAATTAAGAACACTGCAATTTCCAAAGTGGAACCTAGTTTGCTCATCTATTCAATTGTGAGCCAAGGTTTTTATCCATATGCAATATCTATCTTAGTTAGCACAATATACCTTCATCCATTTGGTTTTTAGTAAATGGATATTTAGTTCAAACTCTTTTTAGTGATTTTTTTTTTTTGCTTTTTTGGAGGGCGATTGGGGTTAAGTGACTTGCCTGAGGTCACACAGATAATTCTTGTGTTAAGTGTCTGAGGCCAGAATTGAACTCAGGTCCTCCTGACTCCAGGGCCAGTGCTCTATTCACTGCACCACCTAGCCGCCCTTCTTTTTAGTGATTTATATTTCAATTAGGATACTATGCGATATTTTGAACTTTCTGGGCTTCTTCCCACACTCAGATAAAATTCTGCTTTCTGTAGAAACTTGTCTAAGTCCACTCATCCATCACACCAACACCTTACCTCTGAGATTACCTTTACATTAAATACATTTTACACATACATTTTTTTTTTTTGCGTGCTGTCTTCAACATTTGTGTGTGAATTCTTTGAGGACACAGGATATGTTTAGGGATTTTTTGCTTGTTTGTTTGTTTTTGTCATTCTTTGCATCCCCAGTGTTTAGCACAGTGCCTGTCACAAAGTAAGCATTTAGTAAAGGTTCATTAACTGCCTGAAAAACAAATGCTAATTTGGTGCAATCAGGAATTAACAAGAAGCCACCAAAAGTAAAAAAAAAAAAGTCTAATCCTAAGTCAAAGTGAGGCCTCTGACAGAGACCTGCCTTCAGCAAATAAGAAGTAGATGGTAAAAAGATACACGTAAGCTTGAAAACTAGTTAGTAGTAGTTACTATTAGTAGTAGCTGAAACTGTTCTGCTTTCCAAACAGCTTAGCTCTTGGGGCAAAAAACATCTGACTCATGTATTTTTCTAATCTTTTTTCCAGTGCAAAAATTCTCCTAAGGGGTTTTTTCCCCTAGTTTGAACACTGTGTTAAGGCTTTGTTTTCTAAACGAAATGCAGCCCAAAAAAATGCTTTAAGATAAAGGAAAAATAGGGGCAGCTAGAGGGCACAGCAAATAGAGCACCCGTCCTGAAGTCAGGAGGACCTGGGTTCAAATGTGACCTCAGACACTTGACACTTTTAACTAGCTGTGTTTTGGGGGTGGCTAGGTGGTGCAGTGAATAGAGCCCCGGCCCTGGAGTCAGGAGGACCTGACTTCAAATCTGGCCTCAGACACTTAACACACACACACACACACACACAAACTTAGCCGTGTGACCTTGTACAAGTCACTTAGCCCCAATTGCCTTGTCTTCCCCCCCTCAAAAAAAAATAAAGGAAAAATAGCAGAGCCCCTTCCTCCTCATATAAAAAGATTTTTTCCAGGTTTGTTTGTTTTTTTGGACAAGTGAAGACCAAATTTTTATTGCTACTTTTTTATCTATGCCATCCCACTAAATGCTTTTACCTTTGAATTAGTTGACTGACTAGTACAAGTAATCTCATCAGTGGAATTTCGTAAAATATAGGTTAGAGTAACTACACGCCCACCAAGTATTTTAAACCCAGGATCACTTTGTCTCATGTAACCTTGACTGGTACACCATCTTCTCTGACATGCCAAAATTCTGAGTCGTCATAGCATTGGCATCCCCTAAAGTTTATAGGGAAGCTCTGGGTTCATGTTTAATGTCTGCTACATGCTTTCTCTGGTTAAATATTTGCTGCACATGCACAGAATTTTCATTTCTGGTTCCTGATAACTTATCCCAGTTAGGAACCCATGCATGAATGGGGGTGAGTAGCTTTTCCAAGTACTTTAACACATTCACATTTAGATATATTGTCAGAGGTGAGACTTTGAGTAACCATTTTACTGTAGCCCTATTATCTACCAAATATACTTAACAGTATTGAATAGTGCAGTCTCATTCTTGATTTACCATTAGAGTCGTCTAAGAAAACAGCTTCTAAAACGCATAATCCTGAAGTGGGGAAAGGTCTCTGGGCAAGGGAATATTCTCAATAAAATACTGTGTTCCCTTTTGTTTTTTTCTCTGTCATCATAGTAGATTTCCTCCCTAATAATATATCAAGAAGACCTGTGTTGTTACAGTAAGCATACATTAAACTCTTGGAGTCATAAACTTAACGGTACAGAAATAAACACCAATAAGGCAATAACATAATTCTAGTTTAAAGATAGTGAGTCAACATAGTCTGAAAGCTTATTGAGGTAAGACAAGACAAGAGTTTCATCTTCTTTTTCATTATTTGCCTGAAGCAGATAATTTACACGCCTTTGTCTCATTTTATCCATCTGTTCTCTAACTATATTTGAGGGATGTTATGAGGATAAAATGTTAGGACTAGGAGGGACCTTGAGAGGCCCTTGAGACAATGCCATAGCTTTCAGGCCAGACCAAGACAAATCATTCTAGACTGATTATGATAGGATAGAGAAAACTCTATTATTTAAAAAATCCAGAGAGTTTTATAACCTTTACTTCTCATTCACTTTAATGTAGGGCCAGGAATGCAATGAAGGATTTAGGAACAATGCTGACCTGACATCATGAGACCTAGATTATAATTCCAGCTCTTCCACAGCCTTTCTGAATGACCTTGAGAAAGTTCTTTCATCTTTCTGGGCCTCAATTTGTTGTCTTTAAAATGAAAGCATCACTGTGTACTTGATGATTTCCAAAGTGTCTCTAATTTTAAAGTTCTGTGACATTTTCTATAATTTTTACTAATTCTTCCTTATTTTTTCATCCATGGATATAAGGGAAAAACTAATCAACATTTTCCATATAATTTTAAATTTACTTGGTTACTGCTATTTAGTGCCTTGACATTTAGCCTTCATTATTGTATTTTTTATCCCTGGGATCAAGCAATACTATTTTGTTGTTGTTTAGTTGTGTCCAACTCTTCATGACCCTGTGGACCATATTGTCCATGGGGTATTCTTGACAAAGATACTGGAATGGTTTGTCATTTCCTTCTTCAGTGGATTAAGGCAAATAGAAATTAAGTGACTTGCTCAGGATCACACAACTAGTAAGTTTCTGAGGCCAGATTTGAATTCAGATCTTCCTGACTTTAGGCCCAGTGCTCTATCCACTGAGCCATCTAGCTGCCTAGCAAAACTAGGCTCTTGATAAATGGCTGTTTGATTATTGATTGATTATGCTTTTACATAATCCTTATTCCTTCATCCTTTCTTGATTGGCACTAATCTCAAATACTATAATTACTCTGTTTTCTGGGATTCTTAAGTATACTTGCTAAAATTTCAAGATAAATGGCATGTTACAATAATGTTTAAAACTACTTAGAGGTGACATAAACGCAAAAGTTTTCATTGTCAATCTTTGTATAAGAAATCACGCGTCTTATCAACTTTTCTCTAAGATGTAATTTCTCCAAAATATTATACCACTTAGCATATTCCCATGCTATATGTGATCAAATTTAGTATACGTGATTTATATTAATTGCATTTTTATAACTGAGGTTTTGATGTAATTTGTAAACAACTTTAGACCACCAGCCAATGAGGTAATTATTGATCCTGACTTAGAGACGTCTATTTTCTCTTTATTTCTTTGTGCTAACAATTGTTAGTATGATAACCCTCTTTCCCTTTACCACATGCTCCCAATGGGAAATCTGAAGACCACATTATTCTTTAACATCTTTACAATTGACTTGAACCTCCATCCAGAGCTTCCTGTCTTCAAATCCTATGAGGTTTTCTCAAAGGAAGTTATTCTCTCATCCCATTGAGTAATATAAGAGAAGAACTCCACCTTTCCCTGAAAGAGTTTTTCCATCTTCCCCCACACAGTTTAATCATCCTGGCATGAAAGATCATGGCTGAAAACTATGAATAATAAGAGGTCCCTAGCTTGGCAATATATTCTGCTCCCAGTGGTGGCCTAACTCCTAGTAAGTGGCTACCAATTTTCAAAGGCTCCATTAGGTAGTGATGGCCTTTGACAACTGGTTCCTCATAGCATCAGTTCACATTTCTCAATCATCCAACCATAATTATCCAGGGACAATTATTTTGTATAACTACTTTTGGCTATTTTCATAATGTAGCAGGTTTCTTTTACATTATGGATAATATCTCAATTTCCTAGTTAGTAGTGTCTCCCTTCTCCCACCAAAATTATTTTGGACTTATTTTGTATGTATTTAGTATAAACTTGCAAATGTATCTCTTATCTTTCTCCTGTAGAAGCTACTTAAGGTAAAAAAAAACACTAATTCATTGATGTCTTTGCAACCCTGGGGACCATCATCACAGTGCCTGGAAAATAATAGGTGCTGAATAAATTTTGGTGATTGAGTGAGTGAATGAATAGGTTGTGCTCCCTTATAGCCTCTAAGCTCATCAAAGGCAAGGTCTTTTGTTTTTATGTCCCCAGAATCACCTGCATCAGGGGTTCTTTGTCTTATATGTGTCATAAAGCCTTTTGTTTAAGATGCATTCTGGAAAGATGACAGAATAGATCAGAAATCTCTAGGCTCTCCAGACTTTTGTTGGTATAGTGAAGTCTCAGGATCCTTTCTCAGAATGTTTTTAAAAGAATAAAATAGATTAAATAGGATTACAAAGAAAAGCAATAATATTGAAATACCATTATCAAACTTAAAAAAAAGTTCAGGGACCTCAAGTAAGACCCTCCTTTTCTATTGGCAATAAAATTTGTTCGAAATCTAGTAGAGGCACACTGGGAAAATGATCTTCCATAGCACCTCTATGGCCATATATTTACAAATAGAGCTCAGTGCTAACATTATCAAGTGTCCTCTCCATCACTTGAGGCAGAACAGAGGCTCACTAACATTGTAACAACTGAGGAACCACAGGAAGGATCACCCAAGGGAAAGGGAAGCACTGTGCAACAGAATGTTTGCAAATTGAATATTTTTAATTCAGGATGCAACAGCATTACATGGTGGAAAGGGAGCTCACCTCAAAATCAGGCAGATCTGTGTTCAAGTTAGACTTTGCCATAAGATGGCTGTGGATCCTTGGGCAAGTTTTTTTAACTTCTTGGTGCACTAGGTAAACCTAAGAATATAAAATGAAAAGAAAGTCCCCATCTGTATGTGTAGATGGAATTTCCTCACCTGCAAATTTCTAATACCAGTGAAATCACAGAGCCATTAATTTTCCCTTTTCCTAACTCAGAATAACTACAGTCACCAGATTGTTGTTTTTTAATGGTCCTTTTCTGAAAATTATCATTTACTCGTTCAGTAATGTCTGACTCTTTGTGACTCCGTGGACCACAATGTCCCTTATAGTAATACTATGTTAATTTCACTTTGTTTTCATCACATGAGAGAACTTTGATTTTTTAAAACAAAAAAAAAGTCTTCAACTCCTTTGTGGTTATTCAGTCGTGTCTGACTCTTCATGAGCCCATGTGAGGTTTTCTTGGTGAAGCTACAGGAATGGTTTGCCATTTCACTCTCTGGTGGATTAAGGCAAACAGAGGTTAAGTGACTTATCCAGGGTGATAGCTAGTAAGTATCCGATTCCAGATCTGAACTCAGGTCCTTCTGTCATCAGGGCTTGTGCTCTATTCACTAGCTGCCTCCACTTGATCCTTCTTAATAAATGATGAAGGGGAGAATTGTTTTTCTTTCTAAGTTTGTTCTTAGTTTAATGTAACTTTAGTTGTAGGCCATACCTGTATCGAGCAGCAAATCCAGACAGCAGGACAGCCAGTCTAATAAGCCCAGTCTTCCTCAAATTCAATACTAATCATCACAGTCTCACTGAGCAATCTGCATCAATTATAAAGATAACTGAAATGGCCTGACCCACCATGCATCAGTACAATTCTGCAGGCATGGATATAGCCTTGATTTTATTTGGACTGATGATTTAAATTAATATATTTATATCCATATATTTTGCATCTCATTATTTGAATCATCCAAATCCTTTGAATTTCAACAGTACAATATAAGTGTATCAAAGGATGAGTATTTAGAATAAACAGGGGAAAGCCTTAGATTAGTAAGAACTGCTATTTTCAATGCTCTCAGGCTTCTTTGGCCAGGACCTATCTAGAATCTGTCACTAGCTCTGTGCTTCCAAGCATTTCCACCAGAGATTTCAAAGGGAAGGCCATTGTCCACATCATCAATATTTAATTGCTTCGGATATTCTGGGCTATTTTTCTCTCTCTCAAAGACATCCATATGTAGAGTGTTGTAAATATCTATGGAGACTAAGCACTTTTTTTCTCCTATCTGAACACATACTTTGATCATCATTTATTATTTCAAGGATAAATTTGGGATATGTTATTATTATTATTATTATTTCTGAGGTCTTTATCCTCATTCTTTTTCACTCAAAGCTGTTGCTTATACTTTTTGGGACAATTCCATCTGTCTCATGTCCACTCCCCACCTCTCTCCAGGCCCAAACTGAATCCTGATTCTCACTTAAATTACACCCATCCACCCCAGCTGCACTTTCCCATGGAAGCTACCCCTTTTCCTAACTAATTGGGAAAAAAAATGAGATGGCCTTTTCCTGCTTAAAAGTGCCAGTTTGGGGCCAATAAGATGCCATTGTCTGTTCCTCATCATTTTAGATTAGACATTAATTATCCATACCAACTTCCTCAATATTACAAACTTCAATCAATAAACAAACATTTATTAGACAGCTAGTATGTACTAGGCACTGTGCCAGAGGGAGCGATATTAAAGCAAAAATGAAATAGACTTGTCCTCAGTGAACTTACATTCTATTTAGCTATTTTTCATTATTGAGCATTCTTCTCTATGCAGGGTTTTCTGAAGGTACTATGTTAGGAGCTAGCTCTACTCTATAACAATCTTGGACTGTTGTCTTTATGTGCACTCCTGGTCACATGGAACTGCTTTTCCTCAGCCCTTGAACTTGTATCTTGCTTTCTCATATCTTAGTCAGTAAGAATTTATCAAGTGTCTGCCACGTGCCAGGCACAGTGCTAAGTGCTGGGGGTACAAAGAAAGACAAAAAACAGCCTCTGCTCTCAAGAAACTCACTGTTGAAGAGGGGAGACAACATGAAAAAAGACAAATTGGGGCTATTTGATTGATGTAAGGCACTAGCTGTAAGAGGAATCAGGAAAGGCTTCTCATGGAAGATAGAATTGTAGGTGGAATATGAAAGAAGTCCAGGGAAGCCAAGAGATGGAAATGAAGAGGAAACTTATTCTAGGCATGAGGAATAGATAGTGAAAATGTCTGGAGATGGAATGACGTATGTGAGGAATGGTAAGGAGGCAAGAGTCACTGAATCACAGAATCAAAGGAGAGGGGTTCCAAAGAACAAAGATTTCTTATGGTCTGCCTCTTCCACATCGCCACACCTGGTGAATTGGCTGTCCTCACTGGGATCACACATCAATAAACCTAATTCACATTTTAGCACATCTCTTACTACAATGGGCTTCCTGACCTACTTTGAGCGCAGCATGGTCATTTACCACAATTCAGAACTTAGTAATAGCCTAATGATGCTCGTTTCCTTAACTCACTGCCCCAGTCATTGTGCAAATCTCAACCATAGACCATCACCAAAGAATCTGCATATTTTTCTTCATTCTTGCTCTTGAAGTTCAGAACTATGTTGAAAAACCCGATCAGAAAAAAATCCATTTTTATAGCAGCCCTTCAAATAATTAAAGATAATTATTGTTCTTCCACTAAGTCTCTTCTCCAGGACATCATTGGAGAAATCCTACTGCAAAATAGCAAAATTTTCGATTTGAATATCAGGAGAACATTTTGTTACTCTTCGCCAGGATATGACCAAATACTGGTACCACTTTGAGCTTTAAGTAGATGTATTCTCCTCCTGAGGACCTATTTTCTGGGGGTGCAAATTTTCTTTTGTCCTTTATACTCATTGTAAGTGAGATCCTCAAGCTTGTTATTCCTCTTTTTAGATAGATGGAGTGGCCAACTTTCTTTGCAAACTACTATGGAAACAGACTGTTTCTCATTAAAGTTTCTAACAATAGATGGACACCTTAGAATTGTTATTAAACTCTAGGCAGTGCCATAACTAGCAATTTTGGTGCCCATAGCTACCAATGCTGAGGCTGAACAACATAAAATACATATCAGAAAAGTTATGTAATTCATGAAGTGAAAATAATGCACAAAATAACTAAATTAAATTCAATTGTTTAGGAAGGAGAATCACTATTTTGAGAATTCCTGAGTTAGAAAGAAGCTTGGAGGTTATTGGAGGTCATCTAGTCCAACACAAGGAATCTGAGGTCCTAGGATCTGAAAGAAGGCTTTCTTCTATGAGATTATTGGTAAGTAAGGTAGTACCAATAAGTAAGTAAGGTAGTATTGGTAAGTAAGGTGGTCTTGTTGTTTACTGAGGGATAGCAGTGGAAGGCAACCTGGTTTTCCTTTAAAGAATAGAGGAAAGAGGGCAACAGGGGAAGAAATGGGGCAGGTGATAGATTTCTTTATAGGAAGGAGGGAAAGATTGAACAGGTTGTAGTCTTTTGTCCTGATAAGTTCCCAGAACCTGAATATCCTCTTCCCCTCTTTTCAGAAAGTGTCTGGGTTCCTACTCTCCTCACTTTCTTTTACTCTTCTGCATGAGTATATTGGGGGGGGGGTTAAATTTTTCACCCTGTGGCAAAGACCCAATTGTCCTCCCCTAGAGATGCCTCTTGTCCTCAGTGCTATAAAGAGTAGAAAGAACTGGAAAGTCCATTCTTGGTTTGCAATTTAGCTAAGAATAACATCCATGAACATTTAAAAAAAACATTAAACAATAGAAGACACAGCTCAAGATAATATATATATATACACATATTTTAAAAAGATGCCTTCTGCATCTGGATATAGTTTTATCATTACAAAAAGGAAAAGGAGAGGTTAGATAGAAGCCTCTAAATATGAATTAACAAGATGCTTTTTCAAACTTCTTAGCCTGACATTCAAGGCCCTCTTCAGTTTAACCATAATCTAACTTGTTCTGTTATCCCTCGAGCTACTTCTCTAAACAGACCCTTACTTTCAGGCAGACAGCCCTATTCACTGTCCCCAAAGTATTCCTTGAGCTTTCTCAAGCTCACAAAAGCCATATATTTGCTTATAGTGTTCTTGCTATATAGTAGACCCTTCCCCATTTCTTTGACCTGTTCAAAGGTCCTCTATCCAAAAGGCAACTCCAGTCTTGTTTCTTCCATGAAGCCTTTCTTGACAGAACCAGCTAAGGTGATCTTTGCCTTCTCTGAACTGCTACAGCAGTTAGCATCTAATTAACTCAGTTGGCAATTAATCACTCATTCTGTCTCATCATAGAGAGACAACTTGAAATAGCAAGTAGAGAGTTAGATTCAGAATCACAAAGACTTGTGTTCGAATCTCATATCTAATACTTCATAGCTATGTGACCATGTATGAGTCACATATTCTCTGGGCCCAAGCATCTTCTCCTATAAAATGGACATACCATTAAACACAGATATGTAGATATGCATGTATATATGTATACATATATGTATATATGCATGACATGAGTATGCATATATAGATACAGGTATATATATATTCACATATACATATATTTATATACAAATATATGTGTGTGTATATACAGATATGTATATATATGTGTGTGTGTGTGTGTATCCTTACCTCACTAGGATTGTTGTGAGGCTCGTATAGGATATATAAACACACATATACACATGTATATATGTGCATGTATGTTTGTATACATATATAATGTTATATAAACTTTTAAACCCTGTGCATCAGTTATTATTACAACTCCTCTACTCATATCCTTGCTTCCTATTTAAAAATTGTTACAAAATTTAAATTATATTAAATTATTATTGAAATGTTATTTAAATAATATTAAATTATTTAAAGATTTTTGGTAAATTTTTTTCCAAGTGTCCTTGTCTGGTCTCTGTGACTGGACTATACCCTAAGACTGGCTTTTAAACTCCTTTGTATTCCTCATGGAGCCTAGTCACCTAGGTGAATCAATCCAATAAATATGGAATTGCTTTTATGATGTCATCTCCTACTTCAAGCCTTATGGGCCAAGTGACAGTTTTGTCCATGTGCTCATGAATTAGTGCCATGTTTTTCTCTAAGTCACACCAGTTTAGATGTTTCTCCTCAGAGAGATGCATTTGCCATAGTAACAAGAGATTTTCCTGGTGATACTCAATCATTAGCAATAAAATAGTGAGGTAAATTTATTATCCCTAATTAAAAGGCAACAAGATCTTGAATGATCCCAAATCATCACTTCTGTTTCTTAATCCTTCATTTATGGTTTCTTTTCTCAAGATCTTTATTATCATATTTTTCTGGATTTTTCCCCTAAATATTTGGCTTTTATAAACCTATAAGCTTTGAACAATTCAGTGGGTTTGGCTAGGAAATCTGATAGTCTGAAAGATACACTTGCTCTATCCTCTTTTTTTGGTAGAAAGGGATGAGGAGGAGAGTAGAAAAGGAATACGGGATTTAGGCACCATTTTGCCTTAATAAAACTGAATCTGAGTCAGGTTACTCATGTGCTTTCTCTGCTCTCCAAATCCTCAGGAGACTAGATAATTATTGAATGATGTACTTGTCTAGGTGGGCTAACTGTCAAGTATTCTGAGAACTGTCAAGGTTACTCTGAGAAGGTAACCCTGTAGGCTGCTGACGTGTCATCTGTAGTTTCTCTCTCATTTTTTGAAAAAAAAGTTCATATCCTCCTAAAGAGTATGATGTTGAAGGGATTTCACGACTTGACCTTACCTCCAGAGTAGGCTGCTGGACCTGAGCACAAAGATATTGAAAAGAGTCCTACTCATCAAACTGATATTTCCCCCCCTTGACATCCCAAGGTCAGACAAAGCTAACTAGTGGCAATTATCTCCTAAGAAGGTGCCATTTCCAAAATCCATGATCCTTGTAGGGGCTTAATTCTAAGAGGCAGCCATTATTGTCTCTGACTTTGTGACAGGAGCTGAGATTCTTGCTGGTGAAAAAAAATAAGAGCATATTGACAGATTGATTTCTGTTCAATATAATCATTTCAGTCATAAACGAATATGATGTGCTGTTCAGAAATAGAGGAACAGATGTTATCAATCTGTCCCAGATTCCATTTCTTATTACCAGTGCCTAAGTCACATCAAAGAAAGCATTTCCTGTCCTAGTTTGATAAGAGGTGTTACAGAAACACCTCTTTCTCTTCTAAAGTCATCCTTTCTCTCTCTCTCCCTTCATCATTCTGGTGAATTCCTTTGAATTTTTTTTCTTTCTTCCTGTAGTTTTTTTCTTTAACTTTCTTTGCTCAATCTACAGGCTGCTGCTCAGGAATAAGATCAAGTATACACAGACCACCACACCATGAGCTTCTGGACAATATGACTTTTTGCTTGTTTGTTTGTTTTTGCCTCTCTTTGTATCTCCAGGTTTTAGCATATATGGTACCTGGCACATAGTAGGCGCTCAATAAATATTATCTGACTGACAAATCAATTAACTATCAGTTAAACTGTTTTGGGGGTCTGGTTTTTAGTTGTTTTAATGGCTCAGTTTTATTTAGTGGTCAAGTCTCTGTCCTGGACTTTTTTTTCCCCTCCCTCTTGACTATTTCACTTTGTCATTTTATCAGTTACTGTGGTTTCAATTATTATCTTTGTGCTGATGACTCTCAGATCTACTTATACAGCCCTAATCTCTCTCCTAACCTCCAGACTTAGATTTCTAAATGTCTTTTAGGCACCTCAAACTGGATTTCCCTTAACATGTCCCAAACTGATTCATTATCTTTCTCCCCAAACCTTCCTCCTTCCTAATTTCCCTGTTATTCTAAAGGTACCACCATACTCCCAGTCACCCAGGCTTGCAACCTTGGTGTCGGCTCACTCCTTTACTCTCTCTGTGTGTCTCTCTGTCTCTCTCTTGCACACTCAATCTATTTCCCACTCCTGTAGCTTTTATTTTCATAATATCTCTCATATCTCTTCTTTCCTCTGACACTGCCATGACCTTGGCACAAGGCCTTATCACCTCATGTCTGAACTATTTCAATAGACTATTGCTTTGTTGCCCTTCCTCAAGCCTCCTCTTCCTCCTGCTTCATCCTCTACTCAATTGTCAAATTGATTTCCCTAAAATGCAGGTGTGACTCTAGCACCACCCCTACCACCACCTCCCATTGAATAAATTTCCATGACCTGCAGTATCAAATATAAAATATTCTATTTGGCTTTAATGCCCCTTATAAACCTTTTCCCTTCCTACCTTTCAAACCTTCCAATCTTCTCCCCCTTTTATCATTCAGCAACCCACTGACATTAGCCTCCTTGTTCTTTGCATAAAATTCTCCATCTTCCAGCTCTGATTGTTTTCACTAGCTGTCCCCCATGCCTGAATGTTCTCCCTCATCATCTCTACCTCTTGGCTTCTTTTCAGTCTCAGCTACAGTTTTATTTGGTACAAAAGAAAAAAAAATCTTTTTCTCAAGCCCCTCCAATCTTAGTTCTTAGTCTCGAAGCTCCTAATTAGTGCTGAATCTTTCTGTTGTCTCTCATCCATTTGATTGGAATCTTGAGAGCAGGGACCATTTGCTCTTTGGCTTTCTTTGAATCCCCAGGAATCTTACCTCTTCCAAATGAAGTGAGATTATGCATGTAAGGTATTACGCAAAATTTTTAGAGGATGATGCAAATGACAGTTATTATTATTATCTAGTCTAATTTCTTCACTTCATGAATGAGGAAACTGAATCCCAGAAAAGGAAGATTATTTTCCCCAGACCACAGAGAACTGGTTGGAGGCAAAGCCACAACTAAAACGTAAGCCTCCTGCTTCCTGGTTCAATACTTTCTCACACATGCAAACACAGAGGTTTATTAAGTGTGCTTTTCAATACATACACAGAACTTGTGTAAAACATTTCTAGAAGTTCTATTAGCTTATTCAGTTTGTTTATTCAGTTCAGTCTCTACTACTGAAAACTGAACTAAGCTTACTCAGAGTCTGAATCATCCCTTTTAGTTCAGCAAAACAAGAATCTTTCCAGTCTTTGAGACAATGGTGAGACATAAAACATCATACTCCGGATAGGAAACGATAGCCCCGGGAAGACAACTGCCTTGTCAAAATTTCTGTTCTGTGTCATATACGACACAAATTGATGCTTGGCAACACATAATGTGTTTTAATACTAAAATGAACCAGTTTAAGAAAAGGAAGCTTCCATCAGAGATGCTTAAAATTACCTGTAATGCATCAAAGTTTGACTTAACTGATATTTTTCTAGAATAAATTAACTGATTAGCATTGATAATTTTTTTTTTTTGCTTTTTGTAGGGAAAGTCAGGGCATTTAGGGTTAAGTGACTTGCCTAAGGTTACACGGCTAGTCAGGTTTAAGTGTCTGAGGCCAGATTTGAACTCAGAAAAAAAGCTACTTTTTTTTTCTTTTATAGACTCATAGGCTCACTGGATTTTAGAGTTGGGAAGAAACTTAGAAAATCTTTGAAGCAAGTTTCTCTGATGAAGGTTTGTTTCCAAGATATATAAGGAATTGATTTAAATTTATAATAATATAAGCCATTTCCCAATCAATAGTCTAAGGATGTGATAGACAATTCTAAAAGGAAGAAACTCACACTAAATATAGTCTTATGAAAAAATCTTCCAAATTAACAGTAATTAGAAAAATGAAAATGAAAGGATTTCTGGGGTTCCATCTTAGACTTATTAGATTTGTGAAGAAGAGAAAAAGAAAATGACAAATATTAGAGGTTTTATGGGGAAATAGTCACATTGTACTATTGGTGGAGCTATAAATGGTTCAAATCATTTTGGAAAGCAACTTGGAATTACAGATGGGTCCCAGATTAGTATGAATCCTATAAAGTAGTTGCATTATTCAAATTCTCACCACATATTTCCATTGGGCTAAGATTATATATTTTATACAAATATAACTTCAAATAATGAGAATTCTAACACATCTGATCACTATATACCCATCATTGTTCACACTAATCAGTCACTAAAGAGTACAAACCTTTTGACCCAGCTATACAACTGCTAGCATTATATCCCAAAGAGATTAAAGAAAGAATAAAATGTCTTATATGTACAATAGTATTTATAGCAGCTCTTTTGTGCTATCAGATTTTTTTTAAGATCACCTTGTTCAACACCTATATTTATTGGTAAGAGAGTCTGAGACCAATGGGTTAACTGACTTGTCCAAGATCAGTCCTACTTTATAGTGGGAAGAATTCGGATTAATGATGATGATAGCAAACATTTATATAGTACTTGCTATATGCCAAACAGTGTGCTGAAGAATTTTACAATTTCTGTCTTATTTCATCCTCACAGAAACCCTGGGAGGTAGGTACTGTTATCATCTCCATTTTATAGATGAAGAAACTGAAGCAACCAAGGTTAAATGATTTACCCAGGGTCATACAGCTAGTGTCTGAAGCTGGATTTGAACTCAAGTAATTTCATCTAACACCACCTTTCAAACCCAATTTTCAAGATATAGAATTGAGCATTCCTTGTAGCACACCTTTCTTTATATTGCTTTACATTTATATTTTCTTAAGAGAAGACTACTTATAAAATATCACATGGCAGACCAATATGCAACCAACATTGTTAGCCACCTTCTTTCCTAGTTAACTACATAACAATGAAACAAGGTACCCCTTGATGGAAATAATTCTGAATGTGGAATGAAACCCAGATTTGAATCTCAGCTCAGATACTAACTAGCTTTTCGACTTGGGGAAGTCACTTCACCTGAGCCTAAGTGTCTTCGTGTGCAAAATGGCATTTGCACCATCTTTCTTTCAAGATGTAATAGTTTTATGAAATATGAATAATTGTGAACATGGTACTTTGTAACTCTTAAAGCACAAAGAATGTGAGCTATTATCCCTCTTCCCTCAAAAAGGAGCAGTAAATGATATTATTTTCATAAGGAAGAGCAAGATTTTACCCACCTAAGGAACATACTCTGGAAACAAACAGTGAATAGACCACAGTGTTTCTATAATAAGCATAATTGCTTTACAAAGCAAACTAGGTGGTATGGTGGATAAAGGGCTATCCTTGGAAGTGGGGAGACCAGAATTTGAATCCCAAGTCATATATTTACTAACTGAGAGGACTTGGGCCAATCTTTTAAGCTCTGTTAGCCTCAATTCTCTCATTAGTAAAAATGGGCATAATAATGACGTTTACCTCACAGAGGTTGTTGTGAAGATCACATGAAGTAACAATGTATAAATTTTGTAAAGCTACATAAAGTTTAGCTAAATGTCTATACATTTAAGTTATCTATTTCCTAGAAATCAGTTGGTAATGTAGTCTGAGGTAGTTATAAGGGGGGTCCCAAAAGTCTTGGTGCAGTTTTAAGCAAGTAAAGCTTCCATCTAAAGTGATATCTAATAACCTCTGTTTGAAGAGGTCTAGTGATGGGGGATTTATTATCTTATAAGACAGACTACCCCATTCTCAGGCAATTCTCATTTTGAAGAAATGTTTTGCCACTTGTTTGCTTCCACCCACCGGTACCAGTTCTGCCATCTGGGGACAAACAGATTAAATGTAATTCTTCTTTCCTGTAACAGAACTTCAGATGCTGGAAAGCAGTTCCCCCATGATTTTTCTCTTCTCCAAAATAAATAGCCAAGCTCCTTAAACTGATCTTTGTATGATAAGGTCTATTAGGCCTCCTGCTATCTTTATCACCCTTCTCCTATTGTGTTCCAGAATCTCAGGGTGTTCCTAAAGTCTTGCTGCCCATATACTCCAGATGTAGGCTAAAGCAGAACTATTATCATCCCTATTCTGGGCACTGTACTTCAGTGATACTGTCTATTATTACATCTTTCTTGTGATCATTCGACACTGCTGACTTGAGACTGTAGTCCCCAAATTCCCCAAGACTTTATGAACAAAATATTATCTAACTATGCCTCAACTATCCTCTCCTTACATAGTTGCTTTTTGGGGCCCAATGATAGAACTTAACACTTATCACCATTAAATTTCATTTTATTAGTGTAAGAGGATGTCTCAAAGTCCCTCTGAGGCTTTGTTTTGATCATGTGTGTGAACAATAAGGCTGTTAGAAGTGCAGTTAGATAGACAGAATGATAATAACAATTGGATAGCATTTTAAAGCTTACAAAATTCTTTATATGTTCTCTCATTTGATTCTCACAAAAACTCTGTGGGATAAGTCCTATTATTTATTCATTTTCCAGATGAAAAAACTGAGACCCAGAGAAGCTAAGAGAGAAATGAACTTTCCCCCTGAGATTTGCTTGTTTCTGTATCTTGGGGTTTTTGTTTGTTTTGTTTTGTCTTGTTTTGTTTGCTTTTTATTTTCCCTATTCACTTGTTTATATGGGAGAACCAAAGAGATGGAGAGTTCAAAACTAAGGAATCTCAAATCCTCCATTACTTTAGTAGGAATTAGGTAGATAAGCATTGCCAAGTTTGAAGTCTAGCCTTCAGAAATTAAAATTGGGAAGTGTATGGAATGCTCACCATGAGCAAGGGACCTAGACAAATAAGAGATATTTCAAGAAATGATTATGCCTGATGATATCATCTAGTGAGAAAGGTCTTCTTTTTCAGAGATAAGCTTCAAGCCAAGACTGAGGGGATGTGGGGAGGAAAGGAGAGTTGAACAGAGTCTTTTTGTGCTGGTTATTACAAAAGGGTTTATGATTTTTGAAAATAATTAGGGAAATCTGTGATTTCTTTCATAGGTGTTGGACTCCTAAGTGAAGAAATATCTACTACCAACGTAGGTCAGTACCTTCTCTGCAACTTATATAGAGAGAGTGAGCCCTGAGAGGTTAAGTAATTTGTCCTGGGTTACACAGCGAGTATGTGTCAGAGACAGCACTTGACCCTGATCTTCCTGAATCTAAGGCCAACTCACTCTAGAGACGTGGTGCCTCTAAAACGAAGAAACAGCCAAGAATTTCAATGGAACCAAAAGCTGGCTGGAGGCAATAGAGGTTATATCTGAGTGGAATCCAGAAGAAGCTGGAGTATAGCAGTCTCCACACAGCAGCACCCTGGGAGACTAGATAAGAACAATATCTGGCCAAGGCTCTCAATCTAACTGAGCAGTGCCCACTGGAGATTACATTACCAGTGTAGCAGAGACCATAAAGTGAATGCGGAGCAGGCTGCATAAGAACAATTAAGAGAAGATAGCAGCAGCCCTCCAGTGTCTCAGGCACGAGGTGCCCCTCCACATCTGGGCCCTGGCCACAAGTGTTTCCAATATGTGTTCCCTATCTGAATCCACTCTTCCCACAGGTTTATGAGACCTTGCTTGCTTGGGTTTTTTGTTACTATTTTTCTAACTGTGACATTTTGTTAAATTCTCTTTCTTTAGAATAATTGTGTCCTCTGGATGATTATTAAAGGTAGACACATTGGTGCGAGGTTTGTGAGCTATGGTTTAAGAAGATTAAGACCCAGAGAGTACTTTGGTCTTGGGGTAGCTATTCCTTGGAAGAATATTTGGGGGGAGGTGCCCCCCAGTGCTACATTAATCTCAGTCCATAATTCTAACTTTGAGAGACAGATAGACAATCAGAGATAGAAAGAGAGTGAGACAGGAGATAGGGAGAGAGAGAGAGAGAGACAGAGAGAGAGAGAGGGAGAGAGACAGAGAGAGACAGACAGGGAGAGACAGAGACAGACAGACAGAGAGGGAGAGAGACAGAGACAGACAGACAGAGAGAGAGAGAGACACAAAGAGAGAGACAGACAGAGACAGAGAGAGACAGAGAGAGAGACAGACACAGGGAGAGACAGACAGACAGAGAGAGAGACAGAGAGACAAAGAGAGACAGACACAGAGAGAGAGACAGAGAGACAGACAGAGAGATGGAGAGAC
>NW_027185863.1:16365448-16367178 GCF_028583685.1 Petaurus breviceps papuanus | reverse complement strand
AGAGAGACACAGACAGAGAGACAGAGAGAGGCAGACACAGAGAGAGACAGACACAGAGAGAGAAACAGAGACAGAGAGACAGAGACAGACACAGAGAGAGACAGACACAGAGAGATAAACAGAGACAGAGAGACAGAGACAGACACAGAGAGGGGGAGAGAGAGAGAGAGACAGAGAGAGAGAGAGAGAGAGAGACAGAGAGAAACAGAGACAGAGACAGAGACAGAGACAGAGAGAAGATACAAACACGAACATGATAGTCTCTTCAAGGTAGGATTTACCATTCTAATGGGGAAAGAAAACAGTAAACAAGAGCAGGAAATGGGGAAGGGAAGGGAGGATATAAACACCATATCATAATGTGGAAATGTCCATAAAGTAACATGGAGGTCTGATTCTGGGCAAAATTAGGGGAACTTTCACCTATCAAAGACCAGTGGACAAGGGTCATGGCCCAATACTGTTGAATGATGAAACTGGCAGCCAGACTGAAGGTAGCAAGATCCTTTTGGATCCTCATTCTTGTCATTCAATATCTTAGATTTATGTAATTTCTTTTTTTTTTCTTTTGCCTTTTGAAGGACAATTGGGGTTAAGTAACTTGCCCAAGGTGACACAGCTCATTTTTTTGTGTGGGTATTAAGTGTCTGAAGCCAGAACCAAACTCAGGTTCTCCTGACTCCGGGGCTGGCGCTTTACTCACTACACTACCTAGCCACCCCTGTGTAATTTCTTTCTGGAAGTAAGACAGACACCAACCACTCACATTTTAAATGTTACCCTTTATTTTTTTCTTCTATGTCCAGTTGAGTAGTCCCTAGTAACTAACCTTCATAATCAAAACACTCAGTGAAACTAATTTCATCTTTCTAGTATACAATGTGACAGAAAATTCTGAGAGATGTAGTAATCCTGATTTTTATTCTATTGTCTCTGATTTTTTAAATTTTATTTAGGGATGTAAAGGCAAGTACAAGCAGCTTTCCAGAAGAATGCTACTGTGAACTGCTTTTAAGGTTCTGATTACATAGATAGTGAACACTCTATTAAAAAACAAATTAGAACAAAACATTCACAGAAATCAAGGTACTGCATTCACAATGTTATAACTTATCACAGAAAATCAAAATACAGCATTCACAACAAGTTATCACTAATATGGCCACATAGTTTTCACCACAGTGGTCACAAAGTTTTGAACAAGGTACATTCATTTAGTCAATCATTCATTCAATCAACTCAATCATTCAATCATCCTTAAGGAGATTTGCCTTCTTAAGGGACACAAAGTACAATAGTCAAAGTTCTTCACTTATGGGGCACACTAAGTTAACTCAATCAGTCTTTTATTCAGTCATCATTCACTATTCAAACATCAGAAAATACACAAGCCCTCCACCCCTAGGTCACTAGTAAATTATAATTTCTCAGTCAGTATACAGTATCCAAGTAAAGCCTTCTTTCAGCTTGACTTGGGGTAGTCTCTCAGATTCCCTGGATCCCCTTCCATGGTCCCAGGTCCTACCTGGATTCACCAAACTGTCACCTGGGCTCAAAGGCAGACGGCTCCCAGGTCCTTATCTAGGTTTCCACGCATTTCCTGTTCCACACTGAAGTTCACAGTGTCCAGTCCACCTTAAATCCTTCACATCTCTGTTCCCTAGAAGTCAAGGCTTAACAAAGTCACACACACACACACACACACACACACACACACACACACACACACA
>NW_027185863.1:16319941-16365348 GCF_028583685.1 Petaurus breviceps papuanus | reverse complement strand
ACACACACACACACACACACACACACACACACACACACACACACACGGCATTAGCTCCTTCCTGTTTCAGCCAACCCCTTCCTGTTATGTCAGCAACAGGGGTTCATACCTTCTGTTTCTTTAACCAAGGCTTGATTAATTACTAAGTGCTAAGTACCTGTTACCTTTGCCGATACAAAGTGATCTTCAAATTCAAATTACATTACCATTACAGGGGGTTAGATGAGGGAGGTTAGGGAAGTAAGGGTGAAAAGTTAAGGAAGGAAGGTAACTATTTAAGATGTTCTGATTAGACTATATTCCAGACTGTGTAAGTGTTTTTGTCAGTAGATAAGACATTAATTAATCAGTACTTCTACGCCTTTTGATGTCATTAGTGTGAGTTCTTTCTGCACTGACACAAAAGACTTGTGAGTTGTTAGACTTGAAAATTCATCAGAAAAAAGCCAACCAGTGATGAGTCTCTTCTAATTTAGCTAGGCTAGTCCTCCAACCACCCACATACAATCATCAAAGGACCAATACTTGAAATCCTTCCAACTCGGTAAGACTTGCCAGCACTAGTGCTCCACTGGCATAACCTTTAAGAACCCGGTATCACCTCCATGCCATGATGACTCATTGGAAAAGGATTTCAGTACAATTCAAATGACTTGCCCCAAAGTATGAAAGTTATGTTTCTTTTTTTTACTGAAGGATATAGGTCCTTTAGGCACCTATTTAGGGTGTTTCATAAGGAAGTCATCCTTGCCAATAATGCAATCTCTTCCCCAGTAGTACCCAAACCATCATTCCAATCCTATGTTTGATTGATATTTCCAATCTGGAGCACTTTGCATTAACTTTTAAAAGGAGACGTTATGCCAATTAGTCAATAAACGTTTAAGTGCCTATTTTTGTGCCAGATACTTTGCTAATGATAGGGATAAAGATATCAAAAAGAAACATAGTTCTTGCCCTCAAGGAGCTCACAATCCTAAGGGGGTAAGAAAGCACATAAAAGAAAGTTGAAAAGGTAAGAGAGAGAGAAGGAAGTACTAATGTGAGGGCATGATGAAGTTTAGCACAAAGGAGTAAAGTGGGGTGGGAAATGAAGAGATGGTTGGCCTAGGAGTCTCTTTAAATGGAAGCTTTGGAAACAGTTCCTTGCTCCATCTGCCAGCAGTCTTCCAATTAGAGGGGCAGAGGAAACTGAGGGTACTGATAAAGAGAGAGTATCAAAGCTGATACAATCTCAGAGAATGAGGAATTTCCTGATGATGAGTTTCCTAGGAGCATGATAGAGTCCAGTCCAAAGGAATATATTCAGCTGGGAAAACAGGGGAATGCCTACCTGCCATATGGTTATCACTGGAAGCATATATTCAAAAGCAGGTATAAATCTTACATTAGAAGGTTTCTAGGAAACTTTGAAGGTCATACATGATCCAGTACTAAACTCCAAAGCTCACACACATTTTGGGGTGAAGGGAAAGAGTTATCATAGCTAAAGCTCAGCACTGAATTAACACCACAAATGATCATGATAAAACAAAAATCCTTCCAGCTATGGATTTTTGGCTCTGATAAATCTACCTCCCGAGAAGAGGTATCCTAACAAAATCATTTCCCCCAGCAATACTTTGCAATAGACACCTGCCATGACTCCAGAGAGGTTTTTGTGGCCCACCAGAAGATTTCAGCAGTAATGAGGAGCCCGCTTTGGAAGTCAGGCCTGTGAGCTATGCAGTGTGGTAACCCATGTCTGCCCTCTACTAGATAGAGTTCAGGGGATGCTCTGACTGAGCCCAAGCCATTTTTTTTCTGATACAGTCCAGTGTATTGCTCAATTCCAGGAATTTGAGTGTATCCACTATTGGCACTAGGAAAATCAAACTTGGCAAGCAAGACAAACTTGGCCTGACTCCCTCTTTCTGGCCCACTATACTTTTTGGTATATTTAACTTTGAGTTGATTCGATCCTGACAGAGATGAATGGATAATGAATGTAAATGTGTTACGTTAGCATGCAGCCTGTGTTTTATCATGTGACTGAAGGAAACCCAGCAAAAATGTAAATTAATTGAACAAACTCAGTCCTAGGCACATAGTAAATGTTCAAGTAAAAATAAAACTAGATGATCAATAAGCATCTAGATGAGATAAAAATGACTGATTGATAAACATCTAGATGAAAGACTGTTATCCCAGATTTGATTCAGTTTGACAAAGTTATTGATCATCAATCAATTCCCTTTTATTAGACATTGTCTTTATGTAAGTCACTTAGAACACAAAGTACAAAGGGTGGAAAAAATTCCTGCTCTATGTGAAAGGCAAGAGGTAGTGAGGACTAGAGAGAAAACTAACCTGGAAGTCACTTGTGCTGCACCCAAATTCTAGTCCTACTTCTAATATACTTGCTGGATGACCTTGGATGAGTCTTTTTCCTTCTTGGTGCCTATGGTAAAATCTCTAAGACTCTAAGTTATATGTTAGATGTCAATTTGCATTGATGGGGGGAGTTACCTTTTGTGGAGTATCTTATACCTATGAAATCATAGGTCTGAACTGATGGGCAAGATATAATAAGTCCAAGACTTTGAAGTGTTTACAATCAACTTGTGGCATGCACAAATAAAAATTCAAGGTCAAATTCAACAGAAGCAAAGGAGAGATCCTGAGGAGATGTTACCTGAGCTGTTTTTTTTAACGGTGCCAATTTTAAATAGATTTTATTCTCCAGGACAAGAATTGCATTTCCAGTTGCTTACACAACTGACAAAGTGCAATGTCGTTCACTTCTTTCCCTCTGCACACATTCAAGTATTCAGAATGCCCAGATTTACACAGTAGCTTAAATGTGACTTTTAAACCACTGCCTTGGCTGCAAATTTGAGTCCTTAGGTTTTTGGAAAGCTGTATGGAATGCTCTTTCTTCTGGTGTGTTTAATTGAACTAATCAAATGGTGGGTCCAGAAGAAGCCCCTCCAGATGGGGCTGCTCCACCCCCTGGGAACCCGTCAGCCGTGCCTCCTGGCATGCCCCCTGCACTCTGGCACAGCTTGGTAATGATGGGCTTGCAGACCTTCTCCAATTCTTTCTGCTGATGCTCAGATTCTTTCTTCTCAGCAGTCTGGTTACTATCCAGCCAGCTCATTATTTCATTACATTTGTCAAGGATCTTCTGTTTGTCTTCAGCACCAATTTTGCCTTGCAGTTTTTCATCCTCTATGGTCACCTTTGTGTTGAAAGCTTGAGATTTGAGAGAATTCTTGGAAGACACCTTGTCTCCCTGCTTCTCATCCTCAGCCGCCTGGACCATATGCTCAATACCTTCTTTGCTCCGACATATTTTCTCATTGGTGATGGTAATCTTGTTCTCCTTGCCTGTGCTCTTACCCACAGCAGAAACATTGAGGATGCCATTTGTATCAATGTCAAATGTTATTTCAATCTGAGGAACACCCCTGGGTGCTGGGGGGTGGGGTTCCTGTGAGCTCAAATTTGCCAAGCAGGCTGTTATCCTTTGTCATCTCTCTCTCACCTTCATAAACCTGAATAAGCACACCAAGTTAGCTGTCTGAATAGGTGGTAAAGGTCTGTATCTGCTTTGTGGGGATGGTGGTATCAAGTTTGGCCAGAATGGTCATAGCTCTACCAGCAGTTTCAATTCCAAGGGAAATAGGAGTGACATCCAACAGCAGCAAGTCCTGCACATTCTCAAGATTTATCTCCAGACAAAATGGCAGTTCGGAAAGCTGCACCAAAAGCAACAGCCTCATCAGGATTGATACTCTTGTTGAACTCCTTGCCATTGAAAAAGTCTTGCAGAAAATTCTGGATTTTGTGAATTCAAGTGGAATTACCCACCAGGATGACATCATAAATCTGTGATTTATCTCGCTTGGCATCTCTTAAGGCTTTTTCCACAAGGTTCAGTGTGCCACGGAAGAGTTCAGCATTCAGCTCTTCGAACTGGGCTCAGTTGATTGATGTATGGAAGTTGATACCTTCATAAAGGGAGTCAACCGCAATACTGGCCTGGGTACTGGAAGAGAGGGTATACTTTGCACATTCAAAAGCAGTGCAAAGATGGCAAACAACCCTCTTGTTCTCACTGATGTCCTTCTTGTGCTTTTGCTTGAACTTGGCAATAAAATGATTGATTGTTTGGTTGCTAAAGTCCTCCCCACCCAGCTGTGGACTTGACCTCAAAGATACCTCTTCAATGGTAAGAATGGACACACTGAAAGTACTACCTCCAAGGTCAAAGATGAACACATTTCTCTTGGCACCAACATTTTTGTCTAAGCATAAGCAATAGCAGCAGCAGCTGGCTCATTCATGATTCAGAGCACATTGAGACCAGCAATGGTTCCAGCATCTTTGGTGGCCTGGCATTGAGAACCATTGAAATAGGCTGACACTGTGACCACAGCATTTGTTAGAGTCTTCCCAGAGTCAGTTTCAGCAATTTCTTTCGTCTTGGTCAAGACCATAGAAGATACTTCTTCTCGCTAGAAACATTTTGTTCTCCTCTTGGACCTATTCATCACCATAAAAGGTCAATATTTCACGACTCACTGTACAACTGCACCATCAAATCTGCAACCAATCAAACATCTGGCATCAAAACCTGTGTTGGTGGGGTTCATTGTAACTTGATTCTTTGCAACATCACCAATTAAATGTCAGTGAAGGTGATGTAGCTTGGGGTGGTCCTGTTTCCTTGGTCATTAGCAATGATCTCCACTTTCCCATTTTGGAAGACTCCCACATAGGAGTAAGTGGTGCCAAGATTAGTGCCAACTGTGAGTCTCTTGAACATGGTTTCTGGGGAGTCAAGGATCATAGCTGAACACTGTGGAGAAAGAAGGGCTGCTGCTGTGCTGAGTAGCTCAGCTGGGTTTTGAAGGAAGAGAAGGATGTCAATAGGTAGAGATAAAGTGGTAAATCCCAGGCATGGGAAGAAGACTGAAAGAATAAAATGAGATGAAAGATGGAAAGAGATGCTGGTTCAGTTTGTCTAGAATACAAATTGCTTGGGAGATGGACCTAGTAACAAAAAACAAAGACTGGAAAGGTAGCTGGTAGCTAGACTTGGAAGGACTTTAAATATTAGGCTGAGTGTGCATTGTATCTTGAATACAATAGGGAGATAGTGAAGGTTTCTGATTGGTGGAATGATATGGTCCGATCTTTACATTAGGAGTATAGCCTTGGTAACTGTTAAGACTAGCTTGGAGGGAGGAGATAATGGAATCAGGCCAAGCGCGACAAGGTTCACCTGGGTCAAGCAAACCTTAAACATGGATAACAAATTGACTGTTATAATAAATAAGACATAACACTACAAAAATTTGTTAAGTATCTACTTATAAAATTTAGATAAGATCCTGCCTTCAAGAAGTTTATAATCTAGTCATTCTAATCAAGAGTAAGCAAAGGACTTTCCTACCACAACCCTAAATTATCTTTACTGACAGAGAGACAAGCAAATAATAAATAAGCTTTATTTATCATTTTAAGTATCATTTAAGTATCATCATTCCAAAGATGATCCACATGTAAGAAATCAGAGAGTCACTTAAATAGGCAGAAGCTTAACCATAAGGGTTGAAGAGAAAGTGGACAATGGGGAGATGAAGGCATGAGATATGGACACATCTTTGAATCAATAAATTGGACAATGAAAGAGAGAAGACAGATGAAATGGTTACTTGGAAGGGTGAGATTAAGGAGAAACAGGAGCAAGGAGAAAGGCAGGTGGGAATTGAATCAAAGACACAAATACAGAAATTGGTTTAGCAAAGAGGAGGGATAATTCTTCTGGGACCAGAAAGGAGGAGAGAATGGATGACACGGCTGAGAACTTTTGAAAAATAGAGGAAAGTTATTGAGGGAGTTTAAGTCTGTTGAACAATCTTCTCAAGGAAACACAAGGCAAAATTCTGTGCTTTAAGTGCATTTGTGGTGGGGGATAGGGGAAGAGATATTGGTGTCTTGAGAAGCAAAGTTTTGAAATAGTCATTGGGAGGCATAAAATAAAGAGTTAATCTTTTCGTTTTTTAGCCTCTTCCTTAGAGTTTTTATCCATTCCCACAATTTCAATTATTAATTACATACTGATGCTACATAAATGTATATACACATGTTTGTTTGCATATGCATCTATATCTATAAATATGTGTAAAGACAGAAGACAGACAGACAGGCAGATAGATAGATAGATATAGATAGGTAGGTAGACAGATAGGTAGATAGATAGATAGATAGATAGATAGATAGATAGATAGATAGACAGACAGACAGAGAGATAGATAGCTGTAGATAGGTAAGTAGATAGATAGATAGACAGACAGACAGACAGATAGATAGATAGGCAGACAGATTACTAAGTGAAAAAGAAAAGCAAGATATCTATATCTGTCTAGATAGATATTTGAATGGTTTTTTTAAAAAATTCTTTAGTTGTTTCAATCATGTCTGACAGTTTGTGACTTCATTTGGGGTTTTCTTGACAAAGATATTGAAGTGGTTTACCATTTCCTTCTCCAGTTCATTTCACAGATGAGGAAACTGAGGTAAGCTGGTTAAGTGACTTGCACAGGGTCACACAACTAGTGTCTGAGGCCAGGTTTGAGCTCACATCTATCTTGACTTCAGACTCAGTCCTCTATCTAGTGCACCATCTAATTGCCTCCTAGATACCGTGTTTCCCAGATAATAAGACACTGTCTTATTAATTTTTTGGACAGAAAAACACCAGAGGGCTTATTTTCAGGGGAGGGCTTATTTTAATGAACATTGACAGCAATTTTAATAAACAGGTAAATGTGAACAAAAAAATGTACCTTTATTCAATAAGCAAATCACTGGGGAAGAACAGGATGACACGCTCACTGCTGCAGCTCTGATTGGATGCAGCTCGGAGTATGGCGTGCGTTTCACGTAGCTCAGGGGATCACCTTCACTACAGTAGCAATCTCAATAGGGCTTATTTTCAGGGGAGGGCTTATTTTAGAGGAATCTTACACAGTAAGGGGAGGGCTTATTTTCGGGATAGGTCTTATTATCGGGGAAACACGGTAGATATGGATATGAATATGAATATAAAGAAAGTAAATGGTCATTTATATTTAAAGACCTTCAAATTCCAACAAATTAAACTTGTCTAAAACAAAACTATCTTTCTCCAAACCTAGTTCTTTTCTTTATTTTCCTAATTCTGTGAGTGATATTACTAGTCCCCAGGCTTAAACATTAGAGTTATATTTGACACTACCTCATAGACCCAATTATTTGACAGGTATTATTGAGTAACCTCCAAATATTTCTTACCTCTATCCCTTCTTTCCAACTCTACTGTCCCCACCTTAATTTAAAGCCTCATTTCCTCTTGCCTTTAATTTTGTAATACGCTCTCAACTAGTGTACTTAATCCAATCCATACTTGAAGCTACTTTTTTTTAAATCACACCACCCTTCCCAGAAACCCTTTAGTGTCTCCTCATTGTTAAGCAAATAAATTCCAGACTCTATAGTCAGGTATTCCAGAGTCTCTACCAACCTTTCTAACCATACTTTATGTCACTCTTTTCCCATAACCCTCTGCTCCAGCCAGATTGTATTACTTTCTTTCCCTAAGCCATATGATGCTTTGCCAGCTCCCAAGACCTTAGGTGGCACCTAGGGAACCCTTTGCAGATGGGCCACCAGAAAGGTGCTTCAGGTTAAAGGCATTATGCAGGCCAGTATGCCCTCAAAAACACAGCTCAGATATTCCCACCATTGTATACTTATTATTCTTCTTCTTTACCAGCCAAGCAGAGGATATATTTGTTCAAAGCAGGAGCCATTTGATTAAACAGCATAGCAAAATGATCAAAATGATCTTCTATACACACAAGGGTATACTCTCCTACTGGTTACTAAACAATCCGTGGAAGAGAGACCTATGTAGGGAACTCACATTGAGTGGCAAATGTGTGGGAAATATTCCTGGTCAAGGCCATTCATGCTTCCAATGCAATTGAAACACATAGGATGTCTGAGAAGGACATCCACTATTCTTGGTTGCTACCTGTTGGGAATCTATGCTGAGTTAATGTCGTTCACTGCTGCTATTGTCTAGTCTTCAACTGTGAAGAGACTTCTTTCTCACTGTTCTGCTCTGCTAGTCTTCTACTGGAAGGAAGCTTTTGTTCTTTACTTGTTGCTGTTAAGTGCAAAAGTTTCAGTGTTGACAATCTCATTGCCTGGGGCCATTTCATCTCTTTTGCAATGAAGACTCTAGCAAGCCACTAGAAAAGCCTTTAGGCATTTAATTTTTCTTTTGAATTGCTTTTCCCTTGGTGTGATTCTGTGACCTCTCAGTAAAGTGAGATAATTCCTTCCAATTTCTTTCCATTTGTGTATTACTACTTATGATACGTAAAAATCAAAGAAAATGGATAGGAGTGATGATCTTTGTTCTGCTTCTTCTTGGTAATCTCATGGCTATACCCTCTGGACTAATTTCATTCCTTGGCATCCAGAGTGGCCTGTGTTTTTTATGTCCACGTATTGAAATCCTATGGGTCCTTCAATGTCCAGACCATATGCAACATCTGCCACGACGTCACTCAATACTACCTGCGTCTCCTCAACTCAGTCCAAATGGATTTCTTCATTCCCTCCATTTGACTAGCCCTATCTGTGGTTAATACCCTATCTAGAATATCAGAGTTTTAGTCACCCTCATGGACCTAATATAGTGCTTTGTACATAATAGCTAATTCAGAAAATGTTGAATTGAATTAAATCTTCACCTATCCAATTCAACACATTCATATTTCCGTAACTTTTGATAAATACTAGAGTAATGTCCTTTACTGTGTTTAAGGATGATTGGAAAATGTACTTCTATAACTTGGAACCAAATCATACAATAATAAAACAACTTTAAATTTTAAATGATAATTGCCAATTGTCATTCTTACATTACCATTAGATCAGATTCATCTGAACCCTCTCTGGCAAAATATGAATGATTTATCCCATAGTGTTAAGGTACCTAAACCACATTTGCAAGCCTAGAATCATCTACTTGCTGGGACTGGTAAGCAAATTCAATCACATTTCTTGTCAGCTCATTCTGCCACAATACCAAAGCACAACTCCTTCTCCTTTTTCTTCTTTAGACAAGCTCTCCCATTTCCCTAAAGAATGGTAGTCTAGAGAAACTTGGGTGATTCCCAGGATGAGAAATCCCACATAAGCAAGCCAAGCAGGAAGCAAAATCAGATTACTTATGAGTGGGGGAATTTTCTTAGAAATTCCTTCTTACTATTGTGTAGTTTCAAAAAATTAATTTCCCCCAAACCACACCTTTGGAACACCTGAGAAATTCTCACTGCCTTGTATGGGAATGAATTTCTAAGCCCTAAAGGCAGTTTTTCTATGCTGTAATAAATCTCTTCATATGCATTTAATTGAATACATAAATGAACTGAGAGGAACCAAAGGGAAAAGGGTATTTGAAGAAAAGACTCAAGACACTAGAAACAGACATAGGTGAGCAATTCAGTGGAGTATTTGCACACATATTTACATATGTAGGTCTAGGGACTGGACCTGCAGTTCTCTGATAATGGGAACTGTCAGAAGAGAAAATTCAATCTACCTACAAAGGTCAACATCTTGGTGACTTAGACAGTTACCTAAAGCAATGAGAGGTCAAGTTACTTACCCAAGGTTATATGACTAGCATTTATCAGAGGAGAACTTGAAGCCAGGTCTCCTTGGCTTCCAACCCTGTCTCTAGATCACTGCTAGAACCCCCAGTAGATCATGCTGATACATACCCCACCTCTCCCACATATATATGAATCATATATATATGAATGTATATCTATTCACACATGTATACACATGCATATACATATGTGTACATATGTTTCAAATTAAAGCAATTTTAATCTCAACTCTTGAAAGACAACATAATCACCATGCTATTAGAATTACAAGGTATGGAGTAAAGGAAATGAGCAATCACTTTAAAACTCAAATACACACCCAACTCTGAATAAATGCTACACCTCTCGAAGAAATAATTTAAGAAATGTAACCACATGAATGAGGGAACTAATGCTGCCAAAATGGATACAATTTAAATCAGATTGATGAATTAAACACAATGGGCAGTTTGTTCTCAAGGAGAATAGGTCCACTTTTTCTGTGGTGATTTCCTTGTGATTGTTTCGTTCCTAGGGAGGTAAGCTGTGTTTAAAGTAGTGACTTTTCACTCATGATTGGGAAATTCTCTATTACAGATGAGAAGAGGGAAGACTTTAGAAAAAGACATTATTTTCAAGGGAAAACATATCTCATGGAGCACTATAGTCTCTAGAGAATTGAATTTGAGCATCAGACCAGTGGGCCTATGGTGAAGAAAGTAGCATTGGGGCGGCTGGGTGGTGCAGTGAATAGAGCACCGGCCCTGGAGTCAGGGGGACCTGAGTTCAATTTCGGCCTCAGATACTTGATGCACTTACTAGCTATATGACCTTGGGCAAGTCACTTAACCTTGCCTTCTTACCTCAAAATAAAAGGAATATACAAATCAATTCAGATATTGTATGAGGTAATAAAAAGACCATTAAACTTTGAGTCCAAAGACTCTGGACCATGTCTTCTTCAACTGTAAGATGAGAGGATTGAATGAGATGGTCTCAAAGGGCCCCAGTAATTTTAATTCTTATAACCCCAATGAGACAATGGATCATTGTAGAATTGAAGTATCTAGTCTTGAGAGGCCTGGTATTGCAAATCTGTAAATCTCTTGCCTTTGGGTGTCTGAAGCTGTCAGATCTCTTGAGCTCCGGAGTTCTGAGCTGCAGTTGGCTATGCCAATTGCATGTCCACATGAAGTTTGGCTTCAATATCACGAGCCGCCACAAGTAGATGGCCACCAGGTGATAGGGGTAAGATAGGGGTAAGGTAGCTCAGGTCAGAAACAAAGAAGGTCAAAGGTCTGTTCCAATGAATAGTAGGATTATGCCCACAAGTAGCATCTGGGCTTCTAGCCTGGGACAGATAGGGAGATCCAGTCTTTAAAAGGAAAAAAAAAGTGTATTAATTTTATTCCATCTTTGTAATTGGTATATAATAATGCTTTGCTTATCCCAAAGTTTGGGATAATTTGAGGTATTAAAAATAATAATAAATAAATTGATAAATTGAGTACTCCCTTTTTTATACTTGATATAATTCATGAGAAAGCACTGACCTATGATTGAGAAAGCAAGTTCTAGGCCCATCTACTGCTGTTTTGCTGTGTGACCTTCAGAAAGCCACTTCACCTCTCTGATCCTCAGTACCAAATGAGGGAAATTTACCAGACTATCTCTGAAGTTTCTAATAGTTCTGACTTTCTATTCTTTCTTCTGTCTCTAATATGTTGAAAGATGCTTCCCTCATTTCTGCTTTAACTTACAGCTTTACCAAATGCACTTTCTCCGTTTCATTTTCATACTCAAGTATATGTATTGGCTTGGTTCTTCAAGCAGCCTCCCAAAATGTATGTGCATCAAAGTTGAAACTTCCCAAAAAATTAAATAAAATAGAATAAGGAAAAGTTTGAAATTTTTCTTTTCATATAATCTTTATTTCCCAATTTATCTTTCTCAGCTCACCCTCCTAGTGAATGAACTATCACCTATAACAAAAATTATTTTTTAAAAACAGAAAAACATAAATGCATCAGATCCATCTAATACATCAAACAAGTCAGGTAGTATATGCAACATTTTGCACTCTAAGACTGTCCCTAAGTCTTCAAAGTAGGGAGTAAGGTACATTTTTCCATATCTATATGAAAAGCTGCTAGTTGTATAGAACACTGGACCTGGAATGAGGAAAATCTAAGTACAAATCCAGTCTTAGATACTTAATTGCTTTGTGATTCCAGTCACTTAACTACTGTGTGCCTCACTTTCCTCAACTGAAAAAATGGGAAAAATCATAGCACCTATCTATCTCACAGGGCTGTCAGTGAGAATCAAATGAGGTAATATTTGTAAACTGCCTGGTACAATGTCTGGTACATGCTAATCAATAAATGCTTATTTTCTTTCTTTTTCAGGGTCAATATAATTGCATAATAATTCAGTTTCTTTGTCCCTTGTTCTTTCCATTTACGTCATTTTAATCCCTGTGTATATTTTTTCCCTTTCTATTTACTTCAATTCACCCAAATTCTTTAAGTAGAAGGACAAAGTACCTTGACAACAGAAATGGAGTAGAATGAATATTCGACTTGGCTTGAATTGGACTGAATGAATATTGGACTTGGAAGGAATATTGGCTTCTAGTCCCAACTCTGTTATTTACTAACCGTGTGACCAAAATCCAATTGTTTAGTCTCTCTGGGTTCCATTTTCCTCATGAATTGATGGGGGTGGAGTAAAAGACCAGAAATAGCCAAACTCTTTATTTGGCAGATAAGGAATTTCAAGATCAATAGCTTAAAAGACTTCACAGGATTAAATTGACAGTAGGACTTCTAATGAATATATGCTGAATTTTAATTTTAATATACATCCCAATGAATGGGAGAGATAATATATATTGCTTACATGGTGAACAGTTGAACAGGCATCTCAATGAACTGGTGTTTTTGTTCATCTATCTTGGGCTGGTACTATGGTTGAACAATGAGCTTGACCTAGGAATGAATAGGGTGAGATAATTTGGATTATCCATAATTATGCAGAACTTTCAGCAAGCAAGAAATGGAGTAACTGATGCATTGGACAGCAAGGAGGTCAGTGTCACTGGATCAGAGCATATGGCAGGGAATAAGTTGTAAGAAGACTGGAAACGTAGGAAGGAGCTAGGTTATAAAAGACTTTGAACAACAAACAGATTTTATATTTGATCCTGGAGGCAAAAGAGAGCCTTCATTAGGGGTTTTTCATTATTTTCATTATTCATTAGGGGCAGCTAAGTGGTGCAGTGGTTAGAGTGCCACACCTGGAGTCAGAAAGATTTGTCTTTCTGAGTTCAAATCTGGCCTCAGACACTTACTAGCTGCATAACTGTGGGCAAGTCATTTAACCTTGGTTGCCTCAGTTTCCTTATCTGTAAAATGAGCTGGAGAAAGAAATAGCAAACCATTCTGGTACATTTGCCAAGAAAACCCCAAATGGGATCATGAAGAGTCTGGCATGACTGAAAAACAGCTGAACAACAACAAAAGGAATGTATTGATTAGGAAATTAAGGTGGTTGGATCTACACTTTAGGAAAATCACTTTGGTTTCTGAATGGAAGATGGTTTGGAGTGAGAAGACCTCCATCTGGGAGACTGGTATCTGGGAGACCTATCATCAGGCTAGTGCAATAATCCAGATGTGAAGTGATGAAGCCTTGCAGCAGAGGGGTGACAGTATCAGAAGAGAGAAGGAGGGCATATTTAAAGCATGTTGCAAAGGAAAAATCAACATGCCTGAGAAACAGACTGAATATAAGGCCAGTGGCGGGGGTGGGATGAGGACTGAGAGACAGTCAAGGATGTCAACAGTGACGCCTAGCATTTATTAGCTGACTATTACACACCAAGCATTGTACATGATGAACATGGGTAGGTTGTAGCATACTACCAATGATTATGTGTGCAAGAAATAGGGTGAAATATATCATCAAGGACATGTAGGATCAGGAAAGGACTTGAGTCAGTCACAGAATTATAGATTTAGAGCTGGAAGGGACTTCAGAGGCCATCTTAAAGGACAACATTCTCATTTTACAGATGATGAAACTGAAAATCAGAGAGGCGGAATGATCTGCTCAATATCATGTAGAGAATAAAGTCAGTGACAGGGAATCAGATTAGATCAGTTTGGAGCAGAACTGGAGTCTCAAGGTAAAGAGGAGAATCTCTGACTCAAGGAAACTACAGATGACTGGGATACTGCTAGCCCCAGAAGAACTCATAGTCAGACTTACTGGAGGCCTCATACCTGAGAACATTCTATCTGAGGAGCCTGGGTTACAGTTGTACAGGGCAAGGGAACAGATTAGAGGAGCCTCTAGCCCTAGCCCCAGGGAATATATTCCCTCTCTACTTGGTAGGAGTAGTGATTTCCATGTTGGGAATGAAGAATAACAAATATCCTAACTCTTAGCAAGATTTTTCTACAGGTGGGGAGGAAGTCCAGAAATGTGATTTCATTGGTGAAGAAAATTTTTATTGAGGAAGTTCTGACTACCAAGTGTAGACCATCAACTGTTCAGTGACATGAAGTCTTTAAAGAGTAACCTAGAGCACAGAGAGGTTCCATGACTTCTTTAGGATCACATAACTAACAGACATGGAAGAGGAAACTTGAATTCAGGTCTTCCTGAGTCTAGAACTGGTTCTATATACATCCTACTATGCAACCATACATACATATACACACATACATATATGTGTAGATGGATGGATACATGTGTATATGTATGTATGCACGCATGTGTGTGCAGGTGCACACATATATATGAGGTTGCAGGGTAGAATGTATAGTGTGTATATGTATGTATATGTATGTACACATATATATTGCTTTAAATAATATTTTCCCCACAATTATATATCAAAAAAAATATTAGCATTCATATTTGCAAAAAATCTCGTGAGATTTTGAGTTCCAAATTTTCCCCCCCATCCTGGCCCTCCCCTCTTCTGAAAATGGTAGGCAATTTGATATCGTTTATACATATGCTATCATGTAAAACATATTTTCATATTCATCACAGTTGTGGAAAAAGAAACAGATCAAAAGGAAAAAAACACACAAAAGAATAAAGTAAGTTGAAAATATATGCTCTGATCTGCACTCGGAGTGCATCAGTTCTTTATCTGGATATGGATAGCATTTTCCTTCATGAGTCCTTTGTACTTATCTCAGATGATTGTGTTGCTGAGAAAAGCTGAGTCATTCATAGTTGATCATCACAGGATGTTGCTGATACTGCATTCATTGTTTTCCCGGTTCTGCTCATTTCACTTTGCATCAGTTTGTAGAAATCTTTTCAGGTTTTTCTGACATGTCCCTGTTGATCATTTCTTATTATACTATAGTATTCCATTACATTCATATAACACAATATGTTCAACCATTTCCTAATTGATGGGCATCCCCTTGATTTCCAATATTTTGCTGCCACAAATAGGGCTGCTATAAATATTTTTGTACATATATGTCCTTTCCCCTTTTTTATGATCTCTTTGGGATATAAGCCTAACAGCGGTATTACTAGAACAAAGTGTATGCACAGTTTGCTTGTCCTTTGGGCGCAGTTTGACATTGCTCTACAGAATGGTTGGATCAGTTCTTAACTCCACCAATTATTTATTATCCCAATTTATTATAATTATTTATTATCCCAATTTTTCCACATCCTCTCCAGCATTTGTTATTTTACTTTTCTGTCATGTTAGTGAATCTAGTTGTTATAGGTGATATTTCAGAGTTGTTTTAATGTGCATTTCTCTAATCAAAAGTGATTTAGAGCACTTCTTAATATGCCTATAGATATCTTTGATTTCTTCATCTGGAAACTGCTTGTTCATATCCTTTGGCTATTTATAAATTGAGGAATGGCTTGTATTTTCATAAATTTGACTCTATTCTCTATATATTTGAAAAATAAGGCCTTTATCAGAGACAATTTCTGTAAAGATTGTTACCCATCTTTCTGCTTTCCTTCTAATCTTGGTTGCATTGGTTTTGTTTGGACAAAAGCTTTTCAATTTAAAATGATTTAAATTGTCTATTCACACTTCATAATGCTCTATATCTCTTGTTTATACATGAGTTCTTCTCCTCCATAGATCTGACCAGTAAAATTCTTTGCTTTTCTAATTTTATTGCTTCATTGTCTATGGTACCTTTTAGTATATGTAAATTTCCTTCCTTATGTCTTTTAATTAGGCTTTTGTTTTTGCTTTTACTTTATCTAAGATCAGGAGTGCTATCTCTGCTTTTTTTAGTTCAGCTGAAGCATAATAGATTCTGCTCCAGTCCTTATCTTTACTCTGTGTCTCTCTGCTTTCTTGTAAACAATATATTGTAGTATTCTTGTTTTTGATTCATTCTGCTATCTGCTTCTGTTTTATGGGAGAGTTCATCCCATTCACATTCACAGTTATGAGTACGACCTGCATATTTCCCTCCATCTTATTCTTCCTACTATTTGTCCCCTCTCTCCTTTCACCTTTTCCTACCTCACCAGTGTTTTGCTTCTGTCTACCACTTTCCCTGATATACTCTCCTTTCTGTCAGTCCCCTCTCACCCTGTCCTTTTATTTAATCTTCTCCTGTCCTAATTCCCTGTCAGGTAAGATAGATTTCTATATTCAACTGATTATATATATATATATATATATACATACATATACACATATATATAAATACATATATGTGTGTGTGTGTATATATATATATATATATATATATATAATTCTCTCTTTGAGTCAATCCTTATGAGAGCAAGGTCCACAGCAGCGCCCATAGCCCTTCGTCTCGCCTCTCCCTCCGCCACGGTAAGACTCCGTAGCCTCATCATGTGACACAATTCACTCTGCGCTGCCTCTCCTTCTTTCTGCACATTGTACTCCTCTGCCTTGTCCCTTAATTTTTTATGTAATTCCCTCAAATTCACCTTATAACCACACCCTCTATTTATGTTCTTTCCATCTTTATTGTTAGTGATAACATTTTTAAGAGTTAGAAGTATAATCTTCCTGTGTAGGGATGTAACCAGTTTGACCTATTAAATCCCTTATGTTTTCTTCTCCCTTTTTATCTCTTTAGGCATCTCTTGGATCTTGATATGGGAGGACACATTTTTCATTTAGTTCTGATTTTCTCCATGTGAAGGTTTGAAAACCTTTTATTTCATTGAATGATCATCTTTTCCCTTGATGTATTAAGCTTAATTTTGCTGGGTAAGTGATTCTTGGTTGTTGTCCTAGTTCCTTTGCGCTCCAGAATATCATGTTCCATTACCTCTGATTCTTTAATGTTGCAGCTACCAAGTCTTGTGTGATCTTGATTACAACTCCCCAGCATTTGATATTTTTTTTCTTTCTAGACACTTGTAGTATTTTTACCTTGACCTGATAGTTCTGAAATTTGGTTATAATGTTCTTTGGGGTTTTAATTTTGTTATCTCTTTCCTGAGGTGCATTCTTTCAATGCCTGTTTTGTCCTCTGACTCCAGGACATCAGGGCAATTTTCCTTGATAATTTCTTGAAAAATTCTGTCCAGGCCCTCCTTTTTATTATGGCCTTCAGGTAGTCTCGTGATACTGATATTGTCTCCCCTGGATCTATTTTCCAGGTCAGTTGATTTTCCAATGAGCTAGATCACATTTTCTTTCATTTTTTTCCCTTCTTTTGTACTTGTTGGATTGATTCATGATGTCTCATGGAGTCATTGGCTTCCACTTTCCCAATTCTAAATTTTAAAGTGTTATTTCTCTCAATTACCTTTTTACTTTCTTCTTCCATTTGGTCAATTGAACTCCTTAAGGAGTTGTTCTCTTTTCTTTTCTGTTTTGCTTTTTGGAGGGCGGAAGGCAGGGCAATTGGGGTTAAATGACTTTCCCAAGGTAACATGGCTAGTGTTATCTGTCTGAGGCTGGATTTGCACTCAGTTCCTCCTAACTCCAGGGCCAGTACTCTATTCACTGCACCACCTAGCCGCCCCAAAGGGTTGTTTTCTTCAGCAGATTTTTGTATTTCCTTTCCCATTTGACCAATTCTACTTATATGCTAAAATATGTCAAGCTTGATATACTCTCTACCCTGCATACACTGGACTTGCCAACCTACAATCTTCTGCCACACTGTTCCCTAGAATATTTCTCTCTCTCTTTTTAAAATTTATTCTCTTTTCATTTATGGAATAAAGCAATCATTTCCATAACAGTATAATAAAAAAAGATGATTGAACATGAAACTGTAAATCTATTATGAATAACTTGCTATTCCTTTTAAATATATAATAAAGTTATCATGTAAGTTTCTTTTTTCTTTTTTTTCTTCCCTCCTCCATTGCCTCCAGAGATGGGTACCATTAAACATAAATAGATATATATGTACAATTATTCTACACATGTTTCTATTTTTCTTTCTTTTTCTGGATACAGATAGCATCTTTCTTCACATGTCCTTTACAATTAATTTGGGTATTTATATTAGTCAAAATTACTTATTTGCTAAGTCATTCTTAAAACAATATTTCTGTTACTATATACAATGTTCTCTTAGTTCTGCTCTTTTCACTCTTCATTATTTTGTGCATTTCTCTCCATGTTTTTTTTCAAGATTTCTGAGCTCATCCTTTCTTTTAGCACAGTAGTATTCTATCACAATCATAGACATTAAATTGCTTTTTGGAGATCACATGGTACCTTCTTGATATAGCTAGGAACAGAGTCCTAAGTAGTTTAATTTCATAATGACACTGACTTTGAGCCAATGAAAACTAAATTAGGAAATTAGGAAAACTAAAAACCTTGTTTTTAAGAAGTCAAAGAACTATATTATATGTTTTTGCAAGATTTCACATCAAAGATGTGAAAAATTTTTTAAAAATATTTTTCATGATTCAATGTTATGCTTCAATTTATTTAGAAAGTTCACAATAGACAAATAAATAGTTACTGTACTTTCATTTGGAGCACATTGTTTTCCAAATATTACTATTCCCAAGAAAATCAGTGGGGCTATTGCTTATTAAAACTTTTCAGCTTAAAATACATAAACAAATGAATGAGCATACGAATATATAAATATACATGTGAACATATTCGGATGCATATATGTTGATGAATAAATAAGATGAAGCAAGGTGATATAATGTCTTGTTTCAAGAAAAAAAATTATGATGGGCTTTTGAATCAACAAATAATAAATCTCTTAAGCATTAACTATTTTTCTGACATTCTGCTATGCCTGGGGATAAAATTACAAAAATTAAACAGCCTTTGACCTCAATGAACTTGGATTCCATACGCTTAGACAATTCATGCACATATAAGTCTACATAAAATAAATATCAAGTAATTGAAGGAAGGCATCTGTGTCTGGGGAAATCATGCAAGAAGAAGAAATGGAAATATATTTTTGGCTAAATCTCATCCTAGGGCAAATCCATAATATGATGATGGGAGGGGAGGGGAGAATAATGATGACAACATTGCTATAATTTGTAAGGAATCATGTATAAATTATTTTTATTCTCTGTAGCAATTTTATGAAAAAATTAATATAGGTATATTTATCCTTTATATATATAAACAAATCAAGGCTTAAAAAGGTAAGGAAATTTGTCCAGCATCACAGAATTACTAAGTATTTGAGTTTCTGGTAAAGTCCAACATTCTTTCCAATATGTCATGTATCACAAGCAGCTAGGTTCCATAGTATATAGAGCCTTGAGCCTAGAGTCAGGAAGAAATCTAACTTGTGTGTCCTTGGCAGATCACTTAACTTCTGCCTGCCTCAGTTTCTCCAACTGTAAAATTGGGATAATAATAGAACCTACTTCTCAGAGTTGTTATAAGATCAAACAAGTGCTCATCACAGTGGCCATGGTGCTGCAGGCACTTGCTAAATACTTATTCTATAAGCATCCCCTTTCGGATTGGGAGGGATTTTATAGATTTTTTTTTACGTTTTCTTTGTTGAATCAGTCTATTGTTGTAGAAAGATCAACAGCTCCAACATTAGAAAAGTTGGGTTCAAGTCATAAATCTCTTACTTATTAACTGTGATAGTTAAATCACTTTAACTATTTAGGCCTCGGTTTCCTCATCTACAAAATGAGGGAGGTGAATGTGCTATTCTACTGGGTAGAACAATGTCTTTGGACTCAGTAGAAAAGTGCTTACATCCCATCTCTGATACTTACTGCCAGTGAGACCTTCAGGAAGTCATTTTAACTTTCCTGGGTTTCAAGTTCCTAGGATATAAATTGGGGGATTTAGGCTACATAGCCTTTAGTGTCTCTTTGAGCTCTAAATTTAGGAACATATATTCCTTTTCAGCACTGGCATTACATTAGTTTATTGGCTAAAATTATAAAAAATGTTGATTTTTCTATCTTCTTATCAATATATATGTAGCAATTATTTGACAATACTAAGAAATTTACAACTCCCATTTCCAAATTTAACTTAAAATGGAAATTTTTATTAAGAATTCTTATGTAAAATTGAGCAAAATCACCAAAAGATGCCAACATTTTGGAACATTTATTAGAAAAATGCAAAATTCTAGAAAAATAGATTATAGAAAGACACATAGAGGGGCTAGCCATTTTCAGCTATCATCATCATCATCATCATCATTCACTGCCCTTTATGGGAATTTCAAATAGTAACTTGGATTTATATATCACTTCATGGTATAAAACATTTTATGTATCACATTATCTCTTTTGATCTTTATATAACACATGATATGGAACTATTATCCTAACATTATCACTGATAATTTGGGTTCTACAGAGCAAGGATGGCTATGTTCTTTAGGATTGTAGCTATAGGATTCTAGGGTGGCCTTTAAGGGACTAGGGGACATTTTTTTAAATGCCGAAAACCTGAGTCCCAATTCTAGTGTGCTCTGTAACATTTAATCAGCTAGATTTTAGTAGCCTTTCAAAAGGTGTATTTACTAAGTCGATGTAAAGAACAGTTGATGTAAAACTTTCCCACCAAAGTCTATGACACTCTATCTTACAAGTACACACAGAGTCCAAAGGAGAGTTAGATAGATAGAAAGCTTAGACAGTACATGGGGCAAAGGCACAGCTCCTGGAAGTTCTTTTGCTGTAATCCTTAAAATGGTCCTCCTACGTATGGTGTGGCTTAGTGTTGACTAATTAATGTATGGACCTGTCCTTGACTCCTAGTGTGACCACTGCTTTCGGTTTTTCCAGAGAAGCTGTGGGGTTTTGGGGATTTGGGAAGCCCTTCAGAAGGCTCAAGGTTCTCCTCTGGCCAGATATTTACTTTACCTTGAATCTTTCTTGGGCCAAAATGGCTTGATATTTTGTCCACAATGCCTGACCGAGTTTCCTCAGCCAATCTGAACACTCTTCCTATGTAACATAAGATCATTTCCAGTTCAAGTAATGGCTCCTCAGAGACATCTAAATTGATAAAGACCTTTTTCATACTTAGTTGGAATGCCTTTGATTATTTTGTTTTCATTGAAACAATATTCCCAATTGGTTAGTATAATGGGATATTTTATCACTTGCTTAGATGGGATGGGGTAATTTGGCTGATTTACACAGTAGATTTCTACTCATACAATCTTCCCCCTGTTTTGATATTTGTGGTTACTGGAAAATCTAATGAAGCATGATTTGTACATCCACAGTCCCAAATCCTTAACAGATCTTTAGTGATTTGAAGAGGTTCCATCTTTTCATTTTAAATACCTTCCCCAGTGCTTTTTACTCGTCTCAAAAAAAGCACTTTTTGCAATAAAATCTGGTAATTAACATTCTTTCACACTTCCAAATGAATGATTTTACAATACAAGTCAATACTATTTTACAAAGTTCTAAGAAGTTGCTGCCTGTTGCAGGGACTGCAAAAGGCCTTCCAAAATAGACAATTTTTAAAAGTAAGGAATTAACCTCTCTTGGAGGAGGAAAAGCCCAATCTCTTAGAGAGTTTTCTGAGTTTGGGGGTTCTCATCACAGAGATTAGAGACCTATGGTTGACTGGTTGCCACTTCTTTGTCGTTCTGGTAAGAACCCAAACTGATTTAACTTTGTACTTATGTAGCCATGCTGGTCTATTGCCCCCAGGGTGGCTCAAATCGTCTTCCTGTCCTTCTCCCATTGAGGGACCTATACTCTAGGCTCAGCTACAAAGAATTAATAACACGATTAAAAACAATAATAGCATAATGTCCAGGGGGGACAGAGAGTCCTTCCGCCTTTTCCTTTAGCACTAAAGAGGTAGCCCTCTGCTCAGGAACTATACACATAGGTCCAAAAGGAAAAGATCAAGCTTCCTACTTCATAAGAAAAGCTTAGTCCCTACGGAGTTTTCTAGAGGTCGTAGGTCTCTCCCCACAGGGATCAGGGAACTGGGTTGATTGGAAATAATTGCCTCAAACTTCAGGTGAGAAATTGAACTGTCTGGAGAGAAAAAAATCTTCCATGATTTCTTCAGTGTTTAAACCCATCCAACTGGTGTCTAAAAGCAAAAATACTTTCACAAATCTGAGTAGACAACAGATCACCTCTCAGATTTGGGAAAGGTTATCTAAATTAGCTCTTGGGAACAGGAGATGAAGATTCTTTAGACATATTTGATGCATATAAAAAGTAAGTAAAGAAAAGTAAATAGGGGACATTTAGGCTGTAAAAGTATAAATGGCATTATAAATGTACTAAATAAAAGCATAAACAAAACCTTACTATGAGAAACAGTAAAGTCTTTTTTTTTTATTTACACAGAGGAAGGTTAAAGATGTAGTATGAAATGAATGCTTCCTTAAAGAAATTATGAGGAAGGAGGGGAATTGTCCTTAAAATTCTGTAGCTTTGTACTGTATGTTTTTCTACAATCTTGGACCCTTTCCAGATTCTGGCAGTATAAAAGCATTAACCCAGTCTAAATCCAAATTAATAAGGCTCAGAGACCAGATTGGTTTTTTGCTGGTGTGTGAAAGCAGATCAGAGCAAAACTGTTTATATCCATATGCGGTATCATGTGAGGCAATAGGCCTCTTATTCCTCATAACCCCATTTTTTTTTCTGCCAGCAAACCAGGTCTTAGATCACTGGTGGCCTCTACAAATGCCAAACAGCTATCACTTTTCCTTGTTTACTTCATTTCCCCAAGGCTCATGTACTATCAAGGCAAAGACCCATTCATCCCGTTTATTTCTTTACTGTGAAATGCTACAGGTTATCATAGTGATTAAGATGGTACCTTAGGGAGAAAAGGTCAGTGGTTCAAAGTGTAAAAATATTTTTTTTATAAATTAATTCTGATTTTCCATATTCCCTATAGTACATTTATCTACTCACTTTACCTTAATGGTATTGTTCTTGGTCTGAGCTATGATATGTTGTCACAGAATCTCTGAGTAGGAAAGGATCTCAGAGGTCACCTATTCCAGCTTATACCTGCATATAAGTCCATGATACAAAGAAATGTGGCCATCTAGCCTCTGATTGCATATTACCATCAAGGGAGAATGTATGAATGCCTAAAGCAATTCATTGCATTTTAGAGTAGACCCCATTCAAACATCAAGTCTCAAGTCAAAAACCTCCTCAAGATTCATAGCTGTAGGAGGAGGTAGAGCCAAGAGTGTGGAGTAAAGGCAGGGGTTTGCCAGAACTCTCCCAAATTCCTTTCCAAACAACTTGAAAATAACTCCTCAAAATGAATTCTGGAGCAACAGAACAAACAAAAGGGTGGTATGAAACAATTTTCTTTTTTTTTTAAAGCAATCAGGGTTAAGTAACTTGCTCAAGGTTACACGGCCAGGTGTTTCTGGGTGGGTGCTAAGTGTCTGAGCCTGGGATTCGATCTCCAGGTCATCCCGACACTGGAGCCGGTGCTCTTACTCACTGTGCTACCTGGCCGCCCCTATGAAACAATTTTCTAGCCCATGACAACTTAGAAGGTCAGAGGGATAGTGCAGCGAAATCCAGTGCAAGCTAGGGGCAGTCCCTAGGAATGACTGAATTGGTGCTGGCAGCTTCTGGGAGCTCTCAGCCCATAGATGGTAATGGAGGTCAGATAACTGCTCCGAAGAAAATTACAGGGGACCCTTTATTGGTATGAGGAGTAGGACTCTGTGGCATTGACCCTATAAGGTTATGAATCACAGCCCAAGGACAAAGAGAAACACTACCACACTACAACTTGAAGCCACCGGACAGTGGGGAGCCAGGCCACGGTTCAGGGCTGAAAAAAAAGTACTTGTGGATTCTTACAGATGAGAGTAAAGGCTAGGAGACCAGTGACTACACCTCTTCTTAGATCATGCCATCTTAGAAGAACCAAAAAGGTACAGACCCTACTCTCACCACTAAGCTAACTCTGTAAATAGCTGCAAGGAAGACCTGTAGCTTGGGACACTGCCCCCCTCCATCGTGGGAACAGAGTCCAACTTTAACATAAAGTTAAAAGTCAAGAAATAGGCTGGAAAAATGACCAAATAACAAGAACAAGAGAACTTGACTATAGAAAGTTACAATGGAAGCAGGGAAGATCAGAAAAAAAACTCAGAAGACAACAAAGTTGGAAAAGTTACTTCTAAAGCCTCAAAGAAAAAATGTGAATTAATCTCCATCCCCAAAAGAATTCCCAGAAGAACTAAAAAAAATGTCTAAAATCAAATAAGAGAGGTAGAGGAAAAATGGGGAAAAAATGAAAATAATGGAAGAAGATTATGATAAAAAAAAGGTCAACAGTTTGACAAAGGAGGCACCAAAAGCACTGAAGAAAATAATACCTTAAATAATGGAATAGTCCAAATTGAGGGGGGAGTGCAAAAATCCACTGAAGAGAAGAACTTTGAAAGAAGTATAATTGACCAAACAGAAAAAGGGGTACAAAAGCTCACTGAAGAAAATAATTCTTTAAAAAGTAGAATTAGGGAGTGGCTAGGAGGCACAGTGAATAAAGCACTGGTGCTGGAGTCAGGAGGACCTAAGTTCAAATCCGGCCTCAGACACTTAACACCTACTAGTTGTGTGACCTTGGACAAGTCACTTAACCCCAACTGCCCTACCTTCCCCTCTCCTAAAAGCAAAAAAAAAAAATAGAATTAGTCAAGTAGAAATAGTGACTCCATGAGATTAAGAAACAATCACATAAAATCAAAAGAACAAACAAAAAGAAGAAAATGTGAAATATCTCCTTGGGGGGGACTGACCTGGAAAATAGATTGAGGAGAGATAATTTCAAAATTGTTGAACTATATGAAAGTCGTGACAAAAAATAAAGGTTAGACAACATTTTTAAAGAAATTATCAAGGAAAACTAATACTCTAGAACAAGAGGGCAAAATGGAAATTGAAAGAATCCACCTGTCACCTGCTGAAGAAGATCCCAAAATGAAAACTCCCAGAAATATTATAGCCAAATTTCAGAGTTTTTAGGTCAAGCATAAAATACTGCAAGCAGACATTTTAAAAACACACACACAATTCAAATATTGTGGAGCCATAGTCAGGAATACACAAGATTAGGCAGTTTCTATATTAAAGGATTGGAGGGTTTTGGAATATTGTATTCCAAAAGTCCAAGGAACAAGTACTACAACCAAGAATCATCTACCAAGCAAAACTAAGTATAATCCTTCAGGGAAAAAATGAATATTTAATGAATAGAAGACTTTCAAGCATTCCTAATAAAAAGACCAGAGCTGAATACAGAATCTGGCATTGAAACACAAGACTGAAAAGAAACACAAAAATGTTGTTGTTTATACTTCATTCTAGAAGAGGACCATGACATCAAGAAGGTTGTGTCATGACTTGCAAGTTAATTGGATTTAAGCGAGGGATGGCTGTACAAAGTCACCAGACTCGCTTTCTTCTCCAGAGCCATCTGGGTCCAGAGGCGAGATATAGATCAGGATGATTGGAGATGGCCCTCACAAAAAGGTAAACAGGAAAGAAAACACATAAGGGATTCATTAACATTAAACTGTTTATATTCCTACATGGGAAGATGATACTTGTAAGAACTTTATCATTAGTGCAGTTAGAAGGATTACACATAGACAGAAAAAGTGATATAGCGATACTCTCAAGGCCTCTCTTGAGAACTTTGCAATTGATTCTGTGACATGGGAGATTCTGCCACAGGACTGCTCAACATGGTGTGCCCACATCAGAGAAGGTGCTGTGCTGTATGAGCAAAGTAGAATTGAAGCAGCTCAAAAAAATGTGAGATGTGCAAATGTGCAAATTTACCACCCTGAATGTTCACACAGATTATTTGTGGCTGATCAGTGTTACAACAAGGTGAAAGGAGAGAGGCAGACAAACAGACAGAGAAACAGGGAGACAGCATGATAAACAGGAAAACAGAATGGAGAGAAATATATAGTTAGTAATCATACCTGTGAAAAAATACAGTAAAATTTCTCTGATAAAGGACTAATTTCTCAAATATATAGAGAATTGAGTCAAATTTATAACAATGTATGTCATTACTCATTTGATAAAGGGTCAAAGGATATGAACAAGCAGTTTTCAGATAAAGAAATCAAAGCTATCTATAGTCCTATGAAAAAAATATTCTAAATCATTATTGATCAGAGAAATGAAAATTAAAATAACTGTGGAGTACAACCTCACATCTCTTAGATTCACTAACATGACAGAAAAGGAAAATGACAAATGTTGGAGGGAATGTGGAAAATTGGGACACTAGTGCACTGTCTGTCAAATTGTAAACTGATCCAACCATTCTGGAGAACACTTTGGAACTTGGCCCAAAGGGCTATAAAACTTTGTATACCCTTTGATCCAGCAATACCATTACTAAATTTGTATCCCGAAGAGATCAAATAAAAAAGAAAAGGACCTATATTTATAAAAATATTACTAGGAACTTTTTTTTTTTGCTTTTTGGAGGGGGGAAGGTAGGGAAATTGTCACACAGCTAGTAAGTGTTAAGTGTCTGAGGCCGGATTTGAACTCAGCTCCTCCTGAATCCAGGGTCAGTACTCTATTCACTGTACCACCTAGCTGTCCAGACAGTTAGTACCTCTTTTTGTGGTGGCAAAAAATTGAAAATAGAGGGGATCCCCATCAACTGGGGAATGGCAAAATCCCACCTCAGAGTATATATATATTAGTTACAAAGCAACAAAAGCCCTCCCCACCGCCCCCGCCAATCAGCCTCTCCTGTTGGGTTCCACTTGAACCCAATCCTTCATTAAGAGGGCATGGAAGATCTTCAAATTCCCTAGGACTTTTAAGAGGCAGGGAAGATATTCAAATTCCCTGATCATTACAAGGACTTATGATGAAAAATGCTATCCACTTCCAGAGGAAGAACTCATGAAGTCTGAATGCAGTTAGAAGCATATTTAAAAAAAAAAAAAACAGCAACTTTATTTTTCTTGGTTTGTTTTTGTTTGGGGTTTTTTTGTCTGTGTTTTGTTTTGTAACATGACTAATATGGAAATACGTTTTGCATGATTGCACATGTGTAACCCATATCAAATTGCTTGCCTTTTCAATTAGGGAGAAAGAAGAGAGAGGACAAAGAGAATTTGTAACTCAAAATTTAAAAAAAATGAATGTTAAAATTTGTTTTTAAATGTAATTGGAAAAAAAATAAAATAAAACTCATGGCTGTGAAATAGACTAGCAAAGACTGTCATTCACAGATCCCCAAAGAAATCTTCTTCTCCAGTCTTCAATATGACACATGAGATCCTAGGGCTTAGGGCAAATATTCTGCTGCCCCCACCCCTGTAACACCTCACTTCAAGGCAACCAATTGTCCTACACCTGGGAAAACCTATCTAATCTCTCACCTCTATCTCAAAACTCTTAACAAAAAATTTCATTTCTCATAGCTACTTTCTCAATACTTTTAAGCCTTAGCATCTTCCTTACCCTATATATAATATATACAAAGTCATATGTCTAGAGTTATAAGGAACTTCAGAGGTCATCTTATCTAACCCCTTCATTTTACAGGAAAAAATTGAGACTCAGGGAGTCAAGTGACTCATCAGAGGTCACATGAGTGGTAAGTAACATAAACAGTCTATTAAAATAGAATCAATTAATTTTTGTGATGTTTCTCATTATTTACTATGTTTAAGGACTTGCTATTCTTTTCTAAAGGCTTTCATAATGTATATGAATTAAGAGGTTTGAGTTCTCTCCTCATTCTTGATCCATATTTTCAACATATTTTCCCATCATCACTTATTCCTACATTTACATTAGTGTCACTAAGTATCAAAGTATATACTGAATTAATTTGGAAGCGTTCACTCAGGCCATAGATTTGATCTACCTCTTTATTCTCTGCAAAAAATCTTGGGACACTGCCTGCAATTGTTTTTCATAGTGGTCATTGTGCAAATACTTGTTATGAGCACTATAATATGCAATGACCAAATGTTCCATGAAGTAACATTTTTTGTTGCCTTTAAATGAAAGATAAACCCTTTTAAAAAATGTATCCCTCCCAGAACAACCAGTGAGCTGTACTTTTGTTTAGTTACAACTTCATTCTGTCTTTCAGTAGTTAGAAAACTAGGTGGCACAGTATATAGAGCAGGGGAGTTATAGTGGGGCAGATCTGAGTTTAAGTCCTTCCTCAGACAGTTGCTAGCTGTGTGTCCCTGGCAAGTTACTTCCCTTCTCTGTCCTTCAGTTTCCTCATCTGTCCAAATGGAGATAATAATAGCATCTCCCTGAGATAATATGCATAAAAGTGCCTTTGCAAATCTTAAAGTATAAATAGAGATAGCTCTTATTGTTATTGTTGTTATTAATATTATTACCTTGCTTTCATTTATAGTGAGAATGTCAAGATGGATACAATTCTATACATCTAGTAGGATGCCCACTTGTTGGTCATTGAATAAAGATCGTATAAATATAAGATTATATTATCATAATTAATATATTGCCATATTATAATATATTATACAACAGCTAAGTAAAATTTTAAAAATAATCTGAAGACTTAGCCATTGTTAGCACCCTCACCTGCCTTTTTTCTCACTCTTCACCCAAGTCACCCAAGAAGTAGAAAATGGTCTAAGGGCTATTTTCTATTTTTTTCTTTGCAGTTGTTTCATTATTCCATAACTAAAGATCTCATTAGCAAATGGTCAGTTTATCAGTCAAGCTTAGCTAAGTTGAATCTTAAAAAAATATGTTACCAGGACTATTCTGGAAATTTTTCCAACATAGTAGAAACTTCCAGAATTCATGCACTATTGACTAACCATCAAAGATACAAATCTATGCCACAATGAGGCATGAAAGCAAGACTTTGTGAAAATACCTATAAATAAATATTTGAATAATTTCAATAAGTATTGAAGTAAATCTATGATCCCATCATTCTACTACTATACTCAAAACTTCAATCCTCCCCATTTGTGGTAGTATACATTTTAAGCTCATTATCTTGACATTCAAATTCCTCTGTAACCCAGCTGTAGTCATGTTGCACTGTTGATCCCTTGACATACTCTACACTGCAGCCAAACTGATCTAATGCATTTATTTATGATTATATAAATATAAACATTTTTCACTTTCCTGCTCCTGTGTCTCTGTTCACAATATTTTTTACTCCAAGGATGCTCATCCCTACATTTCTGTCTGCTGAAGTCTTACACACAGTTCCAGTTGCTGTATAGTTGCCACTTCCTCTATGAAGCCTTCCTTGAACTCCCCTCACTCAGTGACCTTTCCCTCTTCAAAGCTATAATAGTGCTTTATCTCTTTGTGTCTCTTTGTACTATGGTGACTTAGTTTAAGGACCAAATATCTAAGCCAGCAATCAAATAGGATAAAGCCTTAGGCTTAGAGGGGAGATATCTTAGGGAAAACTGTGTGTACTTTGTCTACTCTCTTTAGGAACAGTGAATGAATGAATTTAAGATCATTAATTAAGTGATGTTACATTACATTAATTAATAGGAGAAGCATCATGTTAAGTAATGTAGAACAGAAAGACAAAAAGACATCTTTACCTCTATAAAAGTTCAAATGTTATTCCAAGAGACGATATTTATAGTAGTGTTCAGCTATAGAGCAGATAGAAAATTCACATGGTCCCAAGGGTACAGGCAGTGGGGAGATGGCAAACTTCAGAACTCTGTGGGCAGGTCAGATGGCAATGTTTGGGGGTTTCAATGATCTACCAGGCTTATCTCCCCAAATAAAATAACCCAGGGTTAGTAACACAAGAGACAACTGCTGCGTGCGTTTCATCTTTCCATGAATTTAGGAGGGAAAAGCAAAATGGAGACAGAGCCATTGTAGAAAATCATTTGGGAAGAAGAATCACAGTATATAAAAAGAACCATCATTTATTTCCTTCATTCCTCCTTTTTCATTCTTTCCTTCCCTTCTTTCCTGTCTTCCTTCCCCTATATGTCTGCCTTCCTCACTTCTTTCCTTTCCTTCCTTCTTACCTTTTCCTTCTCCCTCTTTTGCTTCCTTCCTGTTTTTCAAATGCTTCATTTTTTCCTTCTCTTCTGTTTCTTTTTCCTCCCATCTTTCCTTCCCTTCTTTTTCCCTCCTCCTTCTTTTCTTCTCTCCTCTCCCTTCTTTCTGACCTTTCTTCTCCTTTTCCCCCTCCCACACATGACTTCTTAACAAAATAAACTATCTTAGTTACTCACATAGATATACCCCAAAATAACCTACGTTGATATAGGCAGTTAATCTCTGAGATAGATTCTGAAGTTCTAGTCAAGGACATGGAAAAGTAGAAAATAATTTTGTCAGCTTACATTTTTATAAGAAAAAGTTACCATTTTACTATCTAAAAGGATAAAATGTATTCATGTACATTCATAATATATTTAGTATTACAATGTACATTATTGCAAAATAGAGATTATATGCAAAAAAGATATTAAAGCGGGTCTTTTCTCCTCTGTTCTGTGTGGCTGAAGGCTCCCTTTCCTTCTTTCACTTCTTATTCCTATTGTAGAACTTAGAGAAGCTCTTTTTCTGTTTAGGAGCTAATTTGACCCTCCCTGGCAACAGGATGGTTGCAGAACATTTTGGATTTATATTGACTTGCATTTAATATACTTCTACGTGAATTAATTTCCTAATAATAATATTAGAGTCTCTCGAGATCCTCAGTAAAATATATTATTGAATATGCCAGCTCCTGGATAACAATGAACTTTTAGGCCTAGGTACATTTTGTCACTAGCAGCGCGTACTTGCAGAGTTCAGAAATATAGATATTCTGTCTGTTAACATTATTGCCAAACTCTTGGGAACTGAATTGCCCAAGGCAAAAGGGGAGAATTATGCAACATGTAAAATTAATGTATTTGGTGTTCTAATGTGAATTATATGTGTTTACATTTGAATATGTGAGTCTGCATGCCTTTAAAGGAAGACAAGTATGCTTTCTATTGTACACAGCAGCTCTGGCAGAAAAGGGTTAAACAATCATTTGGCTAACACACCCAGCAGGAACTCCACAAGACCGTGGAGGTGATAATGATGAGAGCAATGTTGTAACAGAATTCTCTGGTAGGGTTCCACTTAGAACATACTGTTCTGTCCTTGTCAGTTCTTATTAAACGAGATGTAACATTTGAAAAGGAAAAGCAAATGAAGGCAGTGATCTATGAAAGAAAGTTTTGAGAGGAAAAAAAAGAAAACCCCAAGAAGTAAACATATACCGTTTACAAGGTTGAGGCAGATTAACCATGAAATACCTTAAAGCTGTGTTTACCAAAAGCTTGATAGGGGTGTGTGTGTCTGCATGCATTGTGTGTATGTGTTTGTGTTTGTGTGAGCACGCGCATGTGTGTGTATGTGTGTGAGAGAGAAAGAGAGGAGAGAAGCAAGACAGGAAAAGAGAGAGAAAAGGAGGAGAGAGACAGAGAAGGAAAAAGGAGAAAGAGAGAAGAGAGAAAGCAAGAAAGAGGGGGAGAAAGAGGAGAGGGGAAGAGAAAGACAGAGTGAGAGGAGACAGACAGAGACAGAGAAACAGAGAGAATGAGGACGTGTGTGCATAGGTGAAGGCACTGGCAAGTGAATGTGTTTGTATCTAACTTATCTATCTTCATCCGAGATGAGCCCAAACATGCCCAATTGGTCTGAGCAGAGCTGACTTGAACTTAGATAAACTGGGATTCTATCAAAGGCTTCCCCAGAGAGTTTGGAGAGGAAGTCAGTCCAAACCTGCTTCCAGTTAGGAAGGAATTAACTCTCTAATTGAGGGACTTGGCCAACAAGGACAAATGATAGATGGCACTCTGTGAAGGGTCAGCCTGAAGCTCCAATAGCAATGACCTTTCTATTTTTTAAGGATTTAATGGGGGAAAGTGTCAAATTGTGACTCACAGACATATCTCTTTTCCAATTTTCTTTTCTTCCTTTTGAAAAAATGGATAATGCTGCAGTGAAATTTCAAGGAGGAGCTACCCAGGAAGTAGCAGATTAAAGGAAACCAGACTATCTGCATCTATAAAATGGGTACAGATAGTTCACCAAAGATTCTACCCAAACCCAGAATTAGATTATTTTTTAGGTCAGTGTGTCAGAAAACTTAAAATAGCCCTCTCCGAAAAGAGCTGTCAAAAGAACTGGGGGCATGTAGGGTTTCCTCTCACTCTAGGAAAACTAGGAAATAGTGGGTGATAACTGCTGTGTACCAAGTGATATTGCTATGAAGAATATGGGACTTCCTAAACTTCCTAAGCATGAAAAATGAAAAAGGAACATTCCTATAGATGCCAAACCTCTCCAGAAAATATCACAAGGTTCAACATTGCTCAAAGGCAATCTATCACAGTCTTTATTTTGCAGATGAAGAAATCCATGCCCAGAAATATTAAGTGATTTTCCCAAGGTTATATATGATAAGAGAGGGGAAAAGGAGAAAAAGAGAGGGGGAAGGAAACAGAGAGAGAGAGAGAGAGAGAGAGAGAGAGAAACAGAGAGAGAGAGAGAGAAACAGAGAGAGAGAAACAGAGGGAGGGAGAGAAGGAGGGAGAGAAGGAGGGAGAGAGGGAGGGAGACAGAGAAATTGAGAACGTGTTCCCTTAAGATGATGTCAAACTAGGTGTTCCCCAACGCCCTTCTATGTCCTAACTTGAATTTAAGAGACAATCTAGAGGTCCTTCCAAGATCATCTGAAGGTTTAGTGATATAAGTGAGACATATTTACCAATTTTGTTGCTGCTGGTAGGTGCCTTGTTAGTTTCTAGCTTCCATAGCAAATGACCAACAAACTGTATCTATAGGAATTTCTGGTGATGTTTTGAAGGAGTGACAACATAGATCAGAAGGGGGAAGGAAAAAGGCAAAAAGTTATATAAAATCCCTCAAAAGCCTAACTTGCTCTTATCCCTTTAGAGTTATTTATAGAATGCTAGAGTTCTCATTTTACAGATGAAGTTACTGAAGCTGAGGGGAAGTGACTTGTCTTAGGGTATGTGGGGACAGAGTTTGAACTGGAACCTGTCACTTGACTCCCAGCCCAGGGTTCTTTCAAGTACACCGTATTGTCCTGTCATGCCAGATGTAAAGTCAGGAAGACCTGAGTTCAGATTCATTACTAGACATTTGCTAGCTATGTGATCCTAGGCAAGCCACTTAACCTCTGTTTGCATCAGTTTGCTCATCTATAAAATGGAGAAAATAATAGCACCTACTTCCCAAGGTTGTTGTGAAGATCAAATGAAGTAATATTTGTAAAGCACTTAGTAAACACTATATAAATATTAGTTGTTGTTATTATTATCCCCCAAATTCCTAAATGTGGAGAATCCTTTTTCTTCCTTTACTCCCCTTTTTCATATATATTATATATGTGTGTATATATGTATATATAAGTGTGTATACATATACACAAATGTGGAGATTTCTCTTCCTCCCCCTACCACCAACACATATATTGTGTTTATAGATATCTATCTATAGCTATGTAGATTACAGATGTCCATCTAGATAGATACTAGATATAGATATGTGCCAAAACATGTGTGTATATCACCAAAATTTAAATAGAGGAATGTGTATATTACAAACACATGTGTAGATTAACTATAAATAGATATACATATAGAGAGACATAGAAACATATATGTATATTTGTTGCATCAAGTACCCCAGCGTCCCCAGGGTGGCTGCCAACACAGGTTCTTAGATCTTCTTTTCTAAAGGAAAGCAACTCAAAATGGGTTAACAAGCTAACTTTAATCAATCAAACGTATATGGTTTACCTAGTTCAGGGGGAAAAGGTCAGCACCCCGAACTTCAGAGTATACAGAGAGAAGTTACAAGACAGAGAAACAGATCAAGCAGACAGGCTTCCAAACTGTCCAACCATTACATCCATACCAAATCACAGTTACCAGAGAGGGAACCATCAACATCTGGGTTTTTCAAAGTCAGGGGGCTCTCAACAATGGCTGCCCAGAGTCTCATCTGGTCAAATCACACAACACTTCTCAAAGTGACCCCCTAAGCAAAGCCTCAGATCAGGGATTATATAGCCTTCTCCTGGGTCAGAGAATGTAACAACCCTCTTGACCCACTTCCCAATCACACAGCATCAAGGTGTGGGCATTCCTGAAAACCAAGTCTCCTGCCACAGGCTCCATGTGACCTCATTCAGCCTATTAGGGGACAGAGTATATTTTCAAATAAAGGAAGGTTCTCAGAGTTTCTTAAGCCTATCAAAGGGCCTAGGGGCAGGGAAAATCTTTAAATTTGCATTTCCATTACAATATTGCATGTTTTGGTGAATATGAAAATGGTAATAGGAGGGAAAGATTTCACATGTTTTATGTGTGTGTCTGTGTGTGTGTGAGTGTGTGTATCTTCTGTTTCTATAGAATATATGGGAGGACTATTCCCAAAGCATCCCCTTGCTGACCCACAGAAGAGACACAAAGAGTATAAGCAAGTCTGTCTAATGGGACTAAAACTGCCTCTTTTTTGTGAACATTTCTTATTTTTAGCAATGTGTTCCAACTTGGCCAGCTCTGACCTACATAACCTACCACTGCTTATGAAGAAGGGCAGGGAAGAAAAGGAAACTGGCATTCTCCACTTTCAAAACAGGCAAAAGGTGAGCCATTTCTTTTCCCTCCTTCTGTTTCCCTAGGAGGAGATGGGGCTAGGGTTTCTTAGCAACCTTCCCTGGTTCACTGATTTAGGGAAACACAATCTCTAGTGGAATTTGGACTGATCTTGCTCCCATTCTTTCTCATACCCCAGGACCATGCATTCATTACCAGATACATTCCATATTCTATCTCAATGTCACCACCCCACATTCCAGGTCCCTGAAAGAATGGGAAGAAGGATAAACTACTGGGATCAAGTTAGGTGAGAAAAATGGGACAACGTTCTTTTGGCAAAACTGAAAAATGAACGAGTTTTAAATGAACATCTATGTCTGAAGACATCTTGACAAAGTCTCAATTCCTAATGGTTTCAGTTTCTTAAAAGTGTTTGTCAATGATGAGGCTTAGACTGTATGTCTTTACTTTAATCGGATTCCCAGGGATTCCTACACACACACACACACACACACACACACACACACACACACCTGTTAATTAAAGGGAAAATGAATATAATGGGAAAATCAGAAGGAAAAAGACAAAACTCAATAGTCTTTAGTTTTCTGGAAAGACAGCATGGGACAATAAATAGAGGGTCAGCCTTGAAGACCTAAACTTTAAGTCCTCCCTGAAATTCCTACTAGCTTTGGGACCCTGGACAAATCACCTGACTTATTAGTGCTCCAGGCAGCTCTCTAAAATTAACAATTGCAGAAATGTTGGAATTTACATTGGCAAAGTTCCTCACTAGGAACTACTCATACCTACAAAATCACAGGTCCATTTAAAGCAAACAACAGCAACAAAAATCATAAATGTGCTTGCTAAGTCCTGATAATATAAAACAGAAACAAAACAGTTCTAACTCACAAGAAGTTTATTCAAAGGTTATAAACCTATCTGATCTGCCCTGGTAGGTGCAACTTCCCTATTTCTTTTGAGAGTACCACTAATCATTTGCTAACTCCAGTAGAATTTAAAAAGAGACACTGAAGTGTTGTGGTTAGAAGGTCAGACTTGGTGTCCATATATGCATACACACACAAACATTTTTGTATGCACATGTATATATGCACAAACAAGCATATGTATACAAACATATACACATATATAATTAAATCAAATTAATAATACTTAAGTAAATAACATTGGATAAATTAAATACTCTAAATTACATACATGTATATATACATACATAAACATGCATATGCATACATAAACAATATATCCATGCATACACAGAACACATACATATATACAATATGTGTGTGCACGCACACATGTATAATATATTCTGAGCTCCAGATCTAAGAATGCAAATAAAAGCTCTCTCTGTTCTGCTCCCATCAGATTTTAGATCTGAATCTAAGTTACCTATATAAGCATACTCCAGAGATTAGGTGGTATATTTGCTAATTGGGTTAAACAGCATCAAAATCTGTTCATCTTTTTGTATGGCCTCTCATGCAAAAAAAGCCTAAAAGTAAACCCAGGTACTGCAAACATAGCATTTTCTTTCTAGCAGACATGGATAGGGTTGAATATGGAGCATTTGGGACTCTTGCCTGTAAGGTTCAGCAATAATTATAAAATGCTGTTGAAAAGCAAAATAAATAAATAAAAACCCCAGCATTCGATTATATTAACTCATTCCTGATTTTGGCACAGTCTTGCCAAACTTTAAAAAAAAATAAAATCTTAAGTGGATTTCATGTTCATCTCTGCTGAGTGCTATTGGAGATGAACATATCTGCCTTACTGAACTAGCTGGGATAATTTCTCATAAATCCTTTACAGTAGTGACAGCCACCGCTCAGAAACCATTATGTACTTGTCTCAAAAGACCAATATGTGAACCATACTTAGTTTTTAACCTTTTTCAATAAGAGCTCGTCAGAAAGAGTCAGACAAATTGAACAACAAATGGAAGGACAATCCAATAAACAGTTTTTTCTTCATATCATCACTCAAAATTCCAGTATTATTCTTAGTTTTGTAGCTTCAGTGTTTAGTCCCAGAAATTAAGATAACAAGTCTTTTTCTGTCCCCAAAATAGCCACTGCAGTTAAACAGAAATAGTTTCCAACCTGTGTCCTAGGGCTGTTGTTTCCATTATGTGTTAGGCAGCCATAAATGCTGGGAAAGGAATGATTTAAGGCAGAAAAAATGGCTTTCCTCCACCCAAACAGTCAAGATAAGTACCAAGGTACCCTGTAAAAACATATGGTTTAGGAAACTTTCATAGCAATGAAATGGACCACTAAACTCTAGACCTGGAAAGAATTTGGCAGACAGGGAAAGAAATCACAATACAAATGAGTTATAGTTTTAACCAAAATCAATTTTACTGCAATAATTTAGTCACAATTTAAGATTGGACCTGCTGCTGTGTATTATCTAGATATGTCAGCTCAGTGTTCTATACTTAATTGGGATTTAAATATGTGCCAAATGAATGAATGAAATACATTAAGTGATTCTAGGCATTTATGACAATATCACTGAAAATGAAGGAATATGCTTTAGAAAGCAAATAGCAACTTTGTAAGCACTCCAAAATGAAAGTCGTTCCACAGATCAGTTCCATAGCCTCCAGATGCTAAAAAGTTCGTGATACATTTTCATTCATTCAGTAACCATCTCAAATGAGAGGATCATAGAACCAGAACTGGAAACAACGTCAGGGAACAATGAGTCCAACCCTTTCATTTTACAGATGAGCGAACTAAAGCCTAGAGAAGCTTAACAATTATTGTCCAGTTACATTTATTCACTCCTAGGATGCTTTCTCCAGTCATCTTTCTCTCTTAAACTCCCTGGCTTTCAAGACTCAATTAAGAAAAAGCCAGTTCCTCCTGAATACCCTTCTCAATTCTCCCTGCCTAGCAAAGGTTTTCACTCTAAGGTGACAGTGTATGTGTGCAAATGTAACTCTACATTTACAGTTATTCCTCGTACATGGTGACTTTCCCTATCACAGTTTTAATATATCACAGATTGGAATAAGAAATTAAATGGGAATTTGGGGGGAGTTTTCCTACAGTAGCAGAAGACATGCATTGGCCAGCAGATGACACAGAGGTCATGATGAATACCTAGCCCAAATTTTACAATAAAGTACTATAAGCACCCCATAGAAGAGAAAAGAAAAAAAAATTCAAACTTCTCTCATATGAAGGGAGGGTCAAAAAATTTTATGAGGATTTTCTAGATTGTGGGGACACTGAGCCACTAACCCTGGCGATATGGAAGAGATAATTGTATATCACTATTTCATATACATAGTGAAGTGAGCAGAACCAGGAGAACATTGTACACAGTAACAGCAACATTGTGCAATGACCAGCTTTGAAAGACTTAGCTCTTAGCAATGCAATGATCTAAGACAATTGCAAAAGATTCATGATGGAAAATGCTATCCATATCCAGAGAAAGAACTATGGAATCTGAGTGCAGATGGAAGGATACTATTTTTTTCTTTCTTGTTATTTTTCCCTTTTGTTTTGATTCTTTTTTCACAACATGACTAATGTGGAAATGTGTTTAATAGGAAACACATTTCATATATATGAAATGTATATTTCGTATATACATTGTACATGTATAGCCTATATCAGACTGCATACTGTCTTGGGGAGTAGGGAGGAGAAGAAGGAAGGGAGAAAAAAAATTGGAACTCAAAGTCTTATAAAAGTGAATGTTGGAAACTCTCTTTACATGCAATTAGAAAAAATAAAATACTATTAAGTGGGGGGAGGGAAGGGAGATTGTTAGCTCCTTGAGGTCAGGGATTGTCTTTGCCTCTTTTTGTATCCCCAGAACTTAGCACAGTGCTTGACACATAGTAGGTGCTTAATAAATGTTTAGTGAATTGATTTGAAATTTAACCTTTTCAGATCTGTTTTGTTTAGCTGTAAAATAAGGTTAATATTAGCATCAGCTTTCCAGAGTTGTTGAGAAGATGAATTAAGATAAAGAGGTAAAAAAAACCTTAAAATATTATGTAAATACTAGTTATTTTTTTATATATGAAATTCTTTGAAAAGTTTAAAATGCTATATGTGTTAACTGTTATTACTGTTATATAAATGTGTGAGTTGTCAGCAAAGAAGTGATAATTGACTCTGTGGGAACTAATAAGATCACAGAACCAGAGCACAGAAGGAGAAAGAAGTGAGCCCAGGTGATAGATAGATGATAGATAGATAGATAGATAGATAGATAGATAGATAGATAGATAGATAGATAGATAGATAGATAGATAGATAGATAGATAGTTACATAGTGCCATGGATAGGGAACTGGAACGTGGATAATGATCCATCAAAAGAACCTGAGAGTGGGTGGTCAGATAGAGAGGAGAAGAACCAGCAGAGAGCAGAGTCATGAAAATCCCCAGAGGAAAGTCTGGGAGGACTCGGTCATCAGTATTAAAGGCTGCAGGAAGGTCAATAAGAATAAGGACTCCAGAAAGTCCATCAACTGTGACAATTAGGATGTAGAGTAAACACTACTATAAGCTGAAGAAGGAGGAGGAACACTGGAAAATGAGATTAAAGAAAAATTAGTTTTGATGTATAGATACAGAATAAGATAAATCTTTTTTGATACGGGTCTATGCTTGAATTTATATTGCATTACCACACATATTTGTTATAAATTTCCTCTGCTTTATTGTGGGCGGGGGAGAGCAGACTGGAGGGAGGAAAGGGAAAGAACGGTAGAAAGGAGATAAAATTAATCTTAGGTTATCAAAAAATTTTGATTAAAAATAAAAATAACATTTTTGAAGGAAGAGCTTGGAAAGAGGGCCACAATACTGAGCTGACCCTTTTTCTTCTATATCCTATATTATTATCAAATCTCACTTAAAATTAGTCTCCCCCTCTCCCATTTCCACAAAAGCCTCCCTATGATACCTTGGGCTGTCAGAGGTTGAGCATGCAGCTCTGGTTCTGAAGAGTTCCACCAATCTTCAAGCAGGGTATGAGAAGCAACATTGCAAAAGGTTTACTACCAGTAGGTTGTCCCTTGGGAGACTTTCTCTTTTGCCTTGTGTAGTGCCAAAACAATATTTACATCACCAATGGCCACTATAAATGCACATAAAATATAACAGACTCTCCATATATAAGACAGAAGCAAAACATTTATTCAGACACCAGAAAACCAAATCCCAAAACTAGTTAGGCAATTCTATCATAGCAGCAAAGAAGTTAATAAGACACAACAACACAAAGAGCCACAGCATCCTTTAGCATTCCCACAAACCAATACAAGTCTAGCTGTCACAGCAAGTAGCAAAAGCAACATTTACTCACAATACTGTCTCCTTCAGAAGCATGCTCTCCTCCCAACCTGTGTCTATTTGCTCTGACTCTGTAATGGGAATGTAAATTTAAAGATCTTCCCTGCCCTTAGGCTAAAGTGCACCTGGAGCCTGGGGTGGGAGTCTTGTTTTTCAGCAGATACTTCTTGATTGGCCAGTGAGTCAATAAGGTTGTTACATTGTCTGAGCCAGGAGAAGGCTATATAAGCCCTGATGTGTAGCTTTGTTTTGGGGCTCACTTTGAGAAGTGTTCTGTGATTTGATTGGATGAAACTCTGGAAAGCTGTTGTCCAGAGCCCCCCAGCTTTGAAACCCATATATTGTTTGGTATGGATGTAATGATTGGACAGTTTGGAAATCTGTCTACTTGATCTGTTTCTCTGTCTTGATAATTCTGTCTGTATATTCTGAAGTTTGGGGTGCTGACTTTTTTCCCCTGAACTAGGTAAACAATATATATTTGACTGATTAAAGTAAGCTTGTTAACCCATTTTGAGTTGCTTTCCTTTATCAAAGCAGATCCAAGAACCTGTGTTGGCAGACACCCTGGGGATGCTAGGGTGCTTGCTGCCACAGACTCCCAGCTTCCTGTGGGCTCTGCTCTACCCTTTGGCAAACTCCTCCCACCACCGGCTCCATGTTATTACATTCAGCCTATTAGGAGGCAGAGTTTATTTTCAAAACAGGGAAGGTCTTCAGATACCCTTAGGTTTTTTAAGGGGAAGGGAAGATCTTAAAATTCCCATTATTCTTACACATGTCATCCCATGAAATAAGGAAAAAATTTTTTAAAAGCCCATAGTCTGGTATGGCCCTCATAAGTTTCTTCAGTAATGCACTTTGTAACCTTATTGATAATTCATAAGCCAGAGATTTTTAACCTTTCTTATGTCATAGACACTTTTGGCAGCCTGGTGAACCCTATAGACCACCTTCTCAGAAAAATGTTTTTAAATACATCTAACAAAATAAATATAACTATAAAAGAAAACAAAATTTAGTGAAAACAAAGATGCATTTTTCCCCCATCCAATATACAAACCTCCCTGATATCTCTACAAAAACCACAGGGTAAGAACCTTTTCTATTAACAGCAGACAGTGTGCTGGTTTTGAAATCACATGACCTGGTTCATATCTTAATTTTGCTGATTATTATCTGTATGACCTTGAGCAAATCACTTTACTTCTGCAAGCCTGAGATCTCTTACCTATAAAATGAAGGAACTGGACTAGATAACCTACCAGCTCTAGATCTATGATACTAGGATTGTTGTTCTAAATTTAAAATGCTCTGGTGACGAAGGAGTTGACTGGAAGAACTGAATTATATCGGTTTAAGATTCTCAGTATAAATGAACCCAAAAGATATATGGAAGATGCAGCTAAATTGAAGGATAAATCACAGGCTCTCTTTGGAAAGGCAAATAATGAAGTGGACAGAATTGGATTTTATTGTGTGCCCAAAGGCAATAAGAAACATGATTTCTTGAGAGTCTCTGTCGTCTCACCTAACACTGTTTGTGATTGATATTTGCAAAAAAGATCACCATAATGATAATTGCAAATTGCGCACCAACATCAGTTGTATAGGCTGAGGAGGTAGAGGAATTCTATGAAAAACTTGGTAAGACCCTTCAGATTTAATTAATATATAATTTACTACTTTGTGAGTTCATTGGAAAGGTAGGCATCCATTTAGTTGGGTAGTGGGAGAGTTTAGGGAAGAGAGAGTATTCTGGGACTGTAACCAGGAGTCTCAGGTGTAGATTACTAAGATCACAGTCAGGCCAACCTTGCTGATGAAGCCAATGCCAGGCCTGCACTTTGCCAGATCACTGTTCTGAGTGTTCTTTCCAAAGGGTCAAATTGATTCTCATTTAGAAAATAAATAAAACCTCTCTTGCAATTGTAGGCTACCAGTTAAGCAAGCAAGCTTTTGTTTAATGCCTGTTCTACGTGGTCGAGTGGATAGAAAGCTGACATGAAAGCCAAGATGACACACGGTCAAGCTTTGATTCTGACACATAAGGACTGTGAACCTGACGAGTCACTCTAGGGTTAGTATTCTTGGCCAAAAGTGTCACATATCATGGGGGCAAAATATTCTCAAGTACAGCCTGAACCAGAGTAAACCATAATTGTGAAATATTTAACAAATTTTAAATTTTAAAATACAATAAAACATAGATAATGTTAATAAGTAGTTTTCTAAGTCAATATCCCAGTCTGTGTATGTGCGCCCCTGTTTCTATTTCAATTTGGCATCATTTCTCTAAGACTCTAATCGAGACTGTACTACTAGGGAGTTTCCTCACAGGAAGGTATACATGCATATATCTTCAGATTAAAGAAAATAAGGGTAAAACTTTGGAGCTTTGTTCCAGCTCTCAATTGTCATTCTGTCTTCTGGTAGCAACTCTCCTTTACGTAGAAAAGACCTTGGCAGTTTCCTCACTTCTGATAACTCATATTTGCAGCTTGGCCAAAAATACGATCCGTTTCTGGTTAACTCAACTCTTGCTAACTCTCCCTTTACCTGGCTTCTACTTCCTCTTCCTAATTCTTTCTTCACAATGAATGCCTAACTGTGCCACTATCGGAGGGATATGGTTGGGTGGGAGAAAGGAAGGAAACAGTGCCGATTATATGCCGGACCCTGTGCTAAGTGCTCCTTACAAATGTTTTGTCCTCACAACGACACTGCAAGGTACATTTTATAGTTGTCCCCCCTTGACAGTTGAGGAAACTGAGGCAAATAGTTGTGACTTGCTTGGGGTCACACATCTATTAAGTGTCTAAGGCTGGATTTGAACTCATGTCTTCTAAGCCAGGGGCTCCATCCAGCTGTGGCACCCTGTGGAAACTCTGTCTTGTCCTCTGCCATCAGGCTTAATTAACTCTTAGAATCTGGAACCTTACAGGGAATGTAGTTCCTAATGGAATGGGTGTTTGTTCATATGATGTACTGAGGAGTACTGCCTTTCCCTCATCTGATTCCTGTTACAGAAGTAACTACAGGTTTATTTTTCCCCTTTCACCCCATTCCCTAGTCCTCCCACTTTCCTTCCTCATTTTCAGTCTTGGGACATTGAAATGTGTTCCTGTTACGAGCTATTAGTGCCATTTGAAAGTTATTTGCACAACTCATTGAGCTCTTCAGAAAAAGGTGCTTTAAAAAAAATCTAATAACTGTTTTCTTCTTTCCTCTTTAGGAAAAATACTGTTTGGCAATAATGACCACCCAGAATAATAATGTTAACCACTCTTTTGCAAGATGCCATGTTTCAGACCACTGAGGGAGACTCATGCACAGTGTTTTCATCAGGCTTGGTAAACAGGATGCAGAGTCCTTTAGGCAATGCTTGGTTGCTTTTCAACCTAATTACCTTAGTACCAGTTACTTAAAAGGAATAATCTCTCTGGAGAGTAGGTAATCACTAACCTAGGTTCAGCTCTGTTCTTGATGCAAAAGAGAGATAAAACCAAATGTTTACTTTTTCCATTTCAACAACATCAGCCTATGTTGTCTGTAGCATCACTGATATATTCAAAGGCATCTATGCTTTTCTCTTTAAGGCATGCTCATCAAAAAAAGTATTCTAAATAGCCAATTAATTCATTTGAAAGCTGGGTCTCCAGTACTGAATATTCCCTACAGCCCACCTTTTCAATTTGGACCTTGTATATGGTATGATGGCAAATGGTGAAGCCGTTATCAAAAGACATTAGGAGGAAATGTTTTCAATAATTGTTGCATCTAAAAGGTGGGAAGAATCGAAGGTTTGCATTATGTCCTCATTTGTGTGTATTTTGCTCATTATCCTTTTATAAATTCTGAGGGAGTTTTTGTTTCCCTGTCATCTGTTTCTTAGACAAATGTACATATTTTCACCAATCAGCAATGCTATAAAGAAAAAGAGATAATGAAATCTAGTACTAGAGGTCTCTGAAAGGAAAAAAAAATGAAATTGAGGCTCCCCTTCTGCCAAGCACCTGGCTTGAACAAAAAGCTGGCTCAAATTCATCAGCTTAATAGTAACCACAGGAAAAATTAACTGGGGACTGAGAAATGCTTGTGAAATTTTTGAATAGTGTAACTCCAGCCTACTGCAAGAGTAAATTTCCTCCTGATGTCTAGCTGAGAAATTGTATGATTTTGTACTCAGTCCCAAGTTGTGTTTAAGAGACCTGCTGGCTTCTAGCTTAACCCTATCACTATAGTAACTGAATGCTCTAATAGGCTTTGTGACAGTCTCTCAAAAATGATTATTAGACAGACTAGCCAAGATCTGTACCCAGACTAGATTCCAAGCACACAAACACAAAATGTTGGGTTTTGTTCCTTTTTGTTTTTCTAAGAGTTGGGAGTCAAGACTGGTACTATAGCAGTCATGATTCTGTGATAAGCTCTCATGTCAAGAGAATTTTATTATTATTTTTCTGGATTTATTACAACTTCTGTATGCTCCATTAAAGCCCTCATCAAAACTCTCATCATGGCATTGAGGTGACATTGGTTTCTCCAGGGCAGTGTTCAAAGAGAACATGCTCTGCCAGATCCTGCCAAGCTTCAAGGATGATCTAGCGGTTGGACAATGTCTTTTTGTTCTTACTTTTCAAGACCCAGTCCAGCAGTTCAGAAAAGCCCATCACCAGGAGGTTGGCCATTAATTAATGAAGATTTTTCAGATGTAGCAGCTTAAGAAAATCCACTGTTAATGGACATGGGAGTTGTTAGCTACGCTGATAGAGGGAGTACCCTTACTGATGAATTTACAGGGTCTTTAAAGGAAACTAGGTGGGCTCAATGAATAGAGTGTAGGGCCTCAAGATCCTTGTGACCATGGGTAACTCACTTAACCTTCCTCAGCTCCTGTGTTCTCATCTTTAAAATGGGCATAAATAATATCACCTCCCTCTCAGAAAAGTTTTGATGATCAAATGAGATAAATAAGTAAAGTGCTGTGTAAACTTTAAAGCCCTACATAGTTATTATTGGAAGGAGTAAGTCGATCTCTATAGACTTGTGTCTTGTTGTTGGGGTTGGATCTAAGAAACTGTCTTTACTAATTCAGATTTGCCTAGACTCTGCAATTTAGAGTTGCCTAGTCAACTGTCCACTGTACTATACTGCATGTCAAAGATAGATCTGACATGATAGATAGATAGATAGATAGAAAGATAGATAGATAGATAGATAGATAGATAGATAGATAGATAGATAGATAGATAGATAGATAGATAGATAGAT
>NW_027185863.1:16311855-16319931 GCF_028583685.1 Petaurus breviceps papuanus | reverse complement strand
GATAGATAGATAGATAGATAGATAGATAGATAGATAGATAGATAGATCTATCTCTAGTCACTGTATCATGGCTATCTCTCAAATGTTTACTTTGGAAAGTATACATTTAAACTGACAACATATAGTATAATGTTGTGGGATATGGAAGAAAAAAGGAAGGTGGGCAGAAAGAACAAGAATTTATCTAGAGTTTACCCAGTGTCAGGAACTATGCTAAGTGCTAAAGATACAAATAAAAACAAAAAGAAAGAGAGCTGCTACTCAAGGAGCTTATATTCTAATGGGAGAAAACAAAGAAAAGCTGAAAAGGGGAGGGGGCGTAGAATGTGTACAATGTTCAAAACTCCTGCACAGCAGCCTCATGGTGACAGTGAGAAGCATAGCTGTACAAGGAAAGAAGCATGAGCAGCCTGGGTCCGTCCTCAAACTGGAGGCCCTTCAGACAGATTCACTATTGTGAGGAGGGGCCCAGGATGTCAGAGACATATTATATTCCAGGGTAAGAAGGCCCCACATTCTGGAAAGTTCCAGGGAGAGGAGGCAGTTGAATCATGGTGACAAAACTCCAGAGTTAGAAACAAGTGCCATGAAAGGAAAAAAAATAGAGGAAAAGAATAGAATATTAGGATAGGAATCAGGGAGGAAAGATAAAAAGCTATAAATTCTAACTTAAGACAAATTCAAACCCAAATGAGTAGCCGTCACATGTACAAGTCCTGCTATTAAGATGAACTGTATAATTGAAGACATTGTTTTCAAGTAAGGCATCCGAGTGTGGAAATCTGACTACAGATATGCTCCGTCTTGCCTTCATGTGACTGATTCTCTTCACCCATTTGGAATCCAGTAAAAATGATTGATTAATAGTAAAGGCAAAGAAGTTTATAAAATATTATTAGACAAACTCAAATGGATGGATAAATGAGATATGAAGCAGTACAAAGTGTGGACTTTATTTGTAGGAATTGTGAATTCCATGTGAAATGTGTACCAATTCCTATGTACCAATGTGAAACGTGGTAACTGCATATGATTATTTGTATATGTGACATTATCAAAGACTATGTATCATCAGAAACAAAGATGCAGGGCAGTCATGGGTTGAATATGAAAAACACTAATAGTTCTATGGTCCAAGTAGTGTCCTCAGTAACAAAGACAAAGTAGGACGAAGTCCTCCAGAATATTGACCAAATCTTCTATAGAGAATTTACAGGGAAAAAAAAAAACATGGACCAAAATATTCAGGATGAGAAAGGAGTACCTGTATCATGAAAACCGTGAATCTCTCAAAGCATCAAAACATTCCATATCAGGTACCTTAACTAATGAAGGCAGGAAGAGGACCTCTGGTGGAAATGAATCACTGCATTGGCTGTTCCCCGATTCCTTTTTATAGTATGATTTCTTATGCTGTCTTAATGTAACCTGGTTCTCTTTTGACCTGGAAAAGATCCCAGGCCCCAAGACTCTTAGCTGCCATGAGACAGGCATGTTGTCTAATGCCAAAGCACTACATGGTGTTGAAAGCCATTATAGTATAACTGCGTCCTAAATAAAGGACAATGAGATCAAATCAACAAGTAGTCCATGTGAATTGGAAAAGGCTGACTCTTCCTGAGGAATTCAAGAAACTTCTGGCACCTCCTCTTGGAGTCTTGTCAAGTCCATGTCCAATGAGAAGAGGATAGAGAAACTTAGTGCCAGGCATAAAAAAAAAAAAGACCGTAGGTTCTTTTTGCACACTGGTCCAGCACAACTGCTGACAAATACTGAACATACTCTGTTTTTAACCCAGGCTCTAAGCCCTCAGTGCTTTCTTCTCAGACGCATAAAATCTTTGCTCCATAATATCCTCCATCTTCTCATGCCTATTGAGGCTTATTGATTCAGAGACAGCGTGAAAAGATTCATCCCAGTGGGTAAATGTGAAATAGGGATTCTCTGCTTCTGGAAAAATAAGAGATGCTTATATCCTTGAGCCCAAAACAAAGACAGATTGAGTCAGCGAAAGAACAGCGACCCAGTCACCTTGCTAACTTTGCTGCTTAGCAACATTTCGGTCGCTTGTTTTACAATGCAACCATTAAAATGGGTTTAAAAAACATTTTGTCTTTAAGGTATTTTGTGTGATTTAGATTTGCCCAATGTACTCACACAATATATGTATTTAAAAGAACCAAAATCCAGTGATAGGTTACAATAGCACATACAGTTTCCCTTCATAGAATTGTAGAGTTGGAAGGGACATTAGTGGTTCCCTAGTAAAACCCAAACCTGAAAAAGCACACACACACACACACACACACACACACACACACACTCCGTACTTGTCATCTAGCCTTTATTCGGTGATTTTCAATGACAGCCTCAAATAAGCCTTTCCATCTTGGGATACAACTAAGAGGGAAGTAGGGGTGGGGTTTTGTGTTTGTTTTTACCTTAAAGCCTAACTTAAATGTGCCTCTGTACAACTTCAATCCCACGGTTCTCCCTCCTGCTGCCAAGGGTCAAACCAAACAAGCCCATTTACTACCTCTTCTTTCACATGTCAGTCCTTCAAACACTTAAAGACACCTGTCATGTTAATCTTCAATATTCTCCCCCCCCAAGCTCAATATCCCAGTTCTCTCAGCTGATCCGATGGTAGCAGGAACTTGGATTGTTTCGCCATCTTGGCTGCCTTCCTTTGGACACTCTACAGCTTATCAATGCCTTGCCAAAAATATAACATCGAGACCTGAACACAGTATTCTAGATGTGCTCTGGCCAGGTCAGGCTGCAGGATTATCAGCTTCTTATTCCTGGGAACAATGCCTCTCTTAATGAAGCCCTTTTGACTGCCATTTTGCAATTGTGACATATTAAGTTTATGGTCCACTAAACTCTCCAGATCTTTGTCATACAACTAATGTCTCAACATACTTCCCCATCGTGAAAATTTAGTGTAAAATATGTAAAATTAGTGTTTCTTTTTAACCACAGTAGGAGCAATGTCTTCCTCATAGACTGGACTACTATCTTTTAATAGTTAACTCTCAGGTCATAGACTCTTTAAATTAAGCTCATATGGTCCTCATATAATAAATTTACATGGTTTATTGTTTGGTCTCTTCTCTAAGACTTTCCAGTTTGGTATTGCTATTGTGGCTATTGTCAGAATACTTACTGTAGAACTATGCTGGTCTGATTGGTGTATGCCCCTACAACTAGCCAGGCCTAAACCCAACCATGAATCTTCATTTTAGATGTTTTCCACTCTTGATATTCTGCTGCTACCACTGCCCCTGTACTGCTCTAAAACTGTGCTTTCCTTCCTAGAGGGAGTCTCTACATCTAGGCAGCCAAGGAAGACAATGCATCAATCACCTTGACCAGTTTCTACCCTGCCATGGATATGCTGCACCAATTCCTCTTCACTCTTTCTTGTTCTGAGGACTATGATCATATGAACGCTATCATTATTTCTAAAAATGGAATGTTAATCTACTTCCCTCTTATTCTGTTTACCATCTCTGTTATCTCTCTCTGTCTCTCTGTTTCTGTCTCTGTCTCTGTCTCTCTCTGTCTGTCTCCCTCTCTCTCTCTCTGTCTCTGTCTCTCTCTCTCTCTCTCTGTCTCTCTCTCATATAGCATAGGTCACTTAATAAATTTCTCATTCATTGACTCATTCATTCATTCATCTATTGGCATAGCTAGCCTTTGAGAGCCTGTAGTTACCTCTATGCCAAATTAAAGTTCCAAAGTAGGACTTTGGTGGAGGTGAATTTACTTCAATGAGTGAAATTATTATTAAGTATACATTGAAAATACAGGAAGGGAATTGTAAAATGAGAAATATATCCATACTTGATATAAAAGAAAAAAATTCAGTACTCTGTGTTTTGGCACAAGCTTGTCAAAGATAAATGTACTAATTCAATTATTCTAATTCTAAGTAACTCTGCTTGGAAAGAGAGAAGGAAATCCAAAAAGGGCAGAGTTTCCCCATGGCTTTGTAAATCTCCCTGACCCAGTTTCCTCTTACAATATTATAGTCTTCCCAAACAAGTCAAGTCAAAAAGCATTTATTAAGCACCCAGTCTACTATGTGCCAGACACTGTGCTAAGCCAAAACAAAATTCCACAACAAGTTAAAACACAGTTAGGGAGCTCAGGTGAAAGTTCAGTTAACAGTTTTGATTCATGAAACAGGAAAATAGTTCATTTTTAGTGGGCCATAGAGAATAATTTTCCTAAGACTGTTCTGTCTTTTTGACTACTTGATATCTAATTATTTTCCTTTTAATCCTTTGCAATCTATTTTATGTATTTAAAAATATAATTCTCACAATGGAGACTGCCAAAGAAGTCCATGATAGTTTAGAAAAATAGTTAAGAATGCTTTCTTAAAGTTTTCTTCTTCCCAAATGGTAAAAGGTAAACTTTAAAGATAATTCTATGAGAGGAATCAATCAAATCTTCCTTCTCAATCCGCTCATTAATCACTTCAGGGAAGAGTCCTTCCCAGACTGACTAGTAATTTCTTTTTAGAAACTGATTAAACTAAGGGGAGTTAGGTGGCATAGACAGAGGTGGCAATAGAGAGAGCATTGGCTCTCGAGTCAGGAGGACCTGAGTTCAAATTTGACCTCACAGTTGACATTTGCCAAGTGTGTTCTTGGGCAAGTCACTTAACCCCAATTACTTTACCTTTCTCCCCTCAAAAAAAAAAACCTGATTAAGCCTTCAGGAAGAATGATGCAAAAAAGTTTCAGTGAAAGAATTTACAGAAAACCTAATAGTGGTTTCTCATTCAGATTAGACCAAACATTTAAACCTAAAACACTATCCTAATATTATTTGGTAATATGTACCACAAAGAGGGAACACTGAATCTCAGTACACATAGTCTACACCCAGAAGAAGTAAAAGGGATGAATCATGACTTAGGAGACTAATGATAAAGTATTCCACCCACCTCTTGGCAAAGAAGTAATGGGCTAGAGGTAGAGAATGACACACGTATTTTCAGACATGACCAATGTGTTGATTTGTTTTTCTCAACCCTGGTTATTTGAAACAAGGGAGAGCTTTTATTTGGTGTTTGTGACAGGGAGGAGGTGTAGTAAGTAGTGATAGAGGTGCAAAAAAAGGAAAGGACATCAATAAGATATTTTAAATACAGAGAAGAAAAGAAAAACAAATTCAGAAGGGCAATTCTGTTACTGCCGTATTAAGTTTAATAGACACTTAAAAACAAAGTGTACATGAGAGAAGTAAAAACACATATACAATTCTCCTTTTTGTTCTTTTTATATGAAAATGGCCATGTGTGTTGATGGCTAAATTCCTAATAAAAGTATTTTCAAAACAGAAATAAAAGAATGGACCAGCATAATTCAAAATACTGGCACATGATGATAAAGGATTTTTTTAAAACAGTGAAATGATTCATAATAAATTAATCTTCATAATAAACTTAACTCAAATCAAGTAAAAAAGAGACAGAGACAGAGAGAGTCATCTGTCATTCACCAAATGTTATTTTTTATCTGCCCTGTACCCTACCCTATACTTTTGGAAGCTATGCCTAGTGATTTGGCATCCTGTAGATTTGCCCCGCCCACCTTGTGAACATAATTCAACCCTGATAACTAGCTCCTCCCTCAAGATAGGAAATCAGAATGACTCTGACAGTTTGGGTTCCGGAATCAGGCAATGCATCCCCATTTTTGCTTTTTCTCTGATGTACTTTCTAGATTTAGATGAGCCTGTAAGATGAGTCTGTGACTATTCAATTGATTAGGAGGGCAACTGCCTTTGATCTACCAATACCCCTTTGATCTCTTTGTTACCCATAGCATCTATGTAAATCATATACCTTCTAAGCTCCTCTTACTTATGCCCATCATCCCAGCTTTTCCCAATAAACTCATGTTTCTACTGGGCTTCATATTTTATAAAGCACTGCACTCATGAATAATCCTGTGAGACAGGTAGTACATATATTTTGCATGTTACATAGACGAGGAAAGGTTAAGTTGATAGACTAGTAAGTGACATCTTCTTTTGACTCCACCAGGTCATATATAATGATCTTGAAACATTTAGTTACCTTCTAAAAAATCCAGCTAAATTAGTGTCAAAGAGAAAAAAAAAAGGAAAGAAAAGCAATGAAGACAGATTCTATCTTCAGATATTCATATGTTAAGAATCCAGACAAAAGTGTCCCTTTTTTGGTTGTAGATCTGGGTTTTCTGGCAGTCACTTTGCTAGAAGGGATCTATATCTTTGGGAATCATTTGTTTTATTACAACTCTAGAATAATACTTGAAATTAACATAGGAAGTTTATCTGTTCCACCTGGCACTAATCAATATAGAAATGAACTAATCAGATCTGGGGAGATAGTGGCAGCACATTCTGTGATGAGGAAGAGCTAACAGTTGTCGTCAATTTGATTTCAAAGATTAATCAAAAAAGACTGCTTCTCAGTGGTCAAAATCTAACTTTAACACAGCCTAGTGATGTGTGGTCCCCCCAAATCACAGGTACTTATTCTCCTTCCTTGTGGGAAATGCACTCTGCATTTAATTTAGACCTGTTTCAATCTGGTTGTAATTGACTGCTGAACAAATGTTTGACAGTTTGGGCCTAGAGCTCTTGCTAGGAATTCTTGCCATACCAGACTGATAAATTGTGGTGTTGTTCAGCAGGAACAAAAAAATCTTCATTTTAACCTTTAATATCAACACCATGTGGTAGTTCTGTTCAGGTGTATATGAACAGTGTTAGCCTGTTTAAAAGACTGTTTTTTAGAGGAAAAGCATTTCTCCAAAATGATCAAGTTCTGAATTATTTGTAATATGCTATAGGTTTAAGGTGGTTTCTTTCCTTTCCCTCTCCTCTTTTCTCCTCTCTTTTCTTCTCCCTTCCCCTATCCCTTGTTCTGTCCTCTTCCCCCCTTCCCTCTAGTTTCCTCTCTTCCTTCCCCTCTCCTTTTCCTTCTCCTTCTCTCCTCCCATTCTATCTCCTTTCCTCTTCTCTCTTCTTTCATCCCCTCTCCCCTCTTCTGTTTTCTTTTCTTCCCTCTTCTCTTCACTCTCTTTCCCTCCACTCCTCTCCCCTCCTTTACTCTCCTCTCTTGTCCTCTCATCTCTTAATGCATCTGACTTTGTAATGGGAATGCAATGCCATTATTAACACATTATTAAGCTAGGTCCTTTGTGATTAAGGGGAAAAAATATCACAGAGCCCACAAACATTTCTTATCAAAGCCTTCAGTACATAGTATTGATTGCCTGTGTGTTCCAGGCCTGAAAATCACAGGTAATTGTGTTGATCTGGCATGGAACAAATGCACTTATAAGTTTTTTTGTTTGATGTTGAAATCATGGTGGTAGCCCTTATGCAGGAGCTTTTTAAAAAAAATATTGTTCTTAAGTGCAAAGCAGCCAAATGAGCACGTAATTATATTGTCAGAGTCAATAAACAGCAACAAGCCTCTATCGGTTCTTGCTGGGCTCAGCACTGTTTCACAGGAACTGTTGGGGAGTTCTTCCGCCACCAAATCCATTTGGCTCTATTTAGGAACTAAGTACAGGAAGGTAGTTATTGTACAAGATTAGTTTCCTGTATGCCATAAATTGGCAGTAGCAGAAAAATGCAGGATGAATTTATTAGCTTGCAAGGTCAGCTAATGGAAGAGCAAGCCTGTTCTCTTTAATCCAGCCCCCTTACCAAACTTCAGACAACTTGGAAAACACCCTTTAACCACTTAATTACTCCTTAAGAGTTTTAGGCAAATTGGAGGAGGGCTAATTCTGGGCCTGGTTCTAAGACCCTCAAGGTAAACGGATTTATGGGATGTTTTAAGAATGCCAGCAGAGCTTGGAGATTCGCAAACCCCATTACCCTCTTCTTATTTAGTGTCATTCAATATTCTAGTCAGAAAACATTTATAAATGGCCTAGGTACTAGGAAGCTGAGGATTCGAAGATGAAATGGGAAAGAGTCCCTAAGTCTAGTATAATGTAATCTTCTTGAGGTCAGAACTGTTCTCTCTCTCTCTCTCTCTCTCTCTCTCTCTCTCTC
>NW_027185863.1:16304588-16311455 GCF_028583685.1 Petaurus breviceps papuanus | reverse complement strand
TCTCTCTCTCTCTCTCTCTCTCTCTCTCTCTCTCTCTCTCTCCTAAGTCTTTGCTTCCTCAGTTCCTAACAATGCCTGGTGCATAGTAGGCAAGGCAAAGCAAGAAGCATTTGTATAGCATTGACTATATACTAGATACTGTTCTAAAATGTAAACTAATAGACTCCCTGGCCCAAGGAATGTGCATTCTAATGGTGAAGGAAGGAAACAAGCATTCAATAAGTATTTATAATACTGTGCTAAGTGATTTGCAAACATTATTTCATTTGATCCTCACCTCAGCTGGGGGGGGGAGATATCCTTATAATTCCCATTTTACAGTTGGAGAAACTGAGGATAAATGACTAACCCAGTGTCAAACAGCTAAGTATCTGAGGTCTAGCCTGACTCCAAGATCGGAGCACTAACCATTCATTGTACCACCTCATTGCTCCTAGGTAGAAGGGGAAATCAGGAGAACACATGAAAGAAAGCTAAAAAGCTGAAGGAGGTGGGGTACAGGTACCTGCACAGGGGCATGGTGGCAAAGTCCTGTGAGTCAGCAGCCCAGAAGGGAGGAGAATTAAGCAAAGATAGCCTGAATCCATTCCCAAAATGCAGGGCCTTGGAAGGTGCCCCAATTCAGAGAAAGGGGCAGGAATGGCAGAGAAATGTTCCAAAGAAGGAGGATCCAGGCCCTGAAGAAAGTTCCAGGATGAGAAGGCAATGGAGTCATGGTAGCTAACTAGGACACAAGGTACTTAGTAAGTATTTGTGAAATTGAACTGAGTTGTTCTCAAGGTGCTTCCATTCCAACAGGAGAAAGAAGCATCCACAAATGCCTGAAATACAAATCAAACCATGCCAGGTGGATAAAATAGTCCTCATCTGAGAGACATGAGAGTACTAAAGAGAGAAGGAAAGGGTACTTGCTCAAAGGTTTGTGGAGAAGCGGGAAGGAGCTGAGAGGATTTCTGGAAACTTTCTGGGAATCCAAAATTTTGCTTGCAAGGATAATGATACATTCCTAAAAAAACAAAATTAATCAGTACGCAGCAGCACTCTGGGCCCGAAGTCAGGAAGATTCATCTTGAATTCAAATCTGGCTCCAGATATTTACTGCTTGTGTGATCCTGGGCAAGTCTCTTAACCCTATTTGCCTCCATTCTTCATCTGTAAAATAAGCTGGAGAAGGAAATTTTTAGAATGAGGTAGATTGATAAATTGTGCTTGGAAAAGTCATTATCTCTTTTGAAGAACCTTGCAAACTTTATTTAAGGACATGAAGTACAATTAGAAAAACTGTAGTTGGAGGAAGGCTTGGAGTGGGATGCCCTTAATCTAAATGCATGTGTAACTTCCTAGACAAGTTCATTTCTCAGCTACATGAACCGCTTTGATATGAAAAGTTGTCTTCCCCATTTTTGCGAAGGACTCAAGCTGTCAAGTGAAATTAGCCCTTTCTGAACAAATCTAAAGTGTTTGCACTCATGTGTTTAGAATTTTGGTTTGAAAGATTGTGATTCAAATTTTATTTGAATTCCCTGACTTCTGCAACTATACTGTGGTACCTACATTACTATCCCTGTACCTGTGTATTCCCTGGGGCAAAACATGTATTCTCTCTAAGTCTCAATTTCTTCACCCACAGCATCTGGAAACCTCCTCCCATGTGAGCCTTAAGAAAAGATACCCCGAGGCAGCTAGGTGGCCACAGAGAAAAGAGCACAGGCCCTGGAGTCAGGAGAACCTGAGTTCAAATCCAGCCTCAGACACTTAACACAAAAACTAGCCATGTGACCTTGGGCAAGTCACTTAACCCCAATTGCCCTACCTTCCCCCTTTCAAAAAGAAAAAAAAAAATATATATATATATATACACCCCAAGTTTGACGAACTCAGCTACCCACTCAAAATCATAGTTCACAAGCTCCTGCCAATGTGTTTACTTTTCTTAGTGTACCAGAGGACATGTTAGTTTAGTATAAAAAAAATTTAATCAATAAGCATAACAAATGAATGAATTGAAAAGCATTTATTAAATACTTATTACATGCAAAATACTAAATTAAAAACTGGGAATAAAAATGGAGAGGCAAGTCAATAACCTTCTTTCAAGGAGTACACATCTTAATTTAGAGAGGCTTTTGTCTCCCTGATAAAGGAAGTTTCACGTTCAAGTCAGATGGAAAGACCCAGTGGTCCCTAGGATACAATGACACAAATGAAGGACATACAAAAATGAACATTTGTTGTCAGAACACTTCTAACGCTTCAGATGTCCTCCATAGTGGGGAGAGGCTTTCTGGCTACTACATCACAGTAGATGGTAGCCAAAAGTGATGGATAACCCTAAATAATCTCAGTAGTGGAATTTCAACAGATGGTAGCAGAAAAGCAAAGAGTAGTTTGACAGTTATGAGTCCAGTAGAGGTGCTCATTAGAGGCAACAGAACGGATTGTGAAGGTTGTTACTGTTGGCCCTTCATTCTCTAAGAGGATCAGTGACATCACAAGGGGGTCTTGATTTGCACATGAATTGGATATGAGTGAGGCAGAGCTGTGCAAAGTTGTCAGACCCTCTCTCTCCTCCAGATTCAATGAAGTCTAGTGATAAGACAAATACTACTATTCATAGTCCAGGAGGCAATGGGTATCCTTGGACTTTCTAAAGTAAGATCTTTCTCAGGCCTCAGTTTGTCTAAGGCTATGCCCGTTCAAAGACTAGGGGCTAGATAAGAGTTGAGACAAAAGATGGCTCAATTTACCATCCTAAAGAAATCAGTCTGGAAGGGGAACACCTTCAGAGCTTGTGTCAAGAACAGAAAACAATTCCTATTTAGTCCCATTTTAAGCCATCAAAACCTAAAACAATGTGGGGGTTTGGGGTGGAACTGTTGGCCAATCACTGAAAGCCAGAGTGATTTGGGTTTTAAGGTAAAGTCAAATAGCTCCATTTAGAATACAAAAGGCTTTGAAAGCCTGTCTTTTCAGAGCTATATTTCAAGAAATCAAAATAAAAACCATATAAGGCAAAAAGTAAACTGTCCCAGATTTCTTTTTCAAAAGCTTTATTAACTTCTGATTTACATCATTCATTTCTGCCAGATTTTGAGTTACAAATTTTCTCCCCATTTTTCCCCTACCCACCACCCCAAAATAGCAGTCCCACAGGATATCCCCTCCTCCAATCTGCTCTCTCCCATATTTTCTCCCACACCCCTTTTGACTTTTCTAGTGGATCTCTATGCCCCAGTGCCTGTATATCTTATTTCCCAATTACATGTAAAATAGTATTAATAATAGTATATATATTTAAACATTTGATTTTAAAACTTTGAATTCCAGATTCATTCCCTTCCTCCCTTGTCACCCATCCTTACTGGAGAGATAAGCAGTTCAATATAGGTTGTACATGTGTGGCTGATGCAAAACAATAACATAGTAGATATATTGTAAAAGACTGACTATATTTCCTCCCTCCTATCCCACCTCCCACTTGTTTTATTCTCTACTTTGATCCCATCCCTTTTCAAAAGTGGGTGCTTCCAACTTCCCTCCCCCCCAGCCTGCCCTCCCTTTCATCATCCCCCTTCTCATCCCCTTCCCCCCTACTCTCCTGTAAAGTGAGATACCCTATTTAGTGTGTATTTCATTCCCTCCCTGAGCCAAATTCAATGGTAATAAGATTGATCCATCCCCCTTTGCTTTCCTGTTCTTCCCCTCCATTATAACCATTTCCCCTTGCCTCTTCTATATGAGATAGTTTACCCCATTCTGTCTCTCCCCATCTCCTCTCATTATACTCCCCTCTCACATCTTAATTTTACCTTTTAAGTATCATCCCTTCCTGTTAAATTGGTCCTGTGCCCTCTATCTATGTATACCTGTAAACATATATACACACATTCACATATGTATTCATATGCCCATATACCCTCATATATAGACATATATATGTATATTTCTATTCCCTTCAACTACTGAGAAAGGTTTCATAAGTTAAAATTATTGTTTTTCCATGTAGGAATGTTAATAGTTCAACTTTGATAAGTTCCTTATGATTTCTTTTCCCTGTTTACCTTCTCATGCTTCTCTTGCTTCTTGAATATGAATGTCAAATTTTCTATTCAACTCTGGTTTGTTCAAGAAGAGAGCTTGAAAGTCCTCTATTCCGCTGAATAACCATATTTCTCCCTGAAACATGATACTCAGTTTTGCTGGGTAGGTGACTCTTGGTTTTAATCCCAGCTCCTTTGACCTCCAGAATATCATATTCCAGGCCCTTCGATCCCTCAGTGTAGAAGCTGCCAGATCCTGGGTTATCCTGATTGTGTTTCCACAATATTCAAATTGTTTCTTCCTGGATGTTTGTAATATTCTCTCCTTGATCTGGGAATTTTGGAACCTGGCTATAATATTCCTAGAAGTTTTCTCTTTGGGATCTTTTCCAGGAGGTGATCGGTGGATTCTTTCAACCTCTATTTTGCCCTCAGGTTCTAAAACATCAGGGCAGTTTTCTTTGAGAACTTCCTGGAGGATGATTTCTAGGTTCTTACTTTGATCATGGCTTTCAAGTAGTCCAATAATTTTTTAATTATCTCTCCTGGATCTATTTTCCAGGTCAGTGGTTTTTCCCATGAGATATTTCACATTGCCTTCTATTCATTCATTTGTTTGGATCTGTTTAACAGCATCTTGATTTCTCATAAAGTCATTAGCTTCCATTTGCTCCAATCTAATTTTAAAGCAATGATTCTCCTCATTGAGCTTTTGAGATTCTTCTTCCATCTGGCAAATTCAGCTTCTTAAGGCATTCTTCTCCTCATTGCCTTTTTGAACCTCTTTTGCCATTTGAGTTAGTCTATTTTTAAGGTGTTATTTTCCTCAGTCAGGCTGTTGACTCTCATCTTGTAATTTTCTTGCGTTGTTCTCATTTCTCTTCCCAATTTTCCTCCACTTCTCTTATCTGCTTCTTAAGGTGCTCTATGGCCTGTAACCAGCTCATATTTTCCATGGAAGCTTTTGGTGCAGGAGTTCTGACTTCACTGTCTTCCTCCTGTTCCATGCTTTGCTCCTTTTTGTCCCCAAAATAGGAGTCTAATGTTGGAATCTTCTGTCTGCTTTGTTTCCTTTGCCTGGTCATGTTGCCCCTCAGTCACTTGACCCCTGGGCTTTTTGCCACAAGTAGGACTCTGCCACCAGTCTGGGGAGCTTTCATCTCAAAAGCTGGGGTTTTCTCAGCTGCCAGAGGTATTAGATGGGTGCCCTCTCTGAGGTCTCCACACTCTCTGGCAAGCTGGACACACACTCCAGAACCTCCACCCTAGACTGCAATCCAGATACAAGCAGGTTAAAGCAAGAGCGATTACCCCTCAGACTGGTGCTTGGTCCCCCTACACTCTGCAGGCCAGGAGCTGAAGCTGCCACATGGTGCTGGCTGGCTGTGCTGGCCTCTCAGCGGCTTCTCACCCTGGGGGCAAAAGCCATGCACTCCCACTTACTGGGTTCCAAAGTCCAGACTGCACTAACCTCTCATTTTGTCCTTCAAATCTATGTGTTGAGAAATCTGGAAATGGCCACAGCTGCTGCTGATCTGGAGTCCCTCTGGCTGGTGGCTGGTCAGGCCTGCCCTGGAGCTAAAGCCTTGGGTGGGGCTAGGCTAGGCTCTCAGAGCACTGTGCTGGCCAATTCCTGCTGGCCTGCCATGCTGTCCTCAACAGGAGGTTAGCTTCTTTGTGTCATTTTGTGGGTTCTGCAGCTCCAAAATTTGTTTAGAGTCCCCTTTTTACATGGATTGGGGAAGGTAGAAGCCTGAGCGGCAGGGAGGTCCTGCTTCTATTCCGCCATCTTAACTCTGCTCCAGATTTTTTTTAAAGTAATGCACACAAATAAATAATTGGATAAATAAATAAATGGAAAAGGAGAAGGAGAAGAAATAGCAGCATTCCCCAACTTGTGCTCAGATCAGAAGTCAGTGACCACTTCTCTCAGATAACATGGTAAAGACAGTTAATACAACATATTCTCCTAAGAACCTAGAACTCATGAGGAGTCCTAAGTCCATAGGAGGAGTAAGCTTAAACTTAGATCACCATGACTATAGAAATCTGTGTGACAAGGTTTAACTCACAACATCTGCTCTGGAAGTTCTTTGACATAGTAAAGGTATAATACCAAGAGAATATAGCAAAAAATAGCATATCACTGGAGGACATTTGCATGCAAGTATCCCATCCAATAACATACAGCCTTTCCCCCAATAAAGGTAATAATCTAGCACACCTTACCCGAGAGACAGACATTATTTCATCTTGCAATTTTCCCATTTAAATAATAATGAAGTTCCCTATTCTGTTTTATGTGCTACTCCCCCTCCTGCCTTCTTAGATTTTTCAGTCTGGACATTCTCAGAGTTTTGTTTAGACCCCACTGGAGCTCAAACAGAAAAACCAGCACAAATAGGAATATGTGTGCTATGTCTGCATCCTGGGAAATTTCCATGATTACACTTCCTGTCTTTATTCTCCTCTTTCACTTTTCTTTACTCCATGTTTTAATTCTAAAGTGTCCATATGAACAAAATCAATGCCTTTACTTATCCTTAAGGTTTACAAAGTGCATTCACACATATGATTTCATTTGGCTGTCAGAATAACCCTGTGAGGTAGGTGATAGAAGTGATATTATCCCTATTTTACAGATAAGGAATCAGAGAATATAATTGGATTGCCTAAGTGAATCTGTCACTGGGAAAGTGGAAGATTATGAGACTCAAATCCAGGTCTTTGAATTTAGTTTCATTATTTTTTCCACCAGGACCCCCTGCCTCTCTCTCTCTCTCTCTCTCTCTCTCTCTCTCTCTCTCTCTCTCTCTCTCTCTCTCTC
>NW_027185863.1:16284753-16304578 GCF_028583685.1 Petaurus breviceps papuanus | reverse complement strand
CTCTCTCTCTCTCTCTCTCTCTCTCTCTCTCTCTCTCTCTCTCTCTCCATCTATCTATTGATATATCAATCTATCTACCTATCTGTGTGTGTGTACATATTAGGCATATAAGTATGTCACTTTTTGTTGCTGATACATTTTTTTTAGTCATGTCTGACTCTTGGAGATTTCATTTGGAGTTTTCTTGGGAGAGATACTGGAGTGGTTTATCATTTCCTTCTCCAGCTCATTTTACAGATGAGGAAACTGAGGTAAACAGGATTAAGTGACCTGCTCAGGCTCACACAGATAGTAAGGGTCTAAGGTCAGATTTGAACTCAGGAAAATGAATCTTCCTGCCTCCAGACCCCATACTCTAACTAGTGTGCCACTTAGTAGAAATAGTCTGCCCCTCAGAGACTGTCTCTCCTCTGGATTATTATAATATACCATTCTCCAATTCATAAATAGAATCCTTGAGCCAACAGATATTTGGATAATGACTTGGACTCTGATGCCCTTGTGTAACTAAGAAAGAGTGTGATGCTGTAAAGAGGGAGTTAGAATTGATGACCTGACCTCTAAACACCTTCCAACTCTGTGATCCTTTTCCACTCCCTTGCCACAATCATCTTCACAAAGCATGAATCTGCCCATGAAACTACCTGGCTCACAGACCTTCACTGATTCCCTATTACCTCTACAAACAAATACAAACAACTTTCTTTGCTTGTCCTTTTCACAATGTGACATCGGTCTGCTTTTCCAGACAATAACACACACGTTCCCTTTCACTCTGTGTTACAGCTGAACTGCCCCACTTGCTAGTGCCTGTATATAACATGCCTTCTCTCAACTTCCTCCCATCTGCACTATCTCCACCCTCCCCACCCTTCCCCCAACACACATGGAATGTACTTCCTCCCCAATTCCACCTTTTCCAATTCCTGGCTTCATTCAAAGCTGTGCTTAATGCTCCTTCTCCTAAAGAAGGCCTTTCCAGGATCCGCCTACCTACACCTTGTCCTACTCAAATTGTCATATGCATATAGTTATCTCTTCATATGTGTTGTCCTCCTGATAAAATGGTTATCAGAGTATCATATAAGTATACTTTAAAGTATAACAATACTTGTATTACAAAATACAGTTAATATATTTTCTGTTCTTATGTTTTGTCCTCTCAGTAGAAAGCAAGCTCTTAAAGGCTAGGAACTTTAAAAAAAAAATTTCTATTCCCATCCCCGAGCACAGTGTCTTACACATATCAGGAATTTAATAAATATTTATTGAATTAGATTTGATTAGCATAATATTTAAGGAAAATAGCAGGCCAGCAACAGATGAACTGTATACCATCCCTGGAATTCTAGGGATATATGTAGTTGACATATTTAAGAAGGAGAGGCATATTAAATGCTGCTGGTAGTTTATTAGGCTGGCTGCAATCGACTACTGTCACCTTTGGGCCAATGTAGCTATTCATGGAATAGGGATCAAACCCAGATAAGCCTCTGGGTCTCAGGAAGGGCATGGTTGCTTGTACTGCCTGGATTTCCTGAGGGTTTCCATGACATAGGCATGTCTCTCTGTGTATCTTCTGGTGATTTAACCTTCAGGAAAGCCAGCTGGGGAATAGTGTGCTTTCTCTATATTTCCCTCTCTTGGACAACTTATATGCTGCAGAAGGACTTGGTACTTCACCTAGTAAACACGGCCTCAATTTTCTGGTAATGTGACAGTTCATTAGATAGATTATAGACTCAGCCTAGTGATATCTGGATAGCCAATGTGCTGTTACCACCACCATCATCATAGTCATCACTATTATTATCATTTTTTTTTTGTTGTTATCCTTAACTCCCCCACCCCGTATTTCTTATTTGGGGATTGTGCTTAGCTTCTTTTCATTACCACAGGGTAGGGCTGACAGCTCTGCCTCTATGTTTCAATAGGTATAGGCAATGCCTTAGTACCATCAGTGAACCTTTATGCTACTATTCTAAGGGGATATTCCCTTCCTCAGTACACATTGGCACTTTTCCAAATTGCATATTGTCTTTGCATCTATGCACACACTCAGATTTTGAAAGTTATTTGACCATGTCATGCTAGAAGGAAAAGCCAGACAATCTCTAAAACTTTTCAGGACCTTCATGGGTTTTAGTAGAATCTTTTGTTGTTAGGAACTAGGAAATAATTCCCCCTGTTCTCCATCCCGTGGTTGACTACTGACTTAGAGAAAATTACATACTGTCTGATTGCAAGTCTTAGCAAATATTTGTCATCACTGCTGAGTGAATTCAGAAAATCCTATACTTCCTCTAGCCCAAAGAACATGTTCTATGTGAAGCCAATAAATAAGATTAAAAAAAAATAAAGGAAACCAAAGTCCACAAATCTTAGAGACTTAGACAAAGCTTTAATTCAAGTCATCAGCTTATGTAAAACCTAGGAAGGAGAAGGAAACAAGAATATAGTGTTAAGATAGGTATAGAAGACAAATCATCAGAATACCACACGAGTTGGAGGAATGTGTCCGCTAGACATTGATGTGAGGATTGGATTAAGTCAAAGGTAAACTATTGTGTATTTTTGGCAATATTATAAAAAATTGATATAATGATGGCCATACTATTCCATAAAAAGGAAAGCCCAATAGCAAATGAAAAATGACATTTCTCCTCTCCATTGTATTTCTTGTCTCAAGAAATGAGAGTGGATAATTTGTATGGAAGAATCTATGCTGGGACATAGGACATCTATACTGTACCTCACATGGGAAATTCCATAAATTAGGCCATCCTTTGTATCTCTGAACCTAGCTTTTACAAGATATTTCCCATATTGGGAATGTTCTCTTCCCTCTACCTCTTGCAATTTTTAGATCTTTTCAAGACTCAATGCAGTTGCTGCCTCATCTATGAGTCCTTTCCTGGTTTATCACTTATTAATGCTCTCTCCCTGTCTCCCCACCCCCTTCCATTACTTTGCATTTGCTTTGTGTGTGTATAAAACACAGACACACACATACATATATATATACATACATATATGCATATATTATATAAGTACACATAAATGTATCTGTATTTATTTATATACGTACATGGTATTTTCCTTCACCCTAAGTAGAATGTAAGGTCCTTAAGGGGAAAGACTATTTCATTTTTGTCTTTGGAAGCCCAACACCTGTCTCAGTCCCTGTAGCAAAGCAGGTACTGGACAACCATTTGTTGAATCTGCCTCTGATCCTGACTGTATGACTTTGGGCAAGTTGCTTAACCTCTCTGGGCCTCAGTTTTCCCATCTTTAAACTGAGGAAGTTGAACTAGACAGCCTCTGAGTTCCCTTCCAGCTTTAAAAGTGAGGTTGTATGATTCACATTTCCCAGTACCTGCTGTCAAGAGCTTATTTACACAACATCCTTACTACTTCTCACATTAACCCTTGAGTTTTTGTGTTGATGAACCTGAAAACTCCAATAGAACCAGAACTTAAAGGTATCTAAGAAGAATAGCCAGTGTGGTCACTACTATCATTCTTTTCTAGCTTTGGTCTAAAACTAGTGTACTTTGGTCGGTACCACAATTAAACTTCAACTCAATGAAATACACTGTCACATATACTAACCAGCCCTTTGTTTCACTATCCATAAGCCTGGGAGAGATGGGTTTATAGGCAAAACCAATTACAAAGGTAAGAGTACTGGTATTGTGTTCAAAAAATAAATTTCCTCTAATTTCATTTACTTCTGACATTAAAAAAACAAACAATTGACTCCAATCTCCAATTTCCACATCAGAGAATCTTGAGAAGGAAATTAAAAAGTGTCTTAACTTTTCAGAAACCCAGACCAGCCACAGAAGCAGGGAATACATGTCCCCACAGACATAGCAGATACAAGCATAGAAAACTTTTTGTTCAATCATTTTTCAGTCATATCTGACTCTGTGATCCCATTTGGAGTTTTCTTGGCAAAGATCCTGGAGTGGTTTTCCATTTCCTTCATCAGTTTATTTTACAGAAGAGGAACTGAGGCAAACAGGGTTAAGTGCCTTGCCCAGGGTCAGCTAATAAGTGTTAAAAACAAAAACAACAAAAAACAATAAAAAAGCAAAACCCTCAAACTTTACAATGGACCAAAAGGAAATGAGAGAATCTTCATCACCTAGAAGGAGAAGTCATAGACTTGGCCCCTTAAAGGACTGGAGGGAGTGAGCAATACCTAAACTTTATCTAAAGATATTTGCCTAGGAGACTTGTAAACAAGGAAGGGCTTTAGTGGTGATAAGTCTGAGGTTTTATCTAAAGGAAAACTAACATTCTTCCACCCTAGGGTGAAATCAGTGGAATGGTGAGACAGAGTTTGAGGAGTCCCCAACACCAAAGACCTCAGAATGTCACAGTGGCGGGTCCTGAGTTCCTTTCTGTCTTTATAAGTTTCTTGTGACTCAGTGCATTGTTTTTCAATTTGAGGGGACACCTAGAGGGAGGGGAAAAGGTTGTTGTTATTGGTGTGTGTGTGTGTGTGTGTGTGTGCGTGTGTGTGTGTATGTGTGTGTGTGTGTGTGTGTGTGAGAGAGAGAGAGAGAGAGAGAGAGAGAGAGAGAGAGAGAGAGAGGTTTGAGGTATGTTTACAGAAACAGCACCTGTCATTGTGTGTTCACAGCCATAGAGTTAAGTAGTATAGGAATTTAGGCAAGGCAGAGACAAGGGAGACCAGTCAACTATCTCCAGACTGAGATAACTACTCTTTATTTGAAGTTTAATCCTGAGATCTTCTCTCCCCAGGGCATGCTACTTCAGAGATCTTGGGTTCTAAGGGCAATGAAAGATGTTAATAAACATAAAAAAGGCATCAGTAAGATAGTACTATGTTTCTTTAGGTTGCTGATGATCACGATCCTTGGATACATTTTTATGGAACTACTTGGAAGCAGAAATTTCTAAAGAGACTTCAGCACGAGTGGACATTTGTGATGGTGACAGGCTCCTTTTGAGAATTGTCTGAGGCATATGGAGAGTAAGTGATTTGCCCAGTGTTAAAATAAAATCTTTCTTTGGGACTTGCCCTCAATAACGAAGTAAACTCAGGAAGAGAAAAACTAAAAGGGAGCTTATTACACACATCAGGTCAATGGCATTGAGTGCAGCTGGGTGAGAGCTTCAAAGTAAACTAAGGACTACCTTCATAGGAAGAGCAAAACAATCCTGGTAGGTGGATGTATCTAAAAGGGATGGGCTAGTGATAAAGCCATGGGATGGAAGCCCTTTCCTGTGTACTCCAAAATTTAAAGGCATGGGATTACTGTTTCCTATGGATGTCTGGTACGTAGTGGCTGATTCTGTACAACGATCCCTGCTTTGGTGCTAACCAAACCTATGGTGCGGCACCCCAACTGGACCATGGTGCAGCACCCCAACTGCTCCTCTATCCTCAACTACGTCAACGTAATCTCTGCCGCTTATAATTGGGGAATTGGCGGGAATCAGTTCTTTGCACCAAGGGCCGCTTGTGTGTCCCTAAGAATAGACACAAGAGGAACCCCACAAACGGATACCTTAGCCATGAAAGATTTGAGAGCCAAGAGATCAGTCATGCCCATGAGGATCAGGGTTCCTTCCCCTCTCCTTGGACCTGGTTTCAGTCATTTTGAAAAGAGTCCATATGGGTATAGACATTGTCAAAGTTGTTGGAAACCCAGGTCCACACTCCTGATCTACAAGAGCACACATCCCTCCCACTCCACCAGGAAGATATCTAGAAGTAGCACATAAAGTCAAGCTCTGTGCATGGACTTCACTATTGAGATCTTCCACACCTATGGTTTCCTTAACAAATACTTGCAAAAAAAGCTATTCATTTTATTCAGTAGCATCACACTGAGTGTGGTCCCCTACATGAGAAATAAGATGGAAAAGGTGTGTTCAGGCTTACTCACCAAAGGGGAAAATATAGCAGAAAACTGGTTGGCTGTACTTCTGCTTTGTGAGTATATACTGGGAGGCAGAGTAGGTGTGGGCCAGAGGCCAAGGAGCACCCTCCCTAACCCACATCTGCCTGTTTAATTTGAGGGGAGCCAGTAGTATACTTTTTTTTTGTTGTTGTTATACAGGAAATAAAATCCTTGTGGGGCCATGCTAAAAATCTGCTCCTGTGGGTGTAGCCCCCTGGCTTAATACTATTTCTCAGAATGCCATTCCCCTCCTGAATAGTCACATTTCATTTCAGAAGTACGGTGTAATTATATGCCATTTGCCATTCCATGTTTTGACCCTGCTTCCCATTTTGCTCATAAAATAGTACCAGTGGTCTCACAATATGATGCAGACGTAAATGGAGGGCAAAAACTGTGAAGAGTTAGTGATCTTTTCCCAAGTAAAAGTGAATAAACAAGAGGACTCATTTTCCACTATTGAGCAGTATAATTTGATATTTTGCTTAAGTTTTCGTCACTGAGTGCAAACAAAGAATGATACACATCCTGGATGTCTGACCCCATGCCTACCGGGGGTATCTCATCCCCATCCCCTAAGGACAAAGGGGCATGTGCACACATCCAGCAGTTGGTTCAGCTAAAGGCATAGCTGGTATGTTGAATTAGACACACATTAAGTGTTTGGTTCCACTGTTTCCTCAGTCCCCAGGGTGTATGGTAAAGTATAAAGCATAAACAACAAATGCATGATAAAGCACATCTGAGGTATTTGATCCTAATTATCAGGGTCAAATAAACAAGCAACCAAAGACCACTGATTGGTATTAGGGTCCTTTCTCAGGCTCAATCAAGGGTTGTTTCCTCTGAGTTAATCATGGCAGGCTTCATGTGGGAGTGATGCAGCCAGGTCAACTTGTGCTCATTTGGAGACCAGGTGTCTTCCTGGAGTTACATATCCACACATAGTCTCCTGGCTCCAAAAAATGTGCCAATTCCTTCAAAGGCAGAGTTTTTTTGGTCCAGATTGCCTCGCTCTAGACTTGCGAAAGGAAATTACAAAGAGAAATCACATTTCTCATCTGGTTTTCATCCCCTGTGGCTAGACTTAGTCTCCCTGTGGTAGTCACTGAGTGGCCTACCAAATTACAGAATTACAAAAGGCTACAATCCACAATCCTGCCAGCTACGTTTCTAAGTTGAAACAATACAAAGGGAAGCACCTAAGGCCATTTTAACTGTTTCCTGTCATAGTTTTCCTAAAAGGGTCTTAACTTCCTTTTTCTTTTTTTTTTTTTAGTTACTTGACTTCTTTCTTATGATTGTGGGTAATAGGTGGTACATAGGTTTAAGTTTATCCCCAAATACCTGGAGAGTTGTTTAGTTATTTCCATGTTAAAATGTGGTCCTCAGTCACAGTCAAGTGTACATAGCAGGCTAAACCTTGGTATTGCGTCCTTTATCAGACATCTAGCTTTTGTGTTCACTGTAACATGTATTGCTGGAAAAAACTTCTACCAAATGATTCAACTGGTCTTTATACACTTAGATATAATTGACTTTGTTATTTCAGTCAAGTCAACCTGAAAATGTTCAAATGGCAGGGTGGCCCATTTTCTTCCCTTTTTGTCACCATTTTCTTCCATGAAAAGTTGAACTATTGACAAGAGGCAACTAGAGACCACACTATGGACCTCTGCAAAAATACCAATGGCAAATCATAACTGGAGAACTTGCAGTGTATGTAAAAACTTTTCTTTCCTTCTCTTTCTCCTTTCACCAGTCAAACATGTAGGACTCAATTCCTCTAAGTTCCTCAGTAGTTTTTCCATCCCAGCTGGAGGAGACTTTATAAAAGGAATTATGAATGTCTGCTGCACTGATTTCCATAGGCTGCAAAAGTGGTCTTTAGATGGGACACTGGTTTTCTGGATCTAACTGAACACATTTCTGGGCAGCTGAACACAAAGAGATATAAAAGGCATCAGGGTCTTGAATAGTTTCATGAAATGTTTTCCAGTCTATTGGTTACTGGTGCTTCTTCTTCCATAGCATCACAGGGGTCATTTTTGAATCATAACATATTCCCCAGTTCCTCTCATTATTATAGTTCCAATCAGGAGCTGTTCGTGGTCATACAGTCCTGTTATGTCCATCCTCCAAATTTATAGCACCTTTGCCTTCTCATCTTTTTTAGAAAGGCATCTAATACCTCATCAATATCATCCCAAGTGGGGTTATGACTATTTATAATGGTCTTAATTTTCTGAACGGTAGTGACTGGGTCCATCAGAAAGGGTGGAGTGGCTTCCTGTCATAATACAATGTTTCTTGCTTTAAAGGGGACATGTACTGTCCTCTGATTAGTTCCTATAAAAATAGTTCTTAGGGGTGCCACGGTCTTTGGGGTATCCAGATTATATGGGGGTGGCCAAGGGTTATGAGGAGGCATCTCTAATGAATGAACAGGGGCAGTCTTGACTTGAAAGTTCAGTCCAACAGAACCAGTAGTCCATTTGCCTAGGGCCAGGCTCTAGGTGTTCAAGTCTTGCTTTTACCATGCATAGCTGGCAACAATTAAAGAACATTTATTTATCTGGCCATGCTTTCCACAATTATCTAAGTAGCAAATCTAATGCAAACTGAGCTGCTCTGCTTGAGTTTTTAGACATTGTTGAATATGTGAGTGGTAGTCCCTTGTCCCAAGCTTTTAGCAACTTGCCTAATGGGAAGTCAGCGAAGGTTTACTCTACACCAATCCCATTTTGATAGATACTGTTATCCATAAAATCAATACTCGCCCTGCCCCTTTATGCCTTCAGCTTCCTTTCTTTGTGCACAAATAAGAAATAATTAGATTTTCCTTTTGGTTCTGGATTTATTTCTTCTCATTTAACCTGAGTTTAGAGAGTTAAATCCCCAATCACTTCATGGATGGCTTAACTGCCAGGAGAGTCCACTCTGGTCTTCTATTGAGCAAAGGCCTGGTGCCAGTTGCAGGACTCAGAGTAGGCTTCCCTACTGAGAGTCACCAGGCAAAGTGCCCTCCTAGCTGGCTTGCCAAAATTCATAAAAGAAAATCTTTGTTTGGGCTTTGCCCTCAATAGTGAAGCAAACTCAGGAAGAGAAAAAAATTTAAAAAGTTTATTAAGTACCTCAAGGCAACAGTGTTGAGTGTAGCTGAGGCAGTGGTTTCAAAATATACTTAGTAAGAAGGACAAAACAGTCCTGATAGGTGAATTCTAGAATGTGATGGGCTAGTGATAAGAAGATAGGATCAAAGCATAAATGGCTGTTCTTTCCTATAGGTTGCTTGAAATTTACACCAAAGGCTAAGGAGACAGCATCACCTTTACTACTGACTGTCTGGCACTTAGTGGCTAATTCTGTACACCAGAATGACACAACTAATATGTTTCAGGGACAGGATTTCTAGATCTTCTAGACTCCATACCCAGCACTATGTCTGATATTACATGGCAGATAGTAAACTATGTTTTTCCAGCACACATACCAGCAAATAATTGCTGTATACCAGCAACCTTATTAAAAACCACCTATTTCCTGCGACATTATAGCAATTCACATTCAAGACTAAGACTGTTAGCCAGATGATCATGGCTCATTGCTGGAAGGCCAGATAGGTTAGATCTCACTCATCCCCTTTAAGGTTCTCCTTCCCTTTGGGATTCTCCTGTACCCTTACGGGGATTAGGGGTTGTCTAAACTCACCAAAAATAATTCTATCCCCCACTGATTATGTTCCTTCAGTTGGGAGAGAAGGGGTTCTTTGAACACCAATTCCATTTAAATTCTGTTGCATTAGCTTTGACAAATAAATATTTATTTCAAAAAGTATAAATGCAAATATACAGAGTCCTCCCAATGTGTGGGAGGCATAATTCACCTTCCCTTTTGTTTAGCCTTAGTCTCTGCACAGGAGAAGAGGATTAGGCTCATAGCTCTGCTTAGCTCCTATAGAGCACAGTGCTATTTCCAAGTCCAAACACAGCCCTGGGACTTAAGTCCCAAGTACCTTGGTTTCTCCAGGTAAAGCTTCCCTGCTTGTCTGGCTGGTTGCTTTATCCAGCCTGCAATTCTGGCTCTAGGGTCACCTCCCAGTCCATGGGAATCACCTCTGACACCTGAAACTGAGATGGACCATCAACACAGAATGGAAACAAGCAGCTACAGGACCATTTCTTGAAGCCAGTGTAAAAGAGAGTGAGTTGTGGAAGGAAAGTCTTTCCCTTCTCACTGGTTCAGTTCCTGGAGTCCTCACTGAGGATTGATCTTCACCCCCTGGATGCAGCAGTTAGAATGGCAGAAAGAGAGACAGAAAAGAGAAGGACTGGCAGCCAATCTGTGTGGTAGGGGATGCAGAGGCCTCCATGTTAGGCAATCTGGACACACTCCAAAAGTCCCTAAAGAGAGCCTCCATATTAGGTGAACTAGTCAGGAGATGACAAGCTTCCCCAAGGAGGCACAATGGGAAGAATGCCGGTCTTAAAATCAGAGGGTATAGGATCAGCTTCTCTCTCTGATGGTTCTGACCTATTTGACCTTGGACCTTACCCTTCTTAGCCCTCAGTTCCTCCTCCTGTAAAATGAAAGGGTTGGACTTGTTGGCCTTTGAGGTCGCTTCCAGCTCTGGCCGCAGATTTCATTTTCCCCTGGGAAGTTAAGATGAATCTTCATTTTGTGTGTTTTATGACTATTCCTTTTACCCAGGGGTAGATGCAAATAATTTCTGAGTTTTGAGCTGTGAAAATGTGTTGTATCATTTGAAGTTTAGCGTTACATTTTGCCCAGTATTTTGTAAAGGTACAACAGCTACAGAGCCAGCTGAAGTTGCAGAACAGTTGCCAAACTATATTACTCTAGAATAATACCCCCCTCAAAAAAACAAACAAACAAAAACCTGCAGCTATTGTGAGTCAATTAATCCTTATTTTCCTTGACTACCAATTTAAAATTGATGACTTCACAATAATCATAACTATCTCCTGTCCTTTTTCCTAAGAAAACTAGTAAATAAATTGAGAGGGGGTGGGATGGGGAAGAGGTCTTTATTGACAATGTGTAGAAAAATCATATGACTAGTAAAGAGGGAGTTAGATTAGTAATTCATTAAAGTCTCAATCAGTTCTCACAGGCCATACTCACTACATTTAAATACTTACCTAATTCTAAGAAAGTTAAAACTGTATCTGCAAGACAGATATAACCCTGTGACTATAGAGTGGAATTCTTGAATTCCTCAGTAAGTTTTAGGGTTTCTACTGACTACTATGATATATGAGAATGTTCTAGATGTTTTGAACTAAGTTATACCAAAGGGTTCACTATTTAAGCATCTGCTGCTTCTTAATTTTCATTTTGCTTCTAATACTCTAACTGAATTATATGAGGCAAGTATGGATTTTAAGTTCTTGTTCAATATTATTCACTCTCCTTTATTACATATGCATATAGATATTTGTATGTATGTGTGTATATATACATATACATACACATATTTATATTTAGATCTATATGCTTTTCCCCAAACTACATGAAATTTAGAAAGGAAGTCTTTTAAAACCTAAACACAATTTATATGTGCCCCTACTTTCCCCTCTACTTCATGACTATACCAAGGCAGAATGAAGGAAGTTTATAGAACCAAGTCAATAAGTAATAAGCATGTATATATATATATATATATATATATGTAAAGAGAGAGAGACAGAGAGAGAGAGAGAGACAGAGACAGAGAGAGAGACAGAGACAGAGACAGAGAGACAGACAGACAGAGAGAGAGAGAGAGAGTACTTAATCTATGCCTAGTACAATACTAGATTCTGGGTATACACGGTATACAAGAGCAAAAGTAAAGCAATGCTCATCCTCAAGGAGCTTATAAACCCAACAGTTTGATATTCAAAATCATTCATAAGGTAGGACCCTCTCCTCCTCTCCAGTCTCTTATTTCTTACACTCCTCCCCACCCCTACCTCCCCAGAACCTTTAGATCCAGTGTCATCAGCCTCCTGGCTATTCCACAAATAATTTTTTTTTAAAAAACACCCCTCGTGCATTTTTCCTGACTATTTCCCATGCCTGGAGTGCTCTCCGTTCTCTTCTCTGCCTCCTATCTTCCCTGGTTTTCTTCAAGAACCTACTAAAATCCCGTCTTCTAGAGGAAGCCTTTACCATCAACCACTCTTAATTCTAGTGCCTCCGTCCTGTTAGTGATTTCCTATTTATCCTGTACATACATTTTTTTTGGGAATAGTTATTTACATCACCACCCCCCCCCCATTATATTGTGTGCTTCTTGAGGTAAGGGACTGTCTTTTGTCTTTCTTTGAATCCTGAGAGTTTTGCACAATACTTAGCATATAGTAGCCACTTAATAAATGGTTATTGATTGATTGACTGAATGACAATTGAACATAGAAAAAATGAGGAGAGGGGAAATAGGAGCAGCTAAAGGAATAAAGAAAGGCATCATGTAGAAAACATATCTTGAACTGAGTCTTGAAGAAATGAGGGAGTTGGATTAGGTTGATGAAATGTACCAGGTCAAGAGAAGATTTTCATCTGGAACATGAATTAGGAAACAGGAAGTAGCCTGGCAATGCAGAAGATAAGGACACTTAGATGTTTGTAGTTTCTTCTAAGACAGCACTTCAGAATGGGCCTCTATTATTTATTTGAAATATAATAAAAACTTATTTATACACAATGAAAAAAATTGCAGTTAAGAAGTGAATAATATCTTTTGTTTTAAATTATGACAGCTTGACCTTGAGATAAATTATCTGAACAAGCTCACTTCTTCAAGTATACTTAAACATATTGAACTTACATTACCAAATGTGATAAATGAGTGAAGGAAAAACCAACCCCAAGGGGAAAACGTCCATGGATAGTTCAGTCAATCAATTAAGAAGAATGTATTAAGGTTCTATTCTGTGCCAGTTACTATGTTAGGTCCTGGGGGTTTACAGACAAGAAATGAAAGAGTTTCTTCTCTTGAGGACCTTCAAAGCAGATAAATTATATATAGATGATTGGGAGGTCATTAATTTTCCACTCTATATCACATCATTGAATTTAGACCTAGAAAGGACCTTAGAGATCATTTAATATAAGATGGCAGAGTGAAGGACTCCAGAACACTGAGCTCTTGCACTACTACAGCAACAAAGGGGAAAAAGTTGTATATCAAGGGATGATTAAGAAAATAAAGAAGAAAAGGAAATAGTATGCACATTTTCTCAGCTCACATAAGCTTAAAGACATAGCTAGAAGTCTTTGGGCACTAAAGAAAGGGTCCAGCCAAAAATCCCAATGAGGAATCACATGAAAGCCTCCCAGCAGGGGTGAAATTTGAAGATGGCAGATGGGCACCCAGAGAACCAGGTAAAGGGTATAGTCCAAAAATCAAAAATCCTACCTGAGAGTACTACAAAAAGGGAAGAACTAGAAGAACCTAGTGTGCCATGGGGATCAGAGAAGAGTTCTGGTTAGAAAATCATGGCCAGGTAGTATAAGACATGGAAGCCTTCTGGTAAGTAGAACAGAATAAGCCAGAGAAACCTGGATCATGTACCTCCTTCCTTAGAGGTAGAACACAGACTAGCTAAACCAAGAATACTTGGAATCTTCAGGTGAGTACCTCTGAATCTGAACCAGGGTCAGGAACCTACAAAGATCAGATTGGGAATAGAGAATAGAGTTGGGGTCAGTGGGTAGATCATGACCTAGATACTGTCCTAACCTGTCCCTGAGGGCCCTGAAGAACAAAGCACTAAGTATCTGGAAGAAGATGTAACAGAAACACAGATAATATAGAGCAGAAATATATGAGGCCCTCTTTTCCTTCCAGAAAATTGCAACCCCTTGTCCTGACACAAAGTCCCAGTTCAGAAAGCAAGATTATAAATGAGTAAATCAAAGAAGATAATGATGCTAAAGAAATACTTTTGATCCAGGAACCATCAAGAAGACATGAATACAAAAGAAGAAAATAAAGCTACAGTATACACAAGCAAAATCTCAAACAAAAACATTACTTGACAAGGTATACAAGAATTCATAAAAAGAAATGGAAAGAACTAGAAATGAGATGACACCTCCAAAGGAAAGAATTATTTATTCACTTATTTTCTTACTTATTTATATATATATATATATATATATATATATATATATATATAAGCATTCGTTATCTCTGCCTACCCTTTCTCCAGTTATTGACAATAAAAAGAAAAAGAAAATCCTCAATATAAATATGCAAAGTAAAGTAAAACAAAATTCCACATTGGCCATGTGTAAAAATAAATCTCATTCTGAATTTTAAGTCTTTTACATCTCTTGTAGGAAGCAGGTAGCTTTTTCCATTTTCAGTGCAGAGGAAAACTTATCAACAAAAATAAATTGCTTAGTACAAATGGTACAAAATTGTCACAAATGAAAAATTACCTGAAAATTAGAACATACTAGATAAAAAATGATGACTCCATGAAAACATAATAAATAGTAGAAAAAAAAATTAAAACTCAAAAAAAAGATAATGCTTTTTTTTTAAATGACCTAAAAAATCAGGGATAGTTTAAGAATCATCAGATCACCTGAAAACCACATATACACAAAAGAACTGGGTATCCAGACCTATTAGAACCAGAAAGCAATATGAAAATAGAAAGACTTGCAGTCACCTCCTTAAAGAAATACCCAAATCAAAACTCCAAGGAATATCATAGCCAAAATTCAGAGCTTCCAGATTAAAGGAAAAATATTGCAAGGAGCCAGAAAGAAAAAGTACACATACCAAAGGAGGTAGTGAATATGTCAATAAACATTTATTAAGTATTTATATGGGCAGACCCTCTGCTTACCACTGGAGATACAAAGAGAAGAAAAAGTCAGTCCCACCTTAGATCGTGAACGCTTCAAGCTCACAATCTAATGGCACTGACAACATTTAAATAAGATATGTACAGAGGATAAATTAAAAACAATCAAACGAGGGAAGACATAAGCATTAAGGCAATCAGGAAAGACAATGAAGAAGGTTAGATTTTAAAGAGACCTTGAAGCAAGCTAGGGAAAACCAGGAAGCAATGACTGAGTTCCAAGCATAGAGGGACAGTAAGTGAAAATTCCTGGAGTTAGATGTAGTATTTTGGGTGAGAAACAACAAGAAGGTGAATATCATTGTATTAATACATAGCAATAAGTTAAGTTTAATAAGGATGCCAAACAGAAGATCCCAGAGATGATAGGGGGGCACTGTTATTTGTTGAGTAGGGGTATAGTGACATAAAAATACCTATGCTTTGGGAATATTCCTTTGATAGCAGAGTGTAGACTGGACTGGAGTTGGAAAAGACTTGTTCCAGGGAAACCAACCAATAACCTATTTTAGTGTAGGCACAGATTGAATCGCACAAAGCACGGGTACTATCAAAGAAGGAGAGGAGAGCTTGGAACATGATATCCCCAAAACACAAAAGGCAATGCTTACAATCAAGCATAATGTATTTGTCAAAACTGAGTATAATTCTTCAAGAACTTGGACCTTTAATGAAATACAAGATTTGAAAGCATTCCTGTGATTCTTTTTTTTTCCTTTTGGAGGGCAATTGGGGTTAAATGATTTGCCCAAGGTCACATGGCTAGTTTTTGTGGTAAGTGTCTGAAGCCTGATTTGAACTCAGGTCCTCCTGACTCCAGGGCAGGTGCTCTATTCACTGCACCACCTAGCCACCCCCGAAAGCATTCCTGATGAACAGCAAAGAACTTAGTAGAAATTTTGTAATATAAATACAAGAATAAAAAGAGAGAAAGCAAATATAGTTCAACATTTGGAATTGATCATATGATAATTAATTGTTTGCATTCAAATAGTGGAAAAGACACAATTCTTTAGAACCATACTGTCTTCTAGGGTCAAAAAGAAAGTATGCAACTAAAAAACAAATCAATTAAAAAAGTAACAATCAAAAAATCTCAATCAAATGCATAAATTAAAATTCCAAAAATCAGAAAAAAGAGAAATAAAATTTAAAGAAAACTCAACTTTTAAATGAATAAATAAAATTGTAGCTGTTTTAAAAGAAACTGTGAAATAGGAAAAATACTATATAGTCTGAATTAAAAAAGAAAGAAGAAAAACAAATTGATAGTACTAAAAATGAAAAAGAATTCACAACAAATGAAGAAATAAAAGAAATTATTAGAAACTATTTTGCCCAGCTACATGCCAATACAGCCCACAACTTAATTTGAATGAATATTTACAAAAATGTAAAATATTCAGATTAGCAGAAGAAAAAAATAAAAAATTGAGTTAACTCATTCTTAAAAACAAAATTGAGGAAGCCATAAATGAATTCCCAAAGGGAAAAAATCTTAGGACCAAATATATTTAAAAATGAATTCCATCAGACATTCAAAGAACAATTGATTTCAACAGTTTATAAATTATTTAATGTCCATATTTATTCATATTTAATATTACTATCAATTTAAATTATTTAATATATAATGTTTAACATATACATTAATTTTGGCATAATGAAAATTAATTTCAACATTATATAAATAAGAATCTTCCCAAATTCACTCCATGTTATAGATTTGGCCTTGAGTAGAGTTCAGCAAACTACAGCCATGAGCCATATGTAGGACTCAACCCACTAGCCAAGACTGCTTATTACATTTTTAAATGACTGAAAAGAAATAAAAAGAAGAATAATATTTATTGACAAATGCAAATTATATAAAATTCAAATTTCAGGGTCCATAAACAAAATTCTATCAGATACAATCAAACTCATTTATTTAGTATCGTCTATGACTGTTTTCATGCTGCAGTGACAGAGTTGAGTAGTTGCAGCAGAGACCATATGTGGGGCTCTCATTGCTTCTCTCTGCTGTTCAGCACACTGCAAATTGCAGTGACACGGTTATAACTGAACAGGTTTTGAATGTCATATATATCACTATGCCATGACACTTTATTTATTTATTTATTTAGTTTTATTAGTGCATTCAGATCATATCAAAACAAGAAAAGTAGACTTTGTCACAATTTTAAGGCACAGTGAAGTACAAATTATTTTGTTATTGCCTTAGATGGCAAAACATTGTGTTTATTATGAAACGATACCAAAAAGTCAACATTACCAGACTATTCACAATATTTCCAACACATAGGAAACACTAGTCAAAAAATTAGAAATGTGTAACAAAATTTCTCATCACAGCAGAACTTCTTGTCAAAAAGAAAAATGAAGCAGCAACCAAAGTAATTTTCCAAGTGGCTCAAGTCAAGTAAGGAAAGCTGTTTACCATCAGTGAGTTCATTAAATTATGCTTGATTATAATAACCAAAAAATGTGTCTTGAGAAAATAAACTTGTTTAAAGTTATTAGCCTTTTGGATCAATGAAAATCATATGCTTGTGGATAATTATCAGTATTTGAAAGTACCCATCTATATGAAAAGACATTTTCAAAGATGATATATGTAAGATTGAGTACAGGTCAGTATTAATGAATGAATCTTTGCAATTGATTTTGATGTTAGGGAACACTACTTTGAACCCCAATTAAACAACCTATCATCACCCAATTTTTTTAGTAGACCTATATTACAAAAAAATTAGACTCAATTATCATTGTTACATTTTAAAATTTTGTTAGATTTATTTTCTCTTTTCCTATATGATATACAGTATGATCAATTTTGCCTCTTGATTTAACAAAGTCTAAAACATTTACTATCTGGTCATTTACAGAAAAAGATTGCTTATTCCTGGTCTTGATTAATTGATCAAGAAGAGCCAAAATGGACAACGAAAACTTATAGCAATGTGACTGGTGAATATTAATGCAAAATTTAAAAGAATTATTATGAAAGACCCTATAGCAATATGACAGAAATACTTTAGCATATGGCAAGTTTGCATTCATGCCAAGAGCAAAAGATTGCTTCAATATTTGGAAAATTATAAACATAATAAACCATGTTAGTTACAAGATAACAAAAGCATTATTATATCAATAGAAGCAGAAAAGACTTTTGACAAAATGGAAGACTAATTTCTGTTTTAAAAAATTAAAAGTATAGGAATGAAGGGACGTTTCTTTATCATGATAAATATTATGTAAGAAAAACTGAGCTAAAATAACATGTTAAAGACAAGTGCTAGAGAATTTTCAAATAAAATCAGGGGTAAAGTAAGTATGTCTCTTACCACCACTACTATTTGACAGAGTTTTTTTTTAAGTTAGTTACAGTAGTAAGAAAAGAAAAGAAAAATTAAGGAATAAGCATAAAACTTGAGGAAACAAAATAGTTTTTCCCCCCAAAATTATATGGTATACTTAAATAATCTAAGACAGTCAACTAAAAATCTAATTTAAACAATTAGTAACAATCAAAATAGGAAGCAATATAAAGCTATACAAATCATCAGTCTTTCTGTGTTTTACCAACTAAACCCATCAGGAAGAGAGAGAAAAATTACCTTAAAAATTATAAATGTTTAAAATATTTGGGAGTCCACCTACCAAACACATGAAAGAACTATTTGAATACAACTGCCAAACCTTCTTTCCATAATGAGATTGCCATAAATAATTTAAGAACTTTTAATTATACATTGTTACACCACGCTAATATAATAAAATTAAAATCTTAATTATTTAAGTATTAGTACACTTCATTTTGAAGTTGTCACTAGCTCACGGAGCTAGAAAAATTATAATAAAATTCATTTGTATGAATAGAAGTCAAAAATCTTGAGTAAAAGAATGAAAATAAAAGTGGAAGAAAGAGACCTAGCATATCATATCTTAAAGTATGTTACAAAGAAATAATTTTGAAAATAATTTGGTACTAGTTAAAAATAAATAAGTTAATCACTGGAATAAATTAGGTCTGCAACATACATGAGCAAATGTGGTAGGATTATTTTTGATCACCACAAGGACCACAACTTCTGATAAAGACTGATTGATCCAATAAAAAGTACTGGGGAAATCTAACAAAAATTAGGATTAGGCCAATATTTCACAGCATAAATGAAGATAAGTTATAAATGAGTACAATGTAGAGCTATAAAAGGTAACTTCATAAAAAAAATTAAATGAGGATAAAACTCATCACTAAACAAGTAGTAGTGAAGGTCATGGAAGGTAAATGGTTAATTTTGATTACACAAAATGGAAAACAATGCAGATAAAATTAGAAGAAAAATAACTAACTGAAAATAAATCTTTGGAAAAATTTCTCTGATAAAGAAAACTCATGGACAAGATATAAGCAGCTAATTCAAATTTGTACCAAGTACTATTACCCACTATATAAGTGGACAAAGGATACCAACAGGTAGTTTTCGAAAGAAGAAATTCAAACTGTCAATAGGCACATGAAAAATATCAATTTGACATCTCAGATAATTAGGAAAATGCAAATTAATGGAACTCTGAAATTTAACCTCACATATATCAAAAGGCAAAAGAAAACAAAAAAATCTGAAACAATAAAAGTTGTTGATAGCTGTTGGAGGAGTTGCAGGAAGACAAATTCATAGTAACAAAAGCATCTGTTCAGGTAAAATCAATGCACACATTGGCCATGTCTGAGATGGTGTCTCCTTCTGTGTCATATTCCAAAAGCTGTCTTCTTTTACTATTTCTATATTCCCTTCCTCCTCTATTTGTGTTTTTTACTAAGGGGGAAAGAATACAAAATATTCTGCATATATAGTTACTTATCCAAAATACATTAGCCTCAGTAGCACAGAGTAAAATGTTAGTGGATTTGCTGAACTATGATGTTGCAGATGGAAATGTATGGATAGATAGATAGATAGATAGATAGATAGATAGATAGATAGATAGATA
>NW_027185863.1:16264422-16284743 GCF_028583685.1 Petaurus breviceps papuanus | reverse complement strand
AGATAGATAGATAGATAGATAGATAGATAGATAGATAGATAGATATACCTATCATTTGAAATTGTACAGAAAAGAACATGTGAATTACTGAATGCCATTTCCCCTTGAAATTTTAATATTTTGGTATAATGTAAACAGAATGTTCTAACCTTATTTAATTCTATTTTATCACTGGATTGCTTTATGCAAGAAGCAATCATTTCATTTCATTTCTCAAAATAGGTTCATTGTTATCTCATCTTAGACAGCTCCCAAGTGAAATTTCTTTTCCTTACACACACACCGTGTATATAACTGTCATTAGGAGGTAAGTCTTACTGGGGTTCAGTGTTCAGGACCCAAGTAATTTTAAGAATGCATCCTCAGAGTTTATAAGGCTACTTTAAGGACAATCTTCTCAACCCACTTCCATGGACTGCTAGAGCTTGGTAGCCTAGGAAAGAAAAGAGCTCATTCACTTATTCAACAAACAAAAATGTCCTTACATTTCCACATACAGAAATCAATAAGACTTCTCACTGATGGAAGCATAACTTAAGAGTTGTAAGATATTTAGAATTATAAAATCACAAGCATAATAACAAGACCTGGTATTAATAGAGAGCTTTAAGATTTACAAAGCACTTGACAATTTTAATCTCATTTTATCTTCACAACAACCTTGTGAAATAGATGCCATTATTGTCCCCATTTTACAGATGAGGAAGCTAAGGTCAACAGGCAGTAAGTGATTTGCCCAATTTCATACAACTAGTAAGTGTCTGAGGCCAGATTTTGCACCCAGTCTTCCTGACTCCAGGTCCAATTCTCTCTCCACTGTTCTCTCTAGTTGTTTTAGCAGCTAATTGTACCTACCAGTCTACTTTTATGCCTATATTGTGATTTAGTTGGTAGCACACAACCTATGTCACTGTTTCCTCAATTGTAAAGTGAGAATAATAATAACACCTACCTTGAAGAGTTGTTCTAAGGATCAAATGAGATACTATTTATCTTAGCACTTGGCACAATTCCTGGCACACAGTTGACACTGCATAAATTCTTATTCCTTTCTCCTCCTTTTTATTTTCCTTCCCTTCATAATAGCCATATGTACAATTCTAATGAATTATTATTTTTCTTACACCACCAGGGATATTGCCATTTTTAGAGTATTCAACTGAGTAAATAACAGGTTCTTGCATTACAAAGATTATAAAAACACATTATGTGTTGACCTCAAAAGCACTATGGGAAACCTGAAATAGCCGTGGTGTGTTAAAAACCCGAAGGGCTCCTTACTCGGAAGGACAGCATTTTTCCATCTATCGTGAGACCTATTAGAAGGTACCTGCCTACCTCTTCCCATCAAATTTACTACTTGTTTCTTTGTCAATGTCCTTTGAATCTCTTCTTCTATCACTAATTATGTTTTTATGGGCTGTAGGGAATTCTTCCTATAAAAAGGACTAAACTTTTATTCTTTGGCTAAACAGAAACACTCATTCATGAGTACAAATGAGATATTCTAAGTCCTTTTTCAGATTTTTGACATAGATTTTTTTTTCTTCTTTGTTTTCTACAATGATATGTCTTATATCATAGGATATCTAATTGAGCACTGGCAGATATGAGCAAGATTGCTGACGGTCAACTAAGTTTCTATGGAATGAGAAGGGCACCTTTGTGCCCTTCAGTGCTATTTCTGGTACCCTCAAGGTAAAAAGAGAAAGGAGTGAAGGAGAGAGCAATCTGATGCTCTTTTATTTTTGCTTTTACCAACACCTGGTTGATTACACCATCTCCTTACTTAGGGCCTCTATCACCATAGAGTAGCTATGGCAAGAGAGTTCCTAGATAACTGTAATGGAAAGAAAGTTTGGAATTAAATCCCTGGCCTTATAAATATCCAATCTTATTGAAGAACAGTAAGAATCATAGCCTACCCCTACAAAAGTGAATGAAAAATGTAATCCTACTTTCACAATCTGTTTTCTATTTGTCCATTTCTCTCTACCCACATGTCCACCACCTGACTTTAACCATTCATCACAATTTTCCTAGAGCATTTCAACAGCCTCCTACTTGATCTCATAGTCACAAGACTCTTCCCTCTCCAATTCATTTTCAACATTTCTATTAAATTGATATTCCTAAAGCATGGGTTTGACTATGCCACTCCCCATCAAGAAGCTTTATTGATACACTATTGTCTCTAGGATAAAATATAGTTTCCTCAGTTGGGCATTTAAAGACTCAAAATAAGATGCTATTTCATGCTATCTCTCTAAAGTGATTTCTTATTGCTCTTTCAGCATTATAAACTGTTACACTTCCTGTTTTGCCTTTACTCTGAAAATCACCTCTACCTGCTCTAGGTGAGTACCATGGACTCTGCTTCCAGGATATTTGATACATCATAATTTTCCTTATCTTGCAGGAGGGGCTTAAACCTCCAAGTCTCTTTCCCTTCCTCTCTCTGCCTTAGAGCTTCCCTTTATGGGTTGCATTCTCTCATTAGAATGTAAGCTCTTTGAGGACAGAGACTGTCTTGCTTGTTTGCATTTCTATTCCCAATTCTTAGTGCACTAGTAAGTACTAAAGAGGTAATAAGTACATAGTAGGTTTTTAATAAATTTTCTATTATCCATCTATCCATTTGTCTGTCTATCATCTATCTATTCCCCACCAAAAAAATCTTATTTCTTTCCTCTATGCCTTCCTTTTTACACATTGTTCCTTGTCTGGGAAACACTATCCTCACCATCACTTTTTGGAATGCCTAGCTTCCTTCAAGGCTCAATGTGTTGTCTGTATTTTGTTATTTCCTTATCTATTCCTTCCTGTAGAATGTAGGATACTTTCAGGGAGTAACAGTTTCATTGTTGTCTTTGTAGCATTATATCCCCCACTGTATTTTGCATCTTTTTGTATTCCCAGTGACTAGCATATTTTTGGCACATCGTCAACACATAATAAATGTTTATTGATTGATTAACTGTCTAAGAGTGCATGACTTATAGTAGGCATTTAATAAATGCTGGTTGAATGGATTCAAAATTGTTACAAAATGAACAGAATTTGAGGATTTTAATAAGCCCTATAACTGATGAATGAAATCAACAGAACCAGGAGAATAATTTATACAATAACAATGCTATAGAAACAAACAATTTTGGAAACTGTAAGAATTGTAATTGATCAATACAATAGCTATTCATGAGATTCTAAAGGACTGATAATAAAACATACTCCCCACTTCCTGACTGAGAGGTGAGTGATTAAGGGGGTTGAATTGTGTGTGTGTGTGTGTGTGTGTGTGTGTGTGTGTACCTCTGTGTGTGTGGTTTTTGTTTTCTTTTGTTGTTTAAATTATCTATATTTTCAGATTACTCTTACTTCATGAGAGATCACTTGTAACAAGGCATGAGTTAAGCAAAACTAATATAGTAACCTCATCAGAAAGTGAATGCAATATTTCATACCTGTAGCATTTCCCCATCTTTCTATTAAAAAAATAACAGAAGTCTATCTTGTCTTTCTCTGATACTCTCCAACCTATTGGGGAGAAAAGAAAGAAAATCAAAGTGGAAACAGATTGTTGCTGTTGTTTAGTCACATACAACTCTTTGTGAACCCATTTGAGGTTTTCTTGGCAAAGATACTGAAATGGTTTGTCATTTCCTTCTCCAACTCATTTTACAGATGAGGAAACTAAGGCAAATATGGTTAAGTGGCTTGTCCAGTGTCACACAGCTAGTAAGTGTCTGAGGTCAGATTTGAACTCAGGTCTTCCTGACTCTAATCCTGGTGCTCCATCCACTAAGCCACTGAGTTGCCTACTATGACACCTAACTGCAGGAAATATGCAAATCATGTTAGGAAAAAAAAAGCAGTCCATTTACCTAGAATAAAGAGTATTATAAGAGGGATAAAAAAATATATAAAAAATAAATATATAATAAATATGTATTATATAAATATTATATTTATATTCTATAAATGTATTATTATATAAAATAATTATATTACATAAATATTATATATTTAATATATAATTAAATAAATATATAATAAATAAGATAAGCTAATATAGGTTAGGAACAGATCTTAGGGGACTTTGAATATCAAAGGTGCTGCAATGGATGCAGCATAGGGCCTGGAGTCAGGAAGACCTGAGTTTAAATCTGGCCCCATTCACTTATTAGCTGTGTGACCATGGGCAAGTCTTTTAACCCTGTTTTTCTCGTTTTCTTCATCTATAAAATAAGCTGGAGAAGGAAACAGCAAACCACCCTAGGATCTTTGCTAAGAAAGCCCCAAATGCAATCACATAACTAGAACAACTGAACAATAACTACCTCTTTAGGAATTCCTTATACCAACTAAAAAAAAAACGCCACTTAAATATTAAGAACTTTGAAATAAATTCTATTGACAACAGGAAGCCACAGAAGATTTCTATTCAGATAAAAGATGGAGAGGGTGACATGATCAGTTCTATGCTTTAAGAAGATTACCTTAAATATGTATGTGTGACACACACACATATATGTATATGTGTGTATATATTATATATACATATACATATATACATGTAGAATATATTGGAGGGGATAAACATTTGTATTGCCAAGGCAATATTCACAGCATCAATGGTGACTATGAATATGCTGGCATAGTTCTGAATAGCAAAATATAACAGACTCACCATATAGAATACAGAAGCAAAACATTTATTCTGACACCAGAAAACCAATTCCCAACACCAGAAAACTGAATCCATCATAGCAAGAAAGAAGTTAATACACCCTATCACTTTAGGAAGCAACATCATCCCAAAGCTTTGCCCCTGCTCATGCCTTCCCACAAACAAACACTCACAATCCTAGCTGTCTGCTTGCCTTTGTCCTCTTCTCCCTCAATTCTAACTACTCTGATGATCAAATTCCTCTCAGCTCTGCTCCACCCTTCCTGCTTCCCCCTGTTCAGCAAACTCCTCCCACCACAGGTTCCATGTGATTGCATTCAGTTTATTAAGGGGCAGGGAAGATCTTCAAATTCCCATTCCTGTTACAAAATTAAAATTGGGGGTCCAGGTGTAGGTAGTTGTAATATTTCTGAGGTACTGAGGGCATAAATTTCACTAGTGATAGTAGAAATAGAAAAAGAAAATGGATGAGAAACATATGACAATGATAAAATTAGCTGGGATTAACTGATTAACTGTAGGCAAAATTAAAGGAGTTGAATATGGTTTAAAATCTAAGTTGCTGGGAGAATGCTGTTGACCTTAAAATAAAGAGAAGTCAGGAATATTATCTGACTTGAAGGAAATAGGAGAAATGTTATCTTCAACATGAATTTGAAGTACTAAAAGAATATCCAGACTGCTATATTTAGCAAACATGAAGTTTTGAATGGAGCTCAGAAAGTGTTGGGAGTTAGAGATATAGTTATGGAAGTAATATTCATAGAGATGTGTAGGAAGTGAATGAGGTTGCTAAGGGTGACAACATAAAGAAGAGAGTGAGGATAGGATATTAGGCGAAAATCATCATTCACTGAGTGAAAGGAGTAAGAAAATAGCAAAAGATGGAATTACTGGAAGGGTTGGAAAGAACCATGAGAATGTGATATCATGGAGGGAAAGAGAAGAAAATGTCAAGGAGGGAGCAATTAATAGTGCCAGATTCTAAAAAAAGTTTAAGGACGCAGATGACTGAGAATAGATCATTGGATTTCATCATGAGTAGGTCATTGGTGACATTCAAGTAATCAACTTCAGTAGAATGTCTAGGACAGAAGCCAGACAGCACAGTTAAGAAGTGGGATGGAGAGGACAAGAGAGGAGAGGAGAGGAGAGGAGAGGAGAGGAGAGGAGAGGAGAGGAGAAGAGAGGAGAAGAGAAGAGAGAGACAGAGACAGAGAGAGAGAGAGAGAAAGTCAACTCAATACAATTCTATTCAACAAACATCAGGCACCTACTATTTATAGCGGGGGTTCAAGTCCCATCTCTAACACATACTGTCTGTGTGACTCTGGGCAACTTATTTAATTTCACAATCCCCTATGCAATTCTTTCAGACTATAAGTTGCAGAGAAAGTTCAAATTTATATAGGTAGAGCAAGTTCCTTACTAGGAGTGCCTAAACAGATTGTGAGCTCCTTGAAAGAAGAGTCTGTCTTTTGTGTATTTCTGTATTCCCAGCACAGTAAGTAGGTCCTTAATAAATGTTTATTGACTGATTATTGATGGATTGACTACACAGATAAAATGACAGACCTGGATTCCCCCCAAAATGTACAAAGCAAAAAGTTCCTACTCTCAAAAAGGTTACTTTCTACTATAGATACAGTATGTGTATATATACAAATATATATACACACCTATATTCATGTAGGTATATGTATGTGTATATATGTGTGTATGCATATGTGTATATACATATACATATATATGTATATACACACATATATATGAAATAAGCTAACATTTATATAGTGCTTACTATGCCAGACACTGTGCTAAGAGTTTTACAATTATTATTTCATTTATTTCTCACAACAACTCTGGGAGACGGGTGCTGTTATTATCCTCATTTTACAGATGAGGAAACTAAGGCAAACAGAGGCTAAGTGATTTGTCTATGTTCACACAGGTAGTAGATGGATTTGAATTCAGATCCTTACTACACGCCTAGAACTCTATCTACTGTGCCACCTAAGTCTCATAAGTACAAACTGGGAGTACAACATTTGGTGGTTTTGGTGGGAAAGAAGCAAAAATTTCCAGTTCCACCAATTTTTCCTAAATTATGAATTTATTTTCATGGCAATCAACCTGTATTATGCGGGTTGAAAGGATATGTTCATTCTAATTCCACCTAAATTCTTTGCTAAGTGGAGTACCCAGGATAATTTGAAGGAACTCAAGTCTAGAGATTCAGAGTTATGGTAGGAATTTAAAATCTTAAAAGTAATTTAAGAACATAATTCAAATATAAATTTAAACAGAAAAAATTTTAACTGGCTGCTACAGGAAAAAAAAATTTCAAAATGAAAGATTTAAATACTCAAAGATTTTTCTAACTATCTGGCTATGTGTAGCTGACTAGGGTTTGCATTTCAAAAGAGCTGAAGTAGCCTATAGTATGAGATTTTCATATCTGAGATCCTAACTGCTATTGCACAAGCTCAGCAAAAGAAGCACTTTGCATCTAAAGACCAAGGGATTATAGCAGAAAGCAGCTCAAGCTCAGGAAAAATGACTACACAGAGTAAAAAGAGAGCAGCTCAAGCAGAAATTCCCTGCAGAGAACAGAAAAAAATTATGTCACCAGAGATTATCGGTGGTTCCTCCACATCAGGGACCTGAGTTCCCCTAGTTGTACCTTTTCTTTCTCTCTCTATAGTTCTTCCCTAGATACACATTCTCTGCCCATGTGTTCCCTATGCTTTTCTCCTCTATGTGTGTTCCTGGCATGCATCTCAACTTTTACTAATGGTGAGAAATTTGGCCAGATGAGACTCTGGGAAACCGTTGAGCCCCTTGGCTTTGAAAACCCAGATGGTACTTCTCTTTCTGGTAATTAACTGTATATATGTGATGATTAGACAGCTAGAAGCCCTGTCTGTTGGTCTGTTGAACTGTGTTGTTTTGTCTATTTTTTTTATCTGCTTGTAACTTGTTTGTGTTCTCTGAAGTTCATGTTGCTGACTTTTTCTCCTGAACTAGGTAAATTATAAATGTTTGATTAAAGTAAGATTGTTAACTTTTTTTGAGTTGTTTTCCTTTAGGAAAGCAGATCTAAAAACCTGTGCTAGCAGTGAGAATCACATGTAAAGGATGATAGTTCATGTAAGGGAAATAATATGTGTGATTGGACAGGTTGGAAAAAGTTTTAAATACCACAGCCCCATATTTCGCAAGAATATGGTTGATTTGGTGGCTATGGATAGACATGGCCAAATAACTTCTTTGATATAATTTCAAAGGATTAAAGAATCTTTCAAGTTGCAGAATAATGTGGATTCACCTCATTCTAAAAATTAATTATATTTATGGTGCATTTTGCAAAATAATCTACTCACCTAAATTTTCAAAATTTAAAGTTTTTAGAAAAGTTTTTTCTATTATTATTGTTACTTTTTAAAAATTTTCCTCAATAAATATGAAGTATGTTAGTGCTTTTGTTTATTTTCAGGATCAGAAAGTCTCAAAATAGAAAGTGATGTCAGTTGTCATCTGAATACCTGAATCAGAATTCTGACTAGAGCATCACTAATAAACAATCATGCTACCTCTTCTCAGATCTCTAGTGTAGGCCTGCCAAGATAACATATTCAACATTTGAACAGCTACAGTTGTTAAGAAGTTTTTCTTTATACCAAGACAAAATCTTCCCCTCTGTGACTTCCACCCATTCTCCCTAGTTCTGTCTCTGAGACCAAGTAGATTAAATTTAAATCATCTTTCTTATGGAAGGTTTTAAAATATTTGAAGATAACCACTAAACATTCTCTTTTCCAAAGTAATTTTCTCTCATTCCTTCAACTCTATCCTTATGTAGCAGATGCCATGCCTCTAACTATCCACTCTGTGTTGTCTCTGGGCTTGGAGTTGGCTCATTGATTGAGGGGTTCCTCAGAAAAGCATTGGCTACCACAACTAACTTTCACAGGGTATAATGGGTAATGGTGGTGGAAGTTATACTTCTACTACTAACGACTATACTTCCTGAGACTCCATCAGAAACAAATCAGCCAAGATGAACCTCATTTACTCTTAATCATAAATATTAAATAGGATTCAAATAAAAAACAATAATAACACGATATTTGACCAGTAAATCACACACACTTTCTGGCTGATATACACAGGCTCTGTAGGGGTAGAATACTTATAAACTTAGAAAACTATATAAGAGAGGGAACTATGTGAATAGAGAAAATAGGTTCTGAATACTACTCAAAACTCTGATCATAGGCCTTGATCTTCTTTGCTTCTCTCAAAAACAGTCTATAGGAGTGGCTAGGTGGCTCTATTCAGTGCATAGAGCACCAGCCCTGGAGTCAGGAGGACCTGAGTTCAAATCCATCCCCAGACACTTAACACAAAACTAGCCGTGTGACCTTGGGCAAGTCACTTAACCCCAGTTGCCCTACCTTCCACTCTCCAAAAAGCAAAAGAGAGAGATAGAGAGAGAGAGGATAGTCTACAAAATAATTCATAGATGAGCTGAGTTTCCCTGAAGTCTCTTCTCTGGAGGTCTCTCTTGGGATTGGTTTTCAGGTTTGAGCTTTTCTATAAACATTAAACTCAATTGTAATCACCTCAGTTCTCTACTAGTCCAAAGAAGGATCTCTTCAGTGAAGTGACTCATGTCTTTTTTTTTGGGGGGGGGGGAGGGGAAGGCAAGGCAATTGTGGTTAAGTGACTTGCCTGAGGTCACACAGCTAGTAAATGTGTCAAGTGTCAGAGGTCAGTTTTGAACTCAGCTCCTCCTAACTTTGGGACTGGGGTTCTATTTACTTTGCCACCCATTTGCCCCTGTCTTTCTTAAAGTAAGAAGCCAAAATTCACATTTCTGTCTTTTACACCATAACTCATCAATATACATTTGTCCCATAGTCAGCAAACAATTCGAAGAATAATGGTTTCCCAAATATTAACTTCAAAGTCCTCATGTCAGTCATGTGCAAATTAAATAACAGGAAATAGGACATGTCAACCATGATTACCTTAAGTGCCTTTTCTCTCTGAAGAAACTTTACTTTTTAAAGCATTTCTCTCATAGTTGTTCCTGTTTTCCTCCCTTCCTATCAGCCCAAACTGTCCATATCTAAAAAGGATACTGGCTTATACTTGGGAATCATGTCCTTCAATTCTTCACATCCTCCTCCTCTAAATTTACCTCCATTTAATCAATGTCCTTCCTAAAATGTAATGTGTAGTTATTTCTTAAGGAGTCCATTTCATTTTCACATGTCTGAAGAATATATACCAATTTATTTTTCTGTTGGAAAAAGTAGGTCATGGAGGTCAAGATTATATTTAAGGTCAAAATAAAAAATCAATGTTATGAGTGAAAATTTTAACCCAAGTTGTAACTTTGTTTCGTGAATTTATTCAATTTTTTGGAAAAAAGAATTTTATGCTTTTAATTACAGTTATGATGACATGCAGCTCACTTAATATAAATGCTTTCTCTGAATATGTCAATTTGCAATAGAAAACAAATAGAAGAGAGAGTAAAAAAAAAAAAAGATGAGTTGATCTGACAAGCTTCAGTGTTTGTCAGACCACAACAAAATAATATAAGATTGTTTAGGTGGAATAAATAAGTGAAGAGAATGGGACCTATATTGGATTAGTCAATGGTGTACACTTTGAATAAATATCAAGTATTTCTATCTCATAGAGATAAATAAAATGTCTCCATTTAATAATTGAGGGGATTTAGAAAATTGCCTTCATAATAATGATTTTGCCCCAATGCATTTCTTTCTTCATTTTCTTCAGGGAAAGTTCAAAGGCAGTGTCTGGAAAAACAGTACCTTTAGATACAGTTCTAAATCCCAACACAGCCTCATTTATAAATGACAAACAAAACTCAAATTCCTTTCAATTTTGTCCTTAATTGTGCCCTTGAATGTACCCTCTGTATAGGGCTTTTCAGCTGCCTTCCTATCTGGTTTTTCACATTTTAAGGTTTTCAGGACCCAATTTTCCACTTTAATTTGATTGGGTGAGGAAAGTTGATAGAAAGCAAAAGTTTAAATTTCACCTAAAAATAGCATCTGTCTATTATTACATAAACATCTTTGCCAGACCTTGATTCTTCTCTTTGTATACAGAAAGATGCTAGTAACACCTTTATGCCTAAAGAGAGGATTCAAAGTCTGTCTGTCCTATGATCTAACCAAATATAAACCACAAACTATCAATTAGGCAATTAAAAAGTATTTACTGAGTAATCATTTTTCTTGATACGGAACTAGATAGAATTGGAGATACCATAGAAGCACGACATCCTTATGGACTACAAAAGACTTCCAGTCTTATGAGGTAAAGACATATGAATATAAATGTAATATTATAAATGTATATAAATAAATAAAATATATAAATATAAAAATATATTGGAGAATAAACTGATGTAACAGAGTGCCGGAGACAGGGAATTGTGTTCAAATTGTGCTTCTGACAATTACTTGCCTATGTGATCTTGGATAAGTTAGTTACCTTCCATAGTCCCCAACTTATTTATATGTAAATTGAGAGGATGGAACTAGATCAGAGTTTCCCAAACTTATTTGGTCTATTGCCCCCTTTTCAAAAAAAAATTTACTCAGTGTCCCCTAGAAATCTACTTTCTTTAATCCTTTAATGGTTTTATTTTGAAATTTGCATCATTTAAAAAAATATACATATTTTTAAATGATGCATCTTAAATTTAATAATTTATTGTAAATTTGTGGGGTTTTCCCTGCATTGAAATTTTGATGATGCAATATTGTGGCATGTATCCATATATTATTGTATTATAAACAATATTATACATATTATACATATCATTACATGCACATATTCCTGTCGATGCATGCTGGACTTCTTAATGATACACAACACTCTCACCTGCCAACATTTGCTTGTTAAGAACCATCGGTAGACTTGACCACTGATCATTTATAAATTGCATTTTGTGTGTTTATCTGGAAAATAATATAATCACTACAATTTTAACTCTGTTAAACAACAGATGAAACATGCAGGAAAGGTTTTTCAAAATTTTCTTCTCTTCTTTCCTTACACTTACACTTCCCCCCCTTATTTTTATTCAGCTCCCTCCAATTGCACCTGAGGCTACTACTGTCCCCCTGGATTGCTTTTGGGAAACTGTGAACTAGATGGTTTCTGAGGTCCTTTTCAGATCTAAATTTAGGGTCAAATGATAGAAACCCCACCTCTGATTATTATTACCTCTGTTACCTTGGGCAAGTCACTGACTTGGATTCAAATCCCACTTCACATATTTTCTACCTATATGGGTTTGGCAAGTTATTTACCCTCTTTGGGCCTCTCTTTTTTTTTTTTTAGCACAATTGGGGTTAAATGACTTGCCCAAGGTCACATGGCTCATAAGTATTAAGTGTTTGAGGCTGAATTTGAACTCAGGTCCTCCTGACTCCAGGGTCAGTTCTCTATTCACTGTGCCACCTAGCCACCCCAGGGCCTTTGTTTCTTAATTTTTTAAATGAGGAAGTTGGTTACAATAACATCTAAAGTTCATTCTGGTTCTAAATCCAGGAGCCTATGAGGTCCCTAGGCCTCCATTTCCTCATCTATAAAATGAGAGAGAGTTGAATTTGAGGGTGTCTGACATACCTTCTAGCTCTAGGTCCAAACATCCTTCTATGATCCTAGTGTCTAATTATATTGCTATAGGCAATCAAAGAATGTGACACTTTATAAGAAGGAGTCAGATGTGAGGCCTAACCCAATAATGAGTGATGAAGGAATTTGAATATATTCTTTAGCTAGAGAATCTATGTTCTGCATTTTCAATAACTGAGAGGACTGTAGTACTAAAATTTTATACTGTGCCTAGGAATTTCTTCTCTCCAGGAAGCATAATGGCGTCAGCCGGCCTGTCTGAAATTGCTTTCAGGGTTCTCCCCCTGTCATAGTTGGGCACAGAGTTCTCACTATTACTGCCTAGTTTGAGACATTGAGGTGTCCACTCCCTGGGGCTACCTTGGAGAAAAATTTCTTTATTTAGGGCAAGGATTTTCCCAATTAAGATGAGTTCCCTGCAACTAATTGCACTTGGGACCTATTGCATTACAATGGTAGTGTCAAGACATGGAAGGCACCTCTGGTGAGGAAACTAAAGTCTAGACATATGAGGTCACTTGTTCAGTGGTGACAGGCAAAGCTAGGCTTTCCACCCTAGGTCTTCCGACTGCCAATTCAATGTTCTTTCCATTATAATTATTCTTATCTTATTCTTATTATATAACATATGAATATATATTGGATATATATGGATATATATTGGATATATATGTTGGATATATATGTATAATATGGATATATATTGGATATATTCATTATATATATTATGTGGGTATATAGCCCAGGGCTGTGGAACAGTTTTTCTCTGTGAGAATGTGGCTTTGCTAGGTACATGGATTGAACCTGCGACCTTGGCCTCATAAACAACACCCACTATTTCTGCCAGTGGCTGCCAAAAGGACAAGGAATGGAAGGATCCTTGTTTTGAAACATCTCATTTGAGATAGTGCAGATAAGGGGTTCTTAACCTAGCATGCAAGGGGTCTGTGGATAGATTTCATGAGGTCTATTAATAGGAAATAGGAATTCCCTGAATAAGAAAAAAATATATCTTTATTTTTACTATCCTCTTGCTGAAATGTACTATTTCCTTCAGTTATTTAAATGCTTTATTCTAAGAAGGGATCCATAAGCTTTACCAGACTGGCCATGGGGTCCATGCCACAGAAAAAAATTTAAGAAGCCTTCAAAAATTAAGAAGACCAAACATGTGAATAATTCACATCTAGCTACAAAGAGTCTTTTAGGTTTGAGGATCATTTCCTTCAAAAACAACCCTGTAAAGTAGATAAACAAATAATATTATTCCCATTTTCTAGATAAGGAAACTGAGTTCCTAAGAAATTAAGTGTCTTTCCCTCAGTCACCCAGCAAGCAAGTATCTGAGGAAGGATTTGAACCCTGGTCTCCTGATTTGACATTCAGTCTACTAGCATGCTGCTCATTTATAATTCAACCCCCATTAAATGCATATCTCATTTATAATGCAGTCTTGATGAAAATCAATGGCGTCTCTTAAAATGAAGTTTCAAATCACACAGGAATAGAAGATAACTGGGAACTTTCTAGAGTTAGTAGTTCAAGCCCAGGTCTCTTCATGTCTTAATTTGGCTTCACTCAATTGCCAAAAACATAATCTTTAACTTTTTGGCGTTTTTGGGTGCCTTTGGCCATCTGGCAAAAACTACAGGGACTTCAGAATAAAGGTTTTGAATGCATGAAATAATGTACTTAATGTTGCAAAAGAAATCAATTGTATTGAAATACAGTTGTTAAAACAAACAAAAAAGTCCATGGACTCCAGGCAAAGAATCTGCACTTTAATATGATTGGTGGCGAAAAACTACTCCACTGATTTTTCCATGTTTCCAAGGACTTGCATGTTCTACATATTTTATAACTGTCCACTTTGGCCTAAATCAGCAATTGCCCCAAATCTCTACTTTTCATAGACTATGTGGGTCTCCAGAGAGGCTTTTACAAGTGTGAGATGTGGAAATTCCCATGCAAACTTCATGCAAACTAGTTGTAAAGATGGAAATTCAGTTTGATGAAACAATTTTCAAAAGAGTGTGTGAAATCTAGTCCTCCGGTTCACTTTATCCCTTTACTTTTTACTTTATCCTTAGACTAGAGACTATAAAAGTTTAAGTGCTGTCCATATCAAGGCTCAATCACTACCTTCTACATAAAATAATGCAGTAGGTGGAGAAATTGCTCCAATGTGAAAAACACCCTGGCATGTTACCAAATCTAAGTTGGTAATGCCAGCAGGAAGGAGTGGGTGTGTTGTCAGAGTGCAAGGCAGGTCAATTAGGGAAAAGGTGATGTTTACTCCAGTTCAGGAGAAGTATGAATTTACCGCATTTGAAGGGCTGAAGCAGTACCAAATCACCTATAACCATGGCAATCAATCCAATTGAATATTTTTGGTGATGTTTTGGGGAAGAGAGAAGGTTGGGCAACAGGAGAGAGGTATAAAGGAACCAAGAGGTGTGCAAAGAAATAGGAAAATCAAATCTTGTGTCCTACCACTGAAACATTGGGTCTCTGTCAACACTGACAAAATGAAGTATGGAGTTTAGAGTAATTCTTTAGGTAATTTAGTCACCCTAAATTCAATGAGAGAGAAAAGAGGTTTTCTGGGGTTGGCTTATTCAGATCTGCCCTTTGTGTTGAGTAAACAGATGATGGCCACTCAGGCTGAGTGCCAATCGGAAATGTTCCATAATCTTCTGTGTGAAAGGGCCTTTTAGCTTATGTGGGCATATACAAGTTTGTGTGTAAAGTTATCCACTGAATGTATGGTTCACGTCTATAATGGGCCATTAGAAATGGCATTGTACTTACAGACTTCATTTGTTTCAGTTCAGAAAGTATATTCATGGAATAATTACATTCTGCTTTTATGGAGTGCTACACTAAAAACCACTTGGAATAAGTTGGGTTTTCAGTTGCCAAGATTTTCATCAGGATAAAAAAAAAAAAAAGCCTAGCCAAGCCCCTGGGGCAAATCTTGACTTATGTAACTAAAGGGGCCAGGATAACCTTGTTGCCACATACCCCACTTAGGTTGGGTATAGTTATGCAGGGAAAAAAAAAAAACAGCCTGGAGGATGAATACTGCAATGATTTCATCAGTTTTATCCAGTTCAATTGAATGAGCCCTTATCAACAAAGTGAGCTGATCTGTATAGCTCAGTTTTTTTTTTTAAACAAAACTTCTTAAGTAGGAATTACTTTGGGTATCAATGATCAGGAAAAGTGCTTCAACTCTCCCAAATAATAGTTTGGTGTGTTTTGGTCTGGTAATACTGTCTAAAAATTTCTCTCACTCATTTGGCCTGGGAGTCAATGTTTCAGATATATTCAGATAATTCAGTATTTGAAAACTTTTGCATGGTTCCCAGAATTAATGCAACCTTTGTTATTAAGCTCTTATATAAGGACACTAGACAGCAAAGTAGCACAGTAGATATAGTGAGGTAACAACTGGCACCTTAGACCTAGAGTCATGAAGTCCTGAGTTCAAATCTTGCCACAGATACTAAGTGTGTAATCTAGGGCAAATTACTCCATCTCTTTCAGCCTCAGTTTCTTCATCTGTAAAATGAAAGGGTTGGGCTCAGTGATCTCTGAAATCCTTTCCAGCTCTACATCTAAAAGTTTCCTATGAAACATAAGGCCTTTATATCTATAAGTATTCAAATATTTCCCTCCCCCACCTCCCACAAACCTTACTTATTTAAGGAGGATAATAGAAAGTGAAAGAGTTTTGAATTGAACTGTTCTATCTTTTCCAAAATCTAGAGTCACTTTTTCCCAGAAGTATTCTGAGTTACCAGCTTCAAGAAGCAAAGTCATAGAGATTCAGTGTTTTGCTTTTATGGTTTCTTTAGACTAGGTTCTAGAATCTAGTCTTTATTGTTGACATTGGAGATCAAGAAAAAAAGTGAGACCTAATTTTAAAAATCCAATAGTATATCATTAAGAATCTTTAAGTATACCTTCTGCCTAACAAAAGCTTCCATCCATATTTCTCTGAAAATTGTTGGAAGGTTTCCTCAGTTGACCCAAATTTCTTTGAAATCAACAGCCAGGAAAAGCAAGTAGGCAAACAGGCTGTAGCCACTCAGGCTTCATTTACACTTTATTTATGAACACAAACCATAAATCATAGCATGAAGGATATGTATTCATCTGAAATAGGCCTGTGTTCCCAGGGCATGAAGTTTGCAGGAGAGCAATGCTTAAAATGATAGCCAATTCCAAAGTAAAACCAACTCAGAAAAATCTAAATGAATGCTTTCTCTTATCTGATTCAGGGAAGTTTTTATCCTGCCCCACTGAGAAAGTTGGTGCTGTCTGATCACCATTTGGTATGCCATTTGATCCTTTCCCATAACTGCTTACCTTTTTAGCTGTAGTCCCACTATAGTCCTGACCCTGGATCTCTTTTCTGAAATCCCATTGGGAATACTACTTATATCACAGACCCACAGAGGTTCAAATCAAAGTGGAAGGCCTTATTTTGGCAACACCCTTCCTCATACCCAGAAAGAAGCTTACTTTCTTATGGTGCAAAAGTTCTCATTCATAGATTTAGCTTTGTAGGTAGCAAATATTCTCTGTGGGTTGGGACATGCAGTATTGCCAATCATTACACCTACTTGGGTAATCCAAGTCTGGGAAGGGGTTCCATTGCCCCCATCTGATTTGACACAGATCCTTTCTGTACCATAATCATGCCTCCTGGCTATCTCTGGAGGAAATAGAGTATCAAAGCATAGATGACATCCTCTAGCAAGAATAAACATATCATATCCTTCTCCCAGGAAAAAAGGAGGAAGGTGTCAGGCAGTTGCTGAAGTCTCATTCCAGATCCTTAGATGTCAACTGTGTAGTTTATATTTGTCTATAGTGCTATTTATGCATGACTCCTGAAAAAAAAGACACAGCGTTTTATTATAATAGGAGAATTATTCAGGGAATGGTCACTGGGGAAATTTGACAGAGAGACAGACAGAGACAGAAAGACAGAGACAGAGAGAGAGAGACAGAGACAGAGAGACAGAGACAGAGAGACAGAGACAGATAGAGACAGAGAGAAAGAAACAGAGACAGAGAGAGAGAGAGGAGAGAGAATTCATGTGAAAGTACGTTAATGAAGGCACCAACAGAGGCTGAGCCCCAGTAACTTTATAACTAAATACATCTGTAGATTTTTCATTTACAGCATTTGCAATTAATTGTTAGAATTCCTCCCCCTCTGGGGGGAAAATACAACATAATCACCATACGATTACTGCCTCTATTTTTGTTAATTGATAATGTTATAAAAGAATGTAATTAAAAACTCCATAATGCTCTACCTTCCAGCTGCCCAGCTTGTAACAAGACATTCATTCCTACTGTGCTAAGAACTGCTTGTAGTTTCATGGAAATGTAATGCTGCCAAGTGTAATCAACGAAATGCTGCTCTCTTACGCCAAGCTGCCACGCACAAGCCATCCGGCCAGGCTTTAAAAGGTTAGGGCACTTAGACTGACGCTAAAGATTGTCTGTGCCAGGTTTAGTCAAGGAGACAGATATTGAACGTGTAGCACGTTTATTTCCTGTTTTTCTAGGAGTAGGGCTTGAGAGATGGGATCTGAAGACAGAGAACCATACAATACAGGGGTAAGATATTTTCAGCATGTCTCTCTTGGGGGCTGTTGAATTCTTTTCAAATCATTAAGTAATTCAAGTAATTTAGTAAAATTATACACAACTTGATTCCTTTTTGGAGAGTATCAAGTGAGTACCATATTTTTTTTTTAAAAAAGTTTTCCTTTTATTTTTTGGTCTTGAATTTGCCTCTTACAGTTAAACATGAAGGCACTTGGAAATATGTCACTGTTTTGTTAGCATTCTTCCTAATTCTCCTGAGCACGACATGAGTATGGAAACCACTATGAGTGTTTTGGAGACCAAGGCGTGTCTGCTTCTGTGATGTAAAGGGACAGTGATGCTAAAAGACACCTTCCAGAGGGAGTGTTGCCCAGGCTGGGGCTGAAGCCACTCAGTTAGCACACGGAAGGAATCCTCCATAACAACTGTGCAGGGGGTAGTTTGAAAATGAGGTATGAGGAGAGAGCCATCCCCATAGTCTAGAGCTACAAGGGACCTGAGAAAACACCTGATTCAATCCCCTCATTTTATAGATGAAGAAATTGAGACTCAAAAAATTAAATTACTTGCCCAAAGTAACAGAAAGACTAAGTTATAGGGTAAGATTTTGAAAGCAGGTCCTCTGGTTCCACATCCAGCCCTCTTCCCATTGCACCAAGCTGCTTCCAAATCCAATTCAATTCAGCACTCTTTATTAAGAGTCTACTATGGGCAAAGCAATTTAGAGGAAGTCATTTTTTTCTCTGACTACCCTGCCTGGAAGTGCCCTCTCCATCATTCCAATTCACTGAATGCTTATTAAGTTTCTATTATGTGTAGGGCACTGTTACTTCTGATGGCAGCTAACCCTCAATGACCCCACTGGACAATCCGGAAGCAATGTAGCATTAATAGTTCTAAGACTGTAATGCCTGCTACCAGGGAGGCTAAGATCATCCTGGTGGTGATGAGAATAGCATTTAAAAGAACTTTAAGATTTGCAAAGTCATTTACCAATATCTCATTTAATCTTCACAATAATCCTGGCAGGTAGATACTGTTATTATTCCCATTTTCAGACGAGGAAATTGAGGGAAGCAGAGGCAAAGTGACTGTCCCAAAGTCATACAGTTAATACATATGTGAGGCAGGCTTTAAACTAGGGTTTTCCTGATGGCAGGTCTGGGGCTCTTATCCACTGCCACCTAGCTATCTCTAGAGCTCAGGAGTTCTCAGTTGTCCTGTGCTAAGCCAATTTGTTGTTGTTGACCAATTAGATTTGGTGACCCCCTAGAGAGGGGAAGGAAAATAGATTGCCCAAGTGTATGTGAGTCTCAGTTTCCTCATCTGTAAAATGAGGATAATAAAAACCTACCTCTCAGGGTTGTTGGGAGCATCAAGTAAGTTAACATATGTAAGGTACTGTGAAAATTGCAAAGTGATATATAAATGCTAGTGAAGATGTCGTGATGATGTCTTTTATAAACCTGGGCAGCCTCTGCTGTAAGATCTCCATTTTATTAATGTATGTTCTAAAATATGACATCCAGAATGGAGCACACTATTTAAGATGTGTTTTGATCAAGGAAAGCAGGACAGTAGGACTCTTACCTCCCTTATTCTACACACTGTGTCTTCCTTAATGTGCCCTAACATATCACAACAAAATTCCAAAAGTGCAAATCTAAGTGAACTAAATTTATTTCCTGATTAATTATACATTTTAAAATAGTTTAATTGTTTTATTGCTTTGCCTCATAAAGACTATGCCAAGAGAAAAAACAAAAGGAGAAAATGTATCTAGAATTCACTTAAATTTAGTTGGATGATTGGAATGTTAATGAGACCAAATTCATAGGTTCATTTACTAAATGGGGACAGTAAGAACTGTTTTTTCTTATGGTGTGTAGTAGCACCCCTGAAAAGGAATGCCTTTCTTTGAATAGAGTCCTCAAAAGTATAGCAAACTATTAACAACCATAGGAAAGATTGCTCCAGAATGCCAATATTAAAAGAAATGAACATTGAATCAACTCTGAGGTTTTGCCTCAGACCTAAAAATGGACAAATATGAGAAAAAGATGGGTATAGTCAATGTTGGAGGGGCTGTGGAAAGATGGGTACATGAACAGTCTTTTGATAGATCAGTAAATTATTCCAAACATTATGGAAACCTTTGACTTATTCTATATACAAGTGACTGAGAGGTTCATGTGCTTTAGTCCAGAGATTCCACAAGGAAATAAAAAAAAACAAAGAAAAGAAGGAAGGAGGGAAGGAAGGAACAAAGGAAGGAAGGAAGGAAGGAAGGAAGGAAGGAAGGAAGGAAGGA
>NW_027185863.1:16244524-16264322 GCF_028583685.1 Petaurus breviceps papuanus | reverse complement strand
GGGAGGGAGGGAGGGAGGGAGGGAAGAAAGAAAGAAGGATAAAAATCCCATATTCACCAAAATTTCCAAAATATTTATTATACCACTTTTTGTGGTAGAACTGACAAATGGTAAAACAAATTGTAATACATGAATGTAACAAAGTATTACTATGCCATATGAAATGATGTATATGAGGAATTCAAAGAAGCATAGGAAGACATGAACTGAAATAGAGTTAAGTAAGAAGCACTTGGAAACAATATATTCAATAGCTCCAACAATATAAAGGAAAATAACAGCTGTGTATTACTGTGTAATGATCATGACTAAGCTTTGGTTCCTGAAATTAAAAAAAATGCACATCTCTCTTCTTTGTAGCACTTGGCAATACGTCTGTAGAACTGCATATACTGTCAGATTTGGCTGATGTCTTGGTTAGTTTTGCTGAATAGATTTTATTTCTCCTTCCAAGGCAGCCAGGTGGTACAGTGGATAGAATATTAGACTTGGAGTTCAGCCCCATTCAACTTTCCTCAACTATATATAGGGGGTAATAAAGTACCTATCTCACAGGATTGTCCTGAGGATCAAATGAGTTAATATTTATAAAATATTTAGCCGGTACCTAGAACATAATAGGCACTTAATAAATGCTAGTTCCTTTGCCTTTATTTTTTATTCTTTGTTATGAGATGGCTTGCTGAGTAGGGGAGTAGAGAGGGATATGGTTAAAATGAAGATGATGCAAAAAATTTTTTTAAATCAATAAAAATTTAAATTTAAATGCAAAATAAAATAATAGCATTCATTTGATGGTGTACTTCCTGAGATAAACGGATAGATCTTCAAAAAGTAACAGGGCATGAGTCATCAGACAAATAAGACCGTACTTAAAAAAAAAAAAACAAGAAAGAAAAAAGAAAAGTAATAGGATAGATGAAAGATGTAGCCTTCAGGATCTTTTAAGTGTGCCAGATACTAGATAAGTGAAAGAACTGAGTCAATATTTGTACACTGAAATCATCAACTTTCAAAAGATTTTGACACCATTAGGCCAGAGCATGCTTTGCTGCCTAGAAAAGCGCCCACAGAACCTGTGGTTATTTCATGAAGTTGTGACTGGTTATGATGATTGAGTCATGTCTGATGAATCACCCATTACTAATGGTGTGAAACAGACTCACATTAGGTATTTACATTCACTCCATTGATTTTTCATGAAGTTATGTGCAAGCTACAGAAATCAGACTTGAAGAAGTTGCTGAGGGGGTAGAGTCAAGATTATGGAGTACAGGCAGCAACACAGCTAAACTCCTCCATCATTCCAAACACTCCAAATCAAATTTTGGAATGGCAGAGCCAACAAAAAGTAAGAGTGAGACATTTTTTGTAGCCTAAGAAAATCTAGAAGGTTGGCAGGAGAGGTCTGTAACACGAGGGTGGGGGCCCAGGCCAGAAAAATAACAACACTCACAGTGGACCTTATAAGTAGCCATAACAGTGGCAGCAACAACAGCAGCAGAAGCAACAGATTTGGAGATCTCAGCATAGAGTAAAGAGGTTGGGCAGCTAGTCAGAAAGAGATTACAGGGAACCTTTTGCTGGCACTGGGTCAAGCTAGCCCTGAATGACAACTCTATTGTCCATAAGAAGCTCTGAGCTGCAGTTCTAGGACTGAGAGGAGCACTTGTGGTCAATCACAAGAAAGAGGGGACCCTGGTCTTAATTCTAAGCAGAGAAAAAGCACTAGCGCTTGCAGTCACAGTATCAGGGGACCTGGTTAAATTTCCAGGTTCAAGAGGGGCAGTGCTAGCACTTGCGGCTGCAGAAGAGCAGAGGCTCTTACTGGTTAAGGACGACAGTGCAGATCAAGAGAGAAATGATCACACCTTTCCCCAGATCATTCCACCTTGTAAACATCAAAAACTTGCAGACCTTCAGAAGTAGCTCCAAAAACAGTAGCACAAAAAAGCTTGACTCTTGGAATAGTACCTTTTCAACTGCGAGTGAACAGAGCCCAACTTTAACATTAATTTCAAAGTCAAGTATAGGATGGGAAAATGAGCAAACAACAAAAAAAGAACTTGACCACAAAAAACCACCATGGTGGCAGGAAAGACAAAAATTCAGAAGAAGACAACAATGTAAAAACAGCTACAACCAAATTCTCAAAGAAAAATCCTAATTGAACCCAGGCTGAACAAAAATCCCTTAAAGAATTAAAGAAAGAGATAAAAGTGATAGATGAAAAATTGGGGAAAGTGTCACAAGAAAATTATACATACATACATATATACACACACATATATATATAAGAATAGCAATATAAAAGAGACAAAATAAATACTGAAGAAAATAACCCCCTAAAAATAGAATTAGCCAAATGGTAAAAAAAAAAAAAAAAAAAAAGCACAGAAGCTTTCTGAAGAAAATAATTTCTTAAATATTAGATTGGGCAAGTGGAAGCTAATGACTTCCTGAGATATCAAGAAACAATAAAACAAAATTTAAAAAGCTAAAAATTGGGGGCTATTAGGGTGGCACAGTGAATAAAGCACCAACCCTGGAGTCAGGAGGACCTGACCTCAAATCTGGCCTCAAATACTTAATACTTACTAGCCATGTCACCTTGGGCAAGTCACTTAACACAATTGTCCTACCTTGCCCCCTACAAAAATAAAATTGGAAGGAAATGTGATATATCTTATGGAATAAACAATAGATCAAGAAGAGATCAAGAAGAGTTAATATAAGACAATAGATCAAGAAGAGATAATATAAGAATTATTGGGATACCTGAAAGCCATAATCATAAAAAGAGTCTAGCCATCATAATTTAAGAAATTATCAAGGAAAACTGCACATGTAAAACTGATCTTAGATCAGAGAGTAGAATAAATACTGAAAGAATCTACTGATCTCCTAAAAGATATCCCCAAATGAAAACTCCCAGGAATATTATAATTAAATTCCATAGCTCCAAGTGAAAAAGAAAATACTTTAAACTACTAGAAAGAGACAATTCAAATACCATTGAGTCACACTCAAGATCACACAAAACTCAATTTCCATGTTAAAGGAACTGAAGGCTTGGAATATGGTTTTCCAAAGACAAGCAAGCTAGAATTTCAACCAAGAATAACTTGTCTATCAAAACTGAATATGATCATTTGGAGGGAAGAGGGGATGGACATTTAATCAAATAGAAGACTTTAAAGCATTCCTGATAAAAAAAAAAGACAAGAGCTGAATTGAAAATTTGACATTCAAATACGTGACTCAAGAGAAACATAAAAAAGATAAATATGAAAGAGAAACCATAAGGGTCTCAGTCAGGTTAAACTGTTTACCTTTCTAAATGGGAAGATGAGACATGTGTCTTCTAAGAACTTTACCATTACTACAGCAGTTAGAAAAATTCTACAAAGAAAGAAAGGTGTGGAAACGAGTCAATTATATTGGGATTGCCTCCAAAAAGATGAAGGAGCAATAAAGAGGAATGCTCTGGGATACAGGGGAAGGGAGAGGTAGAATGGGGACATTTTTCTCACATGAAGAGGCATGTAAGGAAGAACTTTTATAGTGGAAGGGAAAATGGAGGGTGTAGGGTGGCAGGCAATGCTTGTATATCACTCTAATATACATGTGTATGTGTGTATGAGGATTGTGTGTGCATGTACACACATACACGCATATACATATACACTTACACTCACTTTGGCATAGAAGTTCATCTTGCCCAAAAGGGAATAAGAGATATGGGGCAGGAGGAATTATTAAAGGGAGGATGCATTAAGGGAAGCAGTGGTTAGAATCAAATTAGATATTTTAGGAACAGGATAAAAAGAGAGAAGGATAAACTGAAGAAAATAGGTTGGAGGGAAATACACAGTTACTAATCATAACTGAAATTGAATGGGATGAGCTCACTCATAAAACAGAAGTGGATGGCAGAATTAATTAGAAACCAGAATCCCTCAATAAAATGTGTACAATAAACACATTTTAGACAGAAAGACACACCCAGAGTTCAAATAAAGAGCTGAGAAGATTCTATTATATTTCAGCTAAAGTAAAATAAGGCAGGGATAGCAATTGTGATCTCAAACAAAGCAAAAGCAAAAATAGACCTAATTAAAAGAGATGATCAGAGGAAACTGCATTTTGCTGAAAGATACCACTGACAGTGAAATAGCATTAAAAGGTTTTACAATAAATTTCTCTGATAATGATGTAGCACCAACATGATATTCACAGCACTGTTGGCGACTATGAATATGCCAGCATAGTTCTGAATCACAAAATATACAAACTGTGCATAAAGAAGACAGAAGTAAAACATTTATTCAGACACCAGAAAGTCAAATCCCAACACCAGAAAACCGAATTCATCATAGGAACAAAGAAATCTATTCATGATAACACTGCAGAGAGCAACACCATCCCAGATTCTTTCCACCAACAAACACTCAGAAGCTTAGCTGTCTCCTTGCCTGCATCCTCTCCTCCCACCATTCCAACTGCTCTAACTCCCAGCTTCCTCTAAGCTGTGCTCCATCCTTTAGCAAACCCCTCCCACCACAGGCTCCATGTGATTACATTCAGTTTATTTGGGACAGGGAAGAGCTTCATATTCCCATTATCTTTACATTCAATCCCAAGATCTTTCATGTCCCTTACATAGCAAAAATACATTAACCATACCTATGTTAATAGCGGTTTGGGGGGTAACTGGTGTCAAAAGAACTTTACAACAGTATAACAGGGATAACAGAAAATAAGCACATAAAACAATATCTTAGTATGGGGCTTGAGCACAAACACCCCATCATTCCCCCCTCAAACTAATGGGGTCCAAAATCTTGGAGTAAGGGGTGAAGGTCTCTTCTTTCATAGCTACTTCCTGCTGAAATTGGACATGGAGATGTTCCTGCCCCAAGAGGTCCCATTCAAGTGATCATTTCTTAAGTTAATATCTGTAGCTCAGTTGATGCCAGTTCCAGGGGTGACAATTCACAGTCATGAATAAGGGGTGACATTCAGCTTAAGTGATTAGGCAACTGCAAGTGGAAGGTACTAGGCCTGCAGAAAACAAATCTAGTAAACAAGTTTAACAGACAAAAAACCCAAAAGAAACAAGGAGACAATAACCAGAAGCAGCATAGATATAGGGTCAACCATGCTTCATATGTCAAACCAAGCGTCAACCATAGTGGGTACATTAACCCACTATCATAGCTTTATTCATTGTTGTTTACTGGTTTGCTTCTTTGTTTTTCCAAAAATTTTATTTTAGACTCAAATGCCAGAACACAAAAAGAGAATAAAAAAAAGAAACAAGAGCATATCATAAACTTAAATATTGAAACTTAAATACAAAGTTAGAAAGAAATAAAAGCATGTCATGTGCATAGCAGAACATGAGAAGATTCAAAATATGTAACAAATTTTCATTTCAGGAAAGCCTATTTGATAAATAATACTCATTATGTTAAGAATTGTCTATCTTTTCTTTGCTTCCTTGTGAGTTTTCTTTTGTTCTCTGCTGTGCACTATTTTACTAGATTTGTTTCAGACACCAGAAAACTGAATTTATCATGGTAACACAGAAATCTATACACAATAGCACTGCAGAGAGTAACACTCTCCCAAATCCTTCCCACAAACACTTAGAAGCCTAACTCTCTCCTTGACTGTGTCTTCTCCTCCTGCCATTCTAACTGCTCTGACTCCCAGCTTCTTCTGGGCTCTGCTCCATTCTTCAGCAAACTTCTCCCACCACAGGCTCCATGTGATTGCATTCAGCCTATTGGGAATAGAGAAGATCTTCAAATTCCCTTAGGCCTATTAAGGGGAAGGGGAGATCTTCAAATTACCATTACAATTACAAATGGACTCACTTCTCAAATACATAAGACACTGAGGCAAATCTCTAAAAATAAGAGCCATTCCCCAATTGATAAATGGTCAAAGGATATGAACAGGCAACTTTTAGAAAAAGAAATCAAAGCTATCTATAGTCATATGAAAAAATGCTCTAAATAATTACTGATTGGAGAAATTTAAATTAAAGGAATCCTGAGGTACCATCGCACAGCTATCAGAAATGACAAATGCTCTAGAAGATGAGGGACAATAGGTACACTAATAAACTGTTGGTGGAATTGTGAACTCTTCCAAATATTCTGGACAAGAGTTTGGAATTATACACAAAGCACTATAAAACTGTACACTTTTTGACCCAGAAAAAACCACTACTAGATCTGTATCTGAGAGAGACAGAGACAGAGAGAGGGAGCTACATGTCAAAAAAATATTCATTGCAGCTCTTCTTATGGTGACAAAGAATTGCAAATAGAGGGGATGCCCATCAAGTGGGGAATGGCTGAATAAGTTGTAGAATATGATTGCGATGGAGTACTGTTGTTCTAAAAAAAAATGAAGAGAAGGGTGTTTTCAGAAAAACCTGGAAAAACTTACATGAACACATGCTGCAAATTGGAATGAGGAGAACCAGGAAAAGATTGCATACAGTAACAACAGTATTGTATGATAATCATTATTGAATGATTTAACTATTCTCAGCAATAAGATGAACAAAGATCTGAAGGACTTATGATGAAAAATATTATTCACTTCCAAATAAAGAACTGATGAAGTCTAAATGTACTTTAAATGACACTACCTTACTACTAAGAAGTAGCTCTGGTGAATCAAAAAAGCAAGTGTATACTTTGGGTTTTTTTTTCTGTTTTAATGTAGAAGTTATAACATTATTTTCTTTTTTTACTACATATATTTCTATATTATGGGTTAATTAAGATTTTTTGGTCCAGTCAAGTAACTTAAATGCCATTCATGATATTATATTTTTAGTAATCTAAGTTACAAATTCTAAAGAAGTGATATTAAATTGATTTTGGAATAAAAACCATTTTTACTTTATGAATTATCTGCAGCAAATATATACTTTTTGAAATCTATGCACAATATAATGCTAAACCAAAGTAAAGATCAGCAGAATGCTTAAAGTCCTATATAACTTATACTTTGTGCCTTTAGGATATCACACATAACTTCTTGAACAATTTCATCCTGGTTTTTCAAGAGGCCTATTAAATATAAAATGGTGAAACAGCACGGTCAGTAGACTCCAAAGACATTGGAATCAGTTCACTCTAATAAGTCTGCTTACTATGTGCTTTGCTAGATACTCAAGATGCAGACAAAAAATGAAGTGGTTTCTCTCCTCAAAAAACTTGCATTCTACTGACTATAGAAGGAATTATCAATCAAATCAGCAAATATGTATTAAAGAACCTACTATATGCCATGCACTGTGCAAAGATCTGGAGATGCAGAGACAAAAAATGAATGCTGTCAGATAACTTGCACTTTGTTGGAGAGACAAAACATAGTATAAATATATACAGACTGTGTATAACTGATTAAATTCCAGTTAGGGAAATAGAGCACAAGTTATTGAAGGATCAGGAAAAACTTTGTTGAGAAGATGGTGCTTCACCTAAATGGAACAAAGCATAGAATTCTATGAAAAGAAAGGGAAAAGGTAGCATGTTCCAGGCATGGGAGATGGTAAGTGCAAAGGCATAGAAATGGGAGATAGAGTACTGAGTATGAGGAAGAGAGGGCAGTTTAATGGCATCAAAGAATGTGGGGAGGGAAGTGCTGGACCAGATTTTGAGAGGCTTTAAAAACTAAACAGAGGAATTTATTTTTATCTTACATGCAATAGGGAGCCACTAGATTTTCCTGAGTTAGGAGAGACACTATGTATCACATGGTTGAGAGGCAGAAAAATGTTAGCTGAAATTCTGCCTCTAGTAGGCTTATAAGCTGAGTGACCCTGGGCGAGTCATTTAACCTCTGTCTGCCTCAGTTTTCTCAACGAAAAATGGGGATAATTATAGCACCTATCTCAGAGAACTGTTGTGAGAATCAAATGAGATATTTGCAAAAAAAAATCTTAGTACAGTACCTGGCATATAGTGCATGCTAAATAAATGCTTATTCTCCTCACTTCCTTTTTCCATTTAAGAAAATGGGCAACTGATTGGAAGATAAATTAAAATGGAGAGAAATTTGAAGAGCAAAACCAATTAGGAATCCATTGCAAAAGAAAAATCAGCAGTGATGAAGGCCTGAAGTGAGACACTGTCCATAATGAGTTGTTACGAACATGAGAGTGGATAGTTATAATATTTTGTATATGACAAACTAAAGCAGATGATTACAAGGAAAATTAACCAAAAGCTATGTTCGGTATTTTATATTGGTTGCCCTCACATAAAAACTCAAATCCTGGTGAGCTAATGCATTTAGATAGAATATTGGTCTTTTTAAAGATTTTTCCGGTATATGATGTTGTAATGGGAATGTAAATTTCAAAGATCTTCCCTACCCCTAGGCTAAAGTGCACCTGGAGCCTGGGGTGGGAGGCTTGTTTTTCAGTAGATACTTTTTGATTGGCCAGTGAGTCAATAAGGTTGTTACATTCTCTGAGCCAGGAGAAGGCTATATAAGCCCTGATGTGTAGCTTTGTTTTGGGGGGGGGGGGCTCACTTTGAGAAGTGTTCTGTGATTTGATCAGATGAAACTCTGGGAAGCCGGTTGTTGAGAGCCACCCACCCTGGCTTTGAAAAACCCAGATGTTGATTTGGTATGGATGTAATGGTTGGACAGTTTGGAAACTGTCTACTTGATCTGTTTCTCTGTCTTGATAATTCTGTCTGTATATTCTGAAGTTCGGGGTACTGACCTTTTCCCCCTGAACTAGGTGAACAATACATATTTGACTGATTAAAGTAAGCTTGTTAACCAATTTTGAGTTGCTTTCCTCTATCAAAGCAGATCCAAGAACCTGTGTTGGCAGCCACCCTGGGGACACTGTGGTACTTGCCGCTACAGATGTCATCACAGCTAATTAGCTTAACACAATACAGTATACTCTGGAGATTCAGGATGACGGAGTACAGATCTCTTATGAATAATAGTGTGCTAGAGTCTCTCATTTGCCCTTATGATCAGTGACAGCACAGTTTAAACATTGCCATGATTGAAAGGTATATACTTACATGGACTGAGAATGGTCAGTTACTGTTCAAAATAACGACTTAAGTTGGAGTTTCTTTTTTCATATTTTCTGTCTTCAGAGGGAAAAAAAAGGACAATGTGAATTAAATATCACTACCAGAAGACAAAAGTACCTCTGTAGTCTTGGAATTCCATTATGACCTTATGAACAATGACTCCAGTTGCCATTATCTGTCCAAAGAAAATGGAATGTAGGCAATAATAGGAAGTATCCTCCTACCCAAAATCTTTAATTGGTTACAGGAAATCCTATTGTTAAGTGAAACCACATTCTGGGGGACTTTAATTTCATGGGAGCAATTTCATACATGGTCAATTGGCTAAATAATAGTGAATTGGTAACATTGGAGCAGTTGAGTGTCAGTACATTGAGGGCTGCACATGAAGTGAGATGTGGGTTTGAGTCTTACTTTAGAGACTTACCTTAGATGCTTACCAATGACCCTGGGCAAGTCATTCCCTGCACCTCAGCTTTCTCATCTGTAAAATGAGAGTAATAAAAGTACCTAACTAACAGGGTAATAATAGTATCTAACTCACATTTACACATATTAAAGCACAATATAAATACTAGTTATTAAAGTAAAATTCAGCTATGATATTAATGGATTTACTGTAAAATTGCATTGGTTATGCTGATATTAGTTGATATTTAAGTATATTAGTATGTAAATATTTGAGAATTTAGTCTATTAATATTTTTCTCAACTAAACTGCTTTTTAACAGAATTTATGTCAATAAATTTACCAATGGCATATCCAGAGTGACATAGTATTAAACATAAAGAAGAGGCAGACATTTTCCACTTTTTTCTTACCTTTCATCTAAATAATGAAGTTTATTTCTTTGTGTATTAAAGGTGTTTATTTTTTCAGTAACACAATTTGTTTTTACAAAACATCAAAAAATAAGATTTTAAAATAACTAAAATAAAAGCTTGGAAAATAGTCCAGTTCCAATCTATATTAACAACAATAATTTGTTGCTTACCCATTTTATGGCCACTTCTTCCAACTCCCTCCCTTCCCCCCCCCCCACACACACAGATATACACACCCTTTCTTCCACCTTAGAAAAATAAAGGAAAAAAATATAAAGAAAAATTAGTGGAAATAACTCATGGCAGTTGAGTCACTGAAGGGAAAGAGTAATGTAGAAACGGCCACTTTAAGTAATTCAAGCATTGTAGTTAAATAAAAGTAAAATAAATATTTATTAAGTGACTACTCTGTATACAGTACTATACTAGGAGTTAAGAATATAAAGGTTAATTGACCGATAAAGAAGTATTTATTAAATACCTATTTCATATGTTAGATATCATCCTAGGCACTGGAGATAAAAGTTTTATTGATGTTGTCCCATTGTTTTTCAGTCATGCCTGACTCTTCTTGACCACATTTGGAGTTTTCTGACAAAGATACCATTTCATTCTCCAGATCCTTTTGACAGATGAGAATCTGAGGCAAGCAGTGTTAAGTGATTTGTCTGGGGTCATATAGCTAATAAGTATCTGAGGCTGGATTTGAACTCACAAAGATGAGTCTTCCTAACTCCAGGCCCACACTTTCCTTACTTACATTGAGTTTACACAGGAGAAAATAAGCAGCTGCCCTCAAGAAGTTTACAGTCTCATAGCTCTGATTTAGGGTATTTGGAGGGATACAATTATAAATGTTCATTTTGAATACTTATTCTTAACAAGTTATTTGAATGATGGAAATCTTTTTGGTACCAAGAAACTTGAAATGACAGAATTCAAATGATAATGAAAGAAAAACTGAGAAGGAAACAATATGAAAATCTTAAAAGATAAGACCAGCAACTGGCAAATAATAAACATATAATAAATGTTTGTTGAATACAACATAGTAAGAAGCCTTTGGTCCCAGACAGAAAAACACTAAGATTAAATGGGAATAAGGCAAAGAATATGTGGGAGAAATTGTTTTCACTGGTAAACCTGAACTGTCTGACTGAACAATGTGAAACAGTAATTTTTGAGGTAAAGTCAACCTCAAGTAATTTCTATATCATTATCCAGTCGCACAATAATAAAAAATAGCTATATACCCAAACACATGCATGTGCCTGGCTGTTGTGCAGTAAGAGTAGGTATGTTTTTGAAAGTAAAGTAAAGAAATATTGTTGGAGAAGCCAAAGAGGTATGGGGGGGGGAAGAGTCAGGACTGAGGATAACTGTTTTGTTTTTTATTTTTAAATGACAGCAGTCCTCCACCTTTTTGCCTTGTATCTGCCAGAAGCAAAAAAGGAGGTATAGTGTTTCTTAAGAAAAAAGATTCAGTAAAGATATATAGAATAGTATTACCTTTGTAATTTCATCAGACTTTCCCATATAGTATCTTTGTTGGCAAGTTTTTCATTCCCTGTGAAATTTATGATCTCTACATGTCACATCAAAAGATCAGATTTTAAAATAACAAACATAGCAGTTCAGAAAATAGTTCAAATTGTTCAAATTCAATCTGTATTAACAGCAATTAATTCCTAATTATTTTATTACCACTTCCTCCAGTTCCCCTACACACACACACACACACACACACACATGCACACACACACATACACGATAAATACCTTCTTCTACCCCTAGAAAAATAAAGAAAACAATTATTAGGAGAAATTAATGGAAATAAAATTGAGCCATGGAAGGACTCATGGCAGCTGGGTCAATGAAGGGAGAGAGAAACATGGAAAAAATTTAAGTCCATTTAAAATATATAATGATCATATTGGTAATTAGCAAAAGAACCCCTGATAGGATAAGAACATAGGAAAAATATTCTATCTTATGGTAAGAAATTTGTTACTTTACATGGTTATGTTTGAAATACAATGTGAAAGTTGTCACCAATTTGCTAATATTCAATAGAGTAAGAGCTGCAAAGAGAAGCCATCTTAGGTATGGATGTTTTTGCTGTCTGATCTCTAGCATAGCAAAGTAGTGGAACTTTACTATATCTATTAAATACAAAGCAAATATGATTTTCAATTAGTACAAGTAAAGGTTTTTGTATTCAAGCTTGTCTAGCAACAGTCTATCTTCAACCAACCCATCATTTCTCAAGTGTATAGAGTTTATAATGTTGGAGATTGGCCATGTATCAATAAACAGATAAAGGACAAAGAAGCCTTCACATAGACCATCATTTCTTGCTATAAAACAACAATAACATCAACAACAACTCAATAATTCTCGGGGCAAAGCCCTATTCTTGAAATCACTACAATGCATAATTTCAGAAACTCACAAGACATAGAAATGTCACTTTTAGTGGCATTCTCTTTAAACTAGTAACTCTTCAGTTGTCAAATAAGTCACTCAAGGAAGAATGCTTTCACAAATAATTGATGTGACAAGGTTCCACAAGTTGGAATATTCTGAACTTTATACACACAGACTCTGTAGCCTCAATTACAGCAGAAACAATATACCTTGGTCCAATTCCATGTTATCTCTTGTGATAGAAATGGATGAAGAGGAGTGGCAAAAAAGACACTTGCATCCAGAACCCATTCTTGTTTTCTAAATCATCACATAAATCGTATTGGAAACATCTGAAAAAAGCCTTGAAAGACTCACCTATTAGTGTAATAGCAGTAATGACTTCTGTTGAAGAACATGTAATGCCATAAGAAACCTGTCAGGCCCTGTCTAGCCATTCTTCCACAACCTGCTTCAGGGCATCTCTAGTAGTCTGCACCATCATTTTAGCCTGACCCCTTTTCGACAGTGATGAGAAACAATCATGACAGGTAGCATAAAGTTTCTGTTCACAAATTCCTTAAACTCAACTTAGATAAATACAATGCAAAACCAATGTCAGAAATAGTAGTGGAGGGGCGGCCTGGTGGCTCAGCGAGTAAGAGCACCGGTTCCAGTGTTGGGACGACCTGGAGATCGAATCCCGGCCTCAGACACTCAGCACCACACCCAGAAATAACTGGCTGTGTAACTTTGAGCAAGTTACTTAACCCCAATTGCTTAAAAAAAAAAAAGAAATAGTAGTGGAAGGCAACTCGAGGGTTGCAAATAACTGCTCTGACCCCATGATTGTTTCAGGAGAGTTTTCCAATGGAACTGCCTACAATTCAGAGTATGTTGAGGAGAACACCATAATCAAGAAGGAACTGTAGAATTAATATGGATTTTTAACCAGACATTCTTGAATACTTCCGATAGAAAAGCAGAGATCACTGGCATGGTGTTCCAAGTAACTGTGTATGTGCAGCTTTCCTTTAAAAATATTTTCACTCTGGGCATCCAGTGAACACTATGAAGTAAAGCTTCTAAGTGAATGTTTTCCTGTGAGTAGTTCTTAGATGTGATTCATGTAGTGTTGTCAAGATAGCTTGATGACTACCTTCTGGAATAGCAACATGATTTCCTCATAAAAGACATCTTTTATGAGCAGTTAAGTCATGTTGACAGATTAAGAATGGTTTGAATTCCCCAGACAATTCTACCTCCTTCACACCCAATTCAAGACATAGGATAATCAAGAGTTTTGTGCAGTGAATCATGCAATTTTATTATCCTGAAGAGGTAGATCAGGAAGATCTTCAAAACTTCCACAGGAGGAGAGACAAAATAATCTGAAGCAGGAATTATCTTTTTGCTTTTCTTGTACCGCCAGTGTTTAGTACAGTGCCCAGCACATAGGAGATACTTAATAAATGGGTATTGACCTATTGACTAGATCTCAGATGTCAGCATCATGCCTTTCTTTTTCTATAGTCAAATCATAAGTACTGAACAAAAGGCTTCAGTGCTTAATATGATATGACATTATTAAAATGGAAGATTTATCTTTGGCATCATCAAATGAACCCTACAATTTCCCAGAGACAATACAGTACTCGTTCCTTCTCTCATTCAATTCTTAGCCAAAGTGATGGTCATTTTCAGTGTCTGCACTAGATACAAATCTTGATAGAAGATCTCTATACATTATTCATCAAACTAGTCATCATAATTTGGACAATAGACATTGTTCGTTGACTTCATTTTCCCCTATGTAGCTAGGATTCATAGGTTAAGTCATACTGGGCTTAATAACTCCTCATTCAGTGTACCTATAACTCTACACTACTGAAAATATAACTTGTAAGCCTTACCAGTGCACTTACTTTTAATAATCTAGTAATAGACACAATTAATATAAACAAGAGCCTTTATCATTGCAAGAACAGTAGCTACAAAATATTCTTCCCAAAAACCCAGGGCATATTCTCCCACAAATATATACATCAATGAGAATGAGCACACACATAGAGTGCAGAGAGGCACACAATTTGGTGCTAAAAAATACCCCACTGTTCTTTCTGTTCTTATGGTTCCCCATACTGATCATTCACTGGACACAAGTCTCTTCTGGGGAGGTGACTTGGCTCCCTGAGGCTGTTCCTCTCTGTAAATCACCTTCACATGGTCAGAGAGGACTTTCTTCTTAGCTCACAGAGATCACAATTTTCAGCGTTTATGTATTTACCTATACACACAGATGGACAAGAACTATAAGTTTTCCATCTAAATGCACATTATAATCTGGACGATAGAAATACTTCAACCATTTGCTTTTTCCTATGTGAAGAGTTAAGCCAAATTCTTCTGAATGTTTATGATTATCTTTTTTTCCTGTTTTTTCCCTTTTTAAAAATATATTTTATTTCCCCCCATTTCATGGTAAAATAACTTTTTAAAACATTTTTTAAGCTTTTTAGTTCCAAATTCTATCCCTCCCTCTTTTCCTTCCCTCCTTCCTGAGATGTAAGCAATTAGATATCAGTTATACATATGCAATGATGTAAATCATTTTCATGTTAGTCACTTTGTACAAGATGACTAAAATAAAAGAAGAAATAAAGAAAGGAAGGAAGGAGGAAGGAAGGAAGGCAAAAAGTAAAAAAAATAGCATGCTTCAATATCAGTTTTTTCTCTGGAGGTGGATACTGTTTCTCAGCATTAGTCCTTTGGGATTATCTTGAATCATTACATTTCTGAGAATAACTAAGCCTTTCACAGTTCTTCATCATGAATATCTTTTAGAAGGCCCTGCCACATTCTGAGGTTTGATAAAACCAGTGTAATATCCTTCCCAAAGAGGAGCATCTACACCAGTGCCCTCAAATTCATGTAAAAATGGGGCCACTAACTCATACTACAGAAGGATCCCAGAAAGCTTCATATAGTCTTACGAAACCACATATTAACATCATCTATGTTGTATTGTATTGTTATTCATGCTGTTAAATATTTCCCAACTACATTTTAATTTCATTCTGGACTCACTCAGGAGTGTTGTAGGCAGTGTGTTTGATACTTCTTATCTAGACAACATCACCATTAGTGGGGAATTCCTCTTCAACTTAGATTCTGTTCTGGATTTTCTTCCATGTGAGTGTTGAACATCCTTCATGAGCTTACATCTCTCTGTTTTGCATTGTTTGATATTAATGATCAAATGAGTTTCACAAAAAAAATTGTATAAAAATCGGAAAATTGGTATGGAGATGAGAAGCAGCGATGGCTTTGGCAAAGTCATAATGCAATGCATACTAAGACCCAACCATTCCTCAAGGACAATGGGTATAATAAGAATGTAGTTAAGCAGGCACAGGAAAAACAAGACTAAAGGGGGGAAAGTCCAGAAAAATAAGCTTATTAAATAGGGAAAGGAGAAAAAGTCGACAAACATGTAGTCTCTAATAATGTAAATTCTTTTTTTTTACAATTTCCTGAGAGATCCTAATATTACCAAGCGTTCAAATTTGAGGGATAAAAGAAATCTTAGGAAATGGAGCTGTTACTCCTCTTACTTTTAAGAGCCTCACCTATTAGTGAGCTGCTTCTCTTGGGACCCAGGGCAAATGTCTCTGAGACAGACTCAAGAGGAGACTGATCACTGATCACCATTGCTATTGGATTCAATTTTGCATTATGTAGCTTTGATTCCTATATCCTTTCCTGAGTCTTGGTGATTCATGTCTTTAGAACTTTACACTTCATATATTTGTAAATTGATTTCTCAATGTCCTCATAACCAGCATTGATTTCCTCTATGTATACTTGGTTGAATATTGCTGTTTTTTTTCTCTCTCTATCTGTTCTTTGTACTGCCTTTTCTTCATCCTCCAAAAATAAATCCAGGTTTGTGATATTCAAGTTCAAGTGTTCAAGTACTCTCTCATCCTTGATAACAAGTTTTATTATAAAATATTTGCAGATCTTTTTCACTTTTCTTCTGTTTTTTTGTTATCTTTTCATTTTTATCTTTAAATGACCTACAGAGGATTTTTCTTAGTAAAGTCTCTCACCAATCTTTCTTTAAACTGACTTCCACCCTTCTTTTCATCTCTCTTCTGTGAGGTGGTATTATTCATGATCTTCTGTCATCCATAAAATCCATAAGATTTTACAAACAAGTTTACATTCAAAATTGGTGTTGCTATTGGCTTTCATCTCAGGAACATATAAATAATAAAAACACTAGCATTGCACCACATCCCTGATTGTTATGAGTAGCTTGCAAATAAAGCAACATCCTTAGGCATCTACAAATGACGTTCTTAATGTGATCCAATACCAAGGGGCATAGGATTTAGCCAAATAACTAGATGAAGGTGTTTTGCAATGTTTTTTTGTTTTTCTTCATTTTGAAACCTAAGTGAATTTTATAATGAATTTAGTGGCTGTGATTCTGATTTGCTCATACAAAGAGTTTTTGTTAATGTATGTTTGTAGCAATTTGATGTTAATGCTAAGTAGAGATAACCGTGAATGTAACATTGACAAACATATGTTATCTCAATCTCAGAGTTCAAAGCTTGCATCAATAGAGGCTCTGTTTCTCCTGCACTTTGTCTGGCATATTTAGAATGGTAACTGCTGATTGTTTTCATTATTACTTTTTAAAGATGGGGAGCTATAATTGTGAAACTGACAACATGATTCTCTCTCACTGCTGGCATCATTACATATAACATATACTGTGTCTACATGAATTCAAAACATCTGGATGCAAACCTCAAATTAAATGCCTACAAAAGCACATCAGGAAACTTTTAATTTTTATAGATCTGATACAAATAATGCTACAGAAGGTCTTATATCCCTGTATTTTAAAATTATTTTCATATTTGAAAACAAACAATTTTCATTGATGAAAATGAAAAGAAATATATATATTCCAGGTGTTTGGTTTGCTACAGTACCTAAAGGATAGAGTGTAGCATTTTATAGGCTATAAGAAGAATGAAATTCTGGGACACAGGTGAGCAATTATAGAAAAGATTTTATTTGGTGAGCACTTGTATACTTCATAAAGCATTTTTTTACCGACATTATTTCATTTGATACTTCCAATACTGCTATATGGTAATCGATCCAGTTCATTTTTATTCCAGTTTTACAACTGAGGAAACTGAGGCTAAGTATTATAATTTTGCTAAATTCACCCAGTTAATGTTAATGCTGGAACTCAAACCCAGGACAGAGACACAGTGTCTTTATCACTACACTCCACCTGTCTCCCTAGCTCGTAAGGTAGATAAGTACACTGATCTTAGTAAAAAAAATAAGTTCTAGGTAAAAAAAAAAATGGACAAACAAACAAAAAAACCCCAAGGATCTAGAAAGCAATTTAGCACAATGTAGCTAGATGTTACAGTGAATAGAGTGCTTGCCTGGAATGAAGAAGACCTGATTTCAAATTTGACCTCAGCTATGTGACACTGGCCAAGTCTCTTTAACTCCTGTTTGTCTCACTTTCCTCATCTATACAATGGGGATAATAATCCCAGGATTGTTCTGAGGATCAAATGGGATAATAATTATAATGAGCTTAGACACAGTTCCTTGCTTATAGGAAGCACTATGTTAATGTTAACTAGTATTATTATTATGCAGTTAAGGGGTCAAGAAAGACAATGACCAAACAAGAGTCACAATGTTGCTAAAAGGTCAAGATTGGAAATAAGGAGCTCTGAATTCTAATCTTTCATATCCTTGGGCAAGTCACTTCATTTTTTTTTATCTTGATTTTCCTCATCTGTAGAGGTTAGACTAGATCAGAGGGGTCAAAAAGCATGGCCAGTATCCCTGTGGCCTGCAACACTCTCAAGTGTGGCTTAAACCAAATAAAAATGTAATTGGGAAATATTTAACAAAATAAATACAAATAAAAAAAAATCCCATAGGTAACATTGCATTTCAAAACTAAATAAACATATCAGTTTTGTGACCCCATTTCTATTTGACTTTGACACTACTTAACTAGATAGTTCCATTTGTAGATGACATCAACATCTCTCTATCAATAGAAAGACAGTTGAAGATGTGGCTGTAGAACTTAGGATAGAAGTAAGGACCTGAAATATAGATTTTAAGAGGCATTACAACATAGAAAGCCTTGGATTCAAGAAGAACTAATACTCTCCAACACATACTGGGTAAATTTAATAATAGCACCTATCCCCTAGGGTTGCTGAGAAAATCAAATGAATTAATATAATAATAATAAAGTACCTTGCAAATTATCTCCATTTTACAGATGAAAAAACTGAGACTGGAAAAAGGTAAATACCTTGCCCATCAGCACAGAGCTAGTTTGAGGTAGGATTATATCACCATGCTGACAAAGGTCAAAATAGTCAAAGCTATGGTTTTTCCAGTGGCAGTGTGTGACTGTGAGTGTTGGACTATCAGGAAAACTGATTGCTGCACCACAGAATCAATTCTTTCAATTGAGGTAGAAAACTTTTGAGAGTCCCTTGGACATCAAGGGAGTCAAATCAGTTAATACCTAAAGAAATTAATTCAGGCTATTCACTGGAAAGTCAAATACTAAAGATAAAGCTTCAATATTTTGCCCATAATAAGAAGATGGTTCTCATTGGAAAAGACCCTGCAGTTGGAAAAGATTGAAGGCAAAAGAAAAAGAGGATGGAAATGGATGAAATGGATAGATAGTGTCATGGAAGCAACAAACATGAGCCTGGACAGACTTTGGGCTATAGAAAAGGGTAAAAGAGCCTGGCATGCTATGGTCCATGGGATCACAAAGAGTCAGATATGACTGAACAACTGAACAACTTCCTGACTCTTAGTCCAATGTTCTATGCACAGCACAAGAAGATGGTGCCTGAAGTCATCAGAAGAAATAGACTTGGTAGGGGGAAAGGTTGGGCAGAAAGAAGAGAAGGAGAAGACACTGGAAGAGAGTAGAGAAGAAGATGAGAGGGGAGGAGAGGAGGGGAGAGAAGAGGACGGGGAGGCATGGGGAGCAGAGGACAGGTCCATGAGGAACAATCACATTTAAGAGTTGGTAAAATACAGAAAGAGACTATAAATGACCAGATGGGAAAGCAGATGGATAACCCATGATGTCTCTGAAATGGAGAAGGAAAAGAATGTTTAAGTGGTCAATAGTGTCAAAAGATGGAAAGTCCAAAAGACTGTGCAAAACAATTAGCAGAACATGGAAGACCTCCTAGTGCCTCCTCTCCCCAACTTCCTCTGGGCCCAAGGATTTTGTTTTATGCTCTGGCTGCTGCTGTTCAGTCATTTCAGTTTTATCTGACTCTTTGTGAGCTCATTTGGGGTTTTCTTAGCAAAAAAAATGTTAGCTGGTATTATTATTATACAGTTAAGGGGTTAGGAAAGACAATGACCAAACAAGA
>NW_027185863.1:16220052-16244514 GCF_028583685.1 Petaurus breviceps papuanus | reverse complement strand
ATATTTTTGTTGTTGTTGAAAAGGACTCATGGAACAAAAAATATTGTGAAGTGCTAGTATAGATGATCTCTGAGGTTCTTACAAACTCTAAAATTCTGTGAAAGCATAAATGGAATATAGATCTGCTCCCCTTGGCACAACATATCTTGTCAATAGAAGGTTTTCTAGGTTAGATGACGTGAGACTATTGTCTCTTTTGGATCCCATCTGCAAGATGGAGAAATTGATTACTATCACTATTATCATTTCTGAGAGGAAGGGAAATGAGTGCTACCCTAGATACAATCGTGAAGTGATTTAATTTTATCTTTTGGCAAGCCTCTTCCCTCACTTTCTACACTCCTACCCCATTTCTTGGCACATCTCACTATAATTTGTGCATTAAAAGTCTAATAGAGGCATTCATTTGATTATAATAGTTTCTGTTTAAAATCCCTTTAATGAAATAGCATTATCAAATCATGGTCACAATCTCCGTCTCTGAATTTGTCATAGACATAATGCCTTACTTATATGGTATTTTCCAAGATAGTAGCCTACATATAATTCAGGGTTCAGTAGTAAAAATTGCTAAATCACCTAACGTCATTAGTTCTGATGAGTTTCTCTTGGATTCCACATTATTTTAGTTGCTAACTCAAAGGTCACAGCAATTTTGCTTCTCTGTGCATTACACCACATTAGGTTTCAAACTTTATTTTTAGGCTTTACTGATGGCTTTTGTTTTTACAGCAGAGTCATAACCTAAAATAATATCAGCCATTCACACCCCATAATCCTTATATATAAGAAAAGTAGTTAATCAAAAGCAATAAGCAAAAACGTAGTCCATGCAGTGTATCCAACATTCCACACCAATGGTCCCCTTATATCTACTGAGAAGAGGGAAGCATTTTTCATCATCTGTTTTCTGAGACCAAGATTGATCACTACAATTTATCAGAGTTGCTTTTTTTCATTTTTTCATTTCTATTGTTGTAGTCATTTGTTACATTATTTTCTTTGTTCTGCTTAGCTAACTGACTGCACATTGTCCTACAACTTTTACCATATTTCCATTAATTCCTCATATTCATTATTTCTTAGAACAAAATAGGATTCCATTAAATTCATATACCTTAGTTTGTTCAATCATTCCTCAATCAATAGGCACTCACTCTCTTTGGAATTATTTGCTATTACAAAAAAATAAAAGTTACAATAAATATTCTAGCATCTATGAATCTTTATATATTATTTGTTTTTTACCTTCTTTGGGCTGTATGCTTAGTAGGGGGATCACCAATTCAAACAGTATGAACAATTTACTCATTGCCTCACATAACTGGAAAATGTTCTCCAGATGAACTTTCTTAATTCACAAGTTTACCAACAGTCACATCAAGTTTTATTGTGAGACCAGTCTGCCAAAAGCCACATAGGCTAATATATCCTTCTTCAAAATAGGAATCAGGAAGAATTTTCTCCCTTGGGTATGCTCAGATTATGAGTTAACACTTGCCCCTGTTCAAACCTTCCAGTTTTAGCAAACACACCATCATCCTTCCAATCAACCAAGTTTGCAATCATGCACTAACTCTCAACTTCTCCAGTCCTCAACATGTCCAATCAATTGCCAAGTTATATCAGTTCTACTTTTATAAAGTCTCTTGTATCCATCCATTTCTCTCCACTTATAAGATCACTGAATGATTTCAGACTTTCATTACCTCTTACCTATTAGAATAGTCACCTAGCTGTTCTCCCTCTCTCAAATCTCTCCTTTCTACAATCTGTCCTCCTCACAGCTACCAAAGTGATTTTCCTCAAGGCCAGTCTTGGTCTAATCATATAGATGTCTTATTCAACAAACTCCAGTTGCTCCCTCTTCTAAGATATGGAGAGCTCCCTACTCTAAGTTTAAACATTATTTCATCTTATCTCTTTCTTTCTAAATTTATATTTTATGTATATTTTATAATGTACATAATTATTAGTACATTAATATGCATGTACAATTTATAACTAAGTTAATATACACATATTGGAAATAAGCACTTTTTTTAACTAGTAAGTTATGTGATTAAAAAAATTTTGATAACCACATTTAATCCCTTAATAGGAAAAAATATAAAAACAGAATTTTGAGGGGGGGGACCTCTTTCGATTCCACTCCTCCCTGATCTTTCTTCCCCTTGAGTTGCTCCAAACCTTGACCTTTTCAGTTTTTTTAGACCTTACTCATTCTCATATAATCTCCAATCCACTGATACTGGCCTATTTGCTATTCTTCACACAAAATACACCATCTCCCAACTTCAGACCTTGTTAACTAAGTGTCTCTCTTTTCCTAGAATTCTCTCTCTCCTCATCTCAATGTACTGATTTCCTTTAGGTCCCAGCTAAAACCCCAACCTCTACAAGCTTTTTCTTATACCCCTTTATGGTAATGCTTTCCCTCTTCAATTATCTCTTATTTATCATACATACACATGTGTATATATACATATATATAATATGTTTATAGATGCTTACATGTTGTCTCACTCGTTGGATTGTGAGCTCCTTGAAAGTAAGGATTGCTTTGTTTTGTTTGCCTTTCCTTGTGTGCTCAGAGCTTAGCACAGTGACTTTCACATGGTAGGCACTTAATAAGTATTTATTGACCAACTGACTATGTATGTATCTCATACATGTCTCACCTCTCACCCCTTGTAACAGCTCATTTTTCCTACCATTGATGGAAGTATATGAAAGGGGAGAAAAATCAGGCTAATTCTACCTCATGTTTTCTCATTATTATCACGGTGAGGGGTAAAGCATGATTTATTACCTCCTTTGTTTTCTAAAGTGGGAAATCAAGCCTTGGGGAAGTAGAAGTGATTGTTCCACAACTCTGAGTTAAGTCAGTGACTGGCAGAACCTGCCCGCCTGTCCAGAACATCAATATGCTTTGTGTTACCTTAGACTTCCATATCTGAGAAGGTAGCACTATATTAGTCTTTCCAATTTATTTGAGAGACAGTATCAAATCCACTTGAGATGATATCTTCACTAGTGAAATTGGATAGTACCAGCCCCTGAAAAATCTTAAGGAAGTCTTTGGGACTAGGGAGGAACAAAGGATATTGAAAGTATTAACAAAAAAATAATATTTTTCTCTGAAATACAATCCAAGACTACTAATAAAAGTGTACATTGTAAAGCTCCTCGAATATACTTCATGCCCTTCCTTTTTAAAAAAATTTCCAGAAATGTTTTGATATCACAAATGTGGTGCAAAATTAAAGCATGGCTTTAATGATAACTAAAATAAGCTATTAGCATCAGTGGGCTAATCAACAGATTAAAGGCATGAGGCACAGCATATTATTAATAATATTTTACCTGCTAAACCAAGATATTGTGATGAATACCTGATCCTAAATATCATGATTACTATAGTCAAGATCATGATTACTATAGTTATGAATGCTATAGTCACTAGGTGCTGGACTTGTATCCAAGGATAACAAGCACTAAGTAACTATATGTCTATATCTACATACACACATGCATATATACATATGCATATGTATATATTTGTATGTTTATATGTATATACACACATTTTACTTCCATCTGGAAAAGCTGAGTTACTTATAGGAGAGTGATTTCCAAATCATCTCTTCTGTATATAATCAGATTACCACCTTGTTATAGTGAAGATCAAAATCAATATCAAATCAAATGAAAGAATAAAAAGATTAAGACATAATACACAATCAAGATATCTTTACCATTACTCATTTAATCAAGATGTTGCTGCTGAAAATTGAAAATGGACAAGAGCAAACATAGATATAGAAGATCATCATTTCCTGATGTATTTGTTATTGAAGTTCAGTTTTCTGTGGGCACAAAGTCCTCAGTGCTGTGTACAAAAATCTTTGTAAACAGCCAGGCTGTTGCTGCAAAAGGCAGTTGTTCTTACCTTCTTCTACAAGAGGAACAGGAAGAGGGCAGAAATATCATGAGGAAGAAAATATGGACATGGAAATATGGAGATGAGTGAGGCAGAATGGAGAATGGACAGGCATAGTAAATATGGGATTGGGTGGGGGAAAGGGGCCATTGTGGCCATTGCTTGAAGGTGTTGCCAATGGCTTTGCCCATTGCAACCAGATATGATAACCTGAGGATGAACTTCCCTGACAAAGAACTCATGCAGATAACAAAGTTCTGGCTATCCCTCTGCTGTCTTTTTCTGATAAAGAGGGAAGATTTTGAATCCAAAGTTTTCCTGTATAAATTCTTTTTTTTAGTTTGAATACCATGTAGATATAATATGATCAATTATTACTATTTCTAATCTGGGTCCTTCATTGTCTTGAAGAAGACAGAGAAGGGGAAAATATTTGAATATCTCAAATATTTTGAGATATTTAGATGGAAGTGAAAGGGATAGAGGTTTAGATACTCTGCCTTAATGATTAAAAGTTCAAATGGGGGCTCAGGACCTATACAAGACAGAACCTTAATATTCTGAGAAACTCCACAAGTGATATAATAATCGAATAAACTAAGACATCATAATTCAGCCCTGGGCAGAATGGTGTTAGAGAAAAGAGGCTTGGGAAGTAGAGGAATACTTCAGGAAAGTTTTCTCCCCTTCTTGTGCACTAACTAGTCCTGTTCCTGAGAGAGGGACAGAGCAGAGGCTGTCTAAATAAAAGGAAATTATGTTCCTGATTCCAGCTGGTGGGAGGAGTTTAAAAAAAGGGTGAGTCTGCCTCTATAAAAGTGAGTGCCATCCAAGATAGAGTTTTGATAACCTAAACATGTCTAACCTCAAACTATTAAACTAAGAAAAAAATAATTTAATACAAGTCATTCACCACAAGAAGGAAGCTAAAAGAGCCTAGACGTCACCTTAGTCAGTAAACACTTAATCTTCCTGGCAAGTAGAAAGATATGACAGCCACGGGCAACATAGAATATTTAGAATTTAGAATATAAATTAACTTATGATATCTTACTGAGTAGGGTCGTAGAAAATTTTGACCAGTACTACATGATAACACTGCAACAAATGGTAGAAGAGAAAATAATTTAATAAAGTTTTGATAAGAGACCCCACTAAGCCAAATCATCTTATGGCTATTTAAGGATAAAACTGGAAAAAGGACAGGGATAAAAATGGAAACTATCTGTCAAGATATCTACAGCAAATTCTGTTCTCTGTCAATGACAACAAACACACAAAATAGAGGCTCTTACATAAGAGGCCTCAATATGTTCCATGAGAAAATAGAGAAGGCATGGGAGAAGACAAAATGAAAAGAACAGTTGAACTTTACATTTAGGAGTGGACCCATACTTGAATATCTTGAGAGAGATTGGTTCTTTTTAAAAATATCTATTTGTGTAATATTTTATTTTTTTCCCAAACACATGTAAAAACAATTTTTAACGTTTGTTTTTTAAAAGGTTGAGTTCTAAATTCTCTTTTCCTCCCTCCCCTCTCCCTTCACTGGGAAGGCAGGCAATTTTTTATATGCTATACATGTGGAGTCATGCAAAATATATTTCCATAATAGTCATGTTATGAAAGAAAATCCAAACCAAAAAAAAAAACAAACAAACAACAACCAAGAAAAAGAAGAACATTTTAAAAAGCATGCTTTGATCTGCATTCATATTCCATCAGTTCTTTCTCTGGAGATAGAATTTTCATCATAAATCTTTTGGAATTACCTTGGATCATATTGTTGAAAATAGCGATGTCATTCACGGTTGATCATCATACAATATTGCTATTACTTTGTACAATGTTCTGGTTCTACTCATTTCATTTTGCATCAGTTCATGTAAGAACTTTACACATTTTCTCTGAGAGCATTCTGCCCATCATTTTAATAGCTTGATAGTATTCCATTATGATCATATATTACAACTAGTTCAGTCATTCACCGACCGATTGGCATCTCCTCAATTTCCAATTCTTTGTCACCACAAAAAGAACTACTATAAATATTTTTGTACATATTTGTCCTTTCTCTTTTAAAAAATAAATTTGGGGTACAGATCTAGTAGTGGTATTACTGGATCAAAGGATGTGCATAGTTTTGTAGCCCTTTGGGCATAGTTCCAAATTGCTCTCAAGAATGGTTGAATGACTCTACAACTACACCTATTTTGTATTAGTGCCTCAATTTTCCCACGTTTTCTCCCACATTTTCATTTCTTTTTCTATTGTATTAGCTAATCTGATCAGTGTGGGGTGGTACCTCAGAATTGTTTTAATATGCATTTCTCCAATCAGTGGTGATTTAGAGCATTTTTCATATGACTTTAACTTTAATTACTTTGTCTGAAAACTGACTTTTCATATCTCATTGACCATTTCTCAATTGAGGAAAGGCTCTTATTTTTATAAATTTGATTCAGTTTCCTATAAATTTGTGAAATAAGGCCTTTATCAGAGAAACTTGAAGTAAAATTCTTTCTCAGTTTTGATTACTATATATTTCCCTTCATACTATTTCCCCCCATTTATCTTACTCTCTCTCTCCGCTTACCCTGTCCATTCTCTAAAGTATTTTGCTTCTGACTATCACTTCCCCAATCTGTCCTCCCTTCTATCAACCCTAACCCCACCCCCTTTCACTTATCCTCTTTTCCTCCTACTTTCCTATATGGTAAGACAGATTTCTATATCCAATTGAGTGTGCATATTAATCCTTCTTTGAGCCAAGTCTATTGTAAGGTTCAATTAATTGCTCCCTCCTCCAACCGCCCCCATCTTCCTCTTCATTGTAAAAAATCTATCATGCCTCTTTTATGTGAGATAATTTACCCTATCCTACCTGTCTTTCTCCCCTTCTCCCAATGTATTTCTCCTTTTTCACCCTTTTATATTTTTAGATATTATCTATTTTATATTATACATATTCATATATTATATTATAATGAATTATATAATTATGCATATTATATATTATCTCTTTTACATATTATCCCATTATATCCAACTACTGCCTATTCCCGTTGTCTATGTATACTTCTTATGACTGTCCTTATAAGGAGAAAGTTTTTGAAGTCACACGTGTCATCTTCCCATGTAGGAATATAGACATTTTAACCTCATTAAGAGCCTTGTGATTTCTCTTTCCTTTTTACCTTTTTATACTTCTCTTGAGTCTTGTATTTCAAAGTCAAATTTTTCTAGTCAGCTCTGGGCTTTCCATCAGGAATGCTTGAAAGTCCTCTATTTCATTAAATATCCATTTCCCCCCCCGGAGGATTATATTCATTTTGCTGGGCAGGTGATTCCTAGTTGTAATCTTAACTCCTTTGCCTGCTAAAATATTACATTCTAAGTCCTCTGATGCTTTAATATAGAAGCTACTAAATGTTATGTTATCTTCATTGTGGTTCCATGATATCTGAATGGTTTCTTTATGACTACTTACAATATTTTCTCCTTGACATGAGAACTCGGCAATTTGGTTATAATACTCTTGAGACCTTTCATTTTGGAATCTCTTTCAGGAGGTGATTGGTGGATTCTTCAATTTCTACTTTACCCCATTTTTCCTAGAATATCAGGACAGTTTTCCTTGGTAATTTTTTAGAATGCAATATCTAGGCTTTAATAATTCTTAAATTATTTCTTTGATGCATTTTTCATGTCAGTATTTTTTCCAATGAGATATTTCATATATTTTCTGGTTTTTTTTCAATCTTTTGATTTTGTGTGATTGTTTCTTGATTTTTCATGGAGTCATTAGTTTCCACTTGCCCGATTCTAATTTTTAAGGAATTATTTTCTTCATTGAGCTGTTGTACCTCCTTTTCCATTTGGCAAATTTTTCTTTTATGGAGTTCTTTTCCTCCTGAAAAATTCACTGAAGTAAATTTTTGTACCTCTTTTACCATTTGGCCTATTCTGTTTTAAGGTGATATTTTCTTCAGTATTTTGGTGCTTCCTTTACCAAGATATTGACTCTTTCCCCCCCTTATTTTCTTGTATCACTGTCATTTCTTTCCCCAATTTTCCCCCTACCTCTCTTATTTGATTTTAAAAATCATTTTTGAGCTTTTTTGGGAATTCTTTTTCTTTCTTTCTTTCTTTTTTTACTTAAGACAAATTCACATTTTTCTCTGAGGTTTTGGGTTGCAGCAGTTTTGACTTCTGAGTTTGTATTTTTATTGTCCCTGACACCATGGTAACTTTCTATGGTCAGGTAGTTTTGTGGTTGTTGTTTGATCATTTTTTTCAGCCTCTTTCTTGATTTTTAACTTTATGTTAAAGTTGGGCTCTGCTGGGGTGAGAAGGAAGCACTGTCTTAAGCTTCAGCATTTTCTTAAGCATTTTTTTTTCAGAGCTAGTTCTGGAGTCCTGGGGGTCTATAAGTTTTTAGCTCTTTCAAGATGGTACAATCTAAGGAGAGGTGGATTTACTACTATCCCGGCCTGTGCTCTGGTATCTGAGTAACCACAAGCACTCTTTTCTGTTTTGGAACTGTGACTAGGATCCCTTTTTATCTGTTGCAGTAAGTTTCTTTTCTTCCTGTGACTGGAACCCAGGACTATGACCAGGATCCACATATGGGCAATGCTACAAAGTCCTGAGCCCAGTGCCAGCAAAGAGATCCCTATAATATCAGTTGTCTGAACCCCCCTTCCTTTCTGTGGGCTGAGAGCTCTGGAAGCCTCTGTTGCCAACTCAGTTTCCCCCTAAGGTCTACTGCTCTCTTGCTGAGTGTTTCTTGCATAGTTTTTCCTGCTGATCTTCTAAGTTGTCTTGGGCTGGAAAATTGCTTGACTCCATCCTTTTATGGGTTCTACTGCCCCAGGATTCATTCTGAGGCATTATTTAAAGTTGTTGAGATGGGAATTTGGGAGAACTCAGGCAATCCCTGCCTTTTTCTTGGGTATTGTTTCTTAAAATATCTGGAAGAGGAGAGGACACCAAAACCTTGGAGAAAGCCATAGACCTTATTCTTTTACCTAAAAAAGAAGAAAAAATCTGTGTAACTGTCAACTTATATGCCTATTTCCATGTCCTTACAAATCTTTATGAGAATAATCTATACAATTACCAAGGTAATCTTTGATTTAAAAAATTGAGAAGGGAACAAGTAAGTGTTTGAAAATAATTGTTATTCAACAGTGGATCACATCTTTACAGTCACATATCCATAAAATGTGAGGGTTAGATTAAATGACACTAATTCTCCATTATATCTCTAAATTTATGATTAGGATAATTTACTAAAAGTACAGAGTATACAAGTTCTCAATGTGTTTGTTGACTATAAAAAAAGGTATTGGATAAAGTAGAACAAATTGCACCTAAAAGATTCTTCCAATAGGATATTTCCCACGCGCAAGCAAAAATCATAAAAGATTCATTGAAAGATACAGCAACATAAATAACTATTCAATGACACTGATTATTAATATCAAAGAAGGAGCAATATGTTTGATAAATAGTTTTTCCTATTATCATGAAGGATACTCAGAAAAGGTCCAAAAAGACCAGAGTTTCCTTATACATTGTCATATCTTCCTCATATTTCTATTTGTGGAGGATATTTTGTTGATTCATCCAGCTGCAGAATATTTATTCTCTTAAATAAGATCCATAGTAATTCTAAAGAATATTATCTGACTACTCACATTGGAAGAATCAAGTGGATGAAGAATAATTAGAGTATAGTCTATGATACATAATTAAATGGAAAACCCAGAGAACTTCTCCATCAACGCAGGTATCTGGGAGCCACATATGGACAATGAATTTGACCCAGAATTGAACAGGAAAAGAGAAAACTGGATTGCCACTGGAAAATTACAGTGGTTTTAATGATTCTAAGTCTCACCCTTTAAGACCAACAAGCTGCCAATGATGCTGTATGACTGAGAGTCCTGAGAATTAGAGTCTCTGAAGAATTAAGTTGAGAGTCACTCAAAAGCCATTGGAGACATCAATGAGTCAAGCAATATATATTTATTAAGTACCTATCTTGTGCCAGACACTGCACTCTCTGTAACAAATACAAAGGAAGGAAGAAAGCAAGCAAGGAAGGAAGGAAGGAAGGAAGGAAGGAAGGAAGGAAGGAAGGAAGGAACTCACAATCAAATGTAGTGCACAAAAGGAAGCTGAAAATGGGAGGGGCAAGGAGAGAAAAAGACATGGAGGTGTGAGGATGTGATGGAGAAGCCCAAAGACATGTAGCCAAGTGGGAAATGAAAATGTTATTGTCCTAGATTCCCTGATTAATTGTAGGCTTTGATTGGAGTTCTTCACTCTCTTTCAAACAGAGCACATTTGTTTTTGTATTCCAATGCCTAGCAAAGTCTTGCAACATAGTTGTAATTCAACAAAGTATACATAAATGAATTTGGGGGGGGGGCTGTGTGGAAAATACATATATAATATGAAGGGTAGTTTGTTTACAATAGAACAGAGGTTCCAGAAAATGCATTGGAAAGATAGTGAGAGACAGGCATGACAAAGAGACTAACATAGCATTTAATGATGCTTATGGAATGAATGAATGAATGCATGAAGTATAACAAATGGAAAGTCCTTCTTTCTCTTCCTTTGAACAATGCCATGATATCTAGAGAAAGGCCCTCAATATATTGAGTACCTGTCAAGATTTATTAATCAATCAATAAACATTTATTAAGGACCAGATATGTGCCAGGCATTTTACTAATTGTCAGGGATACAAAAGGAGGCCAAAAAAAAGTCCTTGCCCTCAAGGTACTCAAAAGCTAATGAAGGAGACAACATGTAAGTAGATATGGAGAAACAAGCTATATACAGTGTAAATAAGAAATAACAGAGGAAAGGCACTATAATTTAGGAGGATTGGGAAAAACTTTCTATAGAAGGTGAGGTTTTAGTTTGAACTTAAAGGAAGCCAGGGAAGTCAGTAGGCAGAGATGGGGAGGGAGAATATTCCAGGCATGCAGGACAGTCAGAGAAAATGCCTGGAGCAGAGAGATGTAGTGTCTTGTTCATGGAATTACCAGGATGACAGTGTCACTGAACTGAAGAATTTATGGCAGGTAGTAGAGTATAAGAAGGTAGATAGGATCAAGTTATGAAGATCTTTGAATGCCAAACAGGATTTTGTATTTGATCCTAGAGGTGATAGGCAACCATTGGAATTTATTGAATAGGGGTTGACAAGGTCTGGCCTATGCCTTAGGAAAATCACTTTAGTATCTGCATGGAAGATAGATTGGAGTGGGAAGAGAAAAGAAGTAGGCAGATTATTGCAGTAGTCCAGAAATGAGGGAGGACATCGATGAGGATGAAAAATGAGGAAGTGAAGGCTGGTTGTGATGTTTTGTTTTGTTTTTTAAGCAATTGGGGTTAAGTAACTTGATCAAGGTTACATGGCCAGGTGTTTCTGGGTGGGTGCTAATTGTCCGTGCCCGGGCTTCAATCTCCAGGTCATCCCCACACTGGAGCCAGTGCTCTTACTCGCTGTGCTACTGGCCTCCCCAAGTTGCTTTTTTTTTTTTTAAAGCAATCAGGGTTAAGTAACTTTCTCAAGGTTACATGGCCAGTTATCTCTGGGTGTGGTGCTAAGTACCTGAGCCCAGATTTGATCCCCAGGTCATCCTGACACTGGAGCCGGTGCTCTTACTTGTTGAGCCACCTAGCTGCCCCTTGGTTGTGATGCTTTGTTGGTAGTAGTACACTTATCCTTGAAATTACAGTTTCATTGAATTCAAATGCCCTTTTTGGTAGGATTAGGTATGAAATGCTACAATAACCTTTTGAGTTTTTTTTTTAAAAATTACCTAAGTTTAACCAAACCATTAGTAAAGTATCATGAAATGTATATGAAATAATTACTATTTCTTAAACTCAAATAAAAGTAGAATCAAAAGTTTAGAAAATAATCCAAATCTAGGAACCTTCTAATCATAACATAAGATTTCTTCTTTAACTCAAAATTTTCCTGTATATTATATATACATTTCTCTCTAGAGAAAATATTTTGTTTTCTTTAAGCCTTCTGACATCACATGATGCAACCTGATGCAAAAGTGATACACATCATGTCACATGAGAGGTTTAAAAAGACAGGGGAGTATTTCTTCAGCTGCTGTGAGAATTCTCAAGAGATACCTGGGAGAAGGAGCAGTTGCAGAATAAGGCAGAGAATCTCTAGGGAAAGTTCATGGAAACACATTGTGTTTCCGAAGAGAAATAAAGACTCAGTTATTAAAGAGAAGAGTGAAAAATAACCAAGTAAGGGGGAGAAGCAGGGTGAGGGGGGTCACCATAGAAAAAAAAAGAACAAATTATTATAAAATATTCAAATAAAGATGAATGAGGGAAATGAATAGGGTAGGAAAAGGAAGAAGATATCTGAATTATATGCTTAAAGAGAAATAATGATAGGTAGAAATGCGAAGGGAACTGTATTTTCTACTTTACTGAAGGGTGTTTAGTTAAGAAATGTATGAGTGGGAGAGCAGAGTATTTCCTTTTCTCCCCATTCTGGATATTGTAATGATGCACAAGAGTTGGAACCAGACTGGTGGATACATTCATGGAAGGTACATTAAGTAGAAAGAGTAAAGCCAAATCCTTGGAAACAACTTTTTGTTGTTGTTTTCGTGGTTTTTTAATTTTTATTTTATTTTTAATTCATGAAATAAAACATTTCCATAATGAAGTAGAATTTTTTTAAAAGATGATTGTATATGAAACTGCAAATCTGTTCTGTAAAATTTGGTATTCCTTTCAAACATATAATAAAATTGGCATACAACTTTCTTTTTTTCCCTTTTTTCTTCCCTCTCCCATGCTGGGTACCCTAGAGATGGCTAGCATTAGACACATATGTGTGTGTGTATACACACATATAAACACACTTATGTATATATGTACACAGATGGGTAAAATTATTCTATATGTATTCATTTTTGTCAGTTCTTTCTCTAGATGCAGATAGTGTTTTCCTTCATAGGTCCTTTGTAGTGAATTTGGGTATTTATAATAATCAAAATGACAAAATCACTCAAAGTTGTTCTTAAAACAATATTGCTCTTAATGTATACTGTGTTGTTATGTTTTGGGGTTTTTGGTTTTTGTTTTGGTTTTGTTTCAGGAGGTTTTTTTGTTTTTGTTTTTTTGGTACCTAGGGAACCTTAAGAGAATCCTGGGTGACTTTAGCATTCTCTGCCTCTAAGCCCACTGGGGCTTCCTTGGCCAGGGCAATGAAATATGAGCATAGCAGCACCTTGCCGTGCACAGCTTGTGCATAGGGAGAAGAGAATGCCTTCCTGGAGGGTTACTTAAATCCATGGTGACAGCCGCCTGGATTCCCTATCCTGTAAAAGAAAACATCTTGATAAATAACAAAGATACTAACTGGGGAAGTATTGTTTGGCCATTATCAGAAGGGAAAAACAGTTTATTGACTGATTCTTCAGGATCAACCTCATAAGTTGATACTTCATTTGTATTTTGTACTATTTAGATTTCTGAGTTATAAAGTTATTCACCATACACACTCTTCTGCTGCTGCTTCAGATACTTATACTATTTTGACTCTGAAATAAGATTAGCCATGTAGCTGTTAGCCTAGGTTAACAAGATAATAATAATAATATATTATATGGTAACATTAATGATATTAATAATGAAATCAATTAATGCTTCTATTATTATAATAATCAAATAATTATGATACAGTTATCAATAGTATTATAGCATTTATAGAGCTCTTTAAGGTGTGCAGAGTATTTTATACATATTATCTTATTTGATCCTTACAACAACCCTGAGAAAAAGATGCTATTATTATTCCCAGTTTATAGATGAGAAAACTGAGGCAGATGGAGGAATTTTTTTTTTTAAGTTAGTTGCTTAGGGCTAGTAAGGGTGTGTAAGGATAGATCTCAGCCTCAAGTCTTCCTGCCTTCCAATTTAGGATTCTTATCCACTTTACCACATTATAATAAACAATAAAAATAACAATCATGAATAATAAGTTATTATTCCCTTTGATTAATAGCAGTAAAATTCCCAGAAAACCTAAGCAAAACTGTGTTGGCTTTGGGGTAGAAGCTATAAAACTTCATAGATCTTCTGTTATGGAAGACATGTTTTTGAGGTCCTTAAGACAAAAGAATATGTAAGTGCAAAGAGTGGTAAACAAGAGGGGGTGGGGGTAGGGGACTTTCAAGCCCTTGGAGCCAGCCAACAGAAGAAATTAAAAGACTATAGCCAAACTAGGACTGATAAGTACCTGTTGGGAATTCAGTGTGTTGGATAACTTCATCAGGATTCCAAGAGGTTTCAATGCAGGATATGATTAAATAATAATTTCCATAGCATTTCATGACTGCAAAGTGTTTTACATATGTTATCCCATTTGATCCTCACAAGAACCCTTGAAGATAGTAGGTACTATTATCATCCCTATTTTTTTAGATGAAGAAACTGAGGCAGAGATTTAAGTGACTTGCCTAAGGTCACAGAGCTAGTGAGTATCTGAGGCAAAACTGGAACTCAGGTTTTCCTAACTCCTGTTAGGAATTTTTTTTTCATTCAGCCATATACCTTACTGTTAAATACAATAAATAATAAAATTTAAATATTTAAATTTAAATGAAATAATAAAATCAATATAATATATCATATTTGTATTATTTATATCTATATTATGTTACATGTTATATATTATACATATTATTTATATTATAAATATAACATATATATAAATATAATATATTATGAATAAATATAAATAAAAATTTAGAAAATAAATAACTTTAATAAAATATATACTGGCAGTAATTTAAATCAACTTTGCAATTACAGGATAGGGAAAGATAACTAGAAAGCAGCTCAAAAAAAAATCTTGGAGTCTTAGTGGACTGCAAGCCCAGTGAGTCAACAGCCAAGAAAACTGAAATGATCTTGAGCTAAATCATATGGTGTGGTATCAAAAAACAGAGAGTAATAGTCCCACTGTAATCTGCCTTGGAGTACTGTGCCAAAAGAGGATCAGGTGAAGGAAGTGTGGATGCTTAGGCTCAAGCCAAGAACACTGAGAGAGGACTGTCCTCAAGTATTTAATAAGCTGTCAAGCACAAGAGAAAGTAAATTTATTCTGCTTGGCCTTAGAAGCTGGACCTGGAAGCAATGGTGGGAAATGCAGAAAATCAAATAGGGGCTCCATATAAGGAAAAATTTCCCAAGATCTAGAGCCAGCCCAAATTAGAATGGGCTGCCTCAGTAAGAATTCAGATCTCCCTGCTTGTAGGTCTTTGAACAAAGGCTGGATGGTTACATAGTTAGAATGGCATAGTGGGGATAGTTATTGAGAAATTGATTGAACTAGATGAGTATTAAGATTCTGTCCACTTTTATGATTTCTGATCATCTGTGAATATAACAATTGATTGATAAAGATAAAAAGATAAGTAATTAATAGAGTAAGGAAAGGACATGATAATACGCGGCATACAATAGAGTAAGAATTTATTGTGCTCACTAAACATTGTATGAGTGCTGGGAATAAAAATACAAGCAAACAAGACAGTCTCTTCCCTCAAGGAGCTCACTTTCTAATGGGAGAAGATGAATCAAGGAGCTAGAAAGTGACCGGTAGTAGGGGAATCTGACCCCCTGCTCCAGCCTGTCATTAGGCAAAAGCGGATCTATGAGAGTTGAGGGATTCAGGTCTAGAGTCTGGGTGACTAATGGGGAGGAGGTGGAGGTGATGGTCCAAGAAAGGAATGTATCTTTATTACAATAGACAGTCTTTGTGGCCAGCTATAGGGCTCTGGGGATCATGATCATCACCATCAGGTGGCTGTGACTTTCTCAAGGCAGTAGTAGGAGGTTGCTGTCCTGGGTGAAAGGGAAGGTTATTACCCCTCTGGGGAAAGGAAAAACAGTCTGTGCAATGTCTTCCCTCCTATTGCATAACTCACAGTGGATCGAAGAGTGACTTAATTGTCACAGTGAGAAAGAGGGTTGTTTTTCTAAACTCTGACATAAAGAGCACATTGTCGTTTGAGTAAGGGCAGGAAAAAATGTATGGAGGCTTAAAGACATCTGAAAACTAAATTATGATGAAGCGCCATTTTTTACAAATCAAAATTGCCTATTTTGTTTTTGCTGGTATACAGAAATAGGTCTTTACACATGGGTACATATTATTGCAAACAATTAGTAGGAACAGATTGGAAAATAGCTGACTGTTCTAAACTGTTTTACTCCTGATACAATTCATGAGGGTCGTTATATATACATATATGTGCATTTATATATTTACATGAATAATATGCATTGTATACCACTTATTATCATGTCCTTTCCTGGGTAAAAATACTTAAGATCTCCTCTAATGACTTAACTTCAAACTGATAACTGAAAAATTTATATGCAAAGTACATTCGTGATTGAAAATGGTAGATTTTCCATCTCCAAACTGTAGGTAGATAGTTATAACCTGGAGGAACATAACAACAGCATCCAATTAAACCTAGGACTAGGAGCATGTTACCCCCAAATTGTGAGCACAGCTGGACACCATCATTTTAACATCTGTTATTTTTATAGGAAACAAATGAAAGCTAGAGGTTGGAAACTTATGCCTAACCTAACAGTTTATCTGAAGAGAATGTGTATGTTGTTAATATGTAACATCTTAATGGAATAAAACATTAATGTGGTGTTCAGTTATGCTTGGTGTCTCTTGAATATGCCCCCTTCTCTCCACTCACATCCTAATTCTGGTCCTTATCACCACTCTCCTGGTTTATTGCAATAGCTTTCTAGTCATTCTCTGTACCTCAAGTCTCTCCCTATTCCAATTTGTTCTTCACTCAACTGTTTAATGGATCTTCCTAACATGCAGCATATACCCACCCCCTTCAGTAAACTCCAGTGGCTTCCTATAACCTCCAAGATGGAAATAAAATAGAAATTGTATGTTGCCTACTATGTGCTAGGTACTTTACAAATATTATCTCATTTGATCCTCACAACAATCCTGTGAGGTGGGTGCTTTTATTATCCTCATTTTACAGTTGAGGAATCTGAGGCAGCTAGAGGTTAAGTGACTTGGTCACTAGTAAGTGTCTGAGGTAATATTTAAATTGAGGTCTTCTAGGCTCCAGGACCAGGGCTCTATCCACTGTGCCACTTTTAGGTGTCTCATACAAGATCCCCCTTGGTTTCCTTCAAGGTTTGACTCAAACCTGCCTACAGTGGGTCTCCCCCAACCACCCTTCCTGCCAATTTCTAGTTCATTCACTCTAAAATTGGCCTTTCCATATCACTATGGTTAGGGGTGCGGTACTTCCACAATCTAGAAAATTTGCTTAAAATGTTTTGACCTCACACTGTACCAGAGAAGAAGGCTAAATTATTGCGGTATCAAAAAAAAATAAAATATGTTGATATTATACAATACTACATTTTTATACATATATTAAGCATACATTAAGCCTATGCACATTTATGCATCTCAGGGATGTAAGGCTTTTGGTTTGTTTTTCTTCATATCTCTGGTGTTAAGCATGGTGCCTAGCATGTAATGAATGCTTAATGAGTGTTTATTTACCAATTAACTTACAAATACAGACTATCCCAAAAAAGATTTAGACCCCAAAAGTCACTAATATTTTGGGTGACACTTCGTATTTAACTGACTAATTGTGTGAGAAAATTTTAAAAATTTAACAACTTGGGGCAGCCAGGTAGCACAGCGTAAGAGCACCGGCTCCAGTGTTGAGAAGACCTGGAGATCAAATCCCGGGCTCAGACACTCAGCACCCACCCAGAAACACTTGGCCATGTAACCTTGAGCAAGTTACTTAACCCCAATTGCTTAGGGGTGGCCAGGTGGCTCAGCGAGTAAAAGCACCAGCTCCAGTGTCGGGATGACCTGGATCAAATCCGGGCTCAGATACTCAGCACCACACCCAGAAATAACTGGCTGTGTAACCTTGAGCAAGTTACTTAACCCTGATTGCTTAAAAAAAATAAAAATTTAACAACTTTTCCTGGAATTTTAGAATAAAAATTTAACATGTCAGATTCATGACTGTGTCTGTAAGTATGAGTCACTTGATTCAATGTAGCATGTGGAAGAGAGTTGATACATAGATACAGAAACAAACACACATATAAATACATAGATAGATCCTCTGCTAAGCACTGAAGATACAAATACAAGCAAGTTGGCCAGTTCCTGCTCTCAGTGATGATGATGATGATAGCTTGTAATCAGTAATTGGGATGATGATGGCTAGCATAGTACTTACTGTGTGCCAGGCACTGTGCTAAGCACTTTACATTTATTCTCTTATTTCATCCTTACAGCAAACCTGCAAGGAAGGTGCAATTATTATCCCCATTTTACAGGCAAGGAAACTGAGATAAACAGGGAGGGGCTAAATAAGTTGCCCAGGGTCAAACAGCTCCTAAGTGTCTGAGGCTGGATTTATTATTCAGCTTTTCCTGACTCCAGGCCCACATCTCTATCCACTGTGCCACCCAGCTGTCTTTCAAAGACTTTGCATTCTAATTTGGGAATCCAACTCATTTTTTAAAAAAGGAGGGGAGATAAGAAGGAACAGAAGGGCAGGAGGGGACATGGTGAGGAGCTTTCCTATCAGATTGAGGGAATGGGGGAGCAGAGTTAAAGTTACCAGTGGATTGGAGTCAGTCAGAAAGCAAGGCCATGTTGAGGAAACTACAGGAAATTGGTAAGGAGGCTGGGGTCCTAGCAAGAAAGGAACTGCTGAGATGGACTCCAATTCCCTGATGGATTGGAGATGGAGAGTAGGACAAAGAGAAAAATTTGAATCAAGGTCTTTCGACTCCAGACCTAGTCCTTTTCCCACTGTCCTTCTTTCACAAATGAAGAAAGAGGTTAAAATGACTTGTCACCGTCAAATTGCTAGTGTCACAGTCAGGAGTTAAATCTGGTATTCTCCTGACTGCAGGTCAAATAAAAGCAATTATTATGAAGTTTCCTCTGAACAAAATGGAAACAAGAAGGCTGAATAAATGACTTAGGTAGGTTCATAACTGGTTAAACAAGTAGACCCAAAGAATATTCATTGATGTATCAACATTAGTTAGTGTATCAATATTAATTAAGTTGAAGAGAATGTAGCAGAAGTTTTGGCCTAGACTTGATTCTGTTCAGCACTTTTATTAATGACTTAGATGAAGCTAGATTGTACAAAGGTGCTGGAGGAGTCAGTCCTTTTTATGTGCTTGCCTGGAGGGAGATACAATGAAACAACCCCAGCCTTCAGGGACTTAAATGAAGGAGGCAACATAAAATAAATAGGTACATACCAAAAATATACAAAGTAGAAGAAAGGTATAGGCAGCTAGGATACACGGTGGATTGTTTGACAGGACAACTCATCTTCCTCAGTTCAAGTCTTGCCCCCAGACACTAACTAGCTATGTGATCCTGCACTATTTGCTTAATCCTGTTTGCCTCCGTTTCCTCATCTGTAAAAAGAGTTGGTGAAGAAATGGCAAAACACTCCAGTATTTTTGCCAATGAAGCTCTAAATACAGACATGAAGAGTTGGACGTGGCTGAACAATAACAGAAGAAAAAAAAGCCCTGAGATAGGAAGACAAGTTCAAAATTAAAAGAAACATAAAATCTGATTTCTATTTCTAGAACAATGTTTTTCATCTTCTCTCTTTTCCTTCCTTTCTTCCTTCTTTACTTCCTTCTTTCCTTGCTTCCTTCTTTCCTTTATTCCTTCCTTTCTTTCTCCCTTCCTCCCTTCCTCCCTCCTTCCTTCCTTCCCTCCCTCCTTCCCTCCCTTCCTCCCTCTTTCTTTCTTTTTCTTTCTTTTTTCTCTCTCTCCCTCTCTCTCTCTTTCTTTCTTTTTCTTTCTTTTTTCTCTCTCTCTCCTTCTCTCTTTCATTCTGAAGAACCCCTCTCACTACTACCCTCATTGCTTTCATAGCAACAACCTGCTACTGCTTCAGAGAATGGTCGATACAAAATAGTAATTACACTGTAAACAGCAGTAAATAAACAGATACAGAAAAGCAACATTGTAAATGGCCCAGTTTAGCTGGAAGAAACAGTACAATTAACTTAGAAATGTCAAAGCACTAGGAAAAAGAGCATAGTACTTTTATAACAGAAATCTTTGAGGAAAAGCAAATTTTAAAAATTATCCTGAACAAAATATATAGTGTAGTTTTAGGTGCTTTGAACAATTTGAGGGAGAGAGAAACAGAGAGACAAAGACAGAGAGAGACAGAAACAGACAAAGATAGAGAGACAGAGACAGAGATGGGGGGAGGGGGAGAAGGAAAGAAAAAATGAAAGAGAGGGATGATGTTGACAAGTTCTAACCTATATCCAAAACCCAATGTGCTTGAGGGCACTCAAAGCCATACCACTGTTGTCTTACAATATCTGAAGGTGACCAGAATATTGAAGGAACTCAAAATTGTGGCACTTTTAAAATTCAGAAGAGGAATTCAACTTGCTTTCCTTGGCTTATATAGATGGAAGTCAGAAAGACAGATTCTGGCACGAAATAACTGCTTATCAGATTGGTTCAAAAGGGGAGGATTCTGATCATTTCAAAATCTTCAGTCAGAAATTACATGACTGCCTGACAGAAATGGTGTGAATGGGGACACATGCTTTATGTGTAGCTATGAATAGAAGATGTCTGATATTTGTCCCAGATACTGTCTGAGAGGGAACATAAGATAGCGGACAGAAAGTTTATCATGGAATAAGGAAGATCTGGGTCCAAATTTTCTATTAGGTATTAATCGTGTGATGTCAGACAAGTCATTTAATCTCTCAGTGTACCAGGCAACTCTATGAAACCTTAAATTAAGGAGATTTTTCAGTCTACATTGGTGGAGGGACTTTGCACATTAACAATATCCCACAGCAATAATGCATTGATTTGGACCTCCCTACTTACTACCACCGGTTTTTTTCCCCTCTGTCTACTTTTATAGATAAAGTTGGTATTTAGTAGTGACTACAATTGTACTGTATATTCTGAGTTTCATCTGGAAAATACTTAGGTTGATTCCCCATTTATAGCCATGGAAACAAAGCATTGATAAATTAAATCTACCAATGGTTTCCAAACCTCATTTTACTATTCATTTAAATCTCTTATACATCACTAAACATTTTACAAAGTGTAATAAGTAACAAAATAGATTTGATTTTAAATATGTTCTTGTTTTACTTAATCTTTGGCATAAGAGCCAATGCATACTCAGAAGACTAAAAATACAAGAGGAGGAAGATGAGGGGGAGGAAGAGGAAGAAGAGGGAGCAAAGAAAGATGTATGATTAATTGAAATATTATGAAATATTTCAGGACTGAGTAAAGTAACTGAGTGGTTTAACACCTCAAAAACTAGAATACTAGAACTTATAGAGCAGGCTGGAAAAAAATGTTATCATTTAAAATCTTTTCATGGGTAGTGGGGAGAATTATGAAGTTATTGGTGAAGAGGATTTCTGGTTTCTAAATCTCCCTTACCAATGCAGATCTGCCACTGCTTTGCAAATTATTGTCTTAGTGAGATGCCTGAGCAGTTAAGTGACTTGTCTAAGATCACTCAATCAGTACGTATCCCAGACAGGACATGAAGCCAGGTTTTCCAGGTTCAGAGAGACCAACCGTTCTATAAACACATGAGCTGTGCTACATTTCACATACCTCTGAATGTAGGGCTGCCTTTCTGATTTCTATATCATTGTATATTTTCTATCAGAATTGCATTCGGACCATCCACCTGGATGGTTTCTTAGGTAAGATGGTAGAATTTTACTTCTGGTGTATTTTAACTGCCCATACCCTCTCCATCTCTTATTTCAGTCTACAATAAAGACTCTGTCTTTGAGCATTTCTTAGAGTTCTGATGTTCTCATTTCTCAATGAAAATAAAAATGCAGAGATGGACCAGATCTTCAATAGGTATGTATGGTCATAAAAGAAATAAGTTTTAAAAGGGAAAAACATTTGAAAGTTTCATAGAACTATATTGAACAAAAAACTACAGTGATAGAATGAATCCTAATAGCCCAAGAAGATTGAATTTCAGGTGGGATTAATTCAGTAAATGGAACTAAGACACACAGGTACCCACTGGCAGACAGCCTAAATGGTAAGTCTACCTGTCCAGTTTCATTAGGAAACAAATGCTATGTAAAATCAATCTATAACACCATGGGGAATAAAATTCATAGTTTCCTTTAAGTTTCCACTTTATCTAATTAATGGAATAGCTTGCAATATGTTCATAATGTGTTTTACAAGACCATTGAACAAGGCATCAGCAGGCATAGGTTGTGCTTCTAAGTAGTGGTGTAATGTGGACAATATTGGTGAAATTATCTCTGCTTCAAGTGTTTCATCTGTAAAATAAGGGGGGAGAGAAGGGCTAGACCAGAGAAAATCAAAGAACGTTAAAATTGAAAGGGGCCTCAAAGACTATCTAGTCCACCTTGTACTATTTTGGTGAATAGGAAGTCTCAAAGAAGGAATAAACCCACTACTCCAGTGAATTGGGTGATGAAAAAGACTGAAAGCAGAAATACCCAACTCTGTTTTGCTTCCATTTTCTCCACCAAGCAAATGATATGAAAAGACCAACAACAAACAACAGGTTGAAACTCAAGGTAAGTAAGGAAATAACACAAGAACACCCAGCTGCCTGTGGTGTGTTTAAATCATTAGAATAGGATGGACCAGTGTACTGAAAAGACTGGCAGAAGCACTTGCTGAGTCATTGTGAGTGATCTTGGAACAAAAACAAGAGAGGTGGTGCAGGGATAAAGACTGACATGTATTTTCCCAATTTTCAAATAAGGGAAAGGTATGAAGTCCAAAAAGTCAAGATTGGAAAGTTTAATTTCAACTCCAAGCAAAATCCTAGAACCTATTGTTAAATAAGTGAGAAATGCATAGAAAAGGAAGTGATTATTAATAAAAAAAAATATCATGGGTTCAACAGGAATAGTTCATGCCAGAAAAAAATTAATTTTTAAAAAGGAGTTACTAGCAAGGGAAAGCCTTCACTCTCATTTGCCTGGAATTCAACAAAGCATTTGGCAAACATTGGTCCTTAAAGTCTATAAGGAGAGAAACAGTGTGGGTGACAGTGAGTATTGAGATCTACTTGAAGGACCATATTCAAAACATAGTTGCTAATTAGTTGATGTCAATTTGGAAGAAGGTCTCCCTGGATCTATGTTTGGCCCTACACTGTTTAACATTTTTATCAGTGGCTTAGATAAAGTAGTGTTTATCAAAAGTGCAACAAAAAACTAGCAAGCTGGATGGCTAAATCAATTACTTTTCCCATCTCCCGATGTCAATAGACTAGAACAATGATTCATCTACTTAGGAAAGTCTAATTTAAGAGAAATAAAAGTCCCTATGCAGTATTTTGGTACAAAAATTCAACCTCATATAAATATAGAATGGAAAAAAGATAGAGAGATAGCTATTAATCTAAAAGACATATGGAATTTTTAGTAGACCCCAAGTATAACATGGAAAAAAGATAATAAAGTCTTGGGTTGTATGAAGAGAGAAGTGCTGTTTAGAAAAAAGTAAGTTAGAAATCCCTTTGTACTTTTCCCTGGCCAGATCACATTTGGAGTTTTGTATTCATTTGGGGGTGCCATATTTTAGGAAGTACACTGACAAGTTGGAAAACTGCAAAAGGGGAGCTAGGAGAGTGGGGAGACTGGGGACCATGTGTGATGAGGATAAATTGAAAGAATCTGAGATACTTGGCCTACACAAGAGAAAATCTAGAGGGTTCATGATATATTTTGTCAATTATCTGAATGTAATCATGTTTAAGAAGTATTTGACATGTTCTTGTACTCAGAAGACAGAAGAAGACAGATGGAAGCTATGGTGATTTAGTTGGAGAATCAATGTGACAGGAAAGTTCCTAATTATTGGAGTTCTCCAAAAATTGAATGGACTTTTAAAACTAGAAGAAACATCAGAGATTGTCTTTTCCGGAGAGGATTCTGGGAAGATGGTGGAGTAGGTCAGAAAATTCTGAGCTCTCAAAATTTTCCCCCACAAAAGAGTTAAAATAACACCATAGGGTGAACAAAGTATGGGTGGAGATAAATAAGACCAGGGGCATAACCAGGGTCCTCCCCCAACACTTTAAGAAGATAAGAAGAAAAATTTTAACAGGTGGTTTTGTCTGGGTGAAGAGTAAACGCCTCCAGGCTAGGTTCTGTTTTAACAGTAAGTGGGCTAGCCTCTTATACAACAAGCTACAAGCCCTGGAGTTAGTTGATTTGAGAGGCTCCCTAGGCCCCAGCCACCAGAACTTTTACCCCCCCAGAGTTGGTGAGGGGAATTGAGCATCTGAGCCCGGGGAAGATTGAAGGAACCTGGACTGACCAGGAACACTAGACCCAGGTGTGCTGTGGAGGGGGGG
>NW_027185863.1:16199704-16219652 GCF_028583685.1 Petaurus breviceps papuanus | reverse complement strand
GTGTGTGTGTGTGTGTGTGTGTGTGTGTGTGTGTGTGTGTTGGGGGGAGGTGGTGAGTGCAGAAGCAAAATCCCTGGCTGCAGCCACTTACAGGAGGCTAGAGGTGTGGCTTTGCTTTCAGGCTAAAGGGAAAAACTGAAGATCTGAGGCAAGAGGCACCATTTCCCACACCCCAGAACTAGAGGTGACTACAAATACTTAGGATATCACCACAAAGAAATGCACAGGCAAAGGAGAAAGAATTCAACTCTAGAAACCTATTCTGGGAAGAGAGATGACCAGGGTCCATCCTCAGAGGAGGATATTGAAGTAAAGAAACATCCAAAGAGGAACATTAAATGGTCACCTGCCCAAAAAGAATTCATAGAAGATCTTCAAAAAATCAAATGATAGAGATGGAGGAAAACTAAAAAAGAAAATAAGAATAATCCAAGAAAAACAAGAAGGGTATGAAAGGAAAGTTGGCCAATTAAAGAAGGAGATTCAGAAGCTTAAGGAAGAAAATGACACCTCAAAAATTAGGACTGGGCAGAGTGAAACCAGTGTAATTATAAGAGAACAAGAAAGGATTAAGCAAAATATGAATAATGAAAAAATAGAAGAGAAAATGAGGCATTGTAATGTTAATGGAATCTGAAGATCTTCCCTGGCCCTTTGTATTAGCAGGTAAGCACTTAGTACTTAGCACCTTGTTTCAAGTTAACACCTTGTTTAAGCTATTTAATTAACACAGAAGTAGTTAGCACCTTGGGAGGAAGTGGCTGAAGTAACAGGAAGGGGCAGAACAGGGAGGAGATAAGGCATAAATAAGGAAAAGCCCCAGCTGGGAATGGCAGAATTTCCTGGGGTAAGCATCTGGAGGCTGAAGCTTCTGCTGAGACCTTTCTTCTGCTGAGAACTTTCTTTTGCTGAGACCTTTCCTTTGGGAATTTCTGCTGAGAACTTCCAAGAACCTGGTTGAGGAGCTACCATGAATGAGAGAGGAGGATCCTTGGTTGACAGAACCTGTTCTGTTGTAAAGGCTTGGGAATGTGGGTGTTCACTGCATTCACCATGTGTACCAACTTCATGGCTACTGTAATGACTTTGACTTTCTGGGACTCAGTTTTCTGGTATTTGAATAAAGGCTTTGGTTCTTCCCTCTATGTGGAGAGTCTGTTAAATTTTTGTGATTCACAACTATGCCAGAATATTCATGACCACTGTGGGTGGTTGTGAATATTACATTATTGTTACAAGCATCTTATAAAAAGAACAACAGATTTGGAGAATAGACCAAGAAGAGAAAATTTAAAAATAATTTGACTAACTGAAAATTATGATAAAAAAAAGAATCTTGATACAATAATACAAGAAATAATAAAAGAAAATTGTTCTGAAGTATTAGAACAAGGGAGAAAGTAGAAATAGAAAAAATCCATCAATCACCACTTAAAAGATATCCTATGAGGAAAACTCATAGGAATATCATAGTCAAATTCCAAAACCCCCAGCTCAAGGAAAAAAATATTAAAAAGCTTCAAGATTAAAGCAAATTAAATATGATGGTGCCACAATTAGAATTACACAAGACCTAGCAGAAGAGACATTAAGGGACCATAGATCTTGAACACAGCATATCAAAGAGCAAAATAACTTGGACTCCATCCAAAAACATCATACTCTGCAAAGTTAAATATTATCCTGAATGAAAAAAAAAATGGACATTTGATAAACTCTCAGACTTCCAAGACTTTGTTTAAAAAATCCTGAACTTAATAGAAGATTTGACATATAAGAACTAAGAGAAATATATAACAAAGACTGAATATGAGGGACCCATAGGGACAGACTGTTTACTTTTTATAAATGTAAAATGGACATCTAAGACTCTTATTGATAATTGGGTAGTTTATAAGAAAGACTGGGATAAACCTGAGAATGATAGGAATTTAAAAAGTAAAACCATTTAGGAACAGTTTAAAAGAGTAATTATTTGAGGTGCAAAAGGGAGAATTGATAAGAAGAATCAGTTGGGGAGGAGGGCTGGTAGTTCTTGTAACCTACTTTCATAGGGAATAGGTTTGAGAGGGAACAATGCATATGTATTTAGAAGAGTATAATAGTCTTCTAAATTCAGAAGAAATAAAACAGCAGGGGCATAGGGAAAGGGGAGAGGACAAGGGAGGAATCTTTGGAGGGGAGGGTGAGAGAACAGGTAAATAGGGGTATAGAAGGGTGTTTAGATTTGTGGCAGGGGAGGATAGGGAGGGATCTTTGGAGGGGGATAGGCAAGTCATAGGAGGGCAAAGTAGTGGATGCAGAAAGGATAGGAAACAAGAAATATAGTCATACATAAAAAACAAAGCTAAGTAGTAGAATAGGTTGGGAAAGAATATGTCTCTCTATATATGCATATGTATGTATCTAAAGTTATAGAGAAACATATCTAAACTATGTTGTGGCCCTCTTGGGGGTTGGGGGAGGGGAATAAAGAACAAAGTAAAAAAGTGCACAGAAGAGAACAAAAAAATTCACAAGGAAACAGAAAAGATGGACAATTCTCAACACGAGTATTATTTATCACATAGGCTTTCTTGAAATGAAAATTTATTGTTACATATTTTGAATTCTCTTATGTTCTGCTATGCACATGACATGCTTTTATTTCTTTCTAACTGTGTATTTAAGTTTCAATATTTAAGTTTATGATATGCTTTTGTTTCTTTTTTTTTATTCTCTATTTGTGTTCTGGCATTTGAGTCTAAAATTAATTTTTTGAAAAAAAAAAGAGATTGTCTTCTGTAAATCACACATTTTTCAAATGAAGAAACTGAATCCCAGAAAGATTAAGTGCATTAACCAAGTTTACATTAGCTATAAGCAACAAAACTTGGAATGACCCCATTTCTTCTAACTCCAAACACATCATTCCTTCCATTGTACCAATCAGGTAAATATTGTATTTCTTTTTCTTTGGGGTCTATGCTAATCTTGCAAAAGAAACCACTATTAACTTGGTAGCATCAAAGCTAAGGATAAATGTAATTCTTTTTTTTTTTTTTTTTTGCCTTTTGGAGGGTAACTGGGATGAAGTAATGTGCCCAAGGTTACACGGCTAGTTTTTTTTTTTCTTTTGTGTGGGTGTTAAGTGTCTGAGGCTTGAACCAGACTCCTCCTGACTCTGGGGCTGGCATTTTACTCATTGCACCACCTAGCTGCCCCTAAATATAATTCTTAATAGGAGTTAATGTAATTCTATGTGACTAGTTGTATCCTAATTAAATTAATATCCTAAATGAGAAATGCCATGTAAAGTCATTCTAGTCTACTAAATATGCACAAACAAAACAAATTCCTAAATGTAGGTTAACAAAAGCACCACAAAATAATGTAATGTCATCCTTCTCTTTAGTCCCTAACCCTTGATTTTGTCTTACTTGCAGGATCTTTTGATGAAGTTGCTACAGGTTGATTTCTACAAGTGGGGTTTAGGGTGAGGGGATGGTTCTTGGACTGGGTTACCCTGAAGTGTCTTCCAGCTGAAAAGTTCCATGACTTTATAATTGGGAGACCTTCAGTAAATCATTGAGTTCCTTTGGGTTTCAGCACTCTCATCTACAAAATGAGAGGATTGCGTTGATGTGACCTCTATGGTCATTCCCAAACGCTAAAGGCTATGATCCCAAATTTATGTTTCTTCATCAGGAGTTTCTTAAAAGGATGAAATCACAAGTCCAAAAGACTCAATATATGCATATCTATGTGGTTATTATCTATGTACATATGTAAATATTTATAATGTATGCATATGTATTTTATACACACGTGTGTGGAGACAATAGATAGATAGACAAGAGTTAAAGAAGATAAGAACTAAATGTGCAATATCATTGGTTTAGAGAAATCCAGAATGAGGAAACTCTACCTGTCAATGTAGGGTGTCCCTAAAGGTTAGACACAGAAAATCTCATTAACTATGCATATTTTCAAGAAATTAAATGAATGAAATTTTCAACAACATTTTATTTAATTAGTAAAAAACAAGATTTCGTAGGAAGACATAGGAGACACATAGGTAATCTCATTAATAAATTAAATTAAATTAATCTCATTAATATGGAAAATAGTCCCCAATAGCTAATGAAAGTTTTTATTCCATATGAAATTGTCATGGTTAAAATTTATGCTAATTAAATAATAAAATGTTGTTGAAAATTTCATTTGTTTCATTTCTTGAAAATATGTATAGTTAGTGAGATTTCCTATGTGTCCAGACTTTAGAGACATCCTGTAGATTGGCACCTTCTTTGCAACTTATAGTTTTAAAGAATTGTCTACAGTACTGAGAATTTAAATGACTTTTCCAGGGTGACCCAGACAATATGTATCAAAGACAATTTATAATTTTAAAGAGTTGTCTACAGTACTGAGAGTTTAAATGATTTTCCCAGGGTGACCCAGACAATATGTTTCAAAGACAGAAATTTAGCTCAGTTTTCTTACTCCAAAATTCAGCTTCCTATCCACTATACCAATTGTATCAAACTCAAATAGAATTGGAGTCATTAAATTGTACATAGAGATCACTATGGGCTGTATATTGACCTAGAAAAACACATAGTAACATGATCTATGTTTTATTGTATTTTTATTTATTTTGTTAAATATATCCTACTTATATTTTAGTCTTTTTGGGATTGCACTTGAGAGTGTGGTAGGCCACATGTGGCTTAATGGGCGGCCTGTTTGACCCTTCTGGAATGTGACATCCAATGGTATCTGGTATACTAAAATTGTGATTTAATTGGTATGTACAACTCCTTATAAAAATAATATTTTATGTTCCACTAAAGTTCTAGGTTAACACTTCATAATGGTATGCAGGTAAGTCTCAGTTGTCAAATGCTTTGCCAACAAAATATGAGTCATGCTACAGTCTACCAAATCTGTAGACAATCTCAGGACAGACTTTGTCCACTGGAGGAGGCCCAGCCTGGCTAAATGTAGAGAAGCTAATCACCAACGTGGTTGAAGTGATGAGTTTTTCTGCCACATCCATTCTCAAAGACTTTCTACTAACCCCTAGAGGAGCTAAAATCTGTCTCTGTGATGGAACATCTGAAATTAAGATGGCTGAAGAATTGAATGGGAAAAAAAGAGTAATTGTGAAAAAACAGCTTATGGAAAAACAATCAAAAAAGTGATTTTTTTCAAGAGAAGAAATCTTCTGATACTTTTTCATCTTCATTTGTGTTCTAAAACTTATAGTTATTGTCTGCATCAAGAAATGTTAAAACCTGTCTGACTTCTTTCCTCTGACCTTAACAAGACTCACTCTCCCTGGAGTTTGGAAGATGAGGAAAAAAACAAAACAAAACAAAAAAATCAAAACAGTCCTTTGCTGTTTGGGACTGGGGGGCAGGGATAAGCAGTAGGGTAGGAGATTTAGGTGGGTGTAGGGGACAGGGACAGTATTAAATTTTCCATGTGGAAAGCTTCTACATGTGTCTTTTCATAAAGGGAAGGGAGAAGGATGGGGAGAAAGGAAGGGATAAGGGAAGTGAAAAGGGAAGGGAAGGGAAATATAAGTAAAAAACAAAACCATAATTAATAAAAATTGGTTGAGTAAAATGATTGGCAAAGTAAATTGACAAGTAAAACAAATTGGTAATACAAATAAGAAGTTGACAGAGAGGAGGGAAGTTGGGTGTGGTTGTGAAGTTATAGAGAAAAAGGAAAAAGCTGGGTGTGGCTATTAAAATATTGAATGGCAATAAAATGTTTTGCAAAGGTCTTAAATAAGTGGTTAGAAGGTGAGTTGTAAACATCCACAGATGGTTTAAAAATCAGGCTTAGGAATCAAGTCAGTGTGGAGACTAATGATCATTTTGTTATGACTGAATGTGAATGAACTGTGAATGAAAGCATTCAGTGTGCTGCATTTGCATTTTTGCAATAGCTAAGTGACTGTGATTTCTGTTCACAATGCATACTACTCTCCTTTCTAGAAAAATCTTCCTGAGTCCAGATCTACAACTCCATCCACTGTGCCTCTCACTGAAAACAAGGGATGGAGAAAAGCTGGTTTGAGAAGTAAAGAGCTGGCTAAGGAGATTATTTCTGAAAATGGAATGTGTATTTCTAGACTTCACTTAAAAATACAAGAATGACAGGTTCTTGACCAGAGATGGAGTGCACCAATTGTCCTGGGTGACCTTTTTTACATCAATCAGTGCATCATATTTACTACTATGATCATCTCACTGTTCAGAGTACCCTACTAATATATGAATTTCTTTCTGTCAAAGTGAAAGTAAGTGATGGATCAGGCTTGTATTATTATTGCATTCATAACTGTTATTATAGCTTTTATCTACTGTAACTGAAACTATAATTCTCATTTTGGGAAAATCCTTTCTTAAGTAGGAGGACTTTTGTTTTAATTATTTTTTAATAATCATTTTTGTATTTATGTTGAGTTGGTAGTTTTCTTCAAAGTATAGTAGACTGTAGAATAATAAACTTGTTTGTCAAAAGAGCAAATTTTTTTCCTTCTAACTTTTATAGAAGGTGTCTCCTCCCACTTACCCCAAAAGATAATAGTAGTTCCTATCAAAGTCAAATGTCAAAAGAATATTTATTAGTATCCAAACCAAGTGAATTGTGTGTCTTGAGAGAACTGTTACCTCCTGATATCACTGTCTATATATTACCCTTAGATTAATTAAAGGAATGAATACATCATAAGTTTTCTAGAAGACAACAGGTGTCTACTGAGGGTTAGAAACCAATTATGAATTGAAAGAACCATCCATTAGCTAGGCATGTATTTTTGGCTAATGAACAATTTGAAAAGTCTGTACACAAGTTGAGCATTTACTTCTAAAATATGTGAAGAACTAGGGACTTTACTGATAAGGAAAGACATTAAAAGCAATTTTTTTTCACCCTACCTTAGCAAGATTAAGACAATCTTAAATCTGTGGCTAGAGACATCCTGTCACCATTACATGAATTAACATATTTGTATTGGCATAGAAAAGCCTGACAAAAGGCCAGAAGAAGCTATATTGACCAAGAGGAGTGAGTGTGTCCTTCACCTAGAAGTGTCTGAGGAGAATTGAGCAGTATTCACAAACTGAGCACTCTGTATTTGAGATCAGGCTGGTTGAGATTTTTGCAATAACTCTGGTCTTTCAATAAACTGTGGGTTGTACATAGGGGTTTGCTTTTTTACTTCTAGTGCTATGAGAATAACAATTAGCACATAACAGTTTATTTAGGGAGCATTAGCTGCTAAACTCCAGGGAATTGTGGAAGAGCCTGGTCACTTTTTAAAAATTAGGCCCATGAACTAAGAACACTGCAGCTAAGAGTATTATCTTCTTCTAGTGTCTTGCAAATCTAATCCAATGGTCTTTAAAGACAAGTGATGAAGAGCGGGGCAGAAAAATAACTCATACATAACTATGAAGTTGGACACTATAGAGTAGCTACAGTTAAGAAAGAAAAATAACAGTTATGAGAGAGAATTTTACAGAAGATGAAATCCAAGAAAGGAGCCAACAGTAACAACAAGAGCCCCAAATGTCTATACACAAATGCAAAAGAATTAGTTCAGAAGCCAAGTTGAGTCAGTCAGTATGCCCTCAAGGAGTTTACATTCTGTTGGAGGAGACAACATGCAAACAGATGGATTCATATAAGATATATACAGAGCAGATGGGAAAATATGAGAGGGAAAGAGATTAGCATCTGGGGAACTAAGCAAGACTTCCTGAAGAAGGTAGGACTGAAGCTAAATTTTGAAGGAAGTCAAGGAATTTAAGACATTAAGGTGAGGAGATAGATCATCCAGAATCGTGAGACTGCCAATGCAAAGGTGCAGGGATAGGAAATAGAATGGAATAGTTGAGGAATTATTAGAAGGGAGTAAAATGCAAGAAGGAAGGAAGGGACCAGGCTAAGAAAAGTTTCAAGTGATAAAGAAGTTTCTATTTAATCCTGGAGGTAGGAGGGAGACCTGGAACCAACTGAGCAAAAGACCTACGTTAGGAAAATTCCTTTGACAGTTCATAGGGGAGGATAGAAGAGCATTGAGGAGGAAAGAGGAGTTACAAGGCTATTTCTATATTCCAGATGAGAGGTGATAATGATCTGATTTAGGCTGGGGGCTGAGAGGGAAAAGGGGGCATCTGTGTGAGTCCTTTTGCCAAGTGTGCTCTCTAAGCTTGAGACAAAGTCTCCCCTGGACTCTGCATGTATTTATGGAAGATTACATCCTAAACTTTTAGAAACATTGGTTTTAGGGGCGGCCAGGTAGCACAGCGAGTAAGAGCACCGGCTCCAGTGTTGAGAAGACCTAGAGATTGAATCCTGGGCTCAGACACTTAGCACCCACCCAGAAACACCTGGCCGTGTAACCTTGAGCAAGTTACTTAACCCCAATTGCTTTAAAAAAAAAAAGAAACATTGATTTTGCACCAACTCTTATTATACCTGCTTAGTAAATAACTCCACCTAAAAACGAATTCACTCTGGTGGGCTAATTGGTATCAATGAGGTAATGATGAACACAAGAGTGGGGGTTCATTAAATACCAGTATTAGAGCCTCTCCCCAAATTCCTCAAGTTGCCCAAGGAATCTTGAACAGATATATAGTTAACTTTCCAGGGACCCAACTAGTGCTTATGGGAATTAGTATAGTTATCCAGAGTATGTGCTACTCTAGGTAGCTACTTGGCATCCCTTCTTGCTGTAAAATTATTTGATTTTGTCATGTGTAAAGTATAAAGTAGGCTATTCACTAAGCCATTCAATTAAAATACTATTGTCTTAACTTTTATTTAAGACCCCTTAGGAAAAGTCTTTTTAATTCAAAGAATCAAAATTTGATAGAATGTTAGATCTTGAAGGGATTTAATATATTATCACATTTAGCCCCCTCACTTTGCAGATGAGGAAAGTGAGGAGAGGGAGAGTAACATCCATGGTTACATAGGAACTATTTAGTAAAGCAAGACTCAAACCCAAGTCTCCTGATGTCAAATTTGTTGCCTTTCCATTACACTCTATATCTTTAAGTCTAAATTAGCAATTCATCAAAAATACCATTTTCTTTTTAAAGATAAATTCTTCTTCATCCAATTATACTGAATTAAATTAAATTTTGCAAGCCAACTGGATGATTCCCATTTAATTTGCTATTCCCAAATATTGAAATGAAATGAATGATAATGAGTATTGATGAGGTTTCAATTAAGGCTTGTAGTCGGCAGGCCAGATCAGAATGGGGAAGACCATGACCAGGTAAGTGCTAGGATCTAATCATTAGAGGTAGGTCCTCAGCATAGAGATAAATGTCCAAGAAAGCAAGTCTCAAACTAAATCTGAAGTTGGAAGATTAGTTTCTGGCATTAGAGTGAGAGGGGACAGCTATTGAGCACATGTAGACATTGAATAAATGTTGATTAAAAGATTTTTGAGGAAAAGATAAGCAGGATAGGAGTACCAAAAATCAAGGGCCAAACAAAAGAAATAGTGTGGATCCTCCCCAAGTTGGGATGGAGGAGGTGATTCCAGGTAGTTAGACAACATTGGCGAGGTCGAGCAGTTGATATTCAATCATGGAGAAATTGGCATTCAAATATATAAATCCTATACACTGAAGCACTCAGTTACAAGGCAAAATAGCCATACACAAAAGACTTTGGTGCAAAACTAAGAAACTCATAATATAAAGATAGAATATTGCTATACTAAACAACTTCCATTAGCTCTTCTTATATGTCCATTTACTCTCATCAAGGGCCAGCCATGTGGGTCTTAGTCTTATAGTGAGATTCAAGTTAGGAGTCATTAGAAGAGGGATGTGGGTATGAGATATCAGATGGTACATCTCACTGCCTTTATTTCCCTCTGCATCACCTTTCTCTTCAGTTTGTTGTTTTGGTTTTTGTTTTTTTTTCCTGTATCCCAGAGCTCAAACTGGTATGATTTTCATGACATGACTCATTCATTGGTGGAGAGGTTAATGACTGGAGAATGCATGCCTGAGTGAGGGTGGAGTTTGGGAGGTTTGGGAGGAGAGAAACCTATTTCTTTGTTTCCTACTTCAAGGGAAGACACAAATGATTGTTGGTCCTCTTGAGAGAGAAACTCAAAGAAAAAGAGATATATAGGGCAACCAACACCTTAACATATTGCTAGAAATTGGGGAGAATTGGGTCAGGAGGAAAGAGATTAGGGTCTCTCTCTCTCTCTCTCTCTCTCTCTCTCTCTCTCTCTCTCTCTCTCTCTCTCTCTCCCTCTCTGTCTCTGTATCTCTCTGTCTCTCTCTGAAGAACTGAGATATCTGAATATCAGAAGATATCAGAAGAACTGAGATATCTGAGGTACAGTGACAAGGAAAATCTTTCTTTGTGGTGACAAAGAACTGGAAATTATAGGGGATGCCCATCCACTGGGGAATGGCTGAACAAGTTGTGGTATATGATTGTGATGGAATATTAATGTGCTATAAGAAATGATGCACTCAATGATCTAAGAAAAACATGGAAAGATTTGCATGAAATAGTGGAGTGAAATGAGCAGAACCAAGAGAACATTGTATACAGTAACAGCAAAATTATTTTAAGAATGATTTTGAGCAAATAAGTTATTTTGATTATTATAAATACCCAAATGAACTATAAAGGACATATGAAGAAAGACACTATCTGCATCCAGAGAAGGAACTGATAAATAGAAGTATGTATAGAATAATTTTACACACATATGTATATAAGCATGTGTATGTGCATATATGTATATATTTGTGTGTATATATGTATGTATGTATATATATACACACACATATAACTACTTATGTCTAATGTTGGCCATCTTTAGGGAAGGAGGAGAGAGAAATTTATATGATAATTTTATTGTATGTTTAAAAGGAATAGCAAGTTGTGCATAGTAAATTTGCAGTTTCATATGCAATTATCTTTTTTTATTGCATCTACTATGTTATGGAAATGCTTATTTTATCCCATCGATTAAAAATAAATTAAATTTTAAAAAAATTAAAAATAAGAATAAAATAATTTGTCCTAGTCTAGAAATACTTAGGAAGATAAATAGATAAAATTCTAAACCAATAGTCCTTTCTGTCAGGAGAGCAGAGTAGCCAGCCTCATGGCCCCTTTTCTTGTTCCATTCCAGGCAAGAGTCAAAGTCTCCTTTGGAGGATGGGCATTACCTGCAAGTTACTTTTATATGAACCAGTGTGGATATACAGATAGCCAACACGGGCCACACACACATATCTTTCACTTTATTCTTTCTGGTTTTGCATTATTTCAGGGCAGGGAAGAAAATGTGAAGTAATTCTTTTTATTAGGCACAGCCAAATCCTGGGGCCACTGAGATTAATCCCAACCATGCTTAGTATCAACATAGGTATGCCCCTCATGTATGACCTTAGAACACTGAGGCTCTACATTTTAGTACTACTAAAAGCAGCTGTGGCATTTAGAATCCAAATATAGCAGAGAATGACCCTGCAGGCAGCCTGAGGTCATTCATCTCCACTAAGCCTGGAATCACCTAAAACCAGGCCCTTCAAGTCACAGAAGGAAAAATAATAGTTTTACTGAGGGATTACATTAATTTGCCACTATATTGATCATGAGGTATGGGCAGAAACAAGGAATTGTAGTTTCTAGTACTAGATAAGTCAGAGTAATATCTTCCCTTGAAATAATCTTTTTTTTTTAACATTTAAGAAATAATTAGTGATATCACGAAGACCCAAAGTTTGTTGTCATTGTTATTTTTGTCTAAACAACAGGAAATAGGAATACTCAGGGAACAGATTAGTATTCTGATTTTTGTTAGGCAGCACAGCTATAGATCACAACCACTCTGTAACCTCGGTAGGTAAGTGTTAGGGTTGCTAGAGATTCAGAGACATCAGGTGAATGATTTGCTATATACACTAATATGAGCTTAAGTTTGAATACAGAACTTCCTGACATCAGGTCCAGCATTCTATTCACTATACTACCCTATCTGGTACATAATAAATATTTAATATGGGTTTTTTTTGACTGATTGATTAAAGTGTAACTTCAGTTGAACCATCAGTAAAAATGCAGTAAGAATATAGTATATAAATTTAAGAGGCAGAGTAGTGTACTAGACCTGGAGTCAGGAAGTCTTTTCAGTCAAATTCTGCTTCTGAAAACCATGAATTTTATCCTAGGCAGATCAATCTCTGGGCCTCAGTTTACTTATATGTCAAATAGGATTAATAATAGCTAACATTTATACAGAGTTTAAAGGTTTACAAAGCATTTTATATACATGATCTCATGAGAGCCTCATAACAACTCTGTGAAGAGTTTAAATGACTGGCTCAGGGTCTTATATCTTGTGTACAAGGGGAGATTTGAACTCTGATCTTTCTGACTCCAAGGCCAGTACTCTCTCCAAATAACTTCATTGTCATACTTGTGGTACCTATCTCACAGGGCTCATTGGAGGATCAGATGGGGTTGTTATGTCTGTGTCTACACACACATATGTTGTATAAATGTTATATATAGTCTACATACGTGTACACAGAAAAAGAGATAGATATATTTGCAAACTTTTAAACATCACAAGATTGTCAATTGTTACAATAGCTCTAAAGGAGGCAATAAAAATATTACCTTTGACAAGGGTAGATAGAGCATGAAAATGACTTCTTTGAAGCTTTTCCTCTTCAAAAATGAAAGAAGCTCTCTGTTACAGGATATGTTTCTTTTTTAAAAAGTAGAAGTATTTTGAAATTCCTTTGGAGAGAAGGCAAATGCAAGTAAGCAGATCACTTATAACTGTCTCTAGTCAGCTAATAATAATGATCTTAGAGCAGCAGTGTGGTGGGAAACAAGAAAGTATGGAAGCCTGGATGAAATAACAAACAGTAAAACTCCTCTATTGATTCTGTAAAACAGCCCCAATTGTTCTTGGAACCTGATTCAGGGTTGATGGTGAGTTATGGGAAAGGGCAAAAGGACGAAGTTCTAGTCACAGAGGGAAAAAATGCTTTAAGCACAGTTTTTAGGCCTGGGATAAAGGAAAAGACATTGTAAAAGCTGAGCAAACACCATATTTTTTTTTCTTTCAAGGGAAATCGGGATGCACAGGGCCAATTATTTTTACATGAACAATCTAAACATTTGAAACACACTCTTTGCTAAGCTAGTATGTTTACAGTGATGAAAAATGCATTCCATTAACAAATAGGACAGGAATCCCAAAGGGCTGAATTTCTTTAATATGGATTAAATACAGATTTATTAAATATAGATGATGAGTCTATTGCTTATTAATATGGTGTCATACCTGTATAGAAAACATTTTGATAGATAATAACACTGTTACAGTGTAAATTACCAAAACCAAGTGGCTGTTTCTACACTGAGATCAGACCTTGGCATTATAATCAGAATTCCACATAGCTAGATGTAAAATTATGTACATCTGTTGGTGTTCAATGGAAAACAGATTTTTTAAAAAAGCATTCAAAAGAAGCATTCAAAAGCTCTATTTGATCAGTTTCCTTAAGATGAAAATCAGTAGCAACATCTGAGATTGTAAATTCCATGAGGACAGGGATTCATTAGGTCTTAAGGCGAAAGATACAAAAAGTATTTCCCCCTAGTCTCTAGTGTAGTGATTTGTTTATATTAGGTACTTAATACAAGGTTGCGGAGTGCTTGTGGGAATGAATAAACAAATTCAATTGAACATTTACTAAACGCCTACTGTTTACAAAGCATTGAGGATGAATGCAAATAAACTGCAATATTACTAAGCAAAAATTTCATATTCAGTACAAAGATTTGTTTTCAGGTAAAGGGTAACCTACAGATGACTAATGTTATAGAAACATCTTGAATGACTTGAAGGCTTTCTGATTATTCTTATATCAATCTCAAAATACATAATTTCAAATGTTTCAGTCATTTCATCATGAAGCATTATGCTGTCATTGCAAAACTTTGTCACTTTGTTTAACTGACTTATTTGGATTCACAACTTGAAAAAAGATGGCCCAATATTGGACACATTAACAACAATAACAAAAAACCTAAACTACACATCACAATTGTCTGAGTCAGGTCAAACACTGAATTCCATACATGTGCAAAAGAAGCACCAGAAATCTCTGCCTATCAAATACTGAAGATTGAGAGCATGGTGAAATTCTTTGTCTTAGTATCTATTAAATATATAAAATGGAATAACAGCTTTTATAATTAATGCAACCAGATATATTTAAAAATTAATCAACTGGCAGGTATCTATTGAGCATCTACTATGTATGCAATATTGTGTTAGATACTGGAGGGATGGGTGCAGAAGAATAGAAGAAACAAGATATTGTCCCCATCCTCACATTGCTTATAATCTGTGGAGATGAGGCCTACACAGAATAAAGTCCCTGATTAAGGGCTATGTTATATGGCACAGGCTGAAAATTGCCAAATCCCATGACCGTTTCTCAATTCTTATTCTCCATGACCTCTCTGTAGCCTTTGACATTTTTGATCCCTCTCTTTTCCTTCATACTCTCTTCTCTCTAGGTTTTCCAGACACTCTTCTCTCCTGGTTTTCCTCCTACCTATTTAACCACTCCTTCCATGTCTCCTTTACTGGATCTTCTTTCAGATCATGCCCTCTAACCCTGGATGTCCCTCAGGGTTCTGTCATGGACCCTATTCTTTTCTCCCTCTGAACTATTTCACTTGGTGATTTCTCAACAGCTCCCTTGAGTTTAATTACCACCCTTTTGCTGATGATTCTCAAATCTATCTATCCTACCCCAGTCTTTCTGGTTATCTCCAATCTCATTCCTCCAACTGTCCTCTTGAATTGATGTCTAGTAGACATCATAAAGTAAACATGTCCAAAAGAGAATTCATTATCTTTCCCCCCTAAACAATACATCCTATCCTTCCCTTCTCCTTCCCTATTACCATAGAGGACAACATCACTCTCCAAGTCCCTTAGGCTTGTAACCTGGGAATCATCCTGGGTTCCTCAGTATCTCTTACCTCCTCATATCTAATCTGTCACCAAGTCCTTTCTATTTTACCTTTGCAATATCTTTCCAACATCCTGTAGTGCCAATGCAATATTCACAGTGCCCATGGTCACTATAAATATACCTGCATGGTGCTTAATCACAAATTATAACAGACTCTCCATATAGAAGACAGAAGTAAAACATTTATTCAGACACCAGAAAACCAAATCCCAAATCAGTAAGCCAATGACATCATAGTAGTGAAGAAGTTAATAAGCCACAACAGCACAGAGAGCCACACCATCCTTTAGCCTTCCCCAAAACCAACCAACTTTTACTCACAAGCCTATCTGACTCCCTTGGAAGTGTGTTCTCCTCCCAACCTTCTAGTCTAGCTCTGACTCCCAGCTTCCTGTGGGCTCTGCTCCACCCTTCATCAAACTCCTCCCAACAGAAGCTCCATATAATTACATTCAGTCTATTAGGGGGCAGAGTTTATTTTCAAAGCAGGGAAAGTCTTCAAATTTCCCTAGGCTTATTAAGGAGCAGGGAAAATCTTGAAATTCCCATTCCCATTACACATTCCCCCTTCTCTCCTCTAACTTTGCTATAGCTTTCATGTAGTCCCTCATCATGTTATTCCATGAGTCTCACCATACCCTGTTGGTGGGCCTCATCTCTCCATTGGGCACTAAAATGATTTTCCTAAAGTTCAGGTCTGATTATATCACCTCCCCACTGAATAAACCCCAGGGACTTCCTATTGTCTCCATGAGAAAATACAAAAGGCATTCAAAGCCCTTCCTACCTTTCCAGTCTTCTTAGACCTTACTTCCCAACATGCACTTTGGATCCAGTGACACTGGCCTCCAGCCTTTTCTGGGAACAAGACATTCCCTCTCTTGGCTCTGGCCATTCTCTCTAGCTGTCCTACATTCCTGGAACATTTCCCTCCTCCACTCCAACTACTGACCTCCCTAACTTCCTCTAAGTCACAACTTAAATTGCAACTTCTACAGGAAGCTCTTCCCAATCTTTATTAATTTCAGTGCCTTCCCTCTGTTAATTATTTATTATTCATCCTATATGTAGCTTGCTTTGTATGTATTTGTTTGCATGTTGTCTCCCTGATTAGACTGTAATGTCCTTGAGGGCAGGCACTATCTTTTGTCTCTTTGTATCACCATCACTTAGCAGGGTACCTGGCACTTACTAGGTACTTAACAAATGTTTAGTAATTGATTGCTTGCAAATATTTCCTAGTGTGGGGTGCCTTGGCTCCCCCAACCCCATATTACTCTTTATTTACTTTAGCATATTTTATATATAATTATCTGTGTACATGCCATTTTTGCCTAGTGAAATGTAATATCCTTGAGAATAGAAGATTATGTCTAGCTTTTATCTTTGAATCCTAGAACCTAGCATAATATTTGTTACATAGCATATGCTTAATGATTCTTATTGAATGTAAATATGTTATAAGAATTAAAAAATAAGAAATGTCAAAACTAGGAGGTTGAACTAGATGGTCTCTAAGGCCACTTCCAGTTCTGAAGCTCAGTAAGTATGCCTCTAGTCGAGTCAATGAAAATTTCATAAAGATTCTTAAAGGATGGTTAGAATTTAGATCGAAGGGAGAGATGAACACATTTTAGAACAATACTCAGTTGATATATTTTTTTCTGTTTTCCCATGGATTTTGAAATTAAATAAACACAACTTACATGTTTTCTTTTACTTAAAAAAAACTTAGTAGGGAAACAAACATGCTCAAAACAACACCATTTCCTAAAAGAATAAGTTGATGTAATTATTTCAGTGGTAGAGAATATTTTCTTCCTAATCTCCTCTTTGTAAGCATAGAACCAGTTCAGTTGCATCTGCTACAGATAGCCTTTGCTCTGTTTACTTTAAAGAATAAGCTACTGTTTGATTTGGTTTCTCATTTTTAATATGTAAACCCTGGTCTCTTGATGCTCTATTCGGGGGGTGAGCTTGGGGGGAAGAAGATGCCTCTCTAAATAGCAGGTCATTGCTATTTACAGATGCATATCGAGCCTCCACATTCTCTGTAACAGCCACTTAGAAAAATATATGAACATGATTCTGCATTGGCAGCATTGCCATTGACAGGTGTACCTCTGGCCAACCAATCACTATTCATTTAGCTGTGAGTTCATTAAGTTCAGTCTTGCTAGCTGCATTGCACCAGAACTACTGTTTATTTCAAAAGGTCAGTTTGTCTAGTTCAAAAGGACTGTTATGTTCAGTCAAAAGGTCACTTTGATCACAGTTGTTTGGACACAAGAAAGAAAGATGGGTTTGATATATTAATGGGTTGGAGATTTGAGGAAGAGCCTAAATAATATTTTTCAAGATTATAGACTGAAAAATACAGAAAACATAGATAAGATTTTTTTTTAAAAAAATCTCTTCTCCCAATAAACAACACCTGAAATCCTAAATATACTAAGGTAATCAGCATTTTGTAATCATTTGGGATTAGAATGAACAGTCACAGATGTTGCAGATATGAACCCAAGTACTACATTTTTTTCTTTCCTCCTCCCCCCCTTTTTCATAGCCAGCTTTTATCCAAATTTTCTGCTTGAATTGACTGATCCAAATCAAATGAAAAGGAGATCCATACAAATATATAGTAATGAAAAATTTACATATCAATAAAGATATCAGATAATGTACCTTATCAGTAAATTAAATCTACCCACTGACCTTTAAAATCATTTATATGATCTATACATCTTCGCCCCTTGATAGATAAAGTATATTTGAGAAAAAAATTAGTTTGACCACATAATGAGAAGTTAGGACTCATTGGAAAAGAACTTGATGTTAGGAAAGATTAGAGGCAAAAGGAAGAGGGGATGGCAGAGGATATGATAGTGTCATGGAAGCAATGAACATGAACTTGGATGGACTTCAAGAGATAGTGGATGATAGAAGGGTCTGGTGTGCTATGGTCCATGGGGTCATGAAGAGTTAGACACAACTTAACAATAACAAATAAATTACAATGCAGAACTAGCCTGGATCTATATAATACCAAACTAAATTAAAAGTCCAAAAATATTTAAATTTCAGCCAAAGATTCGTATATATTTCCCAACCAAAATATGAAGAATTGCCTTTTTTTACTCTCATTTCTTATAAACTGAAAACAAGAAAATAGCTCTGAAATATAATATTAAATCCAAATCAAATAGTTCATTAGACAATAAGCTTCTTTAGGGCAGGAACTGTCTCTTGTCTCATTTTGTACTCCTAGCATTTAGTATAGTACTTAGCATATAGTGATCACTTAATACATGTTTGTTAATTGATTCTCATAGCCAGGATGGAAAGAAATAAGTAGAGAATAATAATGTAAGTACCTCCCAAATAAGTTGAGATAGGTCCAGGAAACATGGATGACTAGAAGTGAACTTATGAAAGAAAGGGATCCCATTTGTGAAATAACATGTGACCAAGACCTGACTTTGAAGAGGAGCAGGAAAACAATACACAATAATTAGATGGAGGAAAGGATAATATGAACAATTATAATCCCAGATGAAGCATCAATCCCTTTCCCCAAATGAAAGGGAGTGGTTGATGGAATAAGGAAAAAAACTACTTTTTCGTATGCAAAATAATATAAAAAAGGGAAAGGAAAAATTAGTACATAATTTACTCAGCATTTGGTGATTCCAAAAGTCAAGAATTGCACTCATGATTTCAGATAAGGTAACAATAAAGCCACATGTCAAGAGAGATGATCATCGATTCCCTTCCTGGTTGTGCTCCTGACTTTCTCAGTATTTTCATACCGTAACTCAGCATAATGCCAACCCTGGAACTTCTGCCAGCTCCTAGGATATTTCATTTTGGGGGATCGAATCAGGCTGCTCATCCTCCATTCTCCTCTGGACTGTGCTTCTGACTCTATAGATTTTGCTACTGTTATCCTTCATGAGTATCTTTTCTCCTGTACCGCCCCTCATACCAATAAAACAGGAAACCTAATTATCAGAAGAAAGAAATTGGAAAAGCCAATGAGCTGTCAATGGGAAAAATAAAATCACAGTCCATATGGATGGCAAATAATATAAGCAATAACTGTTGATTTGTTTATTCAAGGATGAATTCCAGCATAGATTTTAAGAGTCATTGATACATATGTTACAAAGTTTTTTTTTTTAATAATTAAATAAAAAGGTGCTCTACCAAACTAACTCCAATGAGACAAATATGGCCTAGAACTCAAACCAGGATAGGATTAAGCAAAAACAAAGAGTCATGGATCATTATAAATGAAGAACATCAGCATGAAACTTACAAGTAAAATATTAGGAAAGAAATAATATAGAGCTATTTTTCAGTCTTTTCAGAAATGTCTGACTCATTATAACCCCCATTGGGGTTTTCTTGGCAAAGACAGTGGAGTGGTTTGCATATCCTTCTCCAGCTCATTTTAGGAAACTGAGGCAAACAAGGTTAAGTGACTTTCCCAGGGTCACACAGATAGTATGTGTCTGAGGCCAGATATGAATTCAGCTTCCTAACTCAAGGCCTGTAACCAAAAAGATATTTACTCTAATCGGGGTGAATTTATACCAGCAATGAATGCAAAGATGATTCAAGTTAAGAAAATAATTGTCATAATTACTTATATAAACAAACAAAACCCACAATTACATCAACAGACTAGAAAAAGCAACTTTTCATAAAATACAACATTTATTTATTTGAAGAATACCATATAGCATAGACATATAATCAGTTTAATATAATCAAAAGTATACCTCTTATTCTTTTCTTTCTTTCTTTCTTTCTTTCTTTCTTTCTTTCTTTCTTTCTTTCTTTCTTTCTTTCTTTCTTTCTTTCTTTCTTTCTTTCTCTCT
>NW_027185863.1:16196560-16199604 GCF_028583685.1 Petaurus breviceps papuanus | reverse complement strand
TCTTTCTTTCTTTCTTTCTTTCTTTCTTTCTTTCTTTCTTTCTGCAGAGGAGAAGGTAGGGCAATTGGGATTAAGTGGCTTGTCCAAGGTCACACAGCTAGTAATTGTTCCATGTCCGAGTCCAGATTTGAACTCAGATCCTCCTGACTCCAGGGCTGGTGCTCTATTCACAGTGCCACCTAGCCTCCCCCAAAAGAATACATCTAAAAATTTTTTTGGATATTGTAATATCTTCAATTTAGGATTTTCTTCTAATGATACAGATTACAGTCAACCTATTCTTTTTAATCCTGTTCCTGCTCTACTGGTAGTTCAGCATCTTCCTTGCTTTTTTGTGACATCAAAAAGGTACCAGTAGAGTACTCTCAGCAGAGCCAGTAGGTCTGAATTCTGATTTGTTAGATTTCTAGAAAATCTGTAGATAACATGTACGCATTCACTTGCCTGTGGCCCTTGTTCCCCCATTTATAAAAATGAAGATGATAATTTGCTCAACTACTGCACCAGGCTTTCCAAATGGAATCCCGGGGCCTGCCATGTGACCATTACTTTTTATCTTCCTTGCATAATTTTTTATAACATCTTTTACTTTTTTTTTTTTTTTTGGCCAGGCAACTGGGGTTAAGTGACTTGCTAAGTGTCAAGTGTCTGAGGCTGGATTTGAAAACAGATCCTCCTAACTCCAGGGCTGGGACTTTATCCACTGCACCACCTAACTACCCCTACATCTATTTTTTTGTCAAAGTTCCTCATTGGTGATATGCAGTAACCTGCTCACATTCTCCGTTCATCTCTTCATTTCCCTGAATGTGAAATTATTGCTAATACTATGGAAACTTTTATATTTCATGTCTCATTTCAATAAAACAATACCAGTAGAATGTGAGCATTGAAAATATGGGCCTCCCTACTTGGGAAGCTTGAAGTTGTTAAAGGAACTTTGTGATTTCCTGAATATAACACAGCTCATCATGTTCCTCCTTTTCAGTTCCAAGCTCAATTTATTACTCTCTATATTATCTATTCCTGATATGTACACTTGTATGAAAGCTCTATAGTCTTTCTATACATTGTACATCATGATCTAGTTAATAGACGTTTTTCATCCAATAGGCACTCTTCATCATTTCTCAGACTGAACTGTCTTGAGTAGGATTATATGTCTCTTCCATGACGGTCTATAATGTTTCAGGATTTGGTCAATCAGAACACTGTCATCTGCAAACAGAAGCATCTGGAGAATTTCCACAGGGAAACCTTCATCTTTGACTCTATATTGGCTGTCCTTCTTCAAAATGGCAAACACCTTTATAGAATACAACTTTCTTCAATGCTTTGTCTAATGTTTATGTTGAAAGGATTGTTGAATAGAATTATTTCTGTTATTTTTTTAAGACATCTAAATCAACTGTAACATATAATGGAAGTCACCTAGTTGTGGGAGAAGAGTCTTAAGTCTAATATTTTGTTCTATTGAATCAAATGTTATTTCATAATCAGCAAACAATAAATGAGATAGGATTTTATGGTCTCTTAGTCTGTCTTTTAACTACAAAATAGTAAAGATGTGATCCACAGTTGAATACTGTTTATAAGAGCCTGCTTTTTTCCTACTATTATTCTCATCAATGATGCCCTTAATATGTCAGCAAACAAGTGGAAGACTATGGGAGGAATGTAGCATTAAGCGCTTAGAATTCAACAGATTTGTACAATTTCTTCCAGTTTGTTGCTTGACTATATTTAATTCTTTGTTATATGAGAAGGTTCAGTAGTGGGACATATCAGGAAATGGAAATAGTGTACAAATTAAAAGTATTGATAAAAATAAAAATCTTTAAAGAGTGAAACAGGCAAATGCCAGGAAAACAACAATTTGGTGTATGTTGTTCATTTATTTCAGGCAACATGATTTGATTCCCAACAAATCATGATCCATGTCCTAATAATATTCTATTATGTTCAAATATTTTGATTTTCAGGTGATTTTCAAAGCTATTTTTGTGTATAGAAAAAATGGTATTGACTTTCATAAGTCACTAACAGATGAGCTGACCTTGAGGTCATACAGAACATAGCTCAAAGTGGGACTAAATTTTCTGCAGAACTCAACAACCTGGTGCAATAGTTGAACAAATGTCACTGATCATCTTCATTTGAATAAATTGGGGAAACAAGGGGATAGGCAAGTGAATGCCTGCATGTAATCTACAGGTTTTCTAGAAATCTAATGAATCAGAATTCAGACCTGTTGACTCCTAAACCTATGCACTACGTTTCATACCTCCCCATCTCTCCTCATTCTCACTCCACACAGAGAGTAACTGAAAATTCTAATAGGGAAGTCAGTCTCCTAGGTTTGAGTACAAATGCAGATCTTTGTACAACAAAATAGATGTGAGTTCAGATGTTCTGGGGGCAGTTCTGGAGGCAAGCTGCCAATTTAGTTTTTGCTGTTATTGATATCGCCAGACAAAGTGTGCTCTATTCATGAACATGAAATCAATACCAGGAACTTGAACCAAATGGAACCTCAACCTTAAACCTTAAAAAACTACACAAATTCGTTGAATTCTAAATGAAGTCAACCTCATTTTAAAAGGTAACTGCAAAAAACTAAACATCAGTTTTTAAATGCAGTTTTTAAATTACAAAAATAAACACATATCCAAAACAACACAAAAAACAATGAAATAGCTTGAACCAAATGTAAGCCTATAGAGCTATTTTTAAAATTTCTTTTTCTAGCAACACACAAAATTCTTTGATTCTAATCAATTAGAATAATTCTGAAAAATCAAAATAGACTTTTCAATGAGCTTGAACTGACTTAGTTAGGTCTTTCTGTGACCAAATCTACATATTTATAATTCAAGTGTTCATCCCACAGTATATGCTCTTCCTCCTCTTTTTCTTCTTTCTCTCCTGCCTTTCCTTTTTTCTCCTCCTTATTCTCCTCCTCCTCCCCCTTCTTCTTTTAACAAATTCTTCTTCTTCTTCTTCTTCTTCTTCTTCTTCTTCTTCTTCTTCTTCTTCTTCTTCTT
>NW_027185863.1:16181850-16196550 GCF_028583685.1 Petaurus breviceps papuanus | reverse complement strand
TTCTTCTTCTTCTTCTTCTTCTTCTTCTTCTTCTTCTCCTTCTCCTTCTTCTCCTTCTTCTTCTTCTCCTTCTTCTTCTTCTCCTTCTCCTTCTTCTTCTTCTTCTTCTTCTTCTTCTTCTTCTTCTTCTTCTTCTTCTTCTTCTTCTTCTTCTTCTTCTCCTTCTTCTTCTCCTCCTCCTCCTCCTTCTTCTTCTTCATCTTCTTCGTCTTCTTCTTCTCCTCCTTCTCCTTCTTCTTCATCTTCTTCTCCTTTGTCTTCTTCTTCTTTAACTTTTTAGAGTTCAATTCATATATATACACCAATATATATACATATATCTGTGATAGTAATGGCAATTAAAGATTCCCCTGTATTGGCTTGGTTTTCAAATTGATTGTATTAAAACCCAGAGCTTGTTAATCCCACCTGTGGGATGGACTTTTTGATGTGAAAAGAAAGTCCTGACTGGGAGGAGCTGGTGACGTAGATTTGGAGAGACAAGAGAGAGGCGGAAGTTCTTTTTGGAAGCAGCACCTCGTGGAGGGGGAGAGACTAAGAGATTGCTGGTGGCCGCTTTGAATTGCCCTGGACTTTTGAGACCTGCCCCCTGAGCTGCCAAGGACTGAGGAGACATGGCTGTTTTGCTGGTACTTTGTCTGTCTGTTTTGATGTTATTTTGCCAGATTTGTCCACTGGTGAAAGACTGTCCTGTTGAAGAAGTCCTGGAACCTGGCATTTGGTTAAGAAGGCCTGAGACTGTCCTGTAGACAGAGAGTGAATACTGTCCACTGGTGAGGGACAGTACTGAGAGTGAATACTGTCCACTGGTGAGGGACAGTACTGTTGTTGCAGGGGTCTGGAGACTGTCCGGCAGACAGAATGAATACTGTCCACTGGTGAAGGACAGTGCTGTTGTTGCAGGGGTCTGGGAGCCTTTCTGTTGGTTCAGAAGCCCTGAAGAAGGATTTTCTTGTTGTATGTTTACAGAAATCCTGGGAGAGGGCTTTGCTAATGTGTTCAGGGGTTCTAGGACTGTTCTACAGACAGAGGATAAATTCATGAAGGGACTGGCAATGTATCTTATGGCCTTGCTAAGCCTTGTCTCCCCAGGAACTAAGATTGCTGAGAACTTGCCTCGTGTCAAGATGAAGAAAAGACCTCCATTTGGGTATTAAGTGCTGTGTTTAAACTTGATGTAACTCTGGGGTAGATTCAATTGTGATCCAGGGGTGGGGAACTTTTGACCTTTTTGTGTTCTATGGTTGAGCAAATGAATGTATTTTACTTATGTTTGGAAACTAATCTCCATTTGAGAAGAGGGGCTTTGTGGTGGACTTAATTAAGGTATAGCCTAGGGGTGGAGAAGTATTTGGAACAGAGACTTTGTAATTGATTGAATGATTGGAAAGTCCTGGGGTGGGGTAGGCCTTGGAGATGATTTAATCACACTTAGTAAATGCTGTATTTTGAATGATGTCATGTTTTGATCTTCTCTGTTCTGGGTTTGTTACTGAATAAAATAGAGAGCACCTATGCTGGTATTTTGAACCTGGGAAGTTGCCTTTGCTTGGTATTACATTACAATATCCTATATAGTAGACATCTTAAAAATATTTCTTGTGACCTAGTGTAGCACTTAGCCTAGGACCATCTGTTATCCCTCACTTTTGCTACATGGAGGCCCAACTCCTTTCTCAATAGTACATTTCCTAGTTGATCCCTTTTGAAAAGATAAATAGTGGGAGGCTAGGTGGCACAGTGAGTAAAGCACCAGCCCTGGAGTCAGTAGGACCTGAGTTCAGATCTGGCTTCAGACACTTAACATAAAACTAGCCATGTGACCTTGGGCAAGTCACTTAACCCTAATTACCCTCCAAAAAGAAAAAAAAAGATAAATAGCTCAAAAGGTACCATCATAAGCCCTCTTCTCCCTCTATACTATTTCACTTAATTATTTCATCAGCTCCCATGGATTCAGTTATCATCTTTATGCAGATGACTCTCAGATCTCCTCGTCCAGCTTTATCCTCACTCCTGAACTCCAGTTACACATCTCCATCTGTTTATTAGACAGGTCAAGCTGTCCCATTGACCTTTTGAAATAAATTGACATGCTCAAAACTCAACTCATAATCTTTTCCCCCAGAAACTCTCCCTGCTTCTTAATTTCTCCATTACTTTGAAGAGCACCATCATCCTCCTAACCATCCAGGCTTAGAAACTATTCCATCCTATTCCAACCTGTCTCCTCCAACAGATCACTATCTCTGTCATTCCCACTCTCACTTATCTTCAGTTTCTCTTCATTTACTGGTTCTTTCCCTAGTGCCTGCACACATACCCATGTCTTACACATGAAAAAAAAAAACCCTGCAATCCAGTGACTCCAGTCTTCTTGCCATTTCTCCCATACCACACTCCATATCCCTGGCTATCCCTCATATCTATAATTTCTTCCCTTCCCACCTCTGCTTCCTAGCTTTCTTGACTTCCTGCAATTCTCACATAAAGTCATACTTTCTGCACAAAGTATTTCTCAGTCCCCCTTAATCTTAATCCCTTCCATCTGAGGCTACTCCCAGCTTATCCAAAATATAATGTTTGCACATAGTTGTTTGCATGTTGTCTTTCTCATTAGATAAGTTCCTTGAGAGTAGGGACTACTTTTTTCCCCCTTTATTTGTATCCACAGTGCTTACCACAGTTCCTGGCCCATAGTAGGTACTTAGTAAGTCTTAGGTGAGTAATATAGCATTCCAAACCCTGCCAGGCATTAGTCTATTTATAGAGTCATAGATTTTGAGCTAGAAGGGACCTTAGTCACCATTTATATATTCCAACCCCCTTGTATGACAGATGAGGAAACAGAGGCTTAGAAAAATGAAGTAACTTATCCAGGTTCATACAGTCAGCAAGTGTCAGAAGAGAAATCTGAATCCCAGCCTTCCTGACTGCAAAATCAGTACTCTATCCACTTTACCACAGTATTTCTGTACCAATTTTCTAGATCTTAAAAAAAAAAAAAGATGAAAACGGCTGAAACCAAATACCTGATCAGAGAAATGATTTGTATAATCAAAGTGATTTCTGGATAAACAGGACCCTATCGCAGAATAGTTTGATGCACAGAGAAAGCAGTAAGCTATAAGGGGATGAATATTTCAGTTTCTCTTTTCCAAAGTGATCTTTAGTCTTGGTCTTGAGCAGCAAATGTCCTAACTTGCAGATTAATGAAGATAGTATAACATATAACATCCTCTTGCCTCCAGGTAGAATATTTTATTCATATAAAAGAGAGCTGTGTGAGCTTTGATTTATTTGAACTTTCATTAATAGACAAAATTCAATCATAAGGTTTTCATTTCTTCCCCTCCAGGCTTCCTTAGATTCATTCCCCCATCAAAAAAATGATGTGGTTTCTTCACAGAAAAACATTTGGACACCTAAAAAACAAAAATGATAGAAATGCGGCCAGATAAATGGATTTGGATCCCCCAGCATATCCCAACCTTGTGCTCCCAGAGGAAGCTTCATAAATTTCTGGTAGGGATTTTACCTCAGATGTGACCACCCAATCAGAATGATTTCCTGATTCAAGACAGAAATAAATGTCCTCTACAGAGTAAACAGGTATAACACTAGACCTATACACCAATGATAAAAATCTCCTTCAAAAAGTAATATTTCAGTTCCTTTTAGGCTTTAAGCACTCATGGATGTTTCGATGTGGTTTTTGTGAAACAAAGTTTGTAATTTTTGGCTATGTTCAACATTGTATAAAGTCCTTTTGGTTAACCCCAAATCATTAAGGGGCACTAGCTGGCCCAGAATAGAAATGCTATTGTATATCTATCATCATCACCATTAAATATTTATTAAATGTCCACTTTGCTCAGGACCATGTAGTAGATACTGGCACAGTTAAAGGGAAGGCACAACTATGATATTTAACCACAAAAGCTTATACTGTGTAGGAAGAGACAACACATTGCTATTGTTATTATTAGTATTATTATTAACATTCACAGTAAACACAAACCTCCACAAAAGAACAGAGTAGTGGCCTCGAGGCCTTTCCTGAATACAGTCTCTAAAGTCTGTGGCTAAATAATTAAATCTTCCATAATGTTCAATTCAATTCAAATTAACTCAATAATTCAACAGGCATTTATTAAAAGTCTACTATGTTCAAAGCCCTGAAAATAAAATATGATAATAATTGACATTTATACTAAAATGAATCTGTGTTCTCTTCAGCTTGGATCTTCCTCTCACAGCTAACAATCCATCCATGCTGGTTTATCCTGCGTATCTCGTGCCCGTATCATCCTACGTGGTTCATCGCAGAGGATCCACCCCAGTGTGCTGAGGGTGGAGAGAGGGATCCTTGTTTTCTTGTAATATTTTAACAGTGGAGCACAGTTTATCTATCAATCAATCCTCACTCTTGGTGCATAACCAGACCATCTTCTTTTTCCATTATACATATCTTTAATGATATCTTTTACTTTCGTTTTTCTTGGCAGTTCAATATTGGTTAGGTATTTCACCCTATTTCCACCCATCATGCATCACTCCACTGCTGTCTGAGTAATAGTTAATTTTAGTTTTTCAGAGATTTGCAGTGCAGATTTGCTATATAAGAGTACTGGTAGAATATACGTATTGAACCATGGACTTTTGTTTCAATGAGAAAGTTTAGGGTGATTAAAGGAGCTTTTGCAATCTATCTCATTTTTTTCTCTTTAATTCTGGGTTCAACTCATTGTCCGTTTGCACTGTCTGTCCAAGAACAGAGACTTTGTTCAAAGAACTATAATCATAGTTTTAATCAGGAAGGGGACTTACAGACTATCTCTTTTTAATACCTAAAATGTCCAGAGTGTCTAAGGAGAGCCATGAGTGTGTAATGATTTAAAGAAGACTTTGAGAAAACAAAGATCCCATGAGAGCACTCTTCATGTTAAGGGTGTCCATGACACAAGAGTCAGAAGTGTTACATTTGTGCTAATCAGTACCAAACCTTAACTCACTAATATTTTTCATCAGAACATTGCAGCCCTTCCTGCCACTTTCGAAAGGTGAATAGATCTGGTTGTGCACCTTCTACACACAGATCTTCAATGGGTCTCTTTTGCCTCTAAGACAAAATACAGAAGTATTGAAGTCCCTACATAATCTGGTTCCCAAATATAGTTTCAGTCTAATTTAAAATTTTTCCAATTCACACATTTTATATTCTAGTTTTACCCTCAGCCAAGTTATTGGTAAAAATGTTTAACAGAACCAAGCCAAAGAATTATTCCTAGGGCAATAGACTAAAGAACTCCTTCCAGGTTGAAATCATCCTTGTTTTAGTATAACCAGAAATTAGACTATTTCACATTCTTGGGAACTAACTTGATCTCAGATGGTAATGAAATGATATGTCAATGCCTTGCTTTGATGGGTCACTACTTTTATGGAGAGTATAGGAAAACCTTTAACCAAGTAGACACCAAAAAAATCAAAATTTTCCCTCTGCACCCCAAGTCTAAGAGAAAAGGCACAATGAGAAGGAATTAAAAGCTCACATTGGGAACTTAATAAAATCATGGGATCATAGGAGAGTAAGAAAGGATCTTAGAAGTCAAACCCCCCCCCCTTTTTACAGATGAGGAAACTGAGACCCAGAAGTGTTAAGCAAATTGCCCAAGGTCACATACATAATAAGTAGCAGAAGCAACATTCAAAGCCAGGTTCTCCCGCTCCCCTTTCAACAGTACCACACCACCTTCAAACAAAAACAAATACTCCCTAAACCTAAGCTAAGGAATGTCCTAAAGTCAATGCATATTCAGCTCGTCTCCTGTGCTTTCTATGTCTGTATCCACAATTCTGTACAATGATAACTATTCTTCAGATTCATCCATGTAATATTAAATTATCTTTAATGTACTCTACTTACCAAGGCAGGAAATTCAAGAAATCTATTTTAGAAACTTAAAAAAAAAGCCACAAATGTTGGAACAAAAGGGCTTTTCTAGTAGTGACTAGCTATAAAATTGAATTAATCAGGGTACAAACCTCCACACCCATTCCCTGAATGTTCTGATAACTTGAAGTTTTGCTGTAAATGCTAAGGCTAGAGCATTAGGCTTGCTAGCTGAAGATCTGTGTTTGCATTCTGCCTTCACTAGCCCATAATCATGCAACTATGGAAGAGTTAACAACCTTTCAATATCAGTTTCTTCCTTAGGACATGAAATCTTCTATACTAACTATCTCACATGGAAATTGTATGGAATGAAGTTTGTAAGCTATACAGTACCAAAGCGAGTCAACTATCAGTAAATACTTCCAAAGTATTAAAACAAAGCAGAGCTTAATGGATAGAGTGCTGGTCCTTGTGGCATTTAGAAAGGTTCGAGATATAATTTCTGGGTAATATAATAATTTTATTAATAATGCCAGCATTTTATTAAAAGGATGGTTATTTGGTCCTCTCTCTCTTTGACCAACAACAATCATGGCAGCCGGCTCAGGGTTTATATGTCCTTTTGGAAAAAGACTGTTCCAAAGGATGGTAATCAACTCTGATTAGTTAACAATTAATGAGAAAATGAATATTATCATGAGGTGCTGAGAGTGACATCATTTCACTCTTGGACAGAGAGATCATTTCTATACCCAGAAAGCCCCAGTCTTGGGCAATTTAGGCAAAAGGGTCTGTTTCCACCCAAGCTTGGTTGAATGGAATTAATCTTAGACTAGAAATTACTTGTAATCTTAGGTGGGTGGGGTCATAGGGGAGCTCATCCTTCAAAGACAGGTCTTAGAATGAGGGAACTCTGAATCTCCTCACATCATTAGTTATTAATAATCATTTCTCTCATTCTGGAGCCAGGAATATCCATGTTAAATTCACACTTCGGATACACAGTGGCTGGTGACTGAGAAATTCACTTGTTTTTCAATACTCTAGGCAGCTAGGAGTATAAGCTGCAGAGAAGGTGCCAAAGGTGTCAACTTGCATCGCTAGAGGGAATTTCTTCACTAGAGACTTCCCAATGAAATCACAGGTCAAGCCCCTATCATTTCATAATCCATATATTTAATGACAGCCTTGGCAAATGTAAATGTCTCAGTCCTTGAAAATTACAAACATGATGCCTTAGGCTTTTGAAATGAAAATTGCATTTTGCTTAGCCAAAGGGAGGATTTTTTTTAAACTAAAGGTGAGAAGTTTATTATTGTAATTATTTATAATTTTGTAACACCAAGATGGAAGGTATCATTTTTTTAAAAAAAAAATCTGAAATTTAATTTGCTTTGGTATTATAAAAAAAAACTAAGATAAAATTATTCTTTTAGAGTTCATTTGTCAAATCCAGTCCAGACACTTACAATCTGTATGACTCTGAATAAGTCATTTAACCTCATTATACCTGAGTTTCTTTGTCTGTAAAAACAGGGAGTTGAACTCAGTGGCTTCTAAGGTGGCTCCCAGTTCTGGATTTATGATCCTATGATATCTCAATGTTTTGCTGAATTGTAAGCTACCTGAGGGCAAGGCTTGTGTTATTTTTCAAATTTCTATCCTCAGCATTTTGCACATTGGGGCAACTAGGTGGCTTGGTGGATAGAGTGCTGGGACTAGAGGCAGTAAGACCTGAGTTCAAATCCATCCTGAAACACTTAGTAGCTGTATCACCCCGGGCAAATCACTTAGCCTTGTTTGTCTCTGTTTTTACCTCTATAACATGAGATGGAGAAAAAAATGGCAAACCATTCCAACATCTTTGGCAAGAAAACCCTACATAGGGTCACAAAGTATCAGACATGACTGAAACTGACAACAGCACTTTGCATGTAGTAGCTATCTAATATTTGTTGAGTTCACTTTGTATTGGAAGCATTTTAACCTTTTCAAAGCACTTTATTATTTAATTATTGATACAATCCTGAGACGGCAGAAAATTACTAATCACTATTACTTTATGGACTAGGACCCTAAAATTTGTAATTAGTTCAAGGGCATGTAGTTAAGTAAGACCATCTCTAGGTCTAGAATTCAGGTTTTGTGATTCTTCCTCCAATTTCCTTTCCATAAACCTATCCTGGCTTTCACTATGTGCAATTCATAATGTATATCCATATTGCCTCGATCGCCTATATTGTTTATCTTTACTTACCTGCAAGGGAAAAGAGGAGATTTAATTTTCCTGGGGATAAGGACAAGATTATCTTTGAGTTGCCCTGTTAAAGGGAATAATTCACACAAACACAGCTCCTTTCATCCTTTCAGGGTAGCTGTAGGGAAGTCACTACTGATTGAATCAAAGGTGAATAATTAATTCTCTGCACTCATTCTTTCCCTTGCCCCCAACAAATTCCAGATACACACTATTGTAGGTTTTCCATGTGAAACTACACATATTTTCTTATGTCCCAGTCATTAAAGTTGCTTTATCTCAACAGCCTGAAGAAATGATTTCCTTTCATACATTCTGCCTCAGAGAGTGCCATTTAATCAGCATTATACAATTACAAATTTTCAGAAGCCTGTACCTATATAGACAAGTCTTCTTTTGCAACAAGCAGTTATCAGACCTTGTTTGAAGACTTTAAATCAGCATTTATGAAATAAATGCTTACCATAGGCCAGGCAGCACACTATCTCTGGAGATAAAAATAAATATAAGAATGAGACAATTCCTCCATTTAAAGAGCTTACATTCTCTTAGGCAGATATAACTCACATGGGTTGCAGTGGCCAGTGAATGGAGCTTTGTAAAGATAAAGGGATTTATAGGGACGGTAGATTGTCCCAGCCTTTCTCTGAGCAATGGGAGTAGTAACTTGATTATTGTCCCCTGAGCAAGAGGTGAAACTTTGGGATGGTTGTGGATGGAGAGGAAATTGCCTTTAGGTAGTGATGAAGACTAAGTGGCAAGGTGCCTGCAGTCATGACCAGAAGGATCTAGAAAGATGACTGAATGGGATAAAGAATGGTTAGCCATGGAGCCTTCACATCTTCTAAGCCTATCTATTAGATTTTTTGGATAGTTCTAATTATTAGAAGGCAAATTCCCTAAAAGTAAGGAGTATTATTTTTCTTTATATCCCTAGTACCCAGAAGAGTGCCTTCATATTCCTTACACCAAACCTAAATGTAGCTCTCTACAGCTTTCACTCATTTGTTCTGCCCTCTAAAACTGTGCAGAGCAGATATAATTCCACTTCCATAGAACATTTAAAATAGTTAAAAGTAGCTATGGTGTCTTCACTCTAAATCATCTTTTCTCCATGCTGAACATCCCCAGTTTAACATTGTCTCCAGGTCCTTCACAGTTCTGTTTGCCTTCCTCTAAATATTTTCAAGCTTGTAAGTGTTCTTTCCTCACACCAGAAAAAGATAAAATATTGTCTAAAGATTTCATTTATACACATCCTTATACCTTCTTGTGGAAGGGGAGTGGGATTTAAATTTTGGTCCTTGAACCCATTAAGAAATTAATTCATTAGACTGTGGGTTTGATTTTTCAGCATCTACACCAGGAAACAGGTTTATAGGTTTAACGCTGGAAAAGACCTGAAAGGTCATCTAGTTCAACCTCCTTTTACAAATGAGGAAACAAACACCCAAAGAGGCAAATTGACTCATCCAACTTCACACAGATATTAGTGTCAGAGACAGGACAGGGTTCACCCAGTCTCTGACCCTCAAGCCGTCTTGCTTTTTCACCACACCAAGATGTGAACTCTTACCTCAGGCAACCAGAGTATTGGTTTTCCAAGCAGCAGATGGAAGGAGAGAGGCCTTTTTTCACAAATTCTAAAGGTAGCCAAGGTGGCCAGCAATGAGCAACAGAGAAAGGACAAGAAAGGAGAAAGCAAAGGAAGCCTCTCTCCCTCCCACAAATGCTACTCGGAGGCTTTTCCCAAACAATTGCCTTCCAGTCACTCAGAATTCCTCAGTGGTTTCACAAAATGGAGGGTGCATTGCAAATTAAAAACAACAGCCTGCCAGTCAAAGGCGATGTTTTCAAACACAGAAAGAGTAATGCCACTGTGTGGAGATAAAAGGTCTTTTGAGTACCTAGCAGGCAGTTCACATACAAAAGCACCTCTATGTCTTTAAAGAAGAACACCTAGAGTTTCCCAAGGTTTCCCAACCAGAATACAGCCAGTAGTGATGTGGTTTGGAAATTAACCTTTACTTTCTCTTCCCACTGCTGTTTTACATATTAATTAAAGTGTTTTCCTCAGATCAGGAATGCCTGGAGGGGAACTTGGTTCTACAAAAGCACCATTTCCCCATGGCTTCTCATTACTCCTACAGTTGTGCAGAGTTCAATGGCTAAACTTTTCCAAAGCTCTCTTGCCTTAGCTAACATCACTTTATAGGACACATGTTACAATACATACTATAGAATGTTCCCTTTAAAAAAAATAAAAGTAAAATTAATAGCTTTCTCCCCCTCCCAAAGAAAGCTTGTGTAATTCTTTAGGGGGCCTTAGCTCATATTAAAATGCTCTAATTAAGGATGCTGGCCAAGTATCCTCCTTCTAATGTAGTTACCTCATTCACAAAAGCATTTTGTCAGCAATATCAAGAAAATATATGAATGCTAAGGATGGAAAATATTTATTGCAAATAGCCCATGTTTTGAAAATAATTTGGTTTACTTTGTTATTTATCTAGAGAGCCAGACTCTTGGAATTAGCAAATTTGGATGACCTTGGAGGTTATTTAGTCCAGCTTCCCACCCAGGGCAGGAATCTCTTCCACAGCATCCCTGACAGATGATGTCCCCAGTCTTGGCCTGGCTATCAACAAATATTATTTTGCAGAGCAAACTTGCATTTTGTGGTCCATATGAGAATCCTAAATTCCTAGATTTAGAAACAGTGGGGAACGTGGAGGCCATCTAGTCCACCCCATTCATTTTAAGTATGAGAATCTTTTAACTAGAGGAGTTGTGACTTGTCCAATTGCACACACAGGTAGTGTTAGCAGAGCCAGGATGTGACCCGTATCCTCTGAGAACATCTGATCCAGCAATGTTTCCATAGTACCACAATGCCTTTAGATAACAAATTTTAATTTTAACAGAGGTAAAGTTGTGGCAGCATAATGCATTGGAGAGAATCCTGGAATTGATTTAAGAAGAACTGGGTTTAAATCATAACCACTACAAGTAAATGTATAACTTCAGGCAAAGTATTCCATCTCTCTGGACCTCAGTTAACATCTTAAAAACAAAAACATGGTACTTAGGTCCAATCAGCTCTTTCAAGTCTAAATACCAGTAAATGAAATAGCAGTATTTACATTTGAAGAATTAAATTTTTAGTGGTCTTTTAAGAACTTTAGTTTGGAGAATCTGTCTGCTTCAATTGTGTGAGTCTGCAAATGTATGATATAAAATCCTGGAAAGATGAATGATGCCTATGCCTTAAGAGATATCAATAGCTGTTTCCCCAGAAATATGTTAAATTAGATACATATGTGGAATGTAACTGTGCCCAAAGACAATAAAGATTAGACATGGTTTCCTTAGAAGTAAGGCAACTTAATCCTATGCAGTCATTCATTTTTTCCTCCTTGATTTTGTACTGTGTGGAAAGAGTTTTGTGAATATGCTTCCCCTGGTACTAAGGACTCAGGTCCTAAATGTAAATTTTAATGACATCAGGCAATCAGCGGCATGCAAGACAAAGGAACTATATTGACTGTATATATATATAATATGTGTGTGTGTGTGTGTGTGTGTGTGTATAGGTGGGGGGAGGGCAGGGCAATTGTGGTTAAGTGACTTGCACAAAGTCACACAGCTAGTAAGTGTTAAATGTCTGAGGCCAGACTTGAACTCAGGTCGTCTTAACTCCAGGGCTGGTGCTCTACTCACTGTGCTACCTAGCCACCCCTAAAATATATTTTCTATGTGGTAGTGTTCACCAGTATAAAAGAATCCAACTGGTGTCTTTTAAAATGGAAACAAACCATTGTGTGATATTGAGAAATTCAGTTGCCCCCTCTAAGTTGTGGTTTCTTCATCAAGCCAGAGGACTGATTTCTAAGTCCCATTCCAAGCTCTGCATTTCTGATTCTGTGATTGATTCTCCTATTTCCTTGCTTGAGAGGCAGGGTAGTATAAAGAGCTAGTTTCAGCTTAAGGAAGACCCAGAATGCAGACCTGACCCTGACAAATATGGGCAATGAGGTGGTGCAGTGGATGGGGTGATGGCTCTATCTAGCCAGGAGGACCTGAGTTCAAATCTCGTTTCAGACACTTACTAGCTGTATGACTCTGGGCAAGTCACTTAACACTCTTTACCTCCATTTCCTCATCTATAAAATAACCTGGAGAAGGAAAATACAAACCACTCCAGGATCTTTGCCAAGAAAACCCCAAATGGTTTGGGGAGAGAGTAGGACACAACTGAAAGTGATGCAACAACCTGATAAATAGTGGTTGTGTGATCTTGGGCAGGTGAATCTTTCAGTGTCCCAGTCAACTCTGTAAAGTTCAATTATTGACAAGTTCCTAACTTGTCTATCCCTAACAGTTCCTGACTTAAAGCTTGCACTTAGTAGGCTCTTAAAAATATTATTCTGTTGAACCAATGCAAACACCAATGCCAGCCTAATGGGAAGTGCATTAGCCATGCTGAGAGGAGAATAATAGGAAATAAGCAACCCTCTACACTGGAGCCAGAATGAAAATCTTTCTTAGTAGCTTATTGGCTGATGGGAAACAGAGCTCTCAGGGAAGATATAGTCCTATAATATCAAGACATAGGCAAGTAAACACATAGATCTCTTCAGAATCAAACTTTCTGTGTGTTGACCTTAGAAATGAAAAAAAAAAAACTAACCAGCAACAGCAGCAAAATTTTGGTATCACTAGTTCTAACTCATTCTTCAATGAATTTAACTTGAGGATTTTTCTTAATATTAATATCAGTTGATTAGATCTAAAGATATCCAGGAAAACTGTCATGAATAGGCTCATCAAAACTTCAGAGACAAAAAAAGGACACTGACTATACTTAGGGCATATTTGTCTGAGTGACATATAATCATATCTTTCAAGAACACAGCTGGGGCAACACAAACAGGCCTTCTAACAGTGGGGAGCAGCATGGCAGGGTTACCCAAGCTGGCTACCAAAGTCATTTGTCAAAATCCAAAACTGGTCCCTTGAGGAACTGACTTTTCATAACCTCTCATGATTCCACTGGCAAGGGAGCACTAGAAGCCCTCATTTGTGAATGGTTCTACCTTGTTGGTATGAAAACAATGAGAAATAAGGTTAACTTGTACTACATGAGGGGAATGTGTAAGTTCCAAGAGCCCTACTGCAGTTCCCTGGGAGATATCTATGATTTATTTACCTTTAAGATGCATTTTGTAGGATTTTTTCCATATTTCTTAAAAAGGTTATGCATCTAAGAAGCATAATTATGATCATTCTTCCTTTCACCTGAGTTAGAGGAACTGGCTTCAAAGCTCAGCTCTGCTTTTTATTAATTATATGTCCTTTTTTTTTTGCATGTGATTCCATTGATAGACAGAACACCTCCATGTGGAAATTCCCTCTACCAATGCAAGTTCAAACCTTCTCTGCAACCTTTTGTTCTTAGAAGGTTGCCTAGAGCACTGACAGTTAAGTGATTTGCCCATGTTCATTCAGTGCATGTCAGAGGTAGGTTTGGAACAGTAGACACAGCTTCAACACCAGCTCTGAAGAAGAAGAAGCACTCACCTTCTGTTCCTCAGTTTCCACATCTGTAAAGTAAGAGTTACTCAGAGTTATTCACCACATTTAAAGTTGGAAATGTCTTTAGAGGCCTCCTGGTCCAGTCTTTATTTTACATGAAAGGTATTGAGGTTTAGAGAGATAATCAAAAACCGAGCCAGGATATGAACTTAATGATCTCTCTAGTCCCTTCAATCTCTGAGTCCTATGATCCTAGGACCATCAGTATTCATTCAACAAACATTGATTAAGCACATACTCTATTATACTCAGTACATTTTAAAATAGAAATTACCTGCTACTTTAATCTACATCATAAAATATGAATTAGGCAATTAGGGAAAGGATCTTCAAGGTTTACTGTGACTTCGCCATCTAAAACATATAGTGTATATTCTCTTTTTCTTAATTAAGAATTATAGAATGTTATGTTTGGAAGGGGACTTAGAGGTCATCTAGCCCAACACACTCCTTTTACAGATGAGGAAATTGTCTATGATTGTTAAATGGTTTGGCCACAGAGCAGTTCTCTAATGGGAATTTTTTTTTCATTTAGGGCAAAAACAACTGTGGGAAGGGGACAGCATTCATGTGGAGGACAGGTGCAGTAGTGTTGGGAAAGGGGACAGCTCAGCCATCAAAGTGTGGTTTCGTTCTGCAGGGAGTAGGAGTAAAAGTTAGGACTTGGAAAATGAAGCCACCTTTGTCTTGATCCTGGTCTTGACAGGTCCAGAGGTGAGTCATGAAGACAGGGATTACTGTAGGAAGGAAACACACCCTTCCAGGGAGGAAGTACAGCCTCATGTCTTCCCAAAGAAATGGATGTTGGTGTCCTAAGTCAAGGTCCCCATCCAACTCAAAATAACTATAGCTCTAATTGTCCAATGCCTAGTGGCTAGTGTCAGAATACAAACTAGATAGACAGATAGATAGATAGATAGATAGATAGATAGATAGATAGATAGATAGA
>NW_027185863.1:16178271-16181840 GCF_028583685.1 Petaurus breviceps papuanus | reverse complement strand
AGATAGATAGATAGATAGATAGATAGATAGATAGATAGATAGATAGATATAGATAGATATAGCTAACTAGATAGCTAGATACACACACACACACACACACACACACACACACACACATATATATATACCATACATATGCATGTGTTTTCGACATTGACTTCTGTAAGATTTTGAGTTCTAAATGTTCTCCCTCTCCTTTCCCTCCCCCTTCCAGAATACAAACTTCTTACTAATCAGTCCTATGCTTTAGTACTATACCACATTGCCCCTCGAGGTTACTTATTCCCTTGATTAACAACTTTCTCCTGACAGTAAAACAAAAAGTAACCAGATCAAAGGAAAGTTGACATTCATATGTTACTTGCCTAAGCGATGAATTCTTTCACAAAATCATTTTATGTCTTTGGCTATTGTAAGAAATAATATATGTTGAAGCAGGATTATCACATTAACAAAGCAAATGATTGGGCAATTAGAAAACTTCCTAATATAATGGGCTGCTGTGCTTTCTCTAATTCTGTCTGAGTCTGTCTCTATCCCTCTGCCCCTCCGTATGTCTCTTGATCTGTCTTAATCTCTCAGCCTCTCTGTCTCTGTCTCTATTTCTGTGTCTGTTTGTCTCTCTGTGTCTGTGTATCATTCTTTCTCTCTCTGTCTCTTCCTCTCCATCTTTGAATGGTTGGAGAGAGACAGCTGGTAAGCTGAGAAAAGTGCTTGACTCAGGACTAAGGACATAAGTCAATTTCTTCATCTATGACTTCAGAGTCATGTTGTGAGGAGAACACTTTGTCAACCTTAAATGTGATGTATAGAGATGCTATTTACCATAATCTCCATTTATTTCTAATGAAGTTTTTTGAGAGCTAAACTCTTTAAGTACTTTCAATTCATTAACCTCCTAAACTTCTATAACCTGTACCTTCACACCACTTAGACCATCTGCAGGAGGGTCATACCTATGACTTATAAAAGAGTCACCTCCATGATCTCAATCTCTGACATTTCCTTTTCTAATCACATCCATCCATCCGTCCTTCTACCTCACTTCCCTTAACACCATTTTTTCCTCTTCACAATCCTCCATCCTTTTCTATGGCTTAATCCAGAGGTGGGGAACCTGTGGCCTCAAGGCCACATGTGGTCTTCTAGGTCCTTAGGTTCAGCCTTTTGACTGGATCCAAGTTCTACAGAACAAATCCTTTTATTAAGGCTGCAGGTTCCCCACCCCTGGCTAATCCATAAACTCTTGTTCTGTCCTCCCTTCCTTCTCTTCATGGTCCTAACCTTAGAGTTAACTGTTTCAACAATATCCAGTCTTCCACCTTTGAATCTCTTGCGCCTTGTCCCACTGCTCAGGCCAAGTTTTAACCCAGGGTCACCTCCATCACCTGCCTATTGCACTGTTACAGTAGCAACATGGTATAGTGGGTAAAATACCAGATTTTGTATCAATGTGACTATTAAATGAAACAGTGTATATAAATCACTTTATAGACTTCAGCAAGAAGCTATAGAAATGTTTGTTGTTGCTAGCATTCATAGTTTAAATCTTGTGCCCTACTCTTGAAGGGAACTCAATAGCTGTTTACTCCATTTTTTTCTTTTTCTTTTTTTGTCTGTTTTTTCTTTTCAATCAGCTTTTCGTTATTTTCCCCTGGAAAAAAGGAACAGGTAGTTCCAGTCAAAATTGAATGAGAAGCTGGAGGATAACTGCAGGCCACAGAAGAATGGTGTGTAAGGAAGATAGCCAAGGAGAAAGGAAGTGGCTGAAAGACAGTCCTAGCATATTCACGGACCATGGGAAATAACAGTCAGAAGGGAGATTAATTTAGGAAACATCTGTAGGAACAGGCACAAGTGATCTATAAGTGATAGGAAAGTGAGCTAAATTGGGGGCTATAGACATTTATAGTATAAAGAGAAATATAGCAAACAAAGCAGAGCATATTTTCCTCATCGGCACATTCATTAATGTAGGGCTTTAAATGGAGGAATTCTGCATTATTTCCATATAATAATATATTAGTTTATCCTTGCCATACTAATTGGAAAAAAAAAGACATGTATAGAAAGGACAAGGGAAGAAAGAATATCTGTTTCATTGTAGGCATTATTCTTATTGACTTTAAGTAGAATTAAAGGGAAGCAATAAATGCCTATGCACTTTATAAAAAAATGAAAATAATCATATGCAGCTATATAACACTTCAAGGTTTGAATTCTCTAAAGAGATGGCCACTAAGAGATGGAAGTTCAATACTGTAGCATGAGTGCTGGACTTGAAACCAGAGTTTTGAGTTCAAATCCTTCTTCTGTGACTTACTATCTCTACAACCTTGAGAAAGTAATTTGCATTTTCTGGGCATGAGGGTGTTAATTTGTAAGATGAGGGTGCTGAATTAGATGATCCCTAATGCCCTTTCTCGCTCTAAATATATGAGCCTGGTAATACCCATTAGTTATTGGTTATTCTTATCACACTAGAAATATTTTTAGCCCCATTGATATTTTTACCCACCAAACAACTTTTAAAGAAGCAATTATTGATTAAATACTCAAATTGTTTCATTTTAGTTTAGGTTGTACCCACAGATACTACTGCCCTCCTTCTTCCTCCCCTCAATTCCACCCCACTCAAACCATAGGATTTTTTTACTTGCTAACTTTCACTTAAGACAGCAACGACAGCTTGACTATTTTTCTTTTCTGTGAATCCTGCCTGACTGGCTGAGGGCTGGAGCTGATTGACAGGTGCATCTGGCTTACTGTCAATCCAACTCAGGCCTGGTCCCTAAGGAGAGGAACCTTGCCAACTAACCCTAGAGTTACAGTTGTGGGGCCCATCTTAATCAACAGCACATAGTACTGTGTGTTTATGAAAAATTGTGGAGGCAGGACTCCTAAAAGTTATTTTCAGTGCATAGTCAGGTCCCACGCACTAAGCTAGCCATTTACTTCTTTTTTTTCTCTCTCTTGAGTATTGTTTAGATGGGCACAAAGCAGTAATTGCATTAAAGCAACCATGGCTGAAGTCTCCAATTTGGTCTCACTGAGTGGTCCAAGTAGACAAAGTCTTACTGTACATTGTGTGTTTCCTATGAATTGTAAAGAACACACCTACCTCACAGAATACCAGCCCTCTCACCCACTCTGATGGTTTGGAGGGGAGTATAAAGGAAGTAGAAGGAAAGTCATTGGTTTTGAACTGCATAATTGCACCCTGGATGCCATTATATAATTTTCCATGAGCAACAAATGCCACTATGCTAGTGAATTGTCTTGATAGACTCCATTTTTCCTACTCCCTCATTGTTTTCTTGTTTGTTTTTAATTAATGTATTATGATGCCTTTTGTTCGCACATGAGGGTTATTTTCAGACATATCACACATCACTACCCAACTGGTAAGCCTTCTCACGGCTAAATAAAAATAGCCAACACAATGACCATATCTGAGAGGACGTATACTATTCTGCCTCTACAGTCCCCAACTTCTCCAAGCAAAATAAGGAGGTTCATTTCCTCATCTCATCTCATCTCATCTCATCTCATCTCATCTCATCTCATCT
>NW_027185863.1:16172472-16178261 GCF_028583685.1 Petaurus breviceps papuanus | reverse complement strand
CTCATCTCATCTCATCTCATCTCATCTCATCTCATCTCATCTCATCTCATCTCATCTTTCTTCACCTCTTCTCTTTAGGCATTCCAATTAAAGAGTATTGGACCTTTTTTAAAGATTCACTTTATTTACATTATTGTGGTCATTGTGAATCTCTGCCAGGGCCCCACTGCTACTAACTTTATTCTTCACCAGTTCATGCAAAATTTCTCATGTTCATCTGAATTCCTTACATTCTTCATTTCTTATGGCACAATAGTATCCCATAACATTCATGTACCCCAATTTGTTCAACCTTTCCTCAATCAATGGATAACTATTTTGTTTGTAGATTTGTTTTTTGTTCTTTTTTTCCCTGTTACAAAAAAGTACTTGTTGCAGTTTAAATCCAGGGATGCCAAAAGCTGTTGAGGTGGGGGCTTTGCCCACCCAAAAACTATTGTGGTTTCATGATGTGTTGTGATGGAACCATCTAAAAGAATTCAGTCAGACCTCCTCTAATCCAAGTACAGGCATTTATTGAGATTGACACTTCTCATGAAGTGGGCTAAATTCCAAGAGGAACCAGAAACTTTAAAGAAAGCAAGATGGATTTTGTAAGGTATTGATGCAATTACATAACAAAAATTTACATAGAATAGAGGAATATCATTAATATTAAAAAGGTAGGAGGAGTTTCTTAAGGGATTAGGTAATGCAGGAGGGGTCCCATCTATGGTTCGGTGGTTAAACATTCTGGTCATTCTGCCCTCCAACTGGCTAGCTATTGTGGTCCTGTCTGGTTAAGACAGATAGTTAGGTATTGTGGTCCTGTCTTGGGCTAGATGGATGGTGTGATTGTGATTGAATACAAGAACACACCTGTTTCTGTGGGAATGGATCTGGGGGTAGTGACCACGTAGAGGCAGTAGCTGGGTTCCCATCACATGGACACACCCACTGTTTCTGTGAGAACTAGGAGTTCAAGGACACACCTGTTATTCCAGTGAGCAGTGAGGACTATATGAAGAAGTTAGGATATTGGCAGAGGTGGCGATGGGGGGGGGGGGAAGTTAGGTAGGTACAGTGGGCCTGATATTCAGTAGGGCCAGGCCTATAATGAAGTTAGAATATTGGGGCTGGGGGCAGCTTTATTAGGATTCCATCAGTACTGATTTGAATATTTTGGCATGCATGGGAGCTTTCTTTCTTTTTTTGATCAGCTAGGGTTATATGCCTAGCATGCTTAATTGTTTTAAGATGAAAGAGGAAGGATGGTGGTGGAAGATGTTCCAGGGTAGAGTCATTGGTTAGCAATTCTTCTACCTGCATGTTTATTCACAAGCTATGTTTCCCTGGTAGGGCTTTATTATTCCTGCTTTAATGTGGTAAAGATGACATCTAATACTGATAGTCATGTGAAAACTCTATTTTCATTCAAATAATGAAAGATCTCCTTAAGTGTGGAGTAGGAGAACTGCCTCTATCTTGATCTCCCTGAGAATTTAGAATCATAAAATCACGGACTTTTGAGCTAGAAGAGACTTCAGAGAACAACCATCATCCCTCAGTTTTGAAGATAAGCACATTGATGCTCAGAGATGTTAAATGTCATAGACACCTAGCTCTGCCGTTACCCTGCTCTTTCTGACTTCTTAAGGATGGTACAGGTCTTTAGTTTGAAATTGCACTTTACTTTCAGTGCACAATATTCTTGATACCAACTGGACAATATTCAGAGACTTGCTTGTAAAGCCTACCATGAGGAAAAGTTCCTGGTATATTTATGTTTCAGGATCATTTGTATTGTAAGATCTGACTAGCAATCCCATGGTTACACCCATTTGTGTAAATCTACTGAATACATGTCAATAATTGAGGCTGGTGGGGAGGGGTTGGGGGGGGGACTCTTTCCTGTTCTTTCCTGTTATCTAGGGTGTTGCTTAGGCAAAATAAACATTAACTATTTTAGGGCTTCCCTCTGTATTTGTGGATGTAGCAAAGTATTACTTGGGACAAAGTCATTTCAGGATAATAGCTTACTTTTAGGACAAGAGGAAGACTGTTATTTCTGAGCATTGTCTCCAAATGGGCCAATATGACACCATGATGATTTTACACTCAGATTCAGTAAATTTATGTCAGGAAAACTTAAGGGTGAAGAGATTTTCCACAACAGGATTGTCTTAGCTATCATTTATTACCATAAAAGACACAATGGGTGAAGTAATGTTCTTAAGAACATACAGTAAGAGGTAGTATGGTGTAGAAAGCTGGCCTTGAAGCCAGGGCTACCATTCAAAGCCTGCCTCTGACACATAGCAGCTGTGATACTGGGCAAATCATTTACCTTCTCAATGCTCTAGGCAATCCTCTAAGACTAATAAATTGCAGAGAAGTTACTCCCTTTCTTTGGTAGAAGGACCTCAAAGGCCACAGAATCTGCTCCCTTCATTTTGCATATAAGGAAACCTAGGTCAAAGGAGATGAAGTAACTTGTCTAAGGTCATACAAGTTGTGTCAGAGGTGGGATTTAAATTTGTATCCTCTAACATAAAACAACTCCTCATTTCACTATGCCATACTGTTTCTAAGTTAGGAAAATAGCACAAACATGAATAAAACACAATGGCCCTTTTGGACAACTCAAACACACAAGAGATGGCAGGGTAGGTTATAGCACTGAAGGTGAGAAAAAAGGGGGGGAGAACCTCAAATGATATAGGAACAGGGAAGGAAACTTATTTGAAAGATACAATGAAAGAGCATCGATTAGCATTAATAAGGTGAAAAAATAGTACCATGGCACAGAAAAGCTATTGGCAAAAGTACAGCTGGGGAAATTTTAGTATATATGATCGGGGGGCAGGATGGGTACTACAGAGGGCAGTCTTCCAAGAACAGGGAGCATGTGATAGTTTGGATGACAATCTTCTGAGGCAGGTTCATCAAGTCAGAAAACAAGAAAAGGTACAGTTGTAGCAAAAGGCAGCCAGTATGCTATAGTCCTTCACCCTGAAAGTGCATAGCAAGGGAAGTAGATCTGGGAAAGAGTTGGTGAGTCAATGGAAGTGTTACTCCAGAGGAGTTATAGCCTGTACCCCAAGAAGACTAAATCACTTTTGAATGGAAGCATGCTTATGTTATGCTCCCAAGGATAAGTTCTGTTTGTCCTTCACTTGTTATGCCTGTGCCATGGTGGCCTATGTGACTCAGTTCTTTTCCTTCAAAGGATTAGAAAGAGACTTTTTGTGTGTCACAACACTTGTTGTGCTGTGTCTGAGGAGTGACCTAAATGGAACTCTAAAATGATGTTAGTCATTGGAGCTTGCCCCTCAGGTAGAAGGCAGATCCTATTCTTATCAACAAGTAATCCTGGGGCAGCCAGGTAGCACAGCGAGTAAGAGCACCGGCTCCAGTGTTGGGATGATCTGGGGATCAAATCCGGGCTCCGACACTTAGCACCCACCCAGAAACACCTGGCCTGTAACCTTGAGCAAGTTACTTAACCCCAATTGCTCATTAAAAAAAGTAACCCTTTTGGAATGCTTTTTTCACGTTGTCCTCTGTGGGGAATTTTCACCTCCAAATCAAGAGGGTCATGGCTATATGCTCCCTTGGAGGCAAAAGCAAGGTTGGTGATAACTGAACTCTACTTGCCCAAGTCCTCATCTTGCCTAAGGTGCTTTTGTAGAATCTCAGAGGAGCTCTTTACAGCCTAACTGACAGATGGGAACATGGTCATAGTTGTGTTGTCTATGACATTTCCTTTACATTCTACTATGAGTAACATCCCCAAACATGGTGAGGGAATAATTGTATTACTATTTTTTGAGAACCAAAGGAATAAATTGAAGAACAGTTTAATTTTCTTTAAGCTAGCTTTTCATCCTGAGATTGCATTTTCAACTCCATATTCTAGGACATTTGAGGAACTATAACTGGATTACAAAACTTCAACATGTTTTGTCATTTTCAAAAGTTAATTAAATAAGATATTTAAACTACTCATTCTCTTTTATAAAGAACTCACATGTCTATTTGCAATAAAAAAAATAATGCAAAGCATAGGAGAATAAGTGGGTCCAATTTGTTGCTGGTCATCTTGCTGCAATCCTTTCACTAATGATATATAAAGATAAAGGTGATGGGTTGTCCATGGCCAACCATGGCCGATCTGTTATATTCTGATGTGCTTGTTTTGGGGGTACTCATGAATCAAAGATGTATTTACTTAGTACCTACTCTGTGCCAGGCATTGGCTGGAGATACAAAAAGACAAAAATGAAAGAGTCTCTGACCTTGAAAAGTTTGCATCCTATCAGAGACAGCATGCACATATAGAGGCTATAATTAAATAAGTATGAAGTGTTTGGGAGATAGGACATTACTGGAAATTGAAAAAGCACCAGGAAAGACTTTGTGAAGAAAATTATTCTTGAGTTGAGTTCTGAAGGAAATAGATTTCAAAGGATGCATATGAGGGTGTGTGTTCTAGGAGAAAGGGCCAGCCACTACAAAAGTAAAGAGAGAGGAGATGAAGTGTCATGTGTTATGAGGAACAGCAGGAAAGTCAGTTTGGATTAATCTAGAGTTCAGAAAGGGAAGAAATAAATGCACAAGTAGATTAACTCCATTTTCAAGAACTTTAAGAGTCCAACAGAGGAATTTGTAATTGATCTTAAAGGCAATGTAGAACCACTAGAATTTATTGAGCAGAGAAGTAAGATGGTCAGATCTTCCTTTTAGGAAAAGCACTTTGGCAAACTGTGTGGAGGATGGTTTGCAGAGGATAGATACTGAAGGCCAGGAGACCAGTTAGGAGTTCACTGCAATAGTCCAGGCGAGATATGATGAAGGTAAAACTTGGGTAGTGGCAAAATAGGGTACTTAAGACTTAAGATGTGGTATTCCCATGATACAAAATATTTTTTAGATAAAACTTTAGAAGTTAAAATGACTTTTTATAAATAGACAGTGGCTATTAATGCAGTTTTAAGCTTTAACAGACAAAAAAAAACTTCACTAAGACTTTCAGGGGATCCTGACTATTTCTTTTTAAAAAATGATCTTATAAAATAAAATTTATTAGATTTACTAGCTTAAAACAGAACTAAGACTTTTGGAATATTGTCTTTTTATTCATTTATAGAGCAATCAGTTTTTAGAAAATATTGAACCTAAATATATTTCTCAACAATTTTACTTCTTAATAAGATTTTTTTTAACCTATACTTGTGATTTCTTAGATATAGAAAACCCCCACATTTGGAAATTCCCTTCACTGCTGTCTAGATTAATAGCTCACCTCCAAGCCTAGAGTCTTGGAAAGTTGCCTGGTTATCTGAGAGCTCGAGTGACTTCCCACTGTGTTACAGTTAGCATGCATCTGAAACAGGACTTGAATCCAAGTCTTCCTGACTCCAAAGCAGGCCCTCTATCTACTACACCACACTGTACAAAATAGGGTTGTTAAGAGGTTAAGTCCCAGTCTGATCTGTCTTCCTTCCTTCCTTCCTTCCTTCCTTCCTTCCTTCCTTCCTTCCTTCCTTCCTTCCTTCCTTCCTTCCTTCCTTCCTCCTTCCTTCCTTTTCTCCTTCCTTCCTTCTTTCCTTTCTTCCTTTTCTTCTTCCTTCTTTCTTTTTCTCCTTCCTTGCTTCTTTCCTTCCTCTCTTTCTTTCTTTCTTTCGTTCTTTCTTTCTTTCCTTCTTCCTTCTTTTCTTCCTTTCCTCTTCCTTCCCTTCCTTCCCCCTCCCTCCCTCCCTTCCTCCCTTCCTTCTCTTCTTTCCTTCCTTCCGTCCTTCCTTCCTTCC
>NW_027185863.1:16101285-16172372 GCF_028583685.1 Petaurus breviceps papuanus | reverse complement strand
CCTTCCTTCCTTCCTTCCTTCCTTCCTTCCTTCCTTCCTCCCTCCCTCCCTCCCTTTCTTCCTTCCTTTTTCTTCTATTTTTTAGAGGTAATAAGGGTTAAGTGACTTGTCCAGGGTCACACAGCTAATAAGTGTCTAAGGCTGGATTTTAACTCAGGTCCTCCTGACTCCAGGGCTAGTGTTACACCACCTAGCTGCCCCCCCATCTAGTCTTTAAAACAACTCAAAAATAAGTTTAAAAAAATAACTTTTACCCCCCCCCCCCACACACACACAAGTTGAGAGCTGATAGGGCAACTTAAGGTAAACACTAGAATGTACAGAAGGGAATAACATGTGTGAAACCTCTTTTTGCGTGTGAACTTATCCTTAAACAATCAAATGAAAGCTACTGTAAGAGTCTGCAATATGCTTACCATCTGTCTCTTAAATCCTTATTGACTCACCAAACAAATAACTACCGGTTCTTATAAATGTGTTATATCCTGCACATGCTGTTTTGCTCAGCTACCCACTATCCCTCAGGTAAAAGCTTATTCCCATGGATGGACACGTTTTCAAGCATACCATTGTGTATGTGGATAATGCACCAAAAATACTGGAGGTGGAAGGATACACCTGTGGATATCTTTTCTTTGTTTTGTATGTTATCATTTGAGAACACCAGTGTTGTAACCCTGCCTGGAGAAAGAGGATGGCGCTGGAAGGAGGTAAAGATACTAAAAGACTTTCCATGTCTCCTTCTTGCTATCTTTAATTAGCCTTCTGGAGGTTGCCAGAGGGAGACTCAATTACCAGAGTGACTCCAAGAATTAAGAACACTGGAGAGCAAACTTGGGGATTATCAGCCTGCAAATGTGACATAAAAACAAGGTTGAATTGTAATGATGGTGATGGAGATGGTGATGATGGTAGATAGAACTATACACAAGGCATCAAATAACATACTTGTGATGATGTTCTAACTCGATGTGTGTGGCGTAAATGACACGTTCTGCCTGTACCATATATTCTTGGAAAACCAACTGAGCTACTTTCCTTTCTTTAAAACAAACAAACAAAAAACCCTTGGGATTGGTTTATACATGACCTTCATTTCCAATTAAATTCTTCTTCTACTCTGCCCAGAATAACAATGAATAAAAAAGAAAGAGGAAGGAAAACAATATGTCAGCAAAACTAACCAACAGAACAGCAATGTGTCATGGTAGACAAGACCCTAGGAAAACCTATGTTCAAATCCTACCCCAGGACCTTACTGACTGTGTGTGAGAGAGGCATTGTGGTGTGGTGAGAAAAATTGTGGAACTGTTCTGTCATTTCCTACCTATGTGACCTTGGGCCAGTCAATATATTTCTCTGGCCTCAGTTCCTTCATCTAGAAAATAATAAATTAGTTCTAATGCTCTCTAAAGATTTTCCAGATGTAAATCTATAAGCAACTAAACCTGAAGGTATGCCCAACATTCCATATTCCTATTCCCCCACATCTCAAAAGAAGATATGAGATTCATTTTGTCTTCTATGGGTTCAGATTTAGCCATTACAATTAGCACTTTACCTGTATTGGTAAACAAACTGACTACTTTTCAATAATCAAATTAAGGAGCAAAAATAGCATTGGGTAACTTTAACAAAGAAAAAAAGTAGTCCTGCATGAAAGTAACCTGTTGTTCTTTCCTTCTGGATATTAGAGAGAAAGCACCTGTGTGACTAATTCACTCAAATAATTTCTAGTCTCTTAACCTTAGTTTCCCCTTCTGTAAAGTGAAGAGGTTGGGTTAGATGGCCTTCAAGTTTCCTTCCAATATTCTACCATCTCTTTCATCTTTGTAAGAGATGTTGGAGTTTGCCTGAACCAGCCAATGGAGTAGCCATGATGGGGCATGAGAATTGGCAAAGTTTAAACCAAGATGATACAGTTATTATTCAAAATTGTGACAAATTTAATAATAGTAATAATAATAACAATAATAGACTGGATGGAAGGAAGTAGTCAAAGTTTGCTTTTAGAAGAGTAAACAAAATATTGGCAGCTTGCCATAGGGGAGTACACTGAAATCAGACAGAAGATCCTAGAAAGCACAGCAAACTGGCTGATAAAGCCTCTTAGTGCTTTAAATGAGGCAGACACGATCTGAATGATTGCTGTGCTGCACACATTAGCAGCAAGTGACCCGCCTTGGAGCTAGACTCAGCAGGAGAATCTCAATGCTTAGCCTGCCTTTTTTCTCAGCTCCAGTCCAACTGTAAATGGCTGATTTACTCGGGGAGCATCCTTTGAGGAAAGCATTAAAATACCTCAAGGATCCTTTTCTTATGCATTCAATGGGCCAAGAACAATGGTGGAAAGGATAAGTCTAGGCTGAGTTTGATGTTTTCTGACAAACCCTTCTAAACACAGCTCATTTGAGAGCCACAGACCCAGGGATGAAACAAACAAATGATGTATCCCATTAGCTCTTAAATCCCGGTAGCCACAAAAGTCTAAGGTTTGTTTATATTAGGTTGCTAAAGCCACCCAAGTGAGGATTACAGGAGTAGCTTCTTATACCTGTGAATGCCATTATGCTTCTATGTTCTTACCTGGGTGGGTGGTGTGTGTGTGTGTGTGTGTGTGTGTGTGTGTGTGTGTGCAGGGAGGGAAGATCTATTTCTTCTGACTGTTAAAAAGTATGTGAAAATTTCTAAAAATCAATAATCAGAGTTCTAGACAGGATTTTCTTCAATTGTTTGCAAAGTTATGCAAGGTGTCAGGATGATGGTGCTGACATCTCCCTAGCACAACTACTTTTATAAACTCATTTATAGAATTGTTTTATGAATTCATATATATACTTTCCATTGAGCCAATGCGATATAGTGCTAAGAGTATGAGACTTTGGACCAAAAGAGATATGTTCAGATCTTATCTCCAACACTTACTAGCAATATGACCACAGGCTTATTTAACCTCAATGAACCTCAGTTTCCTCATCTGCAAAATGAGGACAATAATATCTATAGTCAAAGGAATACTGGTAAATGTTTAACAATAAGATCTCCCCCTCCCCAAAAATGTACAGACAATACACTCCTAAGTAAAATATGCATTATGAGTGATTTCTCCTTCACTTAAGTCTAGACAATCAACAAATTAATAAATCAAGCTCTGATTTATAGTTTGTAGCTTGTTTGTACATAGCTCTTCCCATATTGTCTGTTTTTTTTTCCATCCACAGAACTTAGTACAGTGTCTGGTACATAGTAAGTACTAAATTAATGCTATTTAAATGACTGACTGGCATCTGACACTATAAGTATGACCCTGAGCCAGTCATTTAATCTTTGAATGTCTCAGGCAATTAGCTAGGATTTAGCTACCTAATAATCTGTCTTGGTGAAGCATATACTAGCTTTCCACTGTCCAAATCATAGATGGCATGCATACCTATTATGTATGCAGAGCACTGTCCTGATTGGCAAAGCTTTAAAGTTTAGATAAGACATAGCCCTTGATCTCAAAGGGTTTATAGTCCATTTACCCATTCTGGCGATTATTGATCACTTCAATAAGAATGTTTTACTGACAATTTTGTGTGTTTTCTAGACAATCATAGATGGAATAGGCTCTTCTGTTTCTAAAGTTACTAACCAGGAATAACAGTGATAATACTTTCACAGAGAAATAAATTCATGTATGCCTAAGAGATTTATGTATACAATGGAGAATTAGCATATATGTGAAGGAGAATCAATAATCAAACTGAATTTTAGTCTATTTTCAAAATATTTTATTATGGGAATATGAACAAAAATGACCAATTTTAAATGGCAGAAACTTCGTTTACTACATATTCAGACATGATAATGAAGGTAAGTAGTTAAGTAAACAGAGAAGGTAAGTAATGCCTTTGAAAAGTGCAAAGTTACACTACATATGGACTTCTCTTTTTCCATTACACTAACTGGTCCTATAGTTAGAAAAGTGTTGTTGTTTAGATATTATCAGTCATTGTCCAACAGTAAAAATAGCTATCATTTATAGAATACTCTGAAGTTTGCAAAGCACCTTCCAAATGTTATCTTATTTTATATGCACAATCACCCTAAAAGGTAGGTGATATTATTACCTCCACTTTACAGATGCAGAAAGTGAAGCAGATTTAGTGATTTGTCCAAGGTGACAGAATTAGCAAATATCTGAGGCTAGATTTGAACTCAGCTCTTCTTGACTTCTGGGCCAGTGCTCTGTTCCCTGTATCAACTAGCTATTAAAAGCTACCATCCTTTCTCCTCCTAGAGATGAGAATCAATTACTTGGTCAACTACTAAGGATTCACCAGAGTTAGGGCATTTGCTTTTAGCATTGACTGTAAGATTACTCAGTGATAACTCTGGAAAGAGCAGAACTTGAAAAAGTCTGTAATTTGAACTTGTTAATTTACCAGGATCCAATTACAAAGTGACAGAATTTTTTCCCTTTAAAAAAATTATATTAATATATATTTATGAAACAAAACAGGCATTTCCATAACATAGTACAACAAAAAGATGATTGTGCATGAAAATGCAAATCTACTATGTGCAACTTGCTATTCCTTTCAAATATACAACAAAGTTACCATGTAAATTATTTTTCTCCTATTTTTTCTATCCTCCCTGAACTTCACCCTAGAGATGGCTATCATTAGGGGTTGTGTGTGTGTACACACACACACACACACACACACACATACTTACACACATTTGTGTATATATGCCTATATATGTAAAACTATTCTATATATAATTCTATTTATCAGTTCTTTCTCTGGATGCAGATAGCATCTTTCTTCATATATTCTTTATACTTAACTTGGGTATTTATAATGGTCAGAATGACTTAGTTGCTCAAAGTGATTCTTAAAACAATATACTGTATACAATGTTCTCTTGGTTCTACTAATCTAGCTCTTCATTATTTCACACAAATTTTTCCATGATTTTCTGAGATAATTGAGCTCATCATTTCTTATAGCACAGTTGTATTCCATCATAATCACATACCACAATTTATTCAGTTATTCGTCAATTGATGGCATCTGCATAATTTCCAGTTCTTTGCCACTACAAAAAGCACTGCTATAAACATTTTAGAATATATAGGTTCCTTTTCCTTTTCTCTAATCTTCTTTGGAAATAGATCTAGTAGTGGTATTGCTGGGTCAAAGGGTATAGGTAGTTTAATAACTCTTTAGGCAAAATTCCAGGTTGCTCTACAAAATGGTTGGATCAGCTCACAATTCCACCAACAATGAATTAATATTCCAAGTTTTCCACATCCCCTTCAACATTTGTTCCTCTCCCTTTCAATCATTTTAGCCAACTTGGTAGGTATAAAACAATATCTCAACATTGTTTTAATTTGCTTTTCTCCAATCAATGATGATTTAGAGCATTTTTCAATGCTCTATATTATAATTTTGTCAAGACTATAATTTTTTCAAGATTTTCTTTCAGGGAAGGATGGATAGAAAGTCAGGAAGATGAGAGTTCTAATGTCACCTCAAACACTTACCACTTAAGCGAGTCTGGGTTCCTCTCTTCATCTCTGTCAACCACAGTTTTCTCCTCTGTAAAATGGGGATAATAAAAACACCTACCTCCCAGAAGACCAAAATGAGCACCATAAGTAAAGTGCTTAGTAAATCATAAAGTACTATATAAATGGTAACTTATTACTGATAAATACAGAAACAGAGCTATTATATTCTTCATAAATTTTGCTTTCTTTAAATTAAATGGTCCTAGTTTCTTCAACCACTTCTCATATGCCAATATTTCTATTATTTTCCTTAAGATGCTCTCATCCTTATCAAGATTCCCCATATAACATACTTGCTCAGAGCTAAGCAGAGTACTTCCATCTGTGTTCTACCTATTAAAGGATCAAACCTGTCATAGAGAACTTTACAAGGAGATCTGACAAATCCTTGTTGATCATTTTGTAGCAGTGATTTGTTCATTGGACTAGCTGACCTTGTAAGGTCTTTCCTAAAGCTGTAATTCTGCCATTTTCCAGAAGGGAATGGGTGCAACCATACACAAAGTTTAGTGTACACACTAACTCATCCCTTGAATGTTGATCATTCTGTCTCTGCCTAGCCCTTGAATAGTTTTTGTTTTGGAATTTCCTTGACCAAGTTCCTTCCTTGTAGAAATGTTCTCTCTCCTTCAAACAACCAATATGCAAAGACTCAGAGGAGAATAAAGGAAAATGTTCGCTGCAATTCTTTTATTTATTTATTTATTTAGCAATCGGGGTTAAGTAACTTGCTCAAGGTTACAAGGCCAGTTATTTCTGGGTGTGGTGCTGAGTGTCTGAGCCCGGGATTCGATCTCCAGGTCATCCCAACACTGGAGCTGGTGCTCTTACTCGCTGAGCCACCTGGCCACCCCTAAGCAATTGGGGTTAAGTAACTTGCTCAAGGTTACACGGCCAGGTGTTTCTGGGTGGGTGCTAAGTGTCTTAGCCCAGGATTCGATCTCCAGGTCTTCTCAACACTGTAGCCGGTGCTCTTACTCGCTGTGCTACCTGGCCACCCCTCGCTGCAATTCTTTACCAGCAGGTGGTGTTTTTATTAAATTTTTTTTAATAAAAGTCTTCACAAGAAGGCATCCTAAAAATAGGACACTCTAGGGGCATAGAATAGAGCACTGGCCCTGGACTCAGGAGGATCTGAGTTCAAATATGGCCTCAGACACTTAATGCTGACTAACTGTGTGACCTTGGGCAAGTCACAACCCCAATTGCCCTGCCTTTCCCCCTCCAAAAAAAGAGACAAAACAATAGGACACACTATATAGTTGCGAAAAATCTAGCATGTAGAAGACAGAGAAGATTGTTTAAACAAATAAATACATTGTATTGTGCAAATCTTGGTGATTCACATTAAAGATTATTTTTGATATGCTCATATTCCTTTTGTTCCAGTTCATTTATAGGTTGTAGCTCTCTCCCTGGGGAATACAATGTACCCTCCAAGTTTGCTTCTTCATACCAGAAAATATGTGATGAAAACATTTTTTTAAGATAATGTAAATGATCTCATAAGTGTTGTTCCTTCTCAAAGTAGTTTCTTTGGGGGACTTATTTCAACAATATACCACTGTTGAAAAAAAACCAAGACATTTCTATTTTGAATTCCTCTTTTGGAATTTTCTCCAAAGACTAAAACACAAATTTTTTGAATACCTTAAATGGGGGCAAACATTTTTCTTGTCTCTTGTTGATTTGATTTTTGCAAATACCAAGGTAAATAAAGTGAATGATTGAGTCAAAAACAATGTGTCATAAAGTAACAAAACTGTGTGTGTCTCAGAAAATGGCTCTAAAATAGTTCTAGTACATAGATGAGTTCTAAAAATTATTTAAAATAAAATTATTTCAATAGCTGTATAGTCCCCTAAGGGAATTGTTTTAACAACGATGCTCATGTGGAAGCATAAACTCTTGGATTTTTATACAAAATTGAAATCATCACTTTATTGTCATTTCTTATATTTGAGTTTAAGGGCATGTGTATGCCACTTTGCTGATGACTACACTTTCCCAAAACCACCATTCTGGGAACTGTGGTGAAACATGAGAATTCATGTCTTCTAATTGCAACAAGGTGGACAGTTAGGTGGCAAAGTGGATAGAGTACCAGGCCTGAAGTCAGGAAAACTCATCTCCCTGATTTCAAATCTGGCCTGAGACCCTTACTAGTTGTATGATCCTGGGAAAGCTATTTAACCCTGTTTGCCTCAGTTTCTTCATCTGTAAAGTGAGCTGCAGGGGAAAATGGAAAACCACTCCAGTATCTTTGGCAATAAAACCCCAAATATGTTCACAAAAAGTTGAACATGACTAAAAAACACCTGAATAGCAAACAGCAGTAATGGCTTACCCCCATGGCCACACATCACTAGTTGAAGGGAAGGGAACTAGATCTTCTGAACTGCTTTGGTTCCACCTCTTTCTTCAGTCCAAAACCTTACCCTTGTACCCAACAAGTGACTGAGAGTCATGTTAGAATGCCAACAAATTAGCTATATCATTATAGTGTGACTAGCTGACATTTTTTAGTCTTATTACTGATGATCATAAGATTATAGGGTCATGAATTCAGAGTTTGAATGGACCTTAGAAAGCACTGGATCTCACTCCCTCACTTTTGAAGAAACTGAGGTCCATGAAGTTAAATTAGTTGCCTATCATTACATATCCAGTATCTGAGGCAAATTTGAACTCAGACTTTCTTGACTCCAGTTCAGAATATAATTTGCCATACTAATTAGCTGCCAAAAGTGCATACATACATATATACACACATGCACATATATATATATACACACACACACACACACACATCTATATATATATATATATACAACACACACACACAGTCTTAGAAGTTACACAACAATTGGTCAAAGTGACATATTCATAGGCATCTATCTATATGCATTAAGCCTAGATCCAGTGTATCTTATGTGCAAGGACCCTTGAGGGAAGGGACTAGTTTGTTTTGGTCTTTGTACTTCCAGTATCTAGCAAACTACCTTGGCACATGACTATACCTAATTATATATTGAACTGTTAGAAACTTCCTCTGCTAAACTCTGCTTCAAACTGTAGAATATATGATGAACCCATTTTTAAAGAGAATAACTTTGTAGGTAAGTCTCAGAATATGACCTGAGGCAGAAGTAACTTAGTCATACACTAGTGTCAGAGATGGTACAGAGTTAGAGGACGATAAATGAGGAAAGAAAACACTTAGTCTATATATTTTGGCTACTCTATTGATAAAAATCAGAAGAGTAGTTTGGAAATATGACTATTAAATGGCAATTATCATTACAAAAAATTGACCATTTTCTGTTGGACCATAGATAAGCAACTATAGGGGTAAATACCGTGTTTCCCCGATAATAAGACACTGTCTTATTAGTTTTTTTGGACAGAAAAACACCAGAGGGCTTATTTTCAGGGGAGGGCTTATTTTAATGAACATTGACAGCAATTTTAATAAACAGGTAAATGTGAACAAAAATATGTACCTTTATTCAATAAGCAAATCACTGGGGAAGAACAGGATGACATGCTCACTGCTGCAGCTCTGATTGGATGCAGCTCGGAGCGCGGCGTGCGTTTCACTGGGGAAGGAGGGGGAGGGGGGGACGGTGCATACAGAGGGTACCGTAATGTAGCGTGTAGCGCAGGGGATCACCTTCACTACAGTAGCAATCTCAATAGGGCTTATTTTCGGGGGAGGGCTTATTTTAGAGGAATCTTACAGAGTAAGGGGAGGGCTTATTTTCGGGATAGGTCTTATTATCGGGGAAACACGGTAGGTAGTATATGACATGGTAAATGCCAGTACTGGATCAAAAGTGTGTTAAGGTAACTAGATGGCAGAGATGATAAGAGTGCTGAACCTTCGGTCAAGAAGACTTAAATTCAAATCCTGCTTCAGACACTTTACTAGCTGTATGACCCTGAAATGTTAATTAACCTCTCCTCGCCTCAATTTCCTTACCTGCAAAATGGGGATAACAGAACTTCTCTATCTATCTAAAACATATATAAATGCTGTAATTATTATGAGGTATTACCAGGACAAGGATTGGGGATGAGGATATTACCCTTAATATTATTTTTCCTCTCCCACCTATTGCATTTACTCATACATTTACTCATATTTGCCCACACAGAGTTCCTCTTCCTGAATGGCTCCTTCTGTACTCCAAACTTTTGTTCATCAATATGAACAAAACAAATTTCTTTATGAAAGACAATATGGTCTTTTCCTCTCATTCATAATCCTTTATTAATTCTCACACTCTGGGACTAGTTTCTCCCAACCATGCCACTCTGATCATGAGCATGAAGGCAATGTCTTGACTCTCTTAAAATATACCCTGAAAGTTAATGACAGCTACAGAGGGATGTGTGCCCTAAGTGCACAGCTGTTCCCCTTTTGCTGACATTCCAAATTCTGACAAGTGGTACATATTACCACTGTTATGAAGGCAGGGCAGTTGAGTTATGGGAGCAAAAGGCAGCTGGTGCTAATAGCCCTAATGAAGGCATTAGCCTCATCCTCACTCTATGACTGCCAATAGGCAGTGTGTAAAGCCAACAAAACACCAGGCTTTCACGTTGTTATTCCTCTCCTGACCTTTCTACTCTGATAAAGTTGAGTTGATCATGATGGAAGAATAGAAAGAAAGTGAACTAAATGAGACCTCTTCCTGGAAGAGTATTGTGGTTCTGGGAAGTCTCATTGCATTTATGAAATAATTACCATGTGCTAAGTGGGTGGGGGGAGTACAAATGCAAGCAAAAAAGAAAAGTTCTCCCTCCCTTCAAGGAGCTTACATTCTAATCCAGAAAGACAAGGCAGAAGGGAACTGAACACCAGAGTGAGGATGGAGAGAAGGTACCAATGCAGAGTCATGGTGCTGAGGTCCAGAAGTTAGAAGCACAGTCTGGAAGGGAAAAGAGGATGATAGCCCTCAGTCTGTCAGAAGAGAGACTGAGAGAAATGCTTATGAATAACCAATGATTTGGGGAGGTCCAGAGTTCCCCCTTTTTCTAAAGCCCTCATTTCAAAAGCTCAGTTTCTGAAGGACATTATTGATAATGAGATTGGTTTAACTTTCTTAACAATCTTGTTCAGATCCCACCCAGGTGGGGAAGCCCATTGTGCTCTACTCAGGTTCGAACAGATTCCACAAAACTAGGCAATTTAGAAGTAAATTATATAATTAAAGTTCCTTAAAATACGTTCAGCCCCTCATTGTAATGTTAATTACCTCCTTAATTGTTAACCAGTCAGAGTTGACTGTCACCCTTGGGAATACCCATTTTCCCAAGTTCATAAAAACCATGAGCCTACCACTATGATGGTTGTCTTTGGCATTTGAGAATGCCACTTATCTCTTTTATTAATAACATTTTAGCCTTCCTAATAAAATGATTAATTACCCAGAAATGAGATCTCTCAAACTTTTTAAAAATCACAAGGCCCTGAAAGGAAGTCACCAATGGAAGAACTGATGGAAGAACCAATGGAAGAAGGGGATTGTGGGGGCAGGGGTTGGAGGTTGCATTAACAACTTCCTCTGTGTATCTTTATTTGAGTTCCCTTGTAGTGTGTATGTCCTTGGGCTAAGGTTTTTATCTTAGGCTGTGCTGTAAGGATCTTGAAGTCTTAAGCAAATAATGTTGGAGCTCTGGGCAATGATGATTGTATATCACAAATTCCCTGACAACAGTTTTCTTGGCAACATGTTCTAAGTCCTCTACTTTCTCATGAATGCCTATGTCAAAAGTCATAGCAGCCTCATAACATAGCCTTTAAGAACTCAGGTTTGCTTAAGTGCCATGTTAAGGCATGAGAGTATGATGTTAACAGATTGTTATGGGAATTTGGAATTATTTACTTATTTTGTGGATAATCTATTTTTAGTTTCATATCTGAGGAGGAAATAATCAGAAATGTGCTAGAATACAAGAGAATACAATATCCCTACCTTTAAGAAACTTACAATCTGCTTGAATGTTGTATCTTAAAAGAAAGTATTATACTTTTGCCCAGTCATAGCCATCATTCACACAATAATACCACGGCCATTACAAATATGGAGAAGTCATGAATTCCATTTAATGCAATAGTCATATAAGAACCTATTATGTAGAAAGCAACGAGCATTTCTTGAGCACCTGCCAAAGACCAGCTACTGTGGAAGGCAGCATACAAATACAAAGGTGACTAGATGGGAGAGACATGTATGTCTATAGTCATACAAAATTGATATAAAGTGATTTGGGGGGAAGACATTAATTAACAGGAGGATTGGGAAAGGTCTCAGGTCTCGGGTAGAACCTGAGTTGACCCTCAAAGTTGTTTCCTTTGCAGAGATGGAAATGATGAGTGAGTACATTTCAGGCACGGGCTACAACTAGCACAAAGGCATGTGTATGATGACCCAGAAAAGGAGACTAAGAAGGAACCATCCAACAGTTAGGAGGTGAACCAAGAGAGAACAATGTCATGAAAACTCACATGGGAAAGAGTAGTTAATTATCTCAAATACTGCAGAAAGGTCAAAGGATGAGGATGTACAGAATGTCACAAAATGATGTGCAGATAAAAGAGAGCTATTCTGCTCCCTTTGCAAGTATTCTGACTTAGCTTCATTCACTCTTTTGGCCTCAAGAGCTTATGAGAGCATTGGATGGAGAAGGTAGACATATTATTTATAGTTGTCACTAGGTTCCCAAGCTTTGAAGGTGAAAGGCAGTGTAATAATAATGGGAATTTGAAGATCTTCCCTGCCCCGTAATAGGCTGAATATAATCACATGAAACCTGTGGGAGGAGGAGCTTACTGATGGGTGGAGCAGAGGCCACAGGAAGCTGGGAGTCAAAACTGGAGGGAGGAGAGGACTTACCCAAGGAGACAGCTAGGCCTGTGAGTGTTTGTGGAAAGGCTAAAGGGTGGTGTGGCAAACTGCTGTTTTATGGTATATTAACTTCTTTGTTGCTATGGTGGATTTGATTTCTGGGGTTGGGATTTGTTTTTCTGGTATCTGAATAAATGTTTTGCTTCTGTCTTCTACATGGAGAGTCTATTAGATTTCTGAGATTAAGAACTATGCCGGTATATTCATAGTCACCATTGGTGCTGTGAATATTATATTGCCATAAGAGGCAGGAATTAGGAGAAGCTCAAAAGTAGGTGTAATAAACCTAACAATAAATTACTTTGTAATTAGATTTGTAATAGTTAAGAAGTTTCACATGGATCTTAGCCTCTGAAGTATCTCCAGTGCACTCCATTTCTGTGTACATCCAGGATTTGCATTACACAGTGCAGTAGAGGACTGGAACACCTAGTGATATGGAGATTTAGATACCCTGTATAAATGATCTTAATATTCTTGCTCATCCATGTAGCTATAACTATGAGAATCACTGAGGTTTATGCATCATATTTTAATATAGTGGTTAATTAATTCTTGTTTCGTTTGGGGATAGGAGATCTATAATGGGATACAGAACATTTGGGTTAGCTATCTTTACTGTTTGTGTGCTGATTAGAAGATTAAATTAAGGGAGTTAGACTCCACTCTAAAGGGTGTTTTGGCACTGGGAATGGTTGGATCCAGAGAGTGAATTGTGGCATTTAAGTTTCAAGGGATTAATGCTTCTGATTTGTAGTAGGTATTTACTCATCTAATTGAGCTGTGTGTTCAAAGTATGATCTTTAATTCATGTAGGGAGATAAATGAATCAACATGGAAGGAAAGCAAAAGAAAGGTCATCACAAAGTATTTGAGATGTGAGTCATTGAATGAATGAGTCACATTCTTTATAAGAATCCAGAAGGTAATGGTAATATAGTAGTGGGGGCATAATGCCAGTTTATTGGCAACTATATGTCCCAGATTCCTAATGATTCACAGAATCCAACCTGCTATTTAACACATACATGCAGATAGAAAAGGAAAGGATGAAATAAATAAGGGACTAAAAGTACAGATTTTATGCATTTTTTCCAAGTCAAACATGTACAATGGATAGCAGATGAGAGGCTGGGAGGGCACCAATAATAAAATACAATCTGTATCAATTATTAGAAAGATCTTTCCTCCCACCCTCAGGATCTAGTCCTGGCTGCCCTCAGTGGACTGCAAAACATAAATCAAAAAACAAAAGAGAAAAAGAAGTACCTGAAGGGAACTGAGGGAGACTAGAGCTTATTACTTTTACTGGGAGCAGGGTAGGCACTTGAGTGTTTGCTCTGAGAGGAATAAGCCTTAGGGACATGGAAGCAGTGGTGGTGTGTTCAGTAGACATGGCTGGAGATCCTCAGGACTAGGGAAAGAAGGCTAGAGGGAAGTGCTGAAGAGCAGCACCTGAGATGGTCCAGGGAAGTGGACACTGGTGATTTCAGGGGACTGAGAAAAGGGACAGGAAAATGTTCCCCTTTTAGTTCCCCCTTCAGTTCATGTCCATGGGCTTGGGTCCAGGGACAAGGATCTGGAACATGACCAGGGGATATGGAGACTGTGATGGCTAGGCCAGGTTAGGTTAGAGTCTACTGCACCTTGTCCTACTGGTGGTAGCAAAGGAAAAAAGACCATCTTGGACTCAGTGTGACTCTCAGATATAGCTTTAATAGCTTAAAACTCTATTTAGACTTTGGGACACCCAGTAAATTGTGGGAAAGCCAAGTGTGAATTAAGGTTATGAAAGTAATTTGGATTTGGAGCTTGAATTCCAACAAAAAGAGGTTATAATTTATCCTGCATATACACAATTTTGCATGAATCACTTGAGATGATCAGATCTGTGTCAGGCAGATTACTGCATCAATTGTAGGAAGGATGGATTGGAGAAGGGAGACTAGAAGCAAGGAAATGTGAGCCAGCATCATGATACTCCAAATAAGAGGTAGTGAGCTGAACATCCAGGCAGTGGTGGTGTGTATTAAGCAGAGAATCATACTCAAAACTCAATTCAATCCACCCATTATTTAGAAAGAAGATTTTGTTTCCATAATATTATTGAGAGGAAATTGAGCCTGGAGATCACAGTCCTTAAGAACTTCCTACTTATTCATTTATCTTCTCTCTGTGTTGCACAGGCTCTCATGAAGATACATGAAAAATATAAAACGTTCATACTTTAACTCCTTGTAGCCTTGTGCTATACCAGAAGGGGATAGAGAAGACATCATATAACTTTTGTATTTAAATTTGTAGTGTAGTATTTTTTTGATGTTATTACTCTAACATATAATGGAGTTCAAGTCATTCCACATGTAATCTCCAGATTGTAAGATAGAACAAAAAGGGAGAAAAAAAAGAAATTTACAAAATAAGTTGATTATATATTTAAAAGGAATAGAAAGTTGTACATAATAGGTTTACAGTTTCATGTGCAATCCTTTTTTTGTTATACTACACTATGGAAATTCTTATTTTATTCCATAAATTTAAAATAAATAAATAATTTTAAAAAAAACAACAAAAAAGATACTATGTGCTATATTACCTTGGTATCACTTCTCCCTGCCCACAATGGTTGGTAAAGTGCTCCATAAAAAGTTGATACTCAGTTAATGCCTGTTAGCATTAATTAGCTAACATACTAATTGATGTAATGAAGTGAGGGATATCACTCCCTCTTATTCCTTAGAACCAAGGAGCAAGTACAGCTAATGATCTTCTGGTATGTGTGTGTGTGTGTGTGTGTGTGTGGGTGTGTGTGGGTGTGTGTGGGTGTGTGCAATAGTAATAGAATTTCAGGATCTTCCATGTCCCTTGTATTTGCAATCAAACAGGTACTTAGCATGTTGTTCCAAGTTCATGACTGTGTCAATTATTAAGACTCAGAACTTGTGAATCCACAGTGGGATGGACAGAAAGGGGCTGGAACAGGGAGGATCTAATATCTTATATAAAGAAAAGTCCAAGCTAGAGAGCCAGAACTTCTGGGAGCAAGCAGCATGGAGGTTGAGGAGTTAAAAATTGAGAAGAGAACTGAGAACTGAACTGAGAACTGAGGAGAACTGAGAAATGGTTTTAGCAGAACTTCTTTTGAGAGCTGCTGAGAACTTCTAAGGACCAGCTGGAGCTGCTGAGGACTTCTGAGGACCAGCCAGAACTGCCAGGAATAAGAACAGACAAATGAGAAGAAAGGAGAACTGGGAGGAAGCATAACTGTAGTGCTGGTACTTTGTCTGTTTTGATGTTACTTTGTCTCAGACCTGTTGTTAGGTCTATGTTGATTTCTCAGGCAGAAAATGAATTGATGAGGATTCCAGCAATGTCTGTGAATATTATCATGGCTTTGTTAAGCTTTGTCTTCCTGGGAACAGAAACTGTGAAGGACTTAAGGTGGACCAGACACTGTGAGCTTCAATATGGAAGAGGAACTGCACAAGAAAGTGGACAAAGAACTGGGAGCTGTCTGCCTTTGAACTCAGATGGCAGTTGATAGATTTGGGAAGGAGCTGGGACCATGGAAGAGGAACCATGGAAGCTGAGAGCCTGCCTCAAGTCAAGATGAAAAGACTTCTTGGGTATTTAAAGCAAACTGAGAGAATCATGACTTACTGTGGCCCAGGGGTAGAGAACTCTGACCTTTATATTTAGATGATTGAGTTAAGGACTTCTCCAACTAAGAAGAAAGAGGAGTTTTTGACTGAAGAGATTAAGACAGTGTGACCTAGGGGTGGACCTTTGTGCTTTGTGTCAATTAAAGAGGTTTGCCTCCTTAAGGATGATTGAATTAAAGACTTACTAAATGTTGTGTTACTAAATTAAAGTTATCTTTTGCTTAAAACTATGTGGCCACTTTGGTGAAAACTATGTGGCCACTTTGGTGATAATTTAAGTTATAACATTGTGCATGCTGTACTTTGATTTCTGTGAATGTTTTGCTTTAATTTATCACAGAATAAATAGAGAGTTCACTATACTATGTAATCAGAACCTTGAAGCTGTTCACAGCATCAGTCCTCTCGAAAGCTGCTCGTGCTTGGCTTTACAGTGTGTATGTGTATGTATATATGTGTATATATGTATGTATATGGAAATCTGATCTGTTGAATATGTAACCTGTGAAAAGGCAATGATTGTTAGTGGAAAATATTGAAAATTTTAGTGGCATGAATCACAAGTGTAATGAGATAACCAAAAAAAGGGGTGGTGGTAGCTAATATTACCCTCAGCTATATTAAAAGAAGCAGAATATTTAGTATGAGAATGGTGATAGTTCCACAGTGCTCTACCCTGGTAAAAAATATTTCTTAGGTACTGTGTTTAGTTCTGAGTACCACATTTTGTCAAAGATATACATATTTATAAAGCATGACTATGATTGAAAATTAATGCAGTGTGCAAAAGTAGGCAACCCTCGAGTTGTGCCCATCTCCTGACATTTAATGAACATTTCATTCCCAAGCTGATTCCCATGTAGCCCTTTCAGCATTTGGGGAGCTGTGACAGATGAGTCTTGACAAATATGTGATGTCTGGTTGACACAATTCTTAGCTCCTAGTTGTTTCCATATGGGAAAAGAAAGCTCTTGAGAAAGGAATGAAGAAGTAGACCTAGAATTTTGTATGTGAGTTTCTATGAATAGGTACAAATGAATATGTACAAATTACCAGCAGGACCATGGAGCCAGTTTCCCCTCCCCATCACACTGTGTAGACTAGCAGAAGCATTAGGGGATTTGGGAGTACCATTAAAAATTATAGATTTTCATTTGGGACCTTATGCAACATCAGATGTGCCCAGGACAAAGTATTTGATCTCCTCCATTATGTCAAAAGCAGAAGTTAATGACAGACTATGAGGAGAAGTTGCTTTGTCTGGAGCCATGTGTGAGAAGCTGCCTTCAATGGGTAGCCACTTCCTAATTGAATATTAGGATATACAACATGGTTACTCTTATCAGTGTGAAGCCCAGGATCATCTATCCTGATAGTGCTTTGTGGGATGGACTGTCTTGAAGGGACAGGAATGGTGAAAGAAACCAGGAGAGATCTGGACTAGATCTCTAAACCCAAGGACATAACAATTTGAGCTGTCCCAGTCCCTATTTTCTTAGTGGAAGGCAAAGGCATTTATAACATTTGTATAGGCAGTGTATCCTGCCTCAGTGGAAGACATAGGTAATGTTTTTCCACCAGATATGCCTGAGAGGAGTTAGGTTGAGAAACTTCCTATAATTCACTATATCATCAAGAATGAAGCAAGGTGCCTAGGCTTAAGGTCCTTAAGAGTTAGAAGTCATCTGCCTAAAATCAAGTGTTAGGGCAGTGGTCAAAGAACTAGCAGCTTTCAAATTCCCAAGTGAAGGACATCATGTAGGTTATATCTCAGAATATGAAAACCTAGAATGAGAGTAGTCACAGAGGTAAACTTGTCATTAGCAATTCAATTCCTTAGTGAGTAAGAAGTCAAAAAATTGTGGCAACAGATTCACAACAGAACCTGGAGCAGGAATGGCTTTAGGCTACTAAATATAAAATATATTTTCTATATAAAAATATAAATATAATATATAAAATATATATTATATATATTCTATGACAGCTAGGTGGCACAGTGAATAGAGTGCCTATATCTGACCTCAGACATTTACTAGTTGTGTGACCCTGGGCAAGTCACTTAACCCTCTTTGCCTCAGTTTCTTCAGCTGTAAAATGAGCTAGAAAAGAAAATGGCAAACCATTTCTTTGCTAAGAAAACCCCAAAAGGCATTGTGAAATCAGACATGACTGAAAAGACTAAACAATAACAACACAATACTATTATACTCTAGTAGATCTGAAATTGTGATTCCTCTGATGTTGGTGTTCCCAGCTTGTGATTCAAACCACAGCTCATTCATATTTGTCCATCTTATTATGACCCTCATTCTTGCCATCAGGTTAAGTTAACAACAAGGTACTCAACATGCTGAAGGTTTTCCTCATGTCCTCTTGACAACCTAAGAATACCAGTGAAACTCATAGGCAATCGATTAATCATCCCTTTTCTTATCGCATTACTGGCTCATGTATTACTCTTCTACATTGTGGGGGGTAGGGACATGGTGCCCCCATGATCTGGGAAATCTGTGTAAAATTTTTTGGCCATCCTTCCATGTCAGAGAAGAAGTTTGTTTTTTTTTTTCCTTTTTCTTCTATGGGGTGTTTACAGTACCTTATTATAAAATTTGGGTTGATATTATATAATGCTATATATATTATATAATACTATAAAATGTCATATAATACTACCTGTATTATATAATACATATACATACATATATACATATATATGTGCTGATTTGGTTCACCACAAATTTGTGTTACACAATTTCAACTGGACCTTCACTGCAGCAAGACATTATATATATACATAAAATGCATTTCTGAGTTTCTAAACTTTTTCTGTGTCAGCTGCTCGCCTTTGCATGCCATCTGCAGTTTCTGTGAAACTCCCCCCAAATTCCCATTTAATTAATTTATTTTTTTACATTTTATTTTTTCCCATTTAATTTCTTATTCTGGCCTGTGATATCAAAAATGCTATGGGGAAAGTCTCGATTTGGAAAGGATAACTGTATCTATTTCTTTAACATTCTTTATGTTGCTTCTCCTGTATAATTCTTGGCTTGCAATTTGTTGCAGACTTCTCATACCTACCACAGGCCTCTCCATTGCCCTTTAGCGATCTTCAGTTTCAATTCTTTAGAAACAGTAACGTTCCAGGACTTCCAGGCATATCACTGCAGGAGGAATATTAATATTAAGAAGATAGACCATAGGTTCAGTGATAAACTTTGTAGTTTTCTGAAGGAAAGAATCCTGTTTGACATAGTGGGAAGAATGATGAATCTGGAATCAGAGCACCTTGATTCCAGTTCCATCACTGAGCTACTTGTTTGACCCTGAACAAGTCACGTTCACTTTGGGCCTTACTTTGCTCATCTATAAAATGAGGGGGTTGGACTAGAATACCTCCAGGATCCTTTCTAGCCTGAAATGTATGGTATTATTCAATTTTAAGCCCAATTCATTGTCTACTTGCAATATTTGGCCAAGACACATATTATACAAATGCATTTGATTGTCCATCCAACTCCGTGTCATAGTCTGAACAAAAGACATTTTAAATTCATTTGTTTTTTTTTTCCTGTATGGAGAGTTAAGCCAGATAATAATGAGTTGTTACAGACTTGTTTTAGGAGATTCTGCAATGTTCCAAAGCTCAATGCAAAACTTGCAATGTCATTTGCAAATTTGAACTCACATCCAACCCTTCATGGCTGCATTTGGGGTTTTCTTGGCAGACAACCTGGAATAGTCTGCCATTTCCCTCTCCAATGGAGTCATTTTGTCAGGAAATCGGAAGTTAAGTGACTTGCCCAGGTTCACACAGCTGAGAAGTGTCTGACACTCTATTTGAGCTCTTCATCTTTCTGACTCCAGGACCACCAGTAGATTCCTCCAATCTGAACTCTGCACTAGATTTTTTCCACAAAAGGAAAAAAAATACCTTTAGAAAGAATATATTTCCCTGTTCTGTGCATTAGCTTTATGTTAATGATCAGTTATTTCTTTTGCTATATATTTTTCTGTGCTCTATGTCACAGTTTGCTGAAATTGACTTTGCTTACAAGGTACCCACATTGGAAAGACACAAAGAAATTGCTACAAAATATTTACAAAGTAAAAAGTATCCTATGTGTCAGCACCAGGAATGGACTTAATCTTAGCCTTAGAAAGGATTCTTTACTGGTTCAATTTTTGGCTGTGGTGGCTTGTCACTGTAGCCCATTCACTAGAAGATCTTTAGTCTGCCCTTTCTAGGTAAAGCATCCTTTCTTATTATCATGGAGAGCAGCAGGTGTCATAAATGAGACTGAATAATTGAATCCCAGAAGATGATAGCAAAAAACAGCCCAGACACCTTGAGGCTAAACAGAAATACCCAATAGAAATGATCCAACAGAATCAAGACGTGTGTGATTCAGCAGACAGACTGATACACAGAGAGGCATGTGATGATGAAACCAGAAGACATTGTCAACTATGCAATATCAAAGGCATGACTCGCACTAATTACATAAATATTCATATGTATATTCTCCACATGTGTTCAATTGTTGTGTCCTGTGGGATGATATAAGCCTGTGTGTGTGTGTGTGTGTGTGTGTGTGTGTGTGTGTGAGAGAGAGAGAGAGAGAGACAGACAGACAGACAGACAGACAGACAGACAGACAGACAGACAGAGACAGAGAAAGAGAGAGAGAGGTGGGGGGGGGAGGATCTTTGTTGTTATTGTTACCCAGTACAACATGCTTCTTGATTAAACATCTTTTGCTTTGAAATAAGGTAGGTGGCGCAGTGAATAAGAGTGCCGGCCCCGGAGCTGGGAGGACCCAGGATCAGTTCTGCCCTCAGATACTTAACACCGACACCAAAAAAACTGGCCGTGTTACCTTGGGCAAGTTACTTAACCCCAATTGCTTTAAAAAAAAATGGTTAAAATAAACATACAGTTATGGGCTTATGAGCTAAGGTTTTTGATTGCCAACCCACAAATACCTTCAAACTTAGAATAGATTTCTGAGGGTCTGAAACCTAGGAAGGGTTTCAGGAGTTACATAGAAGATAAGGGAAGAGAGAGAAAGGCTTGAAATAAGTAGGGAAAATTGAAGGCATGCTGTGGAACACACCTTATGGTGTAAAGTTGTACTAGTGCAAATGGGTGGGTCTTATAGTGGAATTGAACTTGGGTTTGATCCACAAGGTAAGGGCAAGACTAAGGAGAGAAATGAAAGGGGGTTTACTGGCAAACTTTGAAGAGGTGGCATCTGAGTGACAAGCTGAAGAGGGCTTATAATTCCCTGTAATTGTGAATAATCCAATTCAAAGCCCCATTGAGCCCCCTCAGGTCACACTGACCTGAAACTTATAAACTATGAACTATTAATGGTTGGAAGTTAGCCACTGGAAGTTTATGATGGAAGTGTCTAGCAGAGTTTGCCTGGAGGACAGAGAATTATTCTGTTTCTCTATAAGGAAGCAGGGAGTATTCATTATAAGTGCATGTGTTTCTGAGGGCAGACTTGAGTATAGATAACTAAGGTATTTCATTCTGTTTTTTGAAGCTTTAGGAATGGAGTCCTGAAGGATTTGGGTGAAACTCAATTTAGGAAGAATGAGAATAGTTGATAATTAAGGTATAATGCCCCCAGCTTCTGTCCAGGAGCAAAAGCATATGCTGGGTCCCCATATGGATCTCTGTGGGATTATTCTAGCATCTGCGTGGCAAAACCCTATTAGATGTTTAAGTGTTCTTGCTCCCCAGTAATTTCTGTATGGGAGAAACATGGAGTTCCAGATGGTGAAGAGAGTAAGTTGGTCTGCAGCTCAGTGAATGATCAAACTTCTGAGTAGGTTACTTTCAGGTCTGATAACTGACTTCAAGCTGTAATCTAAGTCACAAAGTATTTACATGTGGAAGGGTTAGATTTGATCTACTGTACCATCCCAGCAGAACTAGACAATGAGTGGAAGGAACAAGGAGACATATTTAGGCTTTATATAAGGAGAAATATCCATCATCCACGGGTATTCCACTTCTGTATTCATGAACTCTGAAATTCCTTTATCTGACCATAATCAATTGTACTTCCACCTCTTCCTTTGCTTTACCCCCTAACCCTGTTCTTTGTCTTCACCTCGATCTCCAATCCCTCTACCCCTCAGTTCTATTCCGGACCATTATCTTTTTACCTCTTTTCTTTTCCATATTGATTCCATCTTGATGAACCAGTTCAACTCTATAATACCCTCTTCTCTTAAGTCCCTGGCCACCTTGTCCTGCCCTGCCAAGTGTCAGCCTTGGATTACTCCTACCTTCAGCGGCCTTTGTTCATGCTCATTTGCTGCTGAATAAAGGTACAGAAAATTGTGAAATCATGCTGATTGGGTTCACTACAAATTTGTGTTACACAATCTCAATGGGACCTTCACTGCAGCAAAGCAATCTTTTTGATATCTCCCTAACCACTTTTTATTCTTTCTTTTCCAAAATTGTTGTCCTTCTTTCAACTTTTCATTGCTTTTTCTCCCTCTACCTTCTCAGCTGAGAATCTTGTCTGATATTGCACTGAAAAAAATGAGACCATTTGCTGAGAATTCCCTCTGATTCCTTTCTCATCTCACATCATTCAGCTGCCTTCCATCATCTCTTTTATCCCTATCTCATATAGAGACAGCCCTTCTTCTTTCCAAGGCAAAGCCCTCTACATACACTATTGATTCTATCCCATCTTCTCCAGTAGATTTAAACTTCTACCATCTCAACTCTCTCACTAATCTTCAATCTCTCTATGCTCTTGCCTTCAAGGGACATACAATCTAATGGAGAGACAAGTTGCAAACGACTATGTATGATCAAGATATTTGCAGGATAAAAAGGTAATCTCACAGGGAAGGAACAAGCATTCAGGGAAAACCAATAAAGATTTCTTGTAGAAGGTGAAATTTTTGCTTAGATTTGAAGGATGCCAAGAAACAGAAATGAGAACAGAGAGCATTCCAGGCATGAGGAAAGACAATAAAAGTGCATGGAAGCAGGAGAATGGAGCATCATATATGAGGAACAAGGAGGTCAGTCTTTACTTTAGGGAGAAACTTGGTCATAAAAAAAGATCAGTGAATGGTTAGTTTCTCAAATTCAGTAGGAATTATTCTCTTTTTATTCAATTCTGGGCTGAAATTAATGTCCATATGTAGTGCTTTCCCATGATAACCATATCCATGATTCATACACTTGATTTTCCTTGCATCTACAGTAAAATCAAACTCTTTTGAATGATTGTAAATGTCATTCAGGAGGCTCTCTGGTGTTCTGGCACTTCATGCAACCTGAACAGTTTCAACTACCAGCAAGACCATTTACACGTACAAGGGCTCTTTGATTTAGACTCACTCTAGATATTCTTTTTGAATGACAGTAGCAAATAGGTTTAGCAAGGATATTCTCTCTATATTATGGCTAACTTCATATTAAAATTCAGATTTACATAGGTAACAGCCTGAAATTTACCCCAGTGCCTCCAATTGACTAAATGATCAGGATGACATTTGAAGAAATTCAGCATTAAGGCTTTTGGGCTTGTTTTTTTTTTCCTTTTCACATTTCTTTAATTTTTCATGTACGTACACAAGATGATGCAATTCATATGTAGTAGTAGGGTATTTTGATATATTCACAAATGTACTCCTAGATGCTGTGATAAAGATGTCCAAAATAGAAAATGCAATAAGAAATTGTATTCTTTGCTGACTTATCACAGCATTCAGTGAATCAATCAGCTTTTCAGGACCTTAGTTTCTTCAATGTAATCATACTCCTAGATAGAGACCACAAATATATTTTGGTACATAATAGAGAATTCCCATATGCCAAATGCATTTTGAATATAAGCAACATTACTTGAAAATCTACCTATTGGCATTGAATTAGAGGGGCCCTATCAGTCTATGGCATTTTGAGGAAAGTAAAATTGAATTTTTTAAAAAGGTATGCTAAAGGTCAGGATTGAATTAATCACCAACTCCTTTTGTAAATTCAAAGGGTAATTTTGTAAATTCTCTGGGTTTTTTTATACATAAAAATTTAGGTCTGTGGCAAATATTATAATCAACAACCGTGTGATACAGATAAGATATAAACAAAATATTCGATCATTTTTATTCCTTAAGCTGAATACATCTTTTCCATCTTTCGTTGGTTTTCATAGAACTATGATGAGTTTCATGAGTTTACCTAGCCTATCTCACCACTCTCTATCCATGTGTCCCATTTTAAAAGATACCTATAAATCACACTTTTAAAAAAGGATATTCTATGATGGGGAAGATGACACCAATATTTAACAACTTTTAGTATTATCACATTATGTTTCACCACTAATTTATATCTCTCTTGTTGCAGTGTGCATTTGCTCCAGCTTTATCTACTATGGAGATGATTAGTTGTCTTATGTCTTATATCTGTCTTATGTCTAATATAACTCAAGAGCCTCCACTGAAATCCTGCTCCAACTCCATAGTGCCCTCCTTTTTGGAGTCCCTGGCATCATTATCATATCACCCAATATGCCCTGCCAAACCTCAGCCTTGGATGATTCCCATCATCTGCCTCCTTCACTCCTCCACACATGTTGATAAACAAAGGTGGAGAAAATAACATAATTGGGTCCACTACAAATGTTTGTTACACAACCTCAATTGAGCCCTTTCTGCTGCTAGGCCATCCTCTCTTATCAACTCACTAATCCACTCTCCACAATGGCTCTTCCAAACCTTTTCAACCCTCCTCTATCCTTCCATCGGTCCTCCATCCCCCACCCTATCAGCTGAGTACCATGTCTCATATTTTACAAGGAAGAGAAAAAACCTGTTCACTGATCTCCCTCTTCTTTTCTCATCCTCATCTCACATCACTCAGATGCCTTCTGCCATTACCTCCTCCTTCACCCATCTTACAAGAAGCAAATGTCTTACTCCACTACAAAGCAGATCCCTCTGCCTACCCAAGTGATCCTATTCTATCCCACCTTCTCCGACATATTGTATGATCTACCATCCCCACTCTCTCACTTATCTTCAATCTCTCCTTTCTCCTACTGCCTATAAACATGCCCAGGTTTCCTCCATTCTCAAAAAACTTTTTAAAAACCTTACTTGATCCTTCCATCTCCAGTAACTACCATCCTATATCTCTTCTGCCCTTTGTGGCCTAAACTTGAAAAGACTCTCTACAAAGCTAGAGCAAATGTACACACTACAAGGTGCCTCTTCTTTCTGTCTTACCACTCTCTTCTTACCTTGCAATCCAGCTTCTGACCTCGTTATTCCACTGAGATTTCTTTCTCCACTTACATAAACTGATGCTGAGTGAGGAGAGCAGAAGCAGGAGAAATTTTTACACAATTACAGACACTTTGTATCTGTGACAATTAACTTTGATAGACTAGGCTCTTCTCGGCAATGCGAGGTTAGAAGGCAACTATAAAAGACTCATGATGGAAAGGGTAACCCACATCCAGAACAACAGCCATGGAGTCCGAATGCAGACTGAAGCAAGCTACTAGCTCTCTCTCTTTTGTGTTTCGTTTTTTTTCTTTCCTTCTTTCTTATTGTTCACTCTTTCTTGACAACTTGACTAATGTTTAATGTGAAGGTATTTGTGGAACCTATATCGAATTGCATGCCACCATGGCAGGGAGGGAGGAAGGGAGAGAAAATGTGGAACTCGAGGGAGTATGGAACTAAATGTTGTACACTAAAAGTAAATAAATTTTTTTTTTCAAAGAAACTTCCTCTCCAAAGTTACCTATTAAGGATCTCTTAATTTTTAAATCTAATGACCTTATCTCAGTCCTCATTTTTATTGATCCCTCTGCAACCTCTGAGAGATAGGTAGGTGACAGAGTGTATAGAGGACCTGGCCTAGAGTCAGGAAGACCTGAGTTCAAATATGACCTCAGATATTTACTAGCCGTGTGACCCTGGCCAAGTCACTTAACCCTGCTTGCTTCAGTTTCCTCATTTGTAAAATGAGCTGGAGAAGGAAATGGCAAACTACATCAGCATCTTTGGCCAGATAACCCCACATGGGGTCATGGAGAGTTGGACATGACTGAAATGTTTAACTCTTTTCTCTTTCAAACTTTCCTCTCTAGGATTTTGGAATACCACCTTCTTCTGGTTCTGTCCTGGACCCTTGTCTCTTCTTCCTCAGTACTACATTTCACTTAGTTATTTCATCAGCTCCCATGAATTTAATTACCAGTCCTATGCTGAGAATTCTCAAATTAACCTATCCTGCTACAAGCTTTCTGCAGACCTACAATGTCAGAACTCTAGTGGCCTTTCAGATACCTTGAACTAGATGAGCAGTAGGTATTTTAAAAGAAACATGTCCAAATACCAAATACCCATACCTTACCAGTTACTGTGCAGGGCAACACCATTTTTCCAGTCTCTCATGCTAATATCAAGTAGTCATCCTCAACTCACTGTCTCTCACTCCTAGATCCAATCTGCTACCAAGGCCTATTGAATTCACCTGTTTCACTTTTGCCTCTGATTTCACTTTCAATGTCTCTTGAATACATCCTCTTTTCTTCTTTGATACTGACACCACTCTAGTGTAGGCCCCTATCCACCTAACCCACACCTCTCTCTCCCCCATTTTTCTAGCCTTCTTACATCTCACTTCCTGCCCCTTATTCTTCTATCCAGAGGCACGAGCCTTCCTTGCTGCTCCACACACAAGGTACTCTATCTCTCTGAGCTTTTTCTCTACCTGTTCCTTATGGTTGGAATGCTCTCCCTCTTCGTCTCTACCTACTGGCTTTCCTGGCTTTGTTTAAGTTAAAACTAAAATCTAGTTGTCTACAGAAAACTTTTTAACTTTTATTTTTTTTTAATCCTAGAGCTTTCTCTTTCCTGTTTATCCTGTAGAAAACTGGTCTGAATATGTTTGTTTGCTTGTTGTCTCACCCACTCAATTGTGAACTCTCTGCTTCTTTGCATATTCCTTCTACTACAGTGCTTGACACACAGTAGGCATTTTTTGGTGTCTGTTGTTGTTACTAAGTCATATTTCAGTCATGTCTAAGACTTCACATCATTTGGGGTTTTCTTGGCAAAGATACGGGAGTGGTCTGCCGTTGCCTTCTCCAGCTCATTATACAGATGGAGAAACAGAGGCAAAAGGAATTAAGTGACTTGCCCAGGGCCACACAACTATTAAGGGTCTGGGGCCAGATCTGAACTGAGGAAGATAAGTCTTCCTGACTCCAGGCCGAGCACTCTCTCTGTTCTGCCACTTTGGCACTTAATGAATATCTATTGACTGACTGACATCCTGGCATGGAGTTTTAAAGGGCTATGCCACAGAGAACAAGCTCTTATCAAGTACTATTAAGCTGGAAAGATTATGTTTCCCAAGATAAATCATATGCCTGTCATCTGAAGACCAGTCTAATCATGGTTGTTGGAGCATTTTTTTAATTAGAGCAGTCAGAAAGACCATCCAATGAGGGAGAGAGGGTCTACACCATGTGTAAGGATATAAAGAGTAACTAAACCAAAGAAAGCAGGGAACCTTAAAGTATAACTGAAGGTGTCATTGAATCATTCCTTGCCCTTCTCTTTTCCATGCTAAATAATATTAATTTTTCTTCTCCAGGTTCCATTTTCTAAACCTTTAATAATCAGTTCTCAGTCTTCCTTAAATCACAGATTCCATTTTTTCACATTGGTCTTTATTAGAAACTATACTACTAACAAGAATAAAGTGACAGCATTACTTTTGGGGTGTTCAAGATTATAGTTTTTGTTAATACATGCCAGGTTCATCCTAGAATTTTTAATACTATGGTCATTCCCACTCATTTTATGGTCTTTTGTGACTCCTAGGTCAAGAACAACCTCTTTCCAAAAATCATGGTGCAGTTTTGAAAACATCCAGCCTAGCTAGAGGCAGAAAATTGGGTGTGTAACTGGATTTCAAATGTGCTATTCTTCAATGCCAATACTGTGTGAGAATAAACAATAGTCAAGATACGAAGAACTGGGGAGGTTGGGGTCTCTGGACTACCCAGATGGACTAGTGATGATGAGGGAGGGGGAGTAGTTTTGAAAAAAGAACTAGGAAATTTTAAAAGAAACTTGGAATTGAGTGGATTAAAAAGGAGGAAACTAGGGGAATCTGGGAAAGGAATGTCAGCACTGGAGCTGATCAGTGTCAAAGAGCTAAGTAGAGTCTAGGTACCTGGGAAGTAGCAAGGGAAACACTTATGAGGACAATTCTATTGGTAAAGCCTAGAATATGGAAGAACAGTAATAGTCTAAAGCAGAAAGGGTTGGACCATGGCCTCAAACAGAAAAGAAACTTTTAATTCTTTAAAGATATAAAGCTCTCAGAGAAAGAGTTTGACTTGGGTCTCTGAGCAGAAAAAGACTGAATTAGCAAGAAAGTACAGCCACCCACCGGGCCTGGAAATATAAGATATTGAAGGAAAATGAGACAAGGTGAACCTGGCTAAAGTTGTTTAATATTTTAAACAGGTGTCAAGCTGATTGACCACTATTCCTCGAAGGGCCCCAGCCATGTTTCACGCTATTGACAGGCTTCCCCAGCTGCTTGTGCTAACTCTGTTCCACCATCTTACTCCATACCCCATCCTGCTTTTCGTCTCTTTTTTACATGGCAACTTCTTCCATCATCATGTAGGATTCTTGAAGTTAGGTACTATCTTACTTACCTGTATTTGTAACTCCATCACTTAGCAGAGGCCTGACACAGAGTACAGATAATAGAGCTCTGGGTTTAGAATTAGGAAGATCTGAATTCAAGTCCAGCTTCATAAACATCTTACCTGTGTCACCTTGGGCAAGTCACTTAAACTTTGCCACTGGATAAGGAAATGGCAAATCACTCCAATGTCTTTGCCAAGAATAATCCCATGGAGAGAGTTCCACAGGGACGTGAAGATTTGGACATGACTGAAATGACTGAACAGCAACAACTAATAATGTGCCTCTAATACACATGATAGATACTCCCAAGACTGCATCATATTCCTTTAATTAGAATTTTGCTCCTAGGCATACTGTGCTCATTATGTTTGAGTGGACATGATAGAGGAAACCATAGAGAACATAAGAGAGAATTCTTTCATGTATACATATTCTCATTGATGTTGCTTCTGCTTCCACTGATATGGATTTCAACTTCATGTTGTCTTTACCTATTGCATAATTCCTGACCTTGTTTTTTCTGTAAATCCTATCTAAGACATTCTACTTAACAATCCTTCCTCTGGTTCTTCTATGGAGAGCCATTTGGCACTGAATTGTCCATATGTTTGCCTTCATTCTTACTATATGACCAGAACTTTCTATTCTGGTTATGTGCATCATGGTCAAGTGATAAAGTCATATATAGGCTAGTTTCATGCTTATGTCTATACAAGAAAGTAGTAACATGGTGTAGTGCCAACACAATATTCAAAACACCAATAGGGACTGTAAATATGCCAGCATAGTACTCAATTGCAAAACACAACAGGCTCTCCATATATAAGACAGAAGCAAAACATTTATTCAGACACCAGAAAAACAAATCCCAAAACCAGGAAGCTGAATCCATCATAGTAGCAAAGAAGCTAACATACCATAACAGCACAGAGAGCCATACCATCATCTAGCCTTCCCACAAACCAACACTTACAAAGCTTAGCTGTCTGCCTGGTACATTCTCTTCTCCCTTTGTCTCTAACTCCCAGCTTCCTGTGGGCTCTGCTCCTGTAGCAGCAAGCACCCCAAGCATCCTCAGGGTTTGCAGCTACCACAGGTTCTTGGATCTGCTTTGTTAAAGGAAAGCAACTCAAAATGGGTTAACAAGCTTACTTTAATCAGTCAGACATATATCATTTACTTTGTTCAGGAGAAAAGGTCAGCACCCTGAACCTCAAAGTATACAGGCATAATTATCAAGACAGAAACATCAAGTAGACAGATTTCCAAACTGTCCAACCATTACATCCATACCCAGTCAACATCTGGGTTTCCACATTCTGGGTTTTTCAAAGCCAGGGGACTCTCAACAACGGCTTCCCAGAATTCAGATCAAATCACAGAACACTTCTCAAAGTGAGTCCCAAAACAAAGCTACACATCAGTGCTTATATAGCCTTCTCCTGGCTCAGAGAATGTAACAACCTTTTTGACCCACTGGCCAATCAAAAAGTATCTTCTGAAAAACAAGCCTCCCTCCCCAGGCTTCTGGTGCACTTTAGCCTAGGGGCAGGGAAGATCTTTAAAATTTACATTCGCATTACAGCTCCACCCTTCAGCAAACTCCTCCCACCACAGGCTCCATGTTATTATATTTGAGCTATTAGGGGGAAGGGAAGGTCTTCAAATTCTGTTAGGCTTATTAAGGGGCAGGGAAGATCTTCAGATTACCATTACCTTTACACATGGGTCAGTACTGATGACTTCTTTGTCACCGTTTATTAGTGTAAAAGTACTTGACTAGTTTCTTTTAGAATTATTCTCCCACTTCCTCTTCATCTTCCTTTTAAATTGTGCTACCTCTGGTTCTGATTTCTTCTGTATGGAAGAATATTGACAAGGAAAAGAGATGATTCTTGAGTTCCAGAGGAATGGTTTTTTTGGGAGAAATCTCTCCGTCTCAGTGGACCAGCATGTCAGCATGTCACCTAAGACAACCCTAGAAACTGGTCTAGGGGATGCTTGTGTGTGTGTGTGTGTGTGTGTGTGTGTGTGTGTGCGTGTGTGTGTGTGGTGTTGAGGGTGTAACTACTCTGGATATATCTTCTTAACCCTAATTTTTTCTCAGTTGGCTAAATCCTCAATGGAAGATTTGTGGGATGGTGAATATGGATGAGGTGCTGATAGTAACGGCAATAATATGTAGTCTCTCAAGATATGGAGGTCATAAATGCATGGAAGCAGGAAGAGGGCATAATGAAAATGGGGAACAGGTAGAACTCTAGTTTTGCTAGGCAATGAAGTATATGAAGTGAATAGAGTGCCATGGGAATGTTGGAAAAAAAAAAAGGATTGGACCCTCCTGCCAGAAAGGTGATACAGTAAATTTCCAGAATGAGACACATTTTAAGGCAAGGCTAATTGTGGGAATTTGTGTTGTGTATGCATTATTCATTACAAGATTTGCTTGTTTGTTTGTTTTTCCTGGGATGGCTGGGATGATACAAAAATAAATGCCTGTTAGTTGAAAAAAAATTTAAGGTAGACTGGAGTCAGATTTTGAGGTCCTCAAATGCCACGCTAAGGAATTTACATTTTCTCTTATAGGTAATGAGGAGAAAAGTGAAAGCTCTTTGTTTTTTTGTTTGTTTTACCATAACTAAATCTACACATTAGGAGCATTATTTTGAAATTAGTATAAAACTATTCCAGATAAAGGAGAAGAATGGAGGAAGACAGGAAGATATCCTAATAGTTTTAGTGAGCAAAAACACAAGCCTAAATTGGGTAGTGCTATTTGCAATTTAAAGGTAGGGAACAGAGTCAAGACATTCAGAGGTAGATCCAAAAGCACTGGCAATTAATAAAATAGGAGAAGAGAAGGGAGGAGAAGACAGTTGAGCCTGGGAGGAAAGTACTGTCATCAATAAAAATAGGGAAGTTAGAAAGAAGAATGAGTTTTGTTAGGAAGATAACGAGTTCAATTTTGGAATATATGAAGCTGGCCATGGAAGTAACCATGGCAGCTGCACATCTGGGTCTGGAATTCAGGCAAAAGGTCTAGCTAGAGATATCATTTTTGGAATCATCAACAGAGATGATACTTAAAGGAATAGGTGAGATTGCCAGGAGAAGGAGTAAGGGGGAGGGGGAACGAAAAAGAAACCTTATGGTCTCTTATTCTGATTGGTTGGTTTGTTCCAGAACTGTCGCCTGAAAGGAAAATCCCCATGCCAACCATGGCTTCATTTTTCTCTGGGCTTTACTTCTGACTCTACCATTGTCCCCATTTAAAAAACAAAACCAATTTTCCCTCTCTCCCACCATTTTAAGTTTCCTTTTATATGTTGTCTTCCCCCATTAAAATATAAACTCCTTGAGAAGACAGGTTTTCTTTCTGCTGATATTTGTACTACCAGTGCTTAGCACAGTGCCTGGGACATAGCAACTGATTCAAAAATGTTTATTGATTTGACTTGACTTCAGATGTGGCAAGAACTTGCAAAGACATCTAGTTTAAGCCTCTCATTTTAAAATTTTGGAAACTGAGAACCAGAGAGAATATGACTTGCTCACGGTCAAATAGGCAGCAAGTCAGTGACAGATCCAGGTTTCTGACGCACTTGTCTGACTCCAAATCCAACAGTCTTTCCAATGTATCACACAGAGCCTCAATTTCACAAATGGTGAAATTTGAGGGAAAAACTACCTTGGAGAGACAGGAAAGGAAGCCAGAATATATAGGGTTTAGAAGTGAATGGGTAGTGGTGAGACAATAACAACCCTTCTTGAGCATATCTATATGCAATATGAAATAAGTCTGAAGAAAAGAAGAGACTGAAGATGGTGTGTGTTGGGCAGGTGGTGATTTTTGGAGAACAGTACTGAAAGACAAAGGAGGGAATGAGATCTTAGACCCAATGGAAAGGGTTAACTTTGCTTCTAACCCTCTATTTTTACAAGTGTGGAAACTGAGGTTTGAAGAAGTGATTTGCCTGTGATCACACAGGTGGGTCCAGAACCCTAATGATATGACTCTTAGTGTGGGATGGGGGAAGGGCTCTTTTCATTTTACATACAGTAAGAAAATTTGCTCAACTCTGGACTTCTCATAATATCAAAGATTATCATGCCTAACACTACCCACATCACTGATAAAGATATTACTAGACTATGGAGTGGCATTAGCGGAGACCTCTAGATACGTTTTTCAGGTTAACTCTGAGTTATCACATATTCTTTTGGTGTGACTATCATTAGGGAAAACTGGAAAGGAAACAAGGATAGTTTCTGAGGTCTTGAATTGGGAGAAAAGAGAATTCCAGTTACTTGGTTCTCCACTGTATTCATAGTCAAGTAGGATATATCATGTGATGAAAGAGGTGTTCATATTTCCAGACACCCCCCGCCCCCCCTTAAGAAGCCATCCTGTCACTCAATTATTTTACCTTCCCTAATTGCTTTGGAACCCTAACACCAAAGGGAATTAATTCTGGGGAAATTCATTTAGAGCTCCAACTTGGGATACAAGAAACAAAACTCCTATGATCTTGGCGGTGGCAGCATAATCCCACCTCCAAGCCATGCATGGTGGATCTGTGACCCAGGACAGGAAGTAGTGAGCATTGATATCGGAATGGAACTTAAAATATGGGATTGGATTTGGGGTGGTGGGGTTGCCATGTGGGCTCAAAAATAAGGAGTTGTGGGGCAGAGTTTTCTGAAAATGTAAACCCCTCTGAACACTTCTTGTTCTAGGGTTTTCTTTTCTTCCATGGGTCTCACAGATTTGTCTATCATTTTAATGAAGAAATTGTTATCCTATCCTCTATTTCTATCCATTTTTTCTTATTCCAATTCTATCTTAAAACCTGTAAAGTTGTACATAGGAGTTAACAGAATCTTAGGTTGGAAATGAGGTTCATATATATTTCAGAGGAAAATCAGACTAAGGGCATCTCACCCATTTCATCAAAGGGCCAAAGGTAACAGAATATTTTCTATTCTATTGTAGAAAGATGATGGGATTTTGGGAGGTGTCATTAGGTGTGGGGAGATAGATCTGTGGTTGGAAATACTACCAAGGGAAGAACAAGATACAATTAGTGCCAGACCTAGAATGGAAATGTTGGTAACAATGGTGGGTACAAGGAAGACCAGCAGCAGGGGTATGCTAAAGCAAGCTGAACTGATTGTGAAATTTTCAGTGTGAGCATTTACACTTCAGAAATGCAAATGTTACAAATCAGGGCTTGATTTATTGTTCTGTTGATTGTCTAGACATGAAAATGTTAATAATGCAGATTAAACTTAAAAGTCTGTCCTGCTTACATTACTCCCCAGGGAAACAGCTGTTAAATATTTACCAGCACATTCATGACTAGTGGTCTTATCCTTGATCCACCTATTCTGTCCTTCTTTTCTCATCACCTTGAGGTCTCTGCTGTCTCAATACCTTATCCAAGATTGATTTGGAGTGAGTATACACACATACACGCACACACATAGACACACACACACACATATATATACACACATATGAGAATATATTTGTGTTGTGCATGCATGCATGTGTATGGGAAGCTAATGTCACATCTGTCCAATACAGCCCAAGAAGAAAGGAGCTGAAATCTCAAAGATCAGCAACATTGTGTAAATGGCCACATAAGCTGTCATATGTATTATGGTGGTTAGATGACTGTTTAAAATATGTGCAGTGGGTTTATACAAGTCTAGGAGATGTTGCCATGGTGTGCATATTTTTCTTTTTTTATCTTGCACTTATCATAAGTGAATTCTGTATTTTATCTTTCCTCTAATTTGCAAAGGTCACTTTGAAATACTCGTATTTGCTAAGGCTCATTCAATTTTAGTGCTGGATAGGGGCTTTACATTATAGACCAATCTAATTATTTGGTAAATCAGCATTTACTTCTATAAGCATAATGTTTCTAGGGGTGGGAAACCTGTGGTCTCAAGGCCACATGTGACCTTTCAGGTCCTCAAGTGCAGTCCTTTGACTGAATTCAAACTTCAACAGAACAAATCCTCTTAATAAAAAGATTTCTTCTGTAAAACTTGAACTCAATGGAAAGGCTCCACCCAAGGATCTAGAAGGCCACATGTGGCCTCAAGACCATAGGTTCCCCACCTGTTAGGTTTTGTAAAAATGAATGAGATGTGGCCCCCGACTCCATTAGGATTACCATCATGTAGTAAAGGGGTTCTTCACCTAGGGTCCTGCCAACTTAAAAAAAATTGGTAACTTTATTTCAATGTAACTAGTTTCCTTTGTAATCCTAGGTATTTTATTTTAATGCATTTAAGAACATTATTCTGAGAAGCAGCCCATAGGCTTCACCAAATTGCCAAGATCATCCACCACACACACACACACACACACACACACACACACAGAGTTGAGAAACTCTGATAGTAAACTCTCATTTTCATAGATGAAGACACTGAGGCTCAGCAGTGAAGTGACATCAATTCAACAAACATTTATTTAGTGGCTACTAGGTACAAGACACTGTGCTAGGATTTGGGCATACAGAGACAAAAAACAAAACAGTCCTTGCCCTCAAGGAGCTTACATTCTAAGTGACTTAACTAAGACCACACAGCTAGGTATGTAGTTTGCTGGCAGAACTGGTACCAGAACCCAGCTCTGAACTAGAACTCCTAGTCCTAGGTTTTTTGTTTTTGTTTTTTTCCACTACAATACTGTAAGCAAGCCTGTTCAACTCATGTTTTTTTCATGGAATCAATGAGTATCCTGCCTAGCCCATCACCCACATCAATGCTAAAGATATTAAATAATATTGGAACTAAGAATGACCCTTCTGGGGACCACTAGCTTGGTCTCTCTCAAGTTGACTCTGAGTTATTATACACTTTGGTGCAATCATCCTCTCCCCAAAGGTAGTGGTCCAACCCAGACCAGTCTCCCTAGTTGATTGATGAGCCCATCATCTGGGTCAGAATCAAAGTCTTATTAAAATTGATATAATAGATAACCTGACTTAATTGGTTCTTTCCTGATACATGTGAGTTACTATCTAGCACTCTGAGATCTCCTAAGGATTTGCAAATTGATTTTTAAATGAATAGTTCCAGTATCTTAATCAGTATCTGAATTAACCCCTTCATTCTCTATCTAGTCATTCTTTTTGTCCTTTCTTAAAGGTGAATGCTACATGACCCTTCCCTATCCTCTATGAGTTTTTTTTTAAATGACAGGCCAAGATTATCCTTCTTCAAAGAATGGTTTTAAGAACCATTCTGACAGTGGCTTGAGGTCAAATCAATCAATGTAGATTGTATTAGTTGATCAGTTTGACCGACAATTATCAATCATGGGGCAGTTGCCAGAATCAATGAGCATGTAGACAATGTCTGAGTGATCCAGAGATGCTGTTAGCCAATTTCCCAAATGCCTTTGTTATACATATGACCAGTCCCTGGTAATCTTAAAAAGAAATTTCCTTTCACTATTCAAGGATTTTTCTCCATTTTATTGTACCTTTTATAAACCAGTGGCAGCCACAATGGTTTCATGATTTGCAGATGCCCTGATCACATGATTTTAATTAAAGTGAAAATGGGATAGGAATAAAAATCTAAAGCCTTTTGTTTTCCATAAATCATTGCTAAAAATTTCTATTTAACAGGGCAGCAAGATTTTCATTAGTAGCTCCATTTGGCTTTGACAAATCAAAAAGAATTATTTGATGTCTGTTTTTTTCCTGAAGTTACATCAACTTTTTGGAACTGGTTTTCCTAATTTATTGGTGGGGGAGGGGGGTGGGAGACACTTTTTATTTTTTTGCAAATTTAATATTGTGGCAATTTTGAAGAAAACATCTAAGAAAAGAATATTTTTGAAATTTCTCATTAGAATTAAAATAGGAAAAGCATGCAATATTTTCAGAATATTAATATTTATTCATTTACCTAAAAAGAGCGAGAGTAAAGTGGTTTTATATCACAACTCAGAAACCCTACAGAAAGCAGGTCCTCCAAGACTTCATTTCATAAATAATGCATTTTATTTTATTGCATATGGCTATTAAGGAGAGCATCCATGATCAATACAGACTAAATACAATGCACTATTCTAGTTCCATTAATTCTTGTCTCCAGCAGCATCACATTTATCCTTATATACAGCGTGTACATTGGAAGACAGAGCAAGATAAGTTAAGTCTCTTGTCATATCACAATAGCAAGAAATATATTTAACATCTTGATATCCAGAAACGATGCGTACCCAAAAAGAAAACACTGTTTAATAACTGTTAAAGTTTATATAGCAAAAAATAGTTTAAATTTAAGGTAAGTCAGGCAAAATGTACAAAGACCCAATATACATTGTGAAGTTTTAGCAAACATAACATTTATACATTTTGGTTCCATTCTGTAAACTAAATTAAAATGTAAATATTGCATATGCCTTTTGTGAAATGTACAGGATAGAGGAAAATTTAGTACATTGTCAACTTTTTTTTGTTTTTTTTTTTGTTTTTTAAAGTTGCAGTGTGAATATGAACCATTTCCTATAGTGGCATGACTTTACTGTAAGTACGGAGGACTACTTCAAAATATAAGTCAATACACTATTGTGTTCAGCAGGTTCCACATTCAGTGCTATTTTAGTTGGGGAATTATATAGCAAATATCACCCATCATCTTATTTCCGAAACTAAATAAAAATTTTAGAACACTTTACACCCTTTTAATAAAACATATTATACACTGAAATTGACCTTCAAACTAGTATTGTATGGCCTATGCGGTACTGCATTGTGAAATCCCAGAAAATTAAAACCTTAAAAATGTTCAGGGGGATTACTTTACATTCATCTTTGTCTTGTAATACAATCCTCTGTTCTAAAAGTTCAGCATGGAAGCAGGAAGACTTTTTACATTGCCGTTAACTGGATTTGTAAGACATTTAATTTTTTTTTGGTCTTCCTCAAATAAACCTCATTTTGCAGTGATGTAATAATATATATTTGTTTTTTTCCCATAGCATGAAACTTTTCAAATGTTTCACATCTACACTGAATTAGTGTAATACATACATGACTATCAGAAGGCAGACACTGGGGTTGTACCCATGGAGAAAAAAACATGTGAATTCTCCAGTCCAATTTCTCAAAGGAGCAGCAAGATGACAATAAGATTCTGCTGGTCTGGGTCAGCAGTTCTATGTGACATCTGGGATATTTGCCACAATACTGGTTATTTTCAGAACACTGAAAACATAAAACATGGGTAGTCTTGTCAAGACTTTTAGACAACTGACAAGTACTGCAATTTTTTCTTCTTTTTCCCTTAACATCTGTGGCTGGAATGCCTCATTTTTCTTTTTATACAAAGCAGCCATATTGGCTGGCATGATAGCATTATATTAGAGATAACATTTTTATCTGCCAAACACCCATGACCACCCTTGCATTGCTAGCATGCCTATGTGGATTTTTGGTTATAAGAAATGCAAGCTCAATATTAGGGGTAGCAGAGAAATTTGAGCTTGTAAATAGGATAAAAGGCTTTTGCAATTCGAAGTACCTACATAAACAGCTACATAGAGAGGATTAAACAAGTCTGTCAAAGGTAAAAAGAGATACTCATCCCTTCCCCCAATCCCTTCCCACCCACCCCACCCCCACTTCAACCCCTATAGAGTTTTATGATGTTTAACTTAGGTTGCTTTAGTTACACATTATAACTATTCTGCATCCATCTTCAAAGTCCAACATAACATTTTCATTTATTGAGACTGTTCGGTTCCATACTGGGCTCTCTGTCTCTAAAGAAATCCTACATCTAGTGAACTGAGATCCAGCAAGCTGCTATATACTTGAATAAGTTCAATAAGGCTGATGACCATTCTTCAGAAACATTCAGCATAGAGATATAAAGGAGGTCCTGCCATACCCCAACAATACAAATCCGGCTTTACTTTGAACTGAGGTAGGACTGTGGTAGTTTTGAGAGTATACCAGTAAATACCAGATTTTACTGCTTTAGTGGGTGTTAACAGAATCTCCTAGCATGCTAAGGGATAAATACAGTTTGTCTTTATAAGGGTAGGGAGGGGAGAGAAAAAAAAAGAGAAGGAAGGGGAAAAGGAAATGAAGGCATTGGCCACCACTTCAGGTGGTCAGCTAAAAAGGTCCAGATTTCTATAGAATAGCTTCTTCAATTAACTTTCTCAAGCAGCAGCATGATGATAGATGCCAAAAACAGGAAACAAATGAGGCAGGTCATTTTCCTTTCTTTGATGATTCCTTGTCTTAATGTAGTCCATTATCATCTCAAAAGTTAAGTAACTGCCCAGATCAAAAAAGCAAAGTAAACCATAAGCAGCTTCAGATTAAGAAACGACAAATGCTGAGCAGCTTCTGTTGTTAATGTTATAGTCCGGTGTATGAGGTCATGGTGATCTAGCCAGATTTTTCACTCTGAAAAGAAAATAAATAAATAAATGAAAGTGAGTAATGATCACCTCATGAAAAAAGAAGGCAGATTTTTAATGGCTCCATAGAAGAGTCATGTCAAAAAGCATTAATTAAGTGCCTACTATATGCCTGACATCGTGCTTGATCTCAAGGAGTTCACAGTGTAATGACAAGGGAGGAATGAAAAAAAGATGAAAAAAGTACCTTTCCTGTATCGTCATTAGGTTCTACGGAATTCAGTTTCATGTAATTATCAACTATGCATATCAAATATTTACAGGGCAAATTTTATAAACAATTGATATATTTTTATAAAAATTAATTTATAAAATATCATTAAAATTTTGTTAAATTTTATAAAAGCTAATTCACTGGGGGGCGGTAACTGATGTGTCAAGTTTACAATGTGCTTTGGATATGTTGCCTCATTGGCTTCTTCTAATAACCCTGTGAGTTAGGCATGAGAATTTATTGTCCCCACTACATCAGAAAATGTGACTAAAAGAGATGAAGTGATTTGTCAATGGCCATACAGTTAGGTAAATACCAAAGCCAGGACTGGAGACAAGTGCTTCTGACTACAAATTCAGATCTCTTTGCCCTAAATACAACTTTGCCTTTCAGGACCACTAGAAAAAACTTTGATTGAAAAAAAAAATCAGTAATACACACCAATAGTAGTAACCGTCATTTGCATATTTTGTCTTTTTATCTCTCTAAATTCCAAATATTACACTTTATTTCTTGTTCTTTCCTAGGTAGAGATGGAGATACCCAGATAATTAAGATTCAATTTCTTTCCACTAAGTCTCCTCCCCTTCCATACTTGCTTTATTATCTTAGTTCTTTAATGGTTTTTCAGGCCTTAATCAAATTTTGGGTTTATACCCCTCCTCTAGCTTTTTTAAATATTCAATTGGACACCCAACTTACGCTTCTTACTCATGTTTTTCCATGTGTATCATACCTTCCTGATGCTTTTTGATGTCACATTTTAATCGCTTAAAAATTCTAAAGAGGGGTAGTTAGGTGGCACAGTGAATAGAGCACCGGCCCTGAAGTCAGGAGGACCTGAGTTCAAATCTGGATTCAGACACTTAATACTTATTAGTCATGTAACCTTGGGCAGGTCACTTGCCTTGTCCTCCCCGCTCCAAAAACCAAAAAAAAAAAAATTCTAAAAAATCCCTTCTCTAGATCACAAAAGTGATACCATGAGTCCTGTTTATTTAAAAATAAAACTTAAGAAGTTTCTTGGGATACACTCAGGCAATGCCACCTGATGGATTATTTTAGGTCATAAGGTTATCACAAACCTAAAATTATCTTCATCCTGATAAGATAGCCCTGTAGAGAGCTATCCCCAAATTTCCATGCCAAAGAGGCTTGAAGAGTGTGGAGCTCAGGAAGGAGATAGGGAAGGCAAGACCACATAGAGTTTGAATTCACAGTTTTAGGCTTACCTCTAAGGATGCCATGTCACATTATCCCTTGGACTAACAACAAAGTTCTCACTGCCTTTTTCTACTAAAAGCTAATTAAAAGTTTAAGTTGTACCAGGAAATGAAGTAGAAAGACATGTAAATAAGTTTTCTGGCCTCAAGGAGCATATCACTTGACCAGAAAGTGTGGTGTCTTGATTCTATTCCCTTTGTTTGGGGAGTGAGAAAGGAATTGTCAGTGATTATTCATTTAATGTTAGAAGTATTTTTTTTCCTGCTATGAACTCTAATCTTAGAATACTTATTCTTTTGGAGTGTGGGGAATCAGAGAAGGAATCCTTAATTTGAAAACATTATGAAATTGGTAGAAGTGGTTGACAGAGACAAATTCATTCAACGTGCTACTTCAACTATGCCAATAAACTCAAGATTAGACTAGACAAGAAACTGGTAACCAGAACTTCGTGGGAAGTCTAACCTGAGTTCATTAATTCCAAATAGGAAAAGCAGTTTAACAAGCTGGGAACCTTTCCTGAAGGCAATAATCTGTACACAAAAGAATCCCTGAGGGCCACATTTTACTCTGTTGTGAAATTTAATATTATCAATATTTTATTGTATTTTTATTTATTTTGTTAAATATTTCCCAATTACATTTTAATTTGGTTCAGCTGAAGTGTTGAGGACCACGTTTGACACCTCTGGCTAAGACAAACAGGGGCCTACCTCTCTTCCTAAAAGCCTGAACAGTCAGTGTTAGCTTTAAACACCCTAGCAATTTTTGTAACCTTTGCTTTTGTTATGTTAAACTCTTATATTTCCCAGTAGTAATCAGCAGATTAAAAACCCCTTAATTTCAGAGAGTAGGAAAGACAGGAAATATATATTATGTGTCCTCAGTGGGAGGAAAAACAGAAAGCACTAAGAGGAATTAAGGAGGATTTCAGAGGGGAAGAGAGATGGAGCTAATGACTCGAATAGGAGACCTTATAGAAATGTCTGAAAAGTGAAACGATAATAAAAGATTTAAATAGCAGTTCAAGACAACAATGGAAGAATGTCAGAAGGCATTACATGATTAATGACAAAATTGTACTGACAAGAATTGCTATTGCAGTTTAGAGGGCAGAGAGAAGACTTCAGGTGAGGTGCTCAGAGGAAGGTATCTGGGATGTGAGAGGGGTCTTAGAGAATAGACAAGCTTGAGATAGGCAAGAAGATGAAGACAGTTCCAAATTAGGGGATCGATATGAAGAAAGGAACAGACACAGAAAACAATAAAGCAAGTACTTTCTAGGAACAGTAGAAGGAACTGATCTCAAAGAGAAAATTGGTGAATGAGAAGGTAGGTTTGTTGTTCAGTCATTTTCATTTATGTCCAATTCTTCTTCACTATATTCAGGATTTTCTTGGCAAAGATAACCAGAATGGTTTGCCATTTCCTTCTTCAGCTCATTTTATAGATGAGGAACTGAGGCAAATGTTAAGTGACTTGCCCAGGGTCACACAGCTAGTGAATGTCTGATGTTAAATTTGAACTCAGGAAGAGGGGTCTTCCTGACTCCTGACCCACTCTATCTACTGTGCCACCCACTGTGCGTAATGGGGAAATAGGACTCATAAATGGCTAGTAACTGACCATGTGTAATGGTAATGGTAATTTGAAGATCTTCCTTGCCCCTTAATAGACCTAAGGGAATTTGAAGATCTTCCCTGTCCCTTAAAATAGGCTGAAGGTAATCACATGAAGCCTGTGGTAGGAGGAGTTTGCTGAAGAGGTAGAGCAGGAAGGGGTGGAGCAGGAAATGAGTCAGAGCAGTTAGAAAGGAGGAAGGAGAGGATGCAGGCAATCAGAAAACCAGGATTTTGAGTGTTTGCTTGTAGGAAGGCCAGAGCAGGGGGAAGATTTTGGGATGGCGTTGCTCCCTGCAGTGATAATATGTATTAACTTCTTTGTTGCTATGATGGATTCAGTTTTCTGGTGTTGGGATTTGGTTTTCTAGTGTCTGAATAAATGTTTTACTTCTGTCTTCTATCTGGAGAGTCTGTTATATTTTGTGACTCAGAACTATGACATCATATTCACAGTCGCCATTGGTGCTGTCAATATTACCTTGGTGATATACCACATTGGCAGGTATTTTATCAGAGAAACTAGTTACTTCTTTTTGATGTGTCCTTTTGTGGACTTTTTAAAAAGTTTAATCTTGGTAATCTTAGAGACTGAGCTCAGAGGCATGTTGGCACAGTAGAAAGAGTTAACTTTGAAGTCAAGAAGACTAGATTTTAAGTTCTGCTTCTGCCGTAAGTAGCATGACCCTTGAGGTCATTTAACCTCATGGTGACCTAGGCAATTCTTAGATTCTAAGCTGCAAGAAAAAGGAGTTCCAAACATTAATAACACAATGGGGAGAAAAAGAAAGGGAGCAGGCTGATATCAGATTATGGAGGACCTCGATTAAGGAGTCAAACTAAAGAGTTTGGACTTTATCCTGTTGGCAAATGGGAATTGCTGAAGATTTTTGTACAGGTGAGTAACATGGTAAAAACAGCATTAAAGGAAGATTAATTAAGCAATGTGTGTAAGACATAATGAAGAGGGGAGAAACTATAGCTAAGGAGACAAGTTTGGAAATACTTTAGAAAGATAGCTATAGAAAGATAGGCCCAGTAGATAGAATATTAGGTCTGGAGTCAGGAAGATTCATCTTCCTGCTTTGAAATCTGGTCCCAGACATATTAGCTGTGTAACCCTGGACAAGTCACTTAACCCTGTTTGCCTCAGTCTCCTTATCTTAGAGAAGGAAATTGCAAACCACTCTAGTGTCTCTGCCAAGAAAATCCCAAATGACATCACAAAGAGTCAGATATAACTAAAAAAGGCAAAGAGACATTTGAAAAACTTAATTTATCTAGTGAAGCAGACTCCAAAGTGTAATTATGACTTTTGTTTCCTGACTAATAAAAAACAAAGTGACAAAAAACACCCAACTCTACTGTCACTTTAGAAATAGAGTTCAAATCTATTAGATCTCATGTTCCTTAGAAATCTATCTTTCTACCAGTCAGTGGGCCCTGCCCTCTTCAAACCAAACTGGCTTATTACTGGCTTGATACCAAAACAAGCTTTAGCAAACCCTCTCTATGATGGCACTGCTGATATAAGCAGACAGCTTGAGAATGCTTAGTGATACTCACAAAACATCAACAGAGTTAGCCATCAGAAACAATACTTGTTAACAGAGAGAGATGAAGGGTAGAAATTGAAAGGCTGGAGATAGATTTCAGTTCTGATAAAGATGATTCCTTGTTTCCTGAGATCTAACATGAGGATTTGGGAAGAATGGAAGCTTATTTATTAAACTCCTAAGATACGTCAATATATCCCTCCTTCCACATCTCTCTATGCTTTTGGTTACCCTTTTCCCTATGCCTGGAAAGTAGTCCTTCCTTCCTGGATCTTAGTCACTTGATTTGAAATCCTTCTTTGATCAAGGCCAAATTTAGGTGTCACCTTTTTCACACAAGCCTTGCCTGACCCCTTCAGCTGGGAATAATCTCTTAATTCCATATCTCTCTCATAAATTATCTATATCCCTCCTATGTATTTTCTCTACTCTCATTTATTATTATTTTTTAACTTGGCATCTCTTAATTGAGACTATAAGCACTTTCGGTTAAGGGGCTATTTTATTTTTCTTTGTATTCTGTGGAAGATACTCTAGTCAATAAATGTATGATCAATTGAAATCTCTCAGCTCACCTCAAATTCAGAAAATACTTACTAAGCTCCAACTATTTCAACACATGGTGCTAGGCATTAGGAAGCAAAGAAAGACACAATAGCTCTTATTATTAAGCTTGCAATCTAAAGGGAGAAATGGCATGCACATGAATAAGCTTGAGAAAAGTAAAATGGAAAGTTCTCAGCCAAGCACTATAACAAATTTCAAGAAGAGATTATTTTTACTTCAGGACAAGGGAAAAACAAGAAAATTTCTAAGGGGGAGGCAGAAACTGGATTGTATCTTGAAAAAAGAGGACTTAAACAAATAGAGATGAGGTGAGTTAAGTTTACTCAGGACATGGTGGAGCAATGGAGAAAGGCACTGATACTGGACAAGAGTTAGAAAGGGTTTGCAGTACAAGCTGCATGAACAAAGAGTACTTGATGGGGAGCAGCATGAGACATTGGACCTAGAGGTTGGAGGAAGTCTTTGGAGGGTCTGTGAAAATGCAAGTTTAAAAGCTATGCCAGTTTTAGGAATTCACTTTCAACTATTTATTTTGGAAATTTTATTTGCAGGAGCTCACTTCTTTAATTCCACTTTTTTTATCTGTGTTAGTCAGTTCAAGCAAGTCACTTCCCATTTGTGGCCTTGGCTTTGTGATCTGTAATGTAAAGCTGGATGAGAGGATTTCCAAAGTTCCACCCCAAACTGAGATCAGCAATGATAGGGGACAAAGACTCAACAAAGACAAATGTGAGGTAGAAACCTCACAGGAAACATGCCCCTTAAATGATCAACACATGGCAAATAGGCAACCATCCTCTACATTTAAGCAACACAGCCTTTAACATGAGAAAGCAAAATGAAGAAGACGTATTTCTGGTTGATGTTACTGAATTGCAGAGACCATCACCCACCTGCCAAGTTCTCACTCCAGAATGTCACTTCTTCATTCCCAGAAAGACTGAAGGAGGAAAGCAAGAGGAATGAAGTATTCCTGAATACTGTGGAATTGGGGGATATGAATACAGTAATGATTTGGTTTAAAATATTAAAATGGACTGGTATGGTGGCAGATGGCTGTAATGCTTGCTACTGTGATGGCTGGGAATAGTGAATTTCTTGTGCTCAGGAGCAGTAAAGCTTCAGTAGGCTAAGCTGATTGGGTATCCCTAGGTCTAGGACCAATATGGTGAGCCACTGAAAGTAGGGAGCAACTAGAATGCCTAAGGAGAGGCAAACGCACCCATGATGGAAATGAAGCAGGTAAAAACGCTCTTGTGACTATGAGAGTGGGACTGGACCAAGAGTGTACACTTTACTTACAGCCTTAATGAGAGAGATCCAGTCCAATAAAATGAAAACCAAACAACAACAATAAGACTTTGGCATACAATGCGCCTTCACAGAACTAATCCTTTATTTTCAAATTTTCAAAAATTACTTTTGTTATTAATAAGATTATTCTAGTAAGATTATTTATGTCAGTTCCCTTGTTGCTTAAAAGTAATTTTGTTTCCTACTTAGTCAAGAAATTATCCTTTTGGGGGGGATAAGACATTAATTTTATGCTCATTCTACTTTGAATATTTTCTAAGTTGGATGGCACTTGAATTATACTAAGTATAACGGCAAAAGAGAACCTAATTATGAGGAGGCACACAATTTTGGGAAAATGCTGTGGTTTCCGAATTGTATGTGCTAGTTATGTTCCTTTGGAGGGTGAACATACAATAGAAAGAATAAGAAAAGTTATTTTTTCCCTACTTTTTTCTTCAAAATTCCACCAAATACGAGATGATTATTCTATATTCCACATCACCCAGACAACATCATTTTCACATTTACATTTTTAAAATGTGAAGTTATACATAATTTCTAGAATTCTTTAAGAACTATCTGGTATGTCTAGGACTAAAGAACAATCTAAGAATTAAATAAAGAAAACCCAACATTTAGGTAAAGGCAGAGGATTAAAAATAAAATTGAATAAGCTCTCCACTGTATCCTTTTGGTTAGGCTTTAATGAGCATCTGTAACTGGGGGAACTTTTGGCTTCAACACTATTCTTGCTTTCTCTTGTCCTCATGTTATAAGAAGTCACACGAAAACACAGAACATATATATCAAAAGTGAAATCTCTGAACCATTCTTCTTCTCTCAATAGAAAGCAATATAGAATAAGATGGAAAATGGTTGGAGAAGATTGCCAAGATACAAAAAGCTGATGCCAATTTATGGGGTGAGGGAAGGTGTCTTTTAATATTTTCAACTTAGAGTTAAGACTATTCTTAATATTGACTTTCAAAAGCATACCACGGGGGCGGCTATGTGGCGCCACTGGCCCTGGAGTCAGGAGGACCTGAGTTCAGTTCCAGCCTCAGACACTTAACACCCACACAAAAAAATTAGTGGTGTAACCTTGGGCAAGTTACTTAACCCCAATTGCCCTTCAAAAGGCAAAAGCATATCACATTTTAAAATGGAGATTTTGTTTTTTAATAATTAGCATCATGGATTAGTGACATTATTTTCTAATAAATCCAAACAATTTACTCTCTAGGTCAGCCCCATCACTGAACAGATGAAGAAGCTGAGGTTCAGACAGATAAAACGACTAGCTTAAAGTCATTACAGTTGACACTACTACGAAATTTCCAGGACAGAAGTTTATTCCTGAATTAAAATATAGTATGACAAAAGGAAAGTTTGGATTTTATTAACAACAAAAATTCTTAGGAAAATAAACCTGACTGCTATGCATTCCTTTTTTATAATCAAAGTAAGACAATTCAAGAATATATCCACAATGGCAAGTTGGGTTTTTTGTAGAGAGCTATGCAAGGGAATAAATTCTGGGGAAAGGTTTGTGTGTTTTTTTAATTTGATTTAAAAAAATTTTGTTAAAGTAAATTTATAGGAAAGTAAAGCTTCTCAGGCTGAAGAAAACAATTCAGGATATCTCTAAATCTTTCATGAGATGAATTCACAACTTCTTTTATATTACCTCATTACTCCCACTTACAATTTGAAACATCATTCCTTTCTGAACCTTTGTTATTAAAGTATTCACTTCTAATCAAGTTGTAACTTGATGTTAATGTCACTCCACAAGGATGAGACAATCTAGTTTTTACAGAGACCTTATTGCTAAGAACAAAACAAAACAAAAATGACTAACCTCCCTTCATCAACCTTGTTTTTCCACTAACTTAAAACTACTATGTAAACCATTCAAAACCCAGTCCTTACCAACTCATTCTACTCACCATTAGTAAAAGTATAGTTCAAAATATATCTTTGTGTTCACAATTTAGTCCAACACAACCTGTGTTACATCCAATACTGAACTCTAGTGTGAGTGCCAAGCACGTTTTATGTTCAATAATGAAACATTTTGCTTTATCTTTGACCTTTGTTTTTTGTTCACAAATCAAAAGACAGGTATCAACTCATCTCAGCCCACTGTGGAACAGAACGATCCCCAAATCTTTTCAGCTATATCTGTACACAAAACAGTGGTTACTGTAAGGTCTCTAACATAAAAAAAAAAAAAACTTATTTCACTACATCTAGTACAAAAGGACAAGTAAATAATTACTTGATATAAAGATACTATATCCAACCACGCCCAGGATTTCAGGGGAGTCCACAAAAAAAAAATACCTGCTCTTTATAGAATCATAGCATATAAAGAGCCTAGGAAATAATTTAGTTGAACTCCCTAACTTTACAGATAGGAAATCTTGGTCCAGATTGATTAAAAGATCATACATCTAATTAGTGGCAGATTGAAGACTGCAAGCAGGCCTTTCTGACTGAATCTGTTCATTTTCTCAGTATATCACAAAGTAACAGCAATTTCAGTTATGTTTCTTTAACAAATGAAAAAGAAGATAAAAGGCACCTTTCTAAAACTTTTGCTTAGACACCTAGAACTTAAATGTAAGGGATCATTTTACTTTGATCTAGACCAGTGATTTAATGAGTATGGGGGAATTCCCAAAACACAAACTTCACTGATACAATTTAGCAAGCCATCTATAGTTTAAGGTCTTTTAAAATTGCCTCAAGTACTCACAAGATAAGTGACTTGTTCATGCTTAAACAGCAGCTACGTGATAAAAGGAAAAATTTGAATCCAGATCTTCCTGAACCTAGGGCTGAGTCTGTTTACTGTGCCAGGAGCCTCTCCATAAGGGATTGCCTGGAAATTAATAAATGCTTTGATGTTGACATAATTAAAATTCTATAATAGAACTATCCCTTCAGAAGGCTCTCTGAGATGATGATGATTTCTCATATTCTGTCTACATTTTTCCTTTCCAAACAGAATACTGTTACTTACCCAAAGGAATTCAAAAGCATAACACACACACACACACACACACACACACACACACACACACACACACACGAAAAATGGCCAACATGGCTATTCATCCCAGCTAGCTGTAAACACAGCAGGGAAAGATCCTTTTTTTACAGTTTACCTATGATGGTGTGACTCCAAGGAAAATACATAGCAACTTTTATTTTGTTAAAGAAAAGAGTGAGGAAAAAAGGAGGGCAGTTTTGTCACAATGACACAATACATTTCCATCTGTTTGTTACACCTGGAGACTAACTGATACTCCCTTTGAAAATCACCAGCAAGCTTGCTTACTTTAGAAATGCAATACTATCCCCTAAAAACCATGATATCCTATTACAGAGCCGACTGAAAATGAGGAAGCTAGTTATAAAATCATTCATGAAGCCAAAAAGCGTTTGGAAGAAGCCCCCTCTGTGTTATGGGCATTTCATTTTACTTCCCTCACATGTCTACAAGTTGTGCTAAATAAATCAGGTTACTATTAGGTGGCCTATGTCCATCTAGGACCCTTTTATGTAGATGGTACACAAGTAAATTTGTATTCAGTATTCCTCCGGTACAAACAAGGAAACAAAAGTTTTGCTTTTTGAAAGGCAGTGGAAGAATATAAATATAAATTGCCAAGTGGCCCATCCTGAGAAGGGGATGTGTGTGTGTATGTACTAAATTTTTCTTGGACAGAGGGAAAGACAGATTCTATCTGATTTGTATATATTATGGTAGAAAAAGTACTAAATTTGGAATCAGAGGACCTAGGTTTCAATCTTGGCTCCGTAACTTCTACTTATGGGAGACCAGGGAAATCCCTTCATCTACCTGGGTCTCAATGACTTCATCTGTAAAACGAAGGGGTTAGACCACATTATTTTTAAAGTTTCTCCATAACTGTATCATCAATTTTTAAAACAACATATAAAAATCCAAAAAATTCTTTAGAACCAAATATATTGTAAAAAAAAAAAAGGATATAATCCTTACTACCACTCCTGTCTCATGTTATTCCTGCTAATGATGAAGTCCTGTTCTCTTAATACAACAATATAGGTCTTTACTGCTTTTCCTCCTTCCAAATTATATTTGTGAAAAAACATCACTACTAGTTGCTATGAAAATCACTTTATAAGGGCACTTCAGCAAAGAACTGAAAATACTTAATATTACTTAAAATACTTAATACTTTAACACTTAAAACCAATTAAATAAATAACCCTTCAAGTAAGACAAATATATTTGCTTAAATTGTGCAGAAACCAAATAGGATTGGAATTGTTTTTCCAAGAACCAACTACAGGCGTCTGAAAAGCTTAAAGTTCTTCAAAATATTGCAAAGGACTCAGGGCATGACAGAGTTGCTTTCTCAATGCACTGTGAATGGCAGGCAAACACATTGAAAGAAGGTGCAGCCAGTAGGATAGGCAGCTGCACAGCTAGAGAATGCCAAAATCCTTTTTAATTTCACATGTACTGAGCAAGGACAATACATCATAAACTAACTAGATACGAGTCTAGTCGAGGCCATGCAGCAATAGTAATTTGGGTTTCTGTAGCTGATAAAAATATGCACCAATTGGTAGATCTACATGTAAGTCCTTCAGTCCAAGAAAAATGATTTACATTCAAATCACCAATTATTTAGATTTCACTACTGAAAAAGACCAAATACCAAGTAACAAACTATCATTATACAGTTAATTTACATAAGAGGGACCAGAGAGCAAGGCCCTTCAAGCTGGGGACAAATAAAGGACCTGCAACCATGATGAAGGCTGTGAATGCAGGCCTACCCTAACTCATACTCTTTGCTCTTACTGTCTAACATTTATTAAAGTAACCTCAAAAGAAGCCTTCAAAGGAAGAACATCTTAAGAAGGAAGCCTGAGTGTTATGTATGGAAAGAGGAATAATGTTGTCCATCATTTTAATTTGGTGATACGATATATGTGTTGCCCATATGATTGTAAACTTCAGGCATTCCTACTGTCTCCAGGAGTCACTACGGTACTCTCAGGTCCTCAAATATGGAACATTTCTTCTCATACACACACATACACATACATATACATACACAAACACATGTAGTGTAGATAAGCATAAAGATCTATCCTCCATAAAGATTTATTTATACATTTTTTTAATGTGGACTTCAGAATATAAGGATTTTCGCTGTCGCATCTCAGGAACAGAGGATGACAGAATTAAAAGTGAGAATGTACTTCAGGTCTAATCTAACTCCATTCATTTGACAGATAAGTAAACTGAGGGAGATGAACTAATTTGCCCAACATCACCCAGGTGGCAAATGGCAGAGCCAGATTTCAAAATAATCTCTTCTGACTCCAAACTCAGAGCTGTTTACAATGTAGTATATTGTTTCTTTTCTGTCACAAGGAAGATTAAATTGTAGATAAATGACATGGTAGTTTATCAGGAATCTGAATAGAATTACTTCGAACCCACTGACATTTTAAACGCGCATATGAGGAGAAAAACAAATTTCTAAGGAGATTTCATCACATCTGACTCCCAACTCCCAAAGTGTCTATTTTATTCTCTAGATGACTTATTGATTTAAAAAGAGAAACAAAGTCTTCTTAAGACAGTCAGCCTGCACCCTTCTTCAGATACAATTTATAGAATACCTGATTGCAAGTCTAAAAAATACAAACTCCTTTATCTGAATTAGGGGAAGTAGCAAAAGAAAGAGAAGTTCAAGGTCAGTGACTGACATATCCGCTTCATCTCTTTCTGACTGGAAGGCAATGATGCCATTTATGACATATGATTATAAGAATTTCTGGTGATGCTTCCCTCATTAAACACCCAAATGACAGAAGGATTATAAATAAAATTCTTATCTACATAAACATAAAATTCCCCAAATATCTACAGTACAAAATCATCATCCAAAGCATCTACTCACTGAAACTGGAGATAAAGGATGGAAGCAAATACATATGTTCTCAATTATAAGAATTTTTTTTCCAAAGCAATATAGTACTGCCAACATTTTCCACATATGCAACATAATGCTTTTAAACTGATTTACTAGTCATTTCAAATAAAATTTAAAGTACTAAATTAACAGATGCATAATAGATAAGGTTGGACCAGATGACTTCTAAGGTCCTTTCTGGAGAATCCCCCCTTGTCTCTGATATTCTGACAATGAGATACTCTAGATTTTCCTTTTTTTGCCATTGTTATTTTTGTTTTATTATTTTACTGCAGCCCAATCACTCAAAGATGGGAGATGATATACCCCCAAAATAAATATCAGTCTGTACAATCTGTTGTTTTTTGTTAGCTTAATTTTGTGATAACCATTTTATATGACTTAATAGTGGATATTGAAAAGCATTTGACATAGTGGATAGAGAATTGGCCTCAGAGTCAGGAAAGTATCTGATTCAAGTTCTGATATGATACATGACCTTAAGTATGTCCCTTCACCTCTCAGTGCCCCAAAACAACTAAGAATTTAAGTTGAAGAGTTGACAATTTGCATTTGTAAAAGAAGTTTCCTCATTAAGAGTTCACTAGTTCAGTGAAATAAGTTTAGAAATATATATCTATACATATACATATACACATACATACATATATACGCATAAATATATAGACATATATATACACACACAAGAGACATCCATATGCCATAGGATCACATAGACAGAGAGATATCATGAATATACATGCATGTGTATATATGTGTATCTATATGGGAGATTACTTGACAATTCCTCAATTTTGACAGAATCACAAAATGTTGGGACTGGAAGGGATCGATCACTTGTTCCAACCCCTTTATTTGACAGATAAGAAAACTGCAATTCAAGTTACCCAAGGATACCTTGGGTAAGTGGAAGAGCTGAGACTAGAACCCATGTCTCTTAAAAAGACAGCAAGTGAATCATTTAAAAAATACAACTGTATTTCATTTGTATTTCCTAAAGAATATTTCCAATTTTTAATTCAACTAAACATAAATGACTGAAGTCTACTTCTGTGATGAAAATGTAAGATATGACACAGAGATACAAAAAATTAACCAAGAAATGGAATGTGTAATAAAAACAAAAATGCTAACTTTACCAAATCATAGGCCAGTTTCAACGAATTAAAGACTGTAACCCAATCAAATGATTTATAAATATGTGTTGCTTTTTCCCCCTATAGGTCCAGCTTTACGTATTATCCACAGAGAGACTGAGTAGGAATCTCCTATGCTCTTTTCATAATTGCTGCAAAGGGCACCAGGGTTCACCACATGCACTACTGCTTGCCACAACCATCCCTTTGTTTATATCCCCAACAATGCAAAAACAGCTGCTTCCTTTCATCCGCTATTTCTACTTTCATTACTCCCTTTAAAGAAATCTTCTAAGATTTACCTTATGAATACAAATGCTGTCAAAAGGATCAGGAAATATAATGTTGCTTTCTAGAACCCATGCGATAATAAAAATTTTAATTTGGTATTTCTGACTTGTTGGGAAAAGCCCCACAATAATGCCTGAGAAGGAATATTTAATTATGCAGATACAATAAAGAATTAAATGAAAGGGTTTTATCCTTCTCCTCCCTCACCTCGGATTAATGAAGGATAACATTTTATAGGTATAGCAACCACACATTGTCATAGCAAAGAAGAGTACAGATTTCAAGGAGGAAATGTATTTTTATGGCTTTGCAATCAGGATATCCTTTGACAGATCATGTGTTTTAATTTTCATTAATTTTAATTTGGAAAATATGACTATTATCTTTACAGGGGCTCTTTATATGCCAATAATGATTAATGAGGATGATGTTCTTATTCTAGGAAAACCAACATGTAGAACTGAGTTTGGCTCCTAAAAGAAAAGAGTTGATAAAAGCATTTATAAAGTTTTTAACAATATGCATAAATAATTGTGAAAAGTTGATCAAGTTAATTGAATTACATGAAAAGTTAAAGCATTCAGAGCTAGAAAGAAACCTAGATATCCCCTAGTACACTATTCTCATTTTATAAAGGCCAGAGAATTTAAATGATTTGCTGAAAGTCACACAGGTAGTAAATAGCAGAGTCAGGATTTGAATTCAGGCCCCCTTACTCCAAGTTCACTCCCCCGCCCCCATTATACCACACTGCTTCTACATGGTCTCCAATAAGCCAACAGGGGGAAAAAGCATCATGCTTCACTATAGCTTATTAATGTTTCCACAATTTTTACATCACTAATTCTAAATTTTGTTTCTATTCATCTAAAGTCTATGGAAGATATGGGATAATGACAGCTGATACTTGGTTGTTGTCCTTCATGGTTGAAGAGGGCCAAAATGACATCACTACACTGAGGTCAAGGTATAGTGTGTCAGATTGTGGCTGATCAGACCAATGTGACCTCAGAAGGCTCTATCGCTGGTTGGACACAAATATGTTGGACTCTTATATGGTGTTTTAAAACTTATTAGGTGTATGGTTGATATCACCTCTTTTAAGGTCTATAAGGTCTCCATTTCCTAGATGACAAAACTGAGGCTTGTTCATGTCTACAGAATGTCAGAAGCAAGATTTTTACCCTAGGTGTACCTGCCTCCAAGTCCAGACTTCTAGAAAGGATGCCACATTGTTTCTCTATGGCATGACAGACTGACTCCTGATCTATTTAGGAGGCAAGAAAGTATAACTATGAGGCAGTATGAGATACCACAGAAAGAGAACAAGCAGGAAACCTAGATTAAATACCATACTGCTATTTATACGTGTGTGACCTCTGACAAGTCAACTGAACGTTTCTGTTCCTCATTAGATAGGTAATTCAGCTAAGGCATAGGACTGCTGTGAAAATCACGTGAGACAGAGTGCCAAAATGATTTAAAATTTTAAGGTACTTTACAAATACTGATGATCAGTATGACAGCGGATAAAAAGTCAGCTTGAGAAGATGAAAGATCTGGATTCAAGTCTGGCCTATGACATGTATTGGTTGTTTTACCCTGGGTGGGTCACGTCACCTCTCAGTGTTTGAGACAACTCTTCAAGACTGTAAGTTACAGAGAAATGTTGACTTGCATTGGTAGAGGGAGTTTCTCTCATTCAGGGACTTCCCTATGCCAAATCAAAGGTCAATTCCCTACAATTCCCTATCTATCCCTTGCAAATCTGTAAGATATCATTATCATTTTGGTTCCCAAATTAAAGAAGTGAGTCAAAGATTAAAACCTTTAATTCATGATTTTAAGTTTAAGAAAATCTTAAAGGAAAGCCAATACAGTGGGAAATGTACTCTAAAGGGTAAAACAATATAAGGCAGTTTATCAATGAATATATTATAAGTAATTAGTCATCTGAAAGACTTAAGGGAGTTTTATACTTCAAGCAGTCCTAGACACTGAACTCAGGAGAAAGTGCTGTAGTGCAAATACAGCAGAAAGGATACAGAACTTAACAAAATTCATAATTCAACGACCAACTGCCAATAATAGGAGCTGTGGATATTGCTGCTTTAAAGGATCCACTGATTTCTTTACCTGCTCTTCATTATACTGAAAGGCAATGAATATTGTTTTTTAAAGGTCAGTGATTTCACTGGCAAAGAGAGTGCCCAGTGAGGAAATTCCCTTTCCCAACACAAGTCAGCACCTTCTCTGACACTTAACCATTTTCAAGAGTTTCCAAGAGCACTGAGAAGTTAAAGGACTTGCCTGGGATCAAGATACTTGCTAGTATGTTTCAGGGGCAGAAACTGAACTCAGCTCTTCCTAATTTCCAAGGTCAGTTTTCTATATACTACTTCACACTGCCTTTCAAGATATTGTTTAAACTGTATATAAAATATTTTATTAAAAAATGCAAGAGTTGACATTTACCTCACTGTGTGCTGAAATATCACATGGGCCACCACAAACAAAATGAAGGGATGAGAAAAGCTATGACTAGCCAACATAAAAGTCTCAAAGGATTTTACAGATTGCTCCAAAGCTACCATACTTTTCTGTGAATAGCCTACCTTTGACACAGTAACTGACAGTGGTAAACTTATTTTAGTAAAGTTTAAATATACTACCCCATTAAATGGAAGTTTTAGGAATGGAAAACTCAGTGTTTCTCTCTTACACAATTTAATAACTAAATCTCTGCTTTCTGAAATTTGAAAAATGCCCCAATTGTAAGCTTCTTTCAAATGGAGTATCTGAATGTCTTTAAAATGCCTTTAAGAAAATCTAGAGAACATTGATATTCAGGAGCATTCTAACAACATACAAATTAAGTTACCTGCTTTTATTTTAATTTAAAAATAAAATTGGCAGATATATGGTTTTAATAAAAGAGGCTCCAAAATCATACTTCAATTTTAAATTTAGTTTTAAGATAAGTAATTAGCTACACATATACAATACAAAGGAAGCCTAAAAATAAAGTTTTAAAATAAAATTGATCATGCTGTTTCTAAATTCTTCCCTGTTCCTCTCTCTCTGGAGCATTAATGTAATTGTGCAATTGTGGCAGACTCAGTTTACTTTTTAACCTAGAGGCATACCATACTAAATTAATGTAAGAACAGGTTTGTAGATGGGTTTAAAAAATGTACATGTACTCACACCCCTCCCTTAATTGTCCTCTTAGAACTTAACTGTAAAAATGAATGTGTTTAAAGTAATGTTTCCTTTAATTGGCATTCTCTTGGAATGAAGTATTCCATGTATCTGAAGTCCAGACACCTAAGGCTTATTCCTTTAAAAGTGCCAACACTTATCATATTGCTTGCCTGTGGCTGAGGATAAAAATTAATGTTTAAAAAAGTGCCAACGCTTCTTAAAGAAAACATTTTGGAAGGGAATTTTTTTTAAATGTGTTCTACAGTTCCTTGTCTTACTAACAGTATACACTTATCATAATCTATGTATTTCAGGGGCAGATATCATTATAAAAATTAATTACTGCACTATGGTCTAATACAGCAGTGCCCTCAAAGGCTTTTGAATTATGTGGGGCTCTTGGCTCTTACACTAAACATCCCCAGAATGCTAAGCTTTTATAGTTTTTTCCTGCTTTTCGAAACTTTATCTTTCCCAAGTTTTCACTGTTGCCAAGCAGTGTTAAATCCTAGTAACTTCCTTTAATATTTCTCATCTATAAATTACCAGGCTTATTAAATGAGCACCCTAAGTGCACGGGCTTTATGACAACTATATTCCATCTTGGTTCTGAGGACTTCTTTACTTCCTGGTTGAAAGATGAGTTCTGAATGGTTGAAGTTGGGAGGCAGTGTATGGTTTATATTCCTGATGCTCAGGTATGGTTCCAAATCAAGATAACAATCTTATTCTACTTCTACCACAGACTAGGTGTGTAGTCTTAGGCCAGAACCTATGATTGAGCTTCCTCATCTGGTAAATGATCTTAAGGCCCTTTCCAGTTCTAAAATTTCATGCTGTATGAGGTTCTATATATTTTTCTGCCCTGCCATCTCCCACTCTCCCTACCAAAGCAGCCTTTAAGTGAAGTTCCTGTCATTACTTTTGTAAAGAATAATGACAAATGGTTATGAAAGAAAAATAAAAGGGCAAGAATGACAGGAAACTCACCTGTAGCTGATTCCCCTATGGGTTCAGGATTCAGGGCTGCCCAGTCAATTTGGATTTCCCTTCTCCAACTACCGTCAAAGTAGTTGAAGGAACTGAGCTGAATGGCAGCAATTTTTCAATGAAGGAAGCATTATAAGCAGTAGGGTTTGATGGTGGGAGCATAGCCTCCTTTGCACATGAAGGAAAGGAGGCTTTCCTGGATATTTCACAGATGTCTGTAAAAAGGATGGGACAAATGCTTTAAAAAAAAGTCTCCACACCATCATTTATGTTTTTCAACTGCCTACATAAAAACACCAACCCATCCTCTAACTAGGGAAACTAGGTGGTGCAGTGGAGAGGGCACCAGCCCTGGAGGTAGAGGGAGTGGAACAGGACTGAAATGACTAAACAAGAACAAAAATCACCTAACTACTAGAAGTGTTATTCTAGGATTATAGAAGCATTTTAAAGTACTTAGTTTAAACCTAAGACCACATGAGTATACCTTGAAATGGTTATATGGGAAAGAAAAGAAAATCATCTTCTCATGAAAGAAAAAAAAAAATTTCTCATGACTGCTAAAAAATGAAACCCTGTAGCAATGCAAGGATCTAAGACAATTCCAAAAGAGTCATGATGGAAAATGCTATCCATATCCAGAAAAAGAACTATGGAGCCTGAATACAGATAGAAGCATACTATTTACATTTTTTCTCTTCTTTCTCATAGTTCCTTCCATTGGTTCCAATTTTTCTTTACAACATGACTAATGTGAAAATATGTTTAATATGAATGCATATGTAAAGCCTGTATCAGATTGCATGCCATCTTGGGGCAGGGAGAGGGAGAAAATTTGGAACTTAAAATTTTATGGAAGTGAATGTTGAAAACTAAAAATTAATTAATATTTTTAAAATAAAAAGGAAAAAGGAAACAATGTATGGGTAAAAATTCCTAGGGATAGGCAAGGATAAGGGACTAGAGGTATGAGGCTGAGAGAAGACCTCACAGTGTTAAAGAGAAAATAGCAAGGGGTAAGAAGCCAAGAGAGCAGAATGAGGTGGAGCCATTGATTAACTTGGAAAAGTCATGTACCTTCTTTTGACCTCAGTTTCCCCATATTAAGAAGAGGAGGTTTAATTTGATCTCTGAGATTCTTTCTTGCTTTATTTGTCTAGGAAAATATGTGACTACACAGCACTGCCATATGGGAATCAGAATGAGAAAGATTTTTTGTGTATATGTATATATTTTTGTGTATATGTATGTCTATATACACATATATGTGTACATACAGATATATAAACATGTATAAGTCTGCTAAAAGAATAGAACAAATTCATACCTCAGCATCATCAGATAATAGAAAAACCAATCTTTTATATATCAAAGGGAAGTGATTACTAATTAGAATCAGAGTATTAATTCAGAGTTGTGATTTTGTTAATGTTTTCCACAATAGGATAATGGATTCTGAAAAACTGGTAGGAGGAAAAACAAGTATTCTATGTCCTACAGGAATCCTTTATAGTAGTTTGGAGCAGTTACAGTGGGTAGAGTACTGGGCTTGGACCCATCTTCCTGAGTTCAAATCTAACCTCAGACACTTACTAGCTGTATGACCCTGGACAAGTCAGTGAACCCTGTTTGCCTTAGTTTTCTCATTTGTAAAATAAGATGAAGAAGGAAATGTCAAACCACTCTAGTATCTTTGCTAAGAAAACCCCAAATGGAGTCACAAAGAGGTGGACACGACTGAAAAACAACTAAACAACATAATTGATTTTAAAGTGTTATTTATATGGTAAAAAGTTATTTTTTCCATCTATACTTTAAGAATAGTAATTATTATTACTGAAGGATCAGAATCTTCCACGCATGCATATTTGTACTATTTTGCAGGATTTCCTTATCAACATGGATAAATATACAGGTGTATGAAATATCAGAGTGAATAATATTTGTTGACTAAATAACAAGTTAATATGAACAGGGTCCCGCCCTTACTGAAAGTCTATGGTTTCCACTATCTGCAAACATAGCAATCCTCAAATTGAATATAAATGGAACCATTAGGGTGAAATCTCCACTGTCTTGGGCCTCAAACTTTTATACGTGTTTCATGAGTTAGATAAAGTAAGGTACATGGCAATAATTAACACATTTTGGTCTAAGGAAGTTGTATATTTGATATGGGTTTTCTATTACTACTACTGATAACATTGTTTTGTTTTGTTTTTGCTTTTTGGAGAGTAATTGTGGTTAAGTGACATGCCCTTAGGTCACACTGCTAGTTTTTGTGTTGAGTGTCTGAGGCCGGATTTGAACTCAGGTCCGCCTGACTCCAGGGTTGGTGCTCTATTTATTCACTGTGCCACCTAGCTGCCCAATAACATTGTTAACAATTCACATATAGCAATTTAAGTATCACCAGGTATTTCCTATACCACAGTCCTGTAAGGTAGGTGATACAAATATTCTTCTCTATTTTACTAATTAGGAAACTGAGGTTCAGAGAGGCTAAATGGTGGACCACAGCTACAATGTTTAGTAAATGTTAAAGCCAGAAATCAAGCCTAAATCTCTGCTTTTACTCTGGGTTTCTTCCACTGCACTGTGCTATCTTTAAGAAATAATGTCCGAAAAAGGATGATAACATAAATAAAATAAAGGAGCATGGGAAAATGTACCCGTCAGATTTGTGGATAATGGGAGAGATGATGACCAAACAAGAGACAGAGAAGATCATGGGAAGTAAGACAGATAATTTTGATTACATAAAATTAAAGGGCTTTTGAACAAACAAAACCAATCTAGCCACAATTAGAAGGAGGTAAGGAAACTGAGAACAATTTTACAAGAATTTTCTCTGAAAAATACTTCATTTCTCAAATATAGGAGAGACTGAGGCAAATTCATAAAAATAAGAGCCATTCCCCAATTGACAAATGGTCAAAAGATATGAAGGGGCAGTTTTCAGAAGAAGAAACCTAAGTGATCAATGAATAAGTTACATGAAAAAAATGCTCTAAATCATTATTGATTAGAGAAATGCAAATTAAAATAACTTTGCAGTACTACCTCACATCTATCAGATTGGCTAACATGACACAAAAAGAAAAAGATAAATATTGGAGGAGATGTGGAAAAATAGGTACATTAATGTACTATTGGTAGAGTTGTTAACTGGTCCAATCATTCTGGAGAACAATTTGGACTATGACTCTGCAATGCCACTATTAGGTCTTTATCCCAAAGAGATCAAAGAAAAGGGAAAAGAACCTACATATTCAAAAATGTTTATAGTAGCTCTTATGGTAGCAAAAAATTGGAAATTGAGGGGATGCCTTTCAGCTAGAGAATGGCTAAACAAGTTGACTGTGATGAAATACTGTATTTTTTTCCATGAGAAATGAAAAGCAGGATAGTTTCTGGAAAATATTTGGAAGACATATATGAACTGATACAAAGTGAAGTGAGCAGAACCAGAATAACACTGTACACAATAATAGCAATATTGTAATGATGATGAACTGTGACAAATTTAGCTACTCTTATCAAGACAATGACCTAAGACGATTCCAAAGTATCCAAGACAAAAAGTGCTATCTACCTCCAGATAGAAAACTTAAGAACTTTGAATGCAGTTGCAACATACTTTTCTCCTTTCTCTACTTTTCTTGCTTCCTATTGTGGTTTTTTTTTTCCTTCCTGTAACATGGCTAATATGGAAATATGTACTGCATGGCTTCACATGAATAATCCCTATCACATTGCTTGCCTTCTCAGTGGGTGGGAGTGTGAAGGAGGAAGATAATTTGGACTCAAAATTTTAAAATAAATTTTAAAAAGAACGTTAAAAATAAATTAATTTAAAAATAAAGGACAGAAGATAAAAAAAAATATTCTAATGAACTTTGACAGACTTAACTCCTTAATACAAAGTGTTTCACAAGAAAGGCTGAAAGTGAATCTAAGCATTATAGGACTTTTTAACATCAATATTATAATCCTTTGATATGACTAGAACTTTTAAGTGTCCTTAGCTTTGAAAACCACACAGGTTTTATCAAAAAAAAGTCTGCTTTTTACAAATTTGAAGAAATTATGAAAAAACTGAAGCTTTTGGTTTAAAAAAAGGTCATCATTGGATTTTTTAGGCTTCAAATAGCAAAGTGATTTTCGTGGAATATAAAGACTTGTACACATGTACTTTTGTGAACCCTAACTCTACCCACCCCCAATTCTTACATCCCAGAAAAAGGTGGGGGGAAACTTTTCCATTTTAGCGAAGTTACTTTTCCACTGAATACCTAAATAACCTTTAAATGAAATCATGTATTTATTTTAAATCTCTCTAGAAGATCAACATAAAAACTAATTTAAGTACAGATTTTTTGATTGATCCAATTTATAAGATTACCACTAGAATAGTTTTCTGATGCACTAATCTATATACTTCTGCATTTACCTTAGGTCGATCACACCTAGATGAATTTTTAAAAGACAAAAACAAGATATAAGTACTACAATGAGCATTTACCAGATGATACTTTATTAGTAATGCTGATACTACTGTCAAAAATGCCTAGGGCCCTGTGGTATAGGAAATTGACTATTAGGGTTTGCTTTTCTAGGGAATTTCTGCTAAATCTGGTATCAGCAACTTTGTCATTGGGGCAATAGACTAGAGCCATAGTGTCTCCATTTCTAACTCCTTTAAACAAAAACAAGCTGCTCAACACAACATTTAATCCACACGTCACTTAATCCTGCTTAATACTGCAAAAACTCTGGGTAATATTTGGGTAGTTTTTAAATTTATCAAGAACATCCTGGCCTATTTCAAAGACCTTTTCTCCCACCACTCTGCATCCCCTAACCCCCAATATAATCTATCAGTGCCTTTTGAAAACTTGAAAGAAATAAAAGCCAGGGAGTCCCACATTAATATAAGCTGGTCCCTTGGCATGGCAGTAACAGATGGTAGTGTAACTCAGAACTAGGTTTACTGAAGGATTCTTCAACAACAGAGCAGGGAATTTATGATGATAAAATAGATTTCAGTCCCCCTTTTAGAATGACCCTATATCACAGCATTGAGCAGTGTATAAAACTCCACAAATCCTATCCCTCATTCAGGAGATATCAAGATGTACATCAATAAAATAAGCTTCATGTGGTAAGAGAACTGGGTGCATGTGTATTTACAGTATATCTTTATTTCCTTTAATTTGCTTTTATTCAACTTCAAAAGTAAATAACAAAATCATTACTAGGAGACATTTCCTTTTTTTTCCAGGAAAGGAAAAGTTTTATCACTACCTTAATCACTTTTACTGAAGGGGAAAAAAATCCCCCTATTTTGTTTACCCTGTGAGGCAGACAGTCTCCAATCATTAGCCTGTTGTCAACAGCGATGCTGGGGTAGATTACTAGTGTGTATTGCTTGTAATGGCAGGTGCATGGCCCTGGGGCTGCCATCTGCTAGGAAGGAAGTATTCTCTTCTAGGACGCTGAAGAGACTGACAGCTAATGTAAACAAAACACTGAATCATCTATAGTAACCAGAGTCCATATATAGGAGACTTCTTGATACTTTTCTCTATAGATACAGCATGAACTTTTATTCATTCATTTGGGTATTTATGCTTTGGCAAAAGCATGTGTTTCTAAAAGGAATATTATTATTATCATAATTATTATCATTAGAGATTAGTTTTCATGCAAAATTCATCAATTCCACTTGACTAACAATTTGTCTTTATTTTCCTAAGAGTAATGAAAGTTTTGGTAGAATTATCAACTCACAAATAGATAAAATAGTATTAAAAATTGATAGGTTATTTATCCATCCTCAGACAAATTCTAAATTGGTTAGTTTTCAAATAACCCATCACTGAATAGGTTAATGACTCATGTCTTAGGAAACTGTTAGAGGAGTTAGGCATAAAGAGGTGTATAAAGTATTTCATTTTAAATAATAAATTAGGCTTGAAGAACATGAAAAACTCCAAACAGACAAAAAATCCAACTGAACACTGAGAAGTTTGTTAGCTATTGCATTTACAACCTAAGCTATGTCTACCTAGTCCTGTTCTGGATAGGTTCTCAGAACTGAATTGTCCCTAATAATTTGTTGGCTACATTAAGTAAATTATTTAGACACTTAACAAATCTCCACTTCATTTTTGTGTTACGTGAGTGCTATCAAAATTAGCTAGATATTTTCTGTGCAAAAAACCTTTACTTAGACTCCTCTAGGTTAATTAAATGATCCTGGTCCTTTAAAGAAGGCACTTTCTATCCCTCCCAAGAAGCAATTTACTCTAGTAGACTGAGGGGTCTTAAAGGAGTTTCTACAAATGCCTGTCTTGCTCCAAAGTCCTAAAAGAAATCAAGAAACTATTAGTCATTATAACAGAATGCAATGCATTCTCTTTAATGTATACAAATTTTCCTGCCACTAACTTGGGCAAGTCACATAAACTCAGTTTTCTACTCTATAAAATGGGACTGACTATATGACATGTTTTTCTTTCCACATCTAAAATTTCATGCCTTGATGAAATCCTAGTAACATCAAAGCAAGTTCTTTGAACTGAATAATGTATTTAAAATCTTCTAAAGTTTTTAGAAACGTTTTTACCTTTCTACCCTTAATCTTTATGTCTTCACACACAAGCATAAATGGCCAGTGTTACACACACACACACACTCCTACCTCAGGAAAATTGTGATGTGAATATTACCATACAATATGACTCTCTTAAGAGGACCATAAAGTATATAATTTATGGGGAAGCATGATACTGTAGAAAAAGAAGTGAACTAAAAGTGTGAAGACCAAGATTCCAATGCTAGTCTATCATTCTCAATGAACCTCAGTCTGTACATCTATAAAATAGATAGAATGATACCTGACATGCTTACTACTCAGAGCTGTTAAGTGTTTTACTACAAGATAATGTATGTAGGATGGGCTCTGAAAACTCCAGATTTAGAAAGATCCGTAATGGTCCTTTTGCCAAAAAAAAAAAATTGAAACAAAAATCTGAAGTTTGTGAGTAGAAATCAGTAAACCTTTCATTACAGCTAAACTCAATAGCATTCCTTCAGAAACAAAGGACTAAATTCTCTAAGAGACTGCAGGATTATTTTTTAAATCTTTGTCATTTGTGGGCATATTTGTGGATAGATATTAACAGCTTATTTGATGCAATATAAGAGAGAACATCTTTTCCCATACATAAATGTTAGGATTATGCGATAAAACTCTGGAATATAATTATTGCACAAGCTTTGGAATAACTGTTAGTAGGATAATGAAATAGATTATCATGGCTGGTACATTTGCTATAAAATAAAATCTCAAGTTTAGAAAATAATCTTTGCCAATTTGAGTATTTTTAGTTATTTCCTTGATCAAGTTATCACTTTGAATTTGTATTAGAGCAAAAACTACTCTTCTGGTGGGATTGCTTTTTAAATTTATATAGCCAAGTGTGTTCAAATGAGGTTAGGTATATGTAAGTATCAATCTAAAATAGTTTCTAGAAAATTTATAAGGAGTTTGGATAATCCAAAATACTTAAATGAATCAGTGCTTCAGGGGCAGTGAATGCAGTCAGTAGAGCTGGTCTTAAAGTCAGAAAGACCTAGGTTCAAGTCCAGCTTGGGATTCACAACTGCTGTATCACTCTGGGCAAGTCATTTAACCTGCTTGTGTTCTAGGCAATCCCTATATTTGACAATCAAGAATCAATGCCAAACTGCAATTTTGCAATGGTAGTTTCCTCACCTGGATGATTTCCATGCAAGTGAAATTACAGTTCAATTCCCTATCCCTTTCTAAATTATTCCATATTGATACAGGCCATTTTGGAAGATGCTATATTTGCAAATGACAGTAAAAGTAATTATTTGCCTGAAAAATGAGTTTTGAAGAATTACATCTTGTCCAATTTATCTAAAACTGACAGAATGGCAAAATAAATGTAGCTTTTAAAAGTTTATGATTATCCAAAATATACACAAAAGCAATCTAAAACTTAATAAATCAAAACTTCAGGATTTGTTTACCAGTGCAAAACTATCACTCATTCTAATCCCCAAAGTAAGCACCTGAATTATACAAAATAACATTTCCCCAAGTTAATGCAAAAGAAATCAGAATGACCAAATTGAACATGAGGTGGGTAAGTACACAATATACTAGTTTCAGCTGAATTTTCCTGCAGCATTCTAATCTAATGCAATTCTCTAAGTTAATAAGTATGGCAAGCTCTACCTAACTTTATTTTCTCTTATGGATGGTGGGAGGGAAAGCCTAGCACATAAAATATGCTTATTTCAAATCTTTTCGCTGTTTAAACATACATTCCTATATGTATTTTACTTAGAGCCAAGTCAATGTTACTCTCTGTAGCTATCTTGAAAGAAATCGAGTAATCAGAAGCAACCATCAACCTAACCATTTCCTCTGCCTTGAGCAATGGCTCTGCTGGTTCCCTTTAGAACAAACCTACCCTTCAACTTTGTCTACAATAATTTATCTTAAGTGGTTCAGAGTTACCATGACAGTCTTCAAATGGACATTCAAACTAAATATAACTTAAAATACAAAGAAAAAAAAAAGGAACATTGATGTTCAGCACTCCCTCTCCTGCTTTGTATTGTGGATGGCATTGGTTTTATTTTTTAATGACACAGAAATTAAACCTCAAAATGGAAAATGCTTAGAGTTTTCCCCCCTGCAAAATGCTATATTTCTTCTATATTTTTAATTAAATTTTGCTTCTGAGGATGTCCGTTTACAATGGCATTTTTCACTTCAAAAACTTTATATTAATTTCAATTAGAAGCACACATTATTTTTAGTCCTGTCTATACTACAGAAATTCTGCAGAGAACTCGGTTTGTGAATTGACTGGGAGCTAAATGGAGAATTTGCCTAGGAGGGTGGGCCCACAAAAGCTTATTTTACCCTGAATGAATTTTTTTTCTCCAAACTCTACTTGGTAATGCAGATAAAAGACTAAAGTTACATTTTCCCTTAAGTTTAAGGTGAAACTGGAACACTTGATTCTGTGCTACAAAAAAAGGCAAAAACTCCCTTTAGGTGCCAAATCTGATACCAAAAGTTAACTAATTCTTGGAACTATGTTTCTGTGGAAAATGCATTAGTGGGTATTTTAACAGAAAAACCATTATGCTTTGGTATGGCTGGAAAACTGTGACCTTGTTTTAGGTTTTTCTTAAAAACAACAACAAAAGTCTGGATTAATGTTAATAAATTTTTTTAAAGACTCAATTTTCAATTAAAACAGAATTTGGATAGAAGGTGATGGTAAAATGTAGATATGTTACTACATTGTTGTAAAACCAAAGAGCACAGCATTACAAGTCAAAACACGGTGCACAGAGGGACCAGTCTCATTTAATCAGCCCAAAAGAATGAAATACCAAAGTGAACAAAGAATGATGGAGGCAATGGAAAGTCTGAGGAATTGGTTATTGTTCTAATGTATCTCCTAACAACAGCTTGGACTGCCACTAGTAAAACAAATGTAGATTTTCCCTAAACACAAACTGTCACCACTAAAAAAAGTGAAGGATTTATCAGACATGCTCATCTGGAAAGCCCCGCTTTAAATGTGAGGTAATTATAAAAGGTAATTGAAATAAAAATTAAGTCTTTAGATACCTCCCAGAGTAGGAAAATAGTTTCCTTAATGATCTATTTTAAGTGTAATTTACAACACTAATGCATTAATATTAATGGTATCTTTAAATAAATGTTCAAAGTTTAAAAAAAAAAACAATTAAAAAAAAACCCAAAACACTAATGTCAGGAGGTTTGGTGCCTTAAAATAGAGCACCTATTTCTTAATGAATGGCTTTGTCAGATATGAACTATCTCCTCCACTTGAAAAACTAAACACAAAGCCCAAAAGATTAGCAATCTATCTATACACATATGTAGATATATGTATATACACATATGCACACATATATGTATATAATTATACAAAAACTGTTACTTTTTTTAAAAGACCAAACTTAATTTCACAGGTTTAAAAATAGTCTTTAGATGTGTAAATTGTGTACTCATTAAAAAAATACCAGTTCTTTGTATATTTGTGAATTCTTGATGTGTGTGTATTTAAATAAGTAGCAGTAGCAACAGAATTCTTGGATTGATATCCCACCATTCTTTGAAAGAACTCTAAAGTGCCTTCATATCTTTTATCTATCTTCTTTACCCTCACAACTGTGCCTGTGAGATAGTTAAGGGGAGGGAAGTTATTATCCCTATTCTGCAGATGGAGAAACTGAGAAAAAAGAGAGATTAAGTAGCTTCCCTAAGGTCACACAGTGATTCAGTAACAGAGCAGGAACTAGAAACCTGGCTTCCTGATACCCAGTTCAGTGTTCTATGGAACAGATTATGTGCCTACTATGAAGTACTATTTTTGTAAAGGCTTCCCTTTCAATAAAGGAAACAGAACCAGTCATGTGACTTTCATTCAAGAAAGGGTACATGTGTTTTCATTAGCACCTTACTTGTCTGCTCCTGGGAATGGGATAGGAACTCTATACCAGTATTATCTTGTTATGACAAGAGCTGGCCAACTAAACCAAGGGGAAAAAAATGAAAGGTTATTTGGTTTGTCAACTAAGCTCATTATACTTCTGAAAGTGTTCAAGTGCTTTGATATTTCAGTAAGTACAACTTCCTCTTAAATGTAAATAGAGTAGTGCCTTTATTGTTCGCCTGCAAGCATTTCTTTCATACCAAAGTTACTCAACCATTGGTTTTAAAATTATCATGTGATATACTCTTTATCAAATAAGTTTTAGACAAATCCACATGACAAAAGGACATCGGATATTACTTCAAGAAGTATTTCTCATCAAATTTGTTTTAGTATATCCAAATAAATCTTAGAATGAGAATTCCTCCATGAATAGGAAAAAAAAACTAAAATACTAATTTTTCTTAATAGCCAGTATAAGCCACTGTACACATTTTGCTACACTTGGTCATCAGATTTACACAAATCAGCAGTTTTTTTAAATCAGTAACAAATTTCTAATCCAGTAGAAATTCAGATGGGTAACAGAATGAAAACAAGCATCTCTGTACACATGTACAAATGGTGGGTGAACTTTCTTTTTTTGTTTAAAACACTTATGTTCACAGTTATTTTACTTTCATTTATACCACTTTTTAAAAACTGCCTACCTAAAGCTTTTTTTCAATGAACTTTGGTGATCCAGTAAAAGTCCATTGCAAACACAAGCAAACAATGATACACACCCCTTTTGCTACCACTTATGCAAACAGTAAACAGGATACAACCACCACCAAGGTATTTTTCTTCAATCAATACCATTTTGCCATACCACAGTTGTTCTGAACAAATATTAAACACTTTCAAGAATTAAGGCTAAAATCAGATATGATCGAGGGCACTCCTTCCTCTTAGTTCACTGTAAAAGATCAATTCTTTTTTTTCTAATCCTACAACTACATTTTTATAAATCATACTCTTTGTAGGCATTTTTGCTGTTAAAGCCTTTTTATGTAAAAGCACCAGAAACACTTTTAATATGTAATTCTAATCAACGCAGAGGATTATTCTATGAATTTGTAAATGCTAATGGTCTGGCTCAATAGAGTACTACTTATGGATTACATTAATAATGAAAGATGATACATTCGTACTTCCTTAATCTACTATTCCCTGTTACAAGTTAGTTCACTATAGATTCATTTAATATAAAACATCATTTTTTATTTACCTTGAAATCAGCTAACCTACTTCCAAATAGGGTGTATGCAATAGACACACACACACACCCCAGAAAGCAGTCAGACAAAATAACCATCCATCTCCATTCAGTTATGAAGTATACAAAATACATAGCATTTTGACTTAAAAACAATAAATCCTTCATGCTGAGAGGCAGAGACAGACAGAGACAGAGACAAACAGACAGAGACAGATAGAGAGAAGAGAGATTCTGGTGGGAAAACTTTATCCCAAACAGGCTAAGCTTGGTCCCCAAACACACAGTATCAGGATGTTTACCATTTTTATTAAGCCTAAGAGAGCATTGTATCATACATGAATCATATTTCAGAATTAAATTTGCTTCATCAGGCAGCTCTCAAGCCCTGTGCCTGCAGAGAGCTCACTCAATGATGAGATTCCGACCCTAATACCTCCTGTAAATAGAAGACAGAAACCAGCAGTCAGGGCCTCACCTGAATCCAGTCCAGGTTTTTATTACCCTGCTCCTCCCCTTCAGGGACAGGCCGGAAACAGTAAAAGCTATCAGTTCCTCAGCTTGTGTGTGTTTGTGTTGTTTTTTTTTTTTTTAGTAGAATCAGGTCTGGGCAAAAATTGCTACTTCTGCAGTTTGCCGGGTTAAATATCCCTACTAAGACATATACAAACTTTACTTCTGCTGTTCTATTGATATAATCTAAGCAAATTTTCAGCTAACCCCTTCACACCCTTGGAAAGTTTGCAGAACTCCCTAGAATATTTGTTTGATATAATGTACAACAAAATGACCTTCAGTGAATGGATATTACAGGAAAAAAGTCTAACACATCAACTGTATTCGATTTTCATTAGTTTCCAAAAGTCATTCTTTTTCAATTATTGTGTCACTCACCTTTTGGTCTTACTTCCAAAAGAGGAAACAGCTTTTCCTCTGGAAGACTAACATGGGGGAAGAGGAAAGCATTTTATGGTTACAGCTCAATCTCCTAAAATGCTACTACTGTATTATAAAATGCCTACGAGATTTAGATGTGTGCTCATTATGGAAAGAAAAAAAGAAAAATGTACCTCCATGCCAGTCTAGTCATCCAATTGCAATGCTTGCTAGTTGTTTACTCAAAAAGCAAAACAAAACAAAAAACCTCATCAATTATAATATTCAACTGGTCCTCTTCAAGTTTCCCTGTTGGCCTACTAAACCCGAAAAGCTGCTTCTAAAACACTAGTACCTCAGCAAAGGAAAGCTATGGGATTGGAGAAGAAACTCCTCAAATCACCAACATTTGAATCTTTCTTTTTGTCTTCAAGCTTTGTATATTTCAGCTCTACTCCAACATACAAGCCAATTACCATGCCTTCATATTTAGAATGAACTGCCAGCTGCAGTTACACATCACTATTCACAGGCCTTTGAAGAAAATTCCCAGAACAATGAAGAACACTCATACAACTATTACCGACAAAACCCATGTTTTTGTTTCACATTCTGGGCTTCTTGCAGATTCACTAAAGTTTCTCTATAACAGACAAAAATAATTTGACTAGTGGAAAGTATCATTTAGTTTCTATATAAAAGTTTAATTAAATTAATAATTATTTGATAAACTAATTAATTATTCACCCTGTCACCCAGGGGAATGGTTAGTAACTTCTAAAGGAATTTTCTCTGCACTTTATTTTCAAAAACAAAAAAGGAAAAAAAAACTTTTAAGTAACATTTAAAAGAAATTAATAGGTATCCAGTCTGGAGTACTGCAATCCAAGGGGAAGGTGAGAACAGGAGGAAGTCTAAACAAGACTTATTTAGACCTTCCCAATAACATTCTAGTAACTAATAAGATAAACAGTGCTGTTTAAAGCTGC